>NC_079305.1:595852-1233120 GCF_023638135.1 Falco biarmicus
GATTTGGGATTTGGGGTTGATTTTGCTTCTTACACCCACCCAAGGAGCCGCGCTGGCCTCGGTGCGCCGGGATGCGAGGGCCGATGCATCTGGCTGCCGCTCATCCGAAGGGGGAGGTGGCGTGGGCAGCGGGGCATCACGGGGAGGGGATGTCAGTGGAATAATTCATGGGAAGGTACAGGAGAGCTGGTTCCCAAACCTCTGGCCCCAAGGCAGGTGGGGTGATGCCGAAGCAAGGTGGGATGTAATGATATTCAGGGAGTCCTTCTGCCTGGTGGAGTGGATAGAAGGAAAAAATACGTGAGCGGAGGCTTTGGGACGTGGCCCTCCCTGCAGGGAGAGGTGTGAGGTGCTGCTTGTGGGCGAGGCAGCGGGGCAGGGGGAGAGCCTGGCTCTGCTCCTGCATCCCGGGGAGAGCTGGCCAGGCTCCGGGCTGGGGTCAGGGGCTGCTCCGGACCTGGGGGGTCGGTGGGGTTTGAATCCTTCCCTGCCCGCTGTGCCATCCACTCTTGGCTGGGCTCTTTGGAGGGGCAGGAGGGAGATGCCCAAATCACTGTGGGTGCGAGGGGCTGCGCGGGCCCCTTGCTGCTTCGCCGGCTCTTACCGAGGCTGCGTCCAGCCGCACGTGGCTCAGGTCGCGGTGATGTGGCCGCTGGTCCCCTGCCCGCGCGGTGGCCTTCCTGGGCACCCGGCAGGGCTGAGGGGGGGTGGTCCTGCAGCAGCCCGCGCGCCCCCCTTCTTCCCCAACACTGATTTTGGGGTTATTTCCCCTGGTCGCCAGCACTGGGCACGAAGGGTTTGGCAGGTGCAGGCAGAGGTCCCAGGTGGCGTTTGCATTTGGGATTTGGTGCCGGCTCAGTCCCTGGGTTTTCCCCCCAGCCTTGTTGCTTCACTTCTGGCCACTGCCAGGCTGCTGCCACCGCAGCCCTTCCCTGCGGCATCCCGGCACAGCTGGACACCTCCCACGGTGCTCGGCCAGGGCTTGAGGACCAGCACTGAACTGAGGCCTGGGCTGGATGTGGCCGTGTCACAGGGGCACCTCGGGGTGATAGCAGGGGTACCCCACGGCTGGCACACTCCGGGACAGCACCCCAAATCCAGCTCTGGGAGCCTGGTGTAGCAGGGGAAAACCAGGGCACCTTTTGAGCATCCAAACTCTTTGGATCAAAAAGAGAAGCAGCATCCACACGCTTGGCACGGGCCACAGATCTCCTGGTCTTCCTCACACCCAGAGCTCCAGGAGGAAGCGCAGGGGGGTCCTGTGGAGGATGTGAGGGGCAAAGCCCCCGGCATTGAGCATCCCCCTGCCCGCACCTCCTGGCAGCCTGCTGCTGTGCCTCCTGCTCCTGCCCCGGCTCCGGTTTGGTGGCGCCGGGGACATTGCACTCACCCCCACGCTGCGGATGTGGCGGTGACCCAGCCGGAGGAACCTCCTCTTCCCGCTGCGATTGAGAAAGTGCCGCGTGTGGGAGTTATTCATCCCAGGGCAGCGTGACTCAAGGTCCTGTGTCCTGGCTGGGACTTTTGACCTCCAGAGTGTGCCAGGCTTGCACAGTGGCTGGCACTGCCCCTGCCAGCCCCGGGATCCCCTTCAGGATGCGAGCCGGTCCCCAGCTCTCCCTAAGTTTGGCCACGCCAGCTTTTGGGGGACCACCGTCGTCCCTCCTGCCAGGGCTCCTGCCAGCTCTGACATCCTCTCCAGGGCTTGGGGACCTTGCTGGGACATTGGAGACGGTGCAGCTCATGGAAATGCAGGAGGCTCAGATGTCTCCTCTCCCTGTTTGCATCACGGGGGCTGCTCCCGGGGCACTCCAGGCTGGTCCCATGGAGGATCCAAGGAGACATTTGATTGGAGCTGGCAGGCTCCTCGGCAGCTGGACAAACCAAGGGGCTTAGCTTTGGCACCGCCACGAGGGAGGGCAGGGGCAGGCAGCAGAAGGCAAACACCAGCCTCAAGTCACAGCAATTCAGCAGGAAGCAGAGGCACAGGCAGCGGCAGGAGCTTGGCATGGATGGGGGCAAACTGGATTTGCTGGTGCTGAGGCTCCCAGTATAAAAATCCTCCTGGGCAGGAGAGGCTGCTTGGGGATGGAGGTGCTCCCATGGTTGAGGATGGCCACCACCAGCAGAGGATGGCCACCACCAGCGGAGGATGGCCACCACCAGCGGAGGGTGGTCACCACCAGCAGAGGATGGCCACCACCAGCAGAGGATGGCCACCACCAGCAGAGGGTGGCCACCACCAGCGGAGGATGGCCATCACCAGCAGAGCATGGCCATTCACCAGCAGAGGGTGTGCCACCACCAGTGGAGGATGGCCACCACCAGTGAAAGGTGGCCATCACTGGTGGAGAGGGGCCATCACCAGTGGAGGGTGGCTATCACCAGCGGAGAATGGTCATCACCAGCGGAGGGTGGCCACCACCAGCGGAGGATGGCCACCACCAGCGGAGGATGGCCACCACAAGCAGGAGGGTGGCCACCACAAGCAGAGGGTGGCCATCACCAACGGAGGACGGCCATCACCAGCAGAGGGTGGCCATCACTGGTTGAGAGGTAGCCATCACCACCAGAGGATGGCCATCACTGGTTGAGAGGGTAGCCGTCACCACCAGAGGATGGCCATCACCAGCAGAGGGTAGCCACCACCATCAGAGAATGGCCATCACCGGTCAAGGGTGGCCATCACTGGTTGAGGGTGGCCATCACCAGTGGAGGATGGCCATCACCACCAGAGGATGGCCATCACTGGTTGAGGGTGACCATCACCACCAGAGGATGGCCAACCCCAGTGGAGAGTGGCCAACCCCAGTGGAGGGCGACCACTGCCACTGGTCCCCTCTCAGCAGAGGTCCAGCCCCCTCCAGCACCCACCGCCCATGACACCCCCCATCCCCGCTGCTGGGTACCACGTCCCGGCCAAGCACCGTCTGGTTTCCTGCTGTCCCAGCTGGTGGGGTGTTGAGGGGGGGCGAAGGGTCTGGGCAAGGTGGGGGTGGGGGGGGGGCGGCGAGCAGCAGGCCTGGGACATGTGAAGCAGCTAAAATTAGGCGGCTGGATCTAATCTAATTTAATCTCCCCTTTTCCGTCTTGTAACAGCGATTAGCCGGGCGGCGCCGGGGGGGGGGGGGGGGGTGGGGGGGGGGAGGCTGGGGCTGCAGGTGGCCCAGCCTGGGGGCACCCACTTTCGCTCCCCCGCCGCTTGAGGCGTGGGGCGGGGGGGGGGGGCTGGCTGCTGGGGGAGTGGGGGTGCCAGGCACCCGGCTTGGCTTAGGGTGGGTGGGCTGGAGGTCAGCTCCGGGGTGACGGATGGACGGGGGGATTCCCACCCCCCCAGCACCCCCCTCCTTCCAGCTCTGCGGGAGCGGTTTGGGGTGAGCCAGCCCCATCCCAAGGTCACGCGCATCCGTCCCACGGCTGAGGGAGGAAGAAAAGTTCTCGGACCGGTTTTCTCTTCCCAGCCCGGTGCTGAGGGTTGGGTCTGGCCAAGTTCAAGGTTTCCGGTGCGTTGGGTGACCAGGCAAAGTAAACTAACCGGTTCAACCGGTGTCATTCCGCTGCCGGTGGGTTTGTCTGGGATGTGTGGTGCGCGCGAGCTGCAGCGCGTGTGTGTGTGTGAAATGAAACCTGGTTGGAAACTATGTAGAGCACCGACGGGCGATGAATCACGGGGCAGGTGATCTAAGAGGAATTAATGCCACTTCCTGGAGCAGCTCCAGCTCCCAGATCATCCTGGCTGCTCCGCGCCACGCTGTGGCCTTCGAAAAAATCAGGTGCACACGGGTCTGCTTCCAATTCTTCTATCCCCGTCCCCGAGCCGTGCCTCAGTTTCCCCAGTATAAAAGGGGGGTATTGCCCCGCCAGGTTTGCAACGCTTCTCTCGGGGGTCCCCCAACCCCTCGGGGAGCAGCTCTCCGGGGGGCTCAGACTGGTCCTGCTTGCACGGGACAGCATCCAGAGCTGGTCCCAGCAGCCCGGGATGCTCCATCCCTGCTCCGGGCCGCTGGGCACGGCCCTTCCTTTCAAGCCCCAACGTTGTCATTACCGCAGTCATTCGTCTTTAAAGAATCGCATTAGAGAAATTAGAGCCGGTTTGTAACTTCAATCCTGCAATCAGCCCATTTCCTCCTGCTAAGGAACGCGGCATTAAACGCCGATGGATTATTACAAAGCCCGTACAAAGCCGGGAAGCAGCTGGGAGGGATGGCTTGAAAGATTCAGATTTGGAGGTTTGTTACGTGAAAGGAATTATGAGAACGTGTCAGAAAGACTAATTTTAAATAAATAAATAAATTAAAAAAAATCAGTTTAAAAGCAAGCACTATTTAGAGGAATGCATTGCCCAGAGACCCGCTCCTCTTTTTTCTTTGCCGAGGGGTGTTACCTGGAAAATAAATGGAGTCTTAGGGAATGTTCCTTCCTGAATAAATCGATTTAGTGGAGGCGAGCGGAGCTCCAGAGCGGGGCACAAGGACGAGACAGGCCCCTTGTTTTGCACACACAGGCGCTTCCTCATCCCCGCTGGGCAGGCGGCAGATGGGGAAGGTGGACAGATGTGCCCGGCTATTTTTAGGCGAAATGCCGCTTTAATTTCATCCGAACCGCTGAGAATTTGGGTGCTTAGGATAAAAAGCTGGATGAGAAAGTGAATTGAAATGCAGCGCGCACCGACAAAGATTAAAAAGGCATCATGCTGCCGATGCGGGGCTCTGAGCATCCCACTGGACAAACTGGGGCCGGTGGGACCGGATCGCCCGGAGAAGGTGGCTGGCAGCGGCGGTTGTCCCGGCTCCGTATCCCTCTGTTTTGGTTGCTTCTCCCCCCCTCTCTCTTCCCTTTGAAATGGAGTTCAAATTCCTTGGAAATACGATGTAAATGACCACTTAGAAGGGAAATATTACAAGGTAGAGCCGAGGAGGGTTTGAGCTGCTGGGAACTGGTTGGGAAAGCGCGGCGGCGGGAGCGGGCAGACGGGTTGGGTAACTCCTGCCCCAGGGGTGCCGGGACCGGGCTCCTCCGGGATGCAGGGCTCAGGATGGCCCGGCGGCGAGGGACGTGCCACGGCCCTCGTAGGGCTCCTCGCCACGCCAGCCCGCGGGTCCTCGCATGGCTCCGGCCCTCCGCTTCCCAGGCGGGGAGCAGGAGCGGCAGGATGGAGAGCAGGATGGGGAGCAGGAGGGAGGGATGGCGGTGCTGGATGGAGCAGGAGGGAGCGATGGTGGCGCTGGATGGAGCAGGAGGGAGGGATGGCGGCGCTGGATGGAGCAGGAGGGAGGGATGGGCGCGCTGGATGGAGCAGGAGGGAGGATGGCGGCGCTGGATGGAGCAGGAGGGAGCGATGGTGGCGCTGGATGGAGCAGGAGGGAGGGATGGTGGCGCTGGATGGAGCAGGAGGGAGCGATGGCGGCGCTGGATGGAGCAGGAGGGAGGGATGGCGGCGCTGGATGGAGCTAGGAGGGAGGGATGGCGGCGCTGGATGGAGCAGGAGGGAGCGATGGCGGCGCTGGATGGAAGCAGGAGGGAGCGATGGCGGCGGCCTGCGCCTGCGGAGGTGTCACATCCCCCCTGGGCACACGGGCTGAGGAAGCGCCGTGGGCTGATGGATGCGGGCTGACGGGTGCGCAGGGATGCGCGCCAGGGATGCGGGCGGTAAGGCGGGGGGATGGAGCGCACGCGGCACCCCCAGGTGTCACTGGGGGCACCCCCAGGCACACGCAGGGCACCGGTGACCACAGGCAGGGGCGTGCATGGACACATGCTGACATGCCCGAGCCAGGTGGCACCCTTCCGTGCGCACACAGTGCACACACGTGCTGCTGCTCCGTGCCCCCCCTCCCCCCGCCCCCCCCCGCACCCCTGTGCCGCACATGCCGGTGTGCACACAAGACAGCAGTGCACACCCCTCCCCCAGGGCATGCACCCCCCGCAGTGCACCCACCGAGTACATCCCAATGCACCCCTCCAGTTCATCCCAACGGCACACCCGCCAGCATATCCCAATGCCTCCCAGTACAACCCCGATGCACCTCCAAGCACACCCTAATGCCCCCCCAGCACATCCCAGTGCCCCCCAGTACACCCCAATGCACTTCCCCCCTTCAGTGCACCCCACAGCCCCCCACCCAGTTCACCCACTGTCATCTCCCCTGCACCCCCAGTGCACACCCATGGCCCCGCTCACCCCCCTGCAACCCACACCAGTTCCCCGCCCCTGTACCCCCTCAGTACCCCCCAGGTCATCCCAGAACCCCCCAGTACCCCTAGTACCCACCCCAGTACCCCCCACACCAGTTCACGCCCAGTATCCCCATATCAGTATACCCAGCACCCCCCCACTACCCCCCATACCAGGGCACCCCAGTACACCTCCCAGTTCACCCTAGTACCGCTGCAGTACCCCCAGTAACCCCACACCAGTAGCCCCCAGTATGCCCCATCAGTTCACCTCAGTACCCTGCAGTACCACCCCTGTACCTCCAGAACAGCTCACCCTAGTACCCCCCACCCCCAGTACCCACCCACTCCAGTTCACCCCAGTACCCTCATACCACTTACCCCTGTACCCCCCACCAATTCATCCCAGTACCCTGCAGTAACCACATGGTACCCCCCACAATGGTTCACCCCAGTACCCCCAGTATTACCCCCACAGCAGTACCCTCCAGTACACCCCACACCAGTTCACCCCAGTACCCACCATACCAGTACCTTTATCACAGTACCCCTACTCCAGTACTCCCCAGTACCGCCCCAGTACCACCACCCCAGTTCAGTACCCTCATACCAGTACCCTCCACCAGTTCACTCCAGTATCCCCAGTACCCCCACACTACTACCCCCAGTACCCCCACACACTAGTGCAACCCAGTACCCCTATGCCAGTACCAACCCCCAGCACACCCCAAGTACCCCCCCACCCAGTTTACCTCAGTACCCCCCCAGTTTACCCTAGTACCCCCTAGTACCCCCCGCACCAGTTCACCCTAGTACCCCGCAGTACCCTCACACCACTACCCCCCAGTACTCCCCAGTACCCCCTCCAACCAGTTCACCCCAGTACCCTGCAGTATCCCCACACCAATTCACCCCAGTACCCCCCCCCCACCAGTTCACCCCAGTACCCCCCCTGTACTGTCAATACCCCCACCAGTTCACCCCCAGTACCCCCACACCAGTACCCCCCCAGTACACCCCAGTACCCTCCCCCACCAGTTCACACTCAGTAGCCCCAGTACCCTCAGTACCCCCCCACCAGTTCACCCCCAGTACCCTGCAGTACCCCCCACACCAATACACCCAGTACCCCACATACCCTCAATATCCCACCAGTTCACCCCAGTGCCCCTACACCAGTACAATCCAGAACACCCCAGTACCCCCACACCACTACCCCCTAGCATCCCCCCCACCAGTTCTCCTCAGTAGCCTCCAGTACCCTCAGTACCCCCCCAGTTCACCCCAGTACCTTGCAGTACCCCACTCCAATTCACCCCAGTACCCCCACACCAGTTCACCCCAGTTCACCCCAGTACCCCCACACCAGTTCACCCTAGTACCCCCTAGTACTCCCCAGTACCCCCCCAAGTACCACCCCAGCACCCCCCAATACCCTCATCCCAGTTCACCCCAGTACCCCCCACACCCAGTTCACTACTACCCCCCTAGTACTCCCCGGTACCCCACACCAGTTCACCCCCAGTACCCCCCACATCAGTTCACCCCAGTACCCCCACACCCAGCCCTCACCCCAGTATCTCCACACTACTCTCCCCCAGTACCCCCACACCAGTTCACCCCAGTACACCCTAGTACTTCCCAGTACCCCCCCAAGTTCACCCCAGTACTCCCAGTACCTCCCCACCAGTTCACCGCAGTACCCCCCAGTACCACCCACACCAGTTCACCCCAGTACACCCTAGTACTTCCCCAGTACCCCCCCCAAGTTCACCCCAGTACTCCCAGTACCCTCCCCACCAGTTCACGGCAGTACCCCCAGTACCCCCCACACCAGTTCACCCCAGTTCACCCCCAGTACCCCCCCACACCAGTTCAATACCCCCTAGTACTCCCCAGTACCCTCCCCCAAGTTCACCCCCAGTACCCCCCCAATACCCTCAATCCCAGTTCACCCCAGTGCCCCCAGTACCCCCACACCAGTTCACCCTAGTACCACCCCAGTACCCTCCCCACCAGTTCACCCCAGTACCCCCAGTACCTCCCCCACACCAGTTCACCCCAGTACCCCCCACACCAGTTCACTACTACCCCCTAGTACTCCCCCGGTACCCCCAGAACAGTTCACCCCAGTACCCCCACATCAGTTCACCCCAGTACCCCCACACCAGTTCACCCCAGTACACTCCACACTACTATCCCCCAGTACCCCCACACCAGCTCACCCCAGTACCCCCCAGTACCCCACACCAGTTCACCCCAGTACCTCCACACTACTATCCCCCCAGTACCCCCCACACCAGTTCACCCCAGTACCCCCACACCAGTGCACCACTACCCCCTAGTACTTCCCCCGTACCCCCCCAAGTTCACCCCAGTACCCCCCAGTACCCTCATCCCAGTTCACCCCAGTGCCCCCAATACCCCCCCCACACCCAGTTCACACCAGTTCACCCTAGTACCCACCAGTTCACCCCCAGTACCTCCACATTACTATCCCCCCGGTACCTCCCCACCAGTTCACCCCAGCACACCCCAGTACCAGCCGGCACCACCCCCGGCTTCCCCCCCCCCCCCCCCCCCATCTTCCCCAGGCGCCCCCCTAGCGGCGCCGCCCCGCCCCGCCCCGCCCCGCCACCGCCCCGCCCCGCCCCGCCGCGCGCGGGCACACACCCTCGCGGCCCAGCCAATGAGGAGCCGCCGCGGCGCCGCGTCACTCGGGGGCCGGGGAACCTCCTCAATGAGCCACATTGTCGCGGGCGAGCACCGCGGCGCGCGCTGCTGGGGCCGCCTCCGCTCCGCTCCCTCCGCGCCGCTCCGCGCCCGCCGCTCCCTCCGCGCCGCTCCGCTCCGCACCGCACCGCACCGCTCCGCGCAGCATGATCGCCTCACACCTGCTCGCCTACTTCTTCACCGAGCTCAGCCATGACCAGGCGCAGAAAGGTGGGGGGGGCGCGGGACAAAGGGGTCGGGGGGGGGGTGGGGAAGGAGAGGGGGGGAAAGTGGGAAAAAAAAAAAAAAAGGGGGGGGGGGAAGGGAAAAGGAAAAGGGGGGGGGGAGGGGAAAAGGAAAAGGGGGGGAGAAGGAAAGGAGGGGGAAAGAAAAGGGGGGGAAGGAAAAAAAGGGGAAAAAGAAGGGGGGAAAGGGAAAGGAGGGGAAAAGGGAAAGGGAAAGGAGGGAAAAGGGAAAGGGAAAGGAGGGAAAAGGGAAAAAGGAGAGGGGAGAAAAGAAAGAGGGAGAAAAGAGAAGGGGGAAAAAAGTAAAAAAATTAAGGAAAAAAGAGAGGAGGGGAAGGAGAGGAAGGGAAAAAGGAGAGGGGGAAAAGGAAAACAGAAAAATGGGAAAAATGGAAAAAGGGGGAAAGGGGAGGAGGAGGAGAGGAGCGGAGAGCCGGGGGGCGGGGGGCTGTCGCCCCGCGGGCGCTGCGCTGCCGGCCGGGGCCGCCGTGCGGTACGTGCCGCGGCGGGCGGCTGCGGGACCCCGCGTGGCCGGGCGCCCCCCGCGGGCCGGCGGCGCGGAGCAGCGGCGGCAGCAGCAGGAGGAGGAGGGAGGAGGAGGAGGGGGAGGAAGGGCGGGCGTCTCCCCTCCGCGGGACCCCCGGCCGCCCCGCGCTGCACGTGTCGCCGCTTCCCGCCGCCGGCGCGGAGCATCCCCGGGGCCGGCGCTCCCGAGGCGGCGGCGAGCGGGGCCCGGCTTGCGGGGGGCGGCGGGGGCTGCCCCCAGCCCGCAGGGGGTCGCGGCGCCTCGGGCCCCCCATGCCCCCGCTGCCCCCCCCCCCCCCCCCCTTCCATCTGCGCCGGTGGCAAACACCTTCTCGCCTTCCCCTTCCCTTAATTTGCGGGGCCTGGACGGCCGGAGCCTGCTCCCGGTCCGCACGCGCCAGCCGGAGCATCCCGCTGGGATGCAGGGAGCGTTTGTCGGGGCGATTCCCGAGGTCAGGCATTCCCGAGTCGGGGCGGGTGGGCAGCAGCCGGCCCCTGGTGTGGCCGGGCCAGTGCTCGGGCTCCAGCAGCGAGTCTCCAGTCCATGATTCCCGGGAAAACCCGCTGGCTGGAGCGAGTCTCCAGTCCAGGATTCCTGGGAAAACCGGCTGGCTGGAGCGAGCCTCCAGTCCATGATTCCCGGGAAACCGGCTGGCTGGAGGTTGTGCGTGAAGGCTCAGGCTCTCCCAGTGCCTGTGGCCTCGGAGGACAGGTCAGAGCAGGATTTGCTCCCAAGTCCTCGGTGGGCAGCGGTTCCTATTACCGGGGTCACAGTGCCCGGGTGCGAGGTGGTTGGGATTTGCAAATCCCCCCTTAAAAACCAGCGGAATGGAGAAGGCTCGGAGCGCCCGGCTGGCTCCATCAGATAACGCTGGGGATGCCGGCAGAGAAACAAAACTTGCCGTGTTGGCCCTTCGCCTGCGTTAAATAGGAAGTAAAACCAGAGAGAACATTAAAAAACACCCCATCCCCCCCCCCCCCCCAAGTGCATAGGAATAACCTCCCAAGGCAAAGCGATCCGCGAGGAAATACGAGCTCGGCTTCTCCCTCCGCTCACAAGTGTCCTGGGGTTGTGCAACAGCCAAATCCAGGGAATGGGTTGTGTAACCGCCCAGAAATAGGCCAGCCGGCACGGACATGGGCTCCGGCGTGGACATGGGCTCCGGCATGGCCCGACTCCGGCTCCCGGGCACCTCACCGGCTCCGTATCGGGAGCTGGAAATGATGGGGAGGGAAGGGTTTGGTTTAACGCATTCATTCGGCTTCGTTACCCACTGGGAAAAGGGTGCGTGAAGCCTCCGGAACCGGCTTCGCTTCTCTCCCACCTCCAAAGCCCAAACTAAAGGTTGTTGGGATGTGCCGGGGGGATAAAAAAATATCCAGAGCCGTCCGCCGGGCTCTGGCTGCTGCGGGAGCTGGCTCTGCCCTGGAGCCGCCTCCGCAACTGGATTTCTGTGGGTTATTTTTAAACAAATGCCTGTGAATCCTCCCGGTGAGGCAAAGCTGGGGTCGGCACAGCTTCCAGCGGGAGCGTGGAGCTCGGCTGCAGGGAAGCAGCGGGGGTGCCGACCTGGATGCTTCCCACCATGGATGCAAAAATTCTTCCTGGCTTACAAATCTTCCCAGGCAACGAGGCGGGGGAGTCCCCAGCCCAGGGAGAATGCAGGGGCTGAAATTCTTGGAAAGCTGTCATCGGGTGTTGTTTTTTTTTTTTTTTTTTTTTCTTTTTTATCAAACTCAAAGGCTTTTCCTGGAACTCGAGGCTACGGGAAGAAAAGAAATTCTAGGGCAGTAACTTGTGGGGTGTTGGAGTCATGTGTCTTTTTGCTTGGGATCGGGTGGAAAAGGGAAGAAAGTGCCTTTGCCAACAGCTGTGGTTTGTGGCCACACCAGGGCCTTGAAAAACGCCTCCAAAATAGGATTTTTCTTCCCATTCTGGACACGGAGCAGCTTCACCTGCTCTGCTGCCCCCCTGGGGGGATGTCACCCGAGTCCCCAAACTCCTGCCCTTTGCTTCGCCCAGCTGGAAAGTGGGTTGCAGGACAAACTTATCTAACCCCCAAGGGATTGTGCAAACTTTAATTAACCTCAGCAGCGTCCTTTGAGAGCCCAGCTTGAAAGTTTGCCGCGGATGAACCACGTTCCCTTCGGATGTGCCGGCTCACGCTGGGTTTCCTGGTCCCTGAACCTCGTCATGTGGCGCGAGGAGTGGGAGGTGAATGAGCCAGATAACCGGGGCTGGTGGCCCATCACTCCTTCGAAGGAAGGGAAAACTCGTGTTGGAGTTAATTTTCCTGTATTAGGGCCATTCCCAGGCACGGGCAGGTTTTCCTCATTTTTTTTTTTTTTTTATTTTTTTAATTTTGATTTTTATTTTATTTTTATTTTCCCTTTGCTAGGGGGATTAGCTTTATCGAGCTGATTCCTCCCTGCCTGCCTCTCGCAGGCTGCTCGGCGGCTGTGGGAGGGACGCCTGATGGCAAATTCCTGGAAATAAACTTAGAAGCTTCTCTCAAGCTTGCCAAGGGCAGCGGCAGGTTGGCAATTCCCACCCCGGGCACCTCGGGAGCCGTCACCCCTGCACTCGCTCCTCGCTTGAGCCACTGTGGGAGCCCAGGCAGGCGCAGCCTCAGTTTCCCCAAGTGTGGTGGGATGCTCCCAGCATCCGAGGGGTGGGCTGTCGCTGCCAGCGAGGCTTCCCCGTCCAGCAGCATCTCTTCCTGGTCCAGCAGCATCTTGGATCTGCCCCAGAGACCTTCTGGGTGTAAAATGGGAGAGACAGAGGCCACGTGGGCAGGGAGGTGGCTCAAGGGCCGGCTGGGGCTGCTCGGGGCTGGTGGGACCTGGGAGCAGTTTGACGTCTCCGACTCCCGAGCTGGAAACCAGGCTGTTTTTCTGGTTAAATGAGGCTTTTTGTGGGGGGGCAGAGCGGCGGGGTCACCCGCGGCCCGGTCCCCGGGCTCTGCCGATGCTGTGCAGCGTGGCTGCTTCGCCATGGGTGCTGAGCTCCACCTCCAGCGCGGGGTTCAGCTGGTGGGGGGGTGGTGGCGGGGATGGGGAGGAACCGGCCGAGCAGGAAACCATCTGACTCACTCGGGTTCAAGATGACTCCAGGCGTGTGTCATCAGAGGCTTGGCTGTGGCGGAGGGCACGTGGGGTTTAATTCTGCGTGGAGCCCTCAATAGCAGCCAAGGACGTGGGTGCTGGCGGGGTCAGGGCTGGAGGAGGGTGGGTGCAGCCCAGCATCAGTCCTGTGTCACCGAAGGCGGGGAGGTCGAGGAAGGGGACAAGCCGGTTCCCCGCACTGAGTCAGTCCAGGCTGGGTAACGGCGCAGTGACACGGGGGTGGGGGGTGCTGGTGCCCGGTCTGTAGGGGCTGAGGACGTGGCACAGGGGCTGTCCCGTGCGGCCGTGCCCGTCCCCGATCCGACAATAAAGGCTGCGAAGTGTGTGCCAGGTTACAGTCCCGAGCCAGGAAATAAAACACTCCCTGTGCTGGATGCTTTCCCAGATTCACCCGGTGACCTTGGTGAACCGCTGCCGTTCCCTCTGCCTCGGTTTCCCCAAATCCACCGCGGCTCCGGGCAGGATGGGAGCCCTGGTAACTGCTGGTGCCGGCACCACGGCCCCTCTGAAGGAAGGGGCATTCTGAAAAACTTCAGTGATTTTTACAGAAGCGGCATGTTTTAAGTTAAAAACCGGGATAGGGAGGGAGGCAGTTTAAAAAACATACAATTTCACGCAGAAGTGACCCTGGAGGGAGGACTGGCTGTGCACGTTGGTGGTGTAGGAGCGCTCAAGCCTTCCTCGGACTTGAACATTTCCCTGTTGGTCTCATATGCAACAAATATTTGACTTTGTTGACAAAAAGGAAAAGAAGCCGGCCCAGAAGCCAGCTAACCTCTCGCCTTGTTGTGCCTTTTCCCCGAACGCTGCTGAAATCACGCGCACCCAGCCGGGGACGCACGGCGGGGAGATGCTGGGGGGGCTGGGGCCGTCAGCTCCCAGTCCGGTTCTCGCTGGGCACGTGGCTTTGGAAAAAGATCCGGAGCAAAACGAAAACTGAAGGCGAGCAGCTTCCCCTTCCCAGAGATCACGAAAGGGGAAGATGTGGCCGAGGCCTTATTGTACAAGAATAAACCACCCCGCGTCCTTCCCCCTCCTCGCCGCCGGGCAGGAAACGGTTGCACTTTGCAGGAAGCCGCTGCCGCGCTGAAGTTTCCATCACTGACAGCAACCCTGCCCCACATCCCCCTGCCCCACATCCCCCTGCCCCACGTCCTCCCCAGTGGTCCCCACCGCCACGGGAAGAGCATCCTTCATCAGCATCCTTCATCCCCAGAGCTTCGGGGCTCTCGAGCTGTGCCACCGGCCACACGTACCCCACCGAGGGGGGCAGCGAGGTGGGGTACAACTGTCAGGGAGGGGTTTTCCAGTTTTTTTCCACTCTTAGGAGTAGCTGCATTGATGGGACCATCATGCAAACGTATAAGCTGAGAAATTAATTTTTTTCGCTGTGGATAGCGGTGTTGAATTGGGGTGAAGTTGGAGGGTCTGGCCCCGGTGGGAGGACTAGGAGAAGTCTTCAGGCAAAAGAACACCATCCAGCTGCGGTGCTGGTACCAGAGCTGTGAGTTATTCCCACCGCCGCAAAGGCAAACCTGGATTTTGGGTTGCTTTAAGCTCGGCACGGCGCGGCACAGCTTGGCTCAGCTCCCAGCTGGCGGCAGAAATTGGGCAACTTGAGGTTTCTTCAGCCTCGGGGCGAGCGGTCCTTGCCCAGCGGTGGCCTCGCAGCCGGGGAGGTGGCGCTGGGCACTTCCCCAGCACCCGGCGGCGGGTACTCGGCGTGGAAATTAGCCGAGCCTTTGGAGACAGCCCTGAGCTAGGAGGTGGGGATCTGCCTGGGTTTGGTTCCAAAACAAAATTGCGTCGAACTCCAGCAGGTCTTTAGGAAAACGTCCCGCCCCGTGCACAGCTACTCTCGCCGGGAGCACGTCCCGCACATCCCCACTCAGGTCTGTGGCCCCCCCATTCCATTTATTTAATTTCCTTGGGGAAACACTATTATTTATGGTGGAAGCCTTCCAGAAATTGAATTGCCTCCTTGTGACTCCTAACCTAGTGACTTTATTTATTTGGAAACGGTGACGATCTTAAAAAAGGCTCAACAACCGAGAAGGTTGTGTGTTGTGGTGAGATACTCGTGCTTCGGCGCTGCGGAGTAAATTCCTCCGTCTTACCCCATCTTTGCTACAGGTTGAGCCGTGCTGGGTGCGGGGCGGGTAACTGGGGTAACTGGGAGATGGAGCTGGGAAGCCTTGGGCATGAAGGTGGCCGTGGCTCTTCTGTGGTGGGGGTCAAGCGCACGCCGGGGTGGTCTGGCTTGGGAAGGAGCTGAGCTGCCACGGCCCCGGGGCCGTCCTGCAGGACACCCTGACCTGCCTTAGCTGCCGAGTGGGACATTGGCGTTCGGAGGAGATGATCCAGGTCTTAAAGGGCTTTGGAGATTAGAAGGAGGTCACCCTGTTTCTCACGGTGCCGATTATTCCTGGGGCGGAGGAGCCTGGAGGACATGGGGAACGTGCTGAGCAGTGCCTGTCCTGGGGGAAGGAGATGACACCTCTGCCCCCCACTCCGCACTGTGGTTTTGGATGCTGGTGGGTCGTGCAGGCAGCATCCCCACCGCCCCGTGCCTGGGGCAGGAGTCATGGAGCAAAGGGCGATGGCTTGTGCGTCTGGGCTTCCAAAGCACCCGGCTTCTCTGGGATGAGAAGCATCCCTAGCAGCATCCTGGGAGTCTCTGGGATGAGACCTTCCCCTGGCACCATCCTGGGAGTCTCTGGGATGAGACCTTCCCCTGGCACCATCCTGGGAGTCTCTGGGATGAGACCCTCCCCTGGCACCATCCTGGGAGTCTCTGGGATGAGACCTTCCCCTGGCACCATCCTGGGAGTCTCTGGGATGAGACCCTCCTCTGGCACCATCCTGGGAGTCTCTGGGATGAGACCTTCCCTTGGCACCATCCTGGGAGTCTCTGGGATGAGACCTTCCCTTGGCACCATCCTGGGAGTCTCTGGGATGAGACCCTCCCCTGGCACCATCCTGGGAGACTCTGGGATGAGACCCTCCCCTGGCACCATCCTGGGAGTCTCTGGGATGAGACCTTCCCCTGGCAGCATCTTGCGTGTCTAGGAGGAAAAGCAAGCAAAGTCAGGGTGGCGGAAAGGAGAGGAACAGCAGCAGCATGCGCTTTGTGCAGGGGTGCTCCCCAAGCCCTGCTGGTGTGGCACCCCAGGGTGGGATGGGGACGCCTCGTTGGGACCCTGTCCCGCTCATGGTGGTCCCACCAGCACCCCCTGACCGTGGGCTGCCAAAGAAGCCCAGCAAAGGGAGGTCTCAGGGGGGTGTGAGGCTGGTAGGAGGCAGACCCCTGGTTTATCTCTAATTGCCCCCAACACCCCTGGTCAGATGCTGCTGGGGAGGAGACGGAGTGTGGCTGAAGACCCCCCCCCCCCCGACGTTTCCTACCCTGGGGTTGGGGGGTCTCCGTCCCTGGTCCCCCCTGGAAGCTGGGAGAGGAGGCAGAGGGTGGTGGTAAGCTGGGGCAGCGGCGCCTTCCCTGTGCCTGGAGCCTTGGTCCGTGGGTGGCAATTTCCGTCAAGCGAAAGCAAATAGGAGGGGAAGGAGCGGAGTGTTTGACTTCCTGCTGCTGGGTGGGTAAGGAGAGGCTGGTAAACACCTGGCACTGGGAAACCTCCAGCTTTCCTCATCCTTATCCTTATCCTTATCCTTACCCTCACACCTGCCTGCTCTCCCAGCCGGCGGGCGCTCGCTCGCCGCTCCCCGTTCATGGGATGGAGCGGGGAGCACCAAGGGAAACCAGGAGGAGGTTTTACCCATCACAGCGGCGAGGCTGCCGCTCCCCAGGGATGAAAGCATCTCCCGGAGCTCCTGCTCGGCTCCTCCGTCCCCACACCGCACTGCAGCAAGGGGGCTTCCACATCCCGGCGGAGCTGGGGTGGGGAAGAAGGGATGCGCGGGAGCATCCCAAACCTGAGACGCAGGGAGCCAGAACCGCAGCAGGGCTGGTCCTCCAGCCCGGGGTCCGCATGGCTGCACCCCTGAGTGAGGTCACGCCGGGGCGGGGGCCATTACTTGCCCACAAAATGCCCATTTCCTATAGCGCAGCCCTATACAACCCCTTCGTGCCCGATTTCTGATGACCTTATGTTACGTGCCTGCAGACAGGTGAGCTAACCGGGTGGAGTTTTCCTCTTGACTTCGCAGGGCTTGCAGCTGCCCTTTAATTAATTTTAAGTGAAGTTAATTGAAACGGGGCATAGTTTGGGAGCTGGCTGCCTATCCGCCTCCCCATTTCCCTTCCCTGCTCCGGCCAGGCTGCAGAGACATGCCTGGTGCTAATGGATGGGTCAGGGAGGAGTTTTTCCCTGCCTTTCCCGGGGAAAAAGACGCTTTGATGCTGTTTATAGAAGGAGCTGGGCATCTCCATGGCCTCAGCGTAAAGGCACAAACGGCGGCCAGGAGCAGGGGGTGGATTTCTTCCCTTTCCGGCCACGGCACCCACTTGTGTCACACCAGCGTCGTTTGCTCGAGGGGGTTGAGTAGCTCTGGGCACCGTAACCCTTTGTAGGGGTGATCTCAGCAGTGAAGAAATGTATGGGCAGTGGATTCCTGCCGAGCATCCTTCACGTAGGAAGAGGCCCTGGGGGTCAAGGTCGAGGCACGTTGCCGCCGCGGCGTAGGAAGGGCTCTGCCGCTGGAGAACCTCCTGCCAACCTCCTGACTCATGGCCCGGGCCGGGGAGGTTGTCGGGTTTGGGTCCTGCGTCTGTAGCAACCTGTTTGGGTGCGCGTGGGTGAAGATGCTGCGGAGCATCGGGAGCTCCTTGGGGTTCGGCGTTCCCAGTTTGGCACCCGTCTGGGCAGGGGGGCGCTGCCAAGGAGGGCGCGGGGTGGCGTTGGGTGGGCACGTTGGGGTGCAAGAGCGGTGGCAGGCGTTACGGGCGTGCTTGGAGATAAGCTGTTGCGGCACTGCCGGCGATGCGCTGGCACCGCCGTGTCCTGCCCTGTGGCTGGGTCATCACCCGCTCCTGCTTCTTGCATCAGCCCCAGCAGATGTGAGGGGGGCTGAATGCTGTCCTGAATGTGTCACGGGGGCTGTGCCCGCATCCCCCACCCTCCAGCTGACTTTTTTTTGGCTTTATCTCCACCTTTCAGATCGACAAGTACCTCTACCACATGCGGCTCTCTGAGGAGACGCTCCAGGAGGTGGCCCAGCGTTTCAGGAAGGAGATGGAGAAGGGGCTGGGAGCAGACACCAACCCCACCGCCTCGGTGAAGATGCTGCCCACCTTCGTGAGGTCCACCCCGGACGGGACAGGTACAGCGCAGAGGGACAGCGTGGGGAGGTGCCAGGAGGGAGGGCTGGGGCCACCCATCCTCACGGTGCTGCCGGAACAGCGGTGGCACCCACGGCCACCTTCGCTCCTGGGCCTTGGGGCTTCATCCTGCTTCTGCTGAGCAAAGCTCAGTGTGGGGACAGGTCTCTGTGCTGGGTCTGGGGGGGGGTCCCGGTTCCTGCCGGTGGGAGGGAGGGTGGGAACCAGCCCCGGCGGGCCCTTCCTGGCAGGACAGAGCCGGTCACGGGTCCGGCTCATCTGATTTCATTAGCGCTGAGGCGGGCAGCGGTGCCAGCCGCTGTCTGAATGCCACGAGGGCCACAGGAGGAGAAGGGGCTCTCCAGACTTGGCTGCTCACAATGCCGCCTTTCTGCCTGCTTCCCGTGCCAGCAGGAGCCGCGCTGCCGGCAGCACGCTCCTGGCCAGCCGCATCCGCCTTTCGGGCTCCGGCTTGCTCCTCTCAGCCCCCAAAACGCTCCCTCCAGCACCCCTGTGGGAAACTCCCGTGTGCCTCCCTCTCTGAGCTGGGTGTTTTGGGAAGGAGCTTTGTCACGGTCCCCGCAGCATCACCCCTTGCCTGCCGGCGCGCAGCGGGATGCGGATGCACCCAGGACCTGCTGAGTCTCCCGGCGCTCGAGGCCAGTGGAGTGGTTCGGGCTGCTGAAGGGCAGGGAGGGACAGAGCCCCGAGCAGCTGGAGCTCCCCCTGCTCCGGAGCCGGCAGCAGCCCCCGGAGAACTCCCT
The DNA here is from genome assembly GCF_023638135.1 of Falco biarmicus. Classification (NCBI taxonomy): domain Eukaryota; kingdom Metazoa; phylum Chordata; class Aves; order Falconiformes; family Falconidae; genus Falco; species Falco biarmicus. Next base: position 614,674 of record NC_079305.1, read on the forward strand.
GGGACAGTCGGTCCCGTTGGCTGGAGCTGCTCGGAGCTGGGGTTGCTGCAGCATCGGCACCTTCGCGGGGGTCCTTGCAAAACCTTGGCAGCAGGGACCGCCGGCAGCCGGCTGGAAAGGTGGATAAAGAGGAAGGGAGCTGGTGGGAAGAGCCGGCTGCTCTTCCCTCCCCATCCCCAGCTGTTTTGCCACCTCTGGATTTTCATACCTGGCTTCTGGAGGCCAGCAGCTCCCGGCCGATGCTGCGGCTGGAGCCTTGAGCGACCTGGCTGGGCACTGGAGTTCCCCGGGAAGCACGGCCAGCTGGTGCCAGCCTGCTGGTGGCGTGATGGTGTGTAACGGGGGTACCCCAGAGGCAGCCCTGCTCAAGCAGCCAACCCCCCTCCCCCACTGCTGGCTGTCCGCTCTCCTGAGGCAAGGACGAGGCGATGAGCTGAAGGTCTCGTCCCCGCCAGCTCTGGGTGGGTGTTTGCAGGTAACATCTCAGTGGGGAGCCACAGGCATCACAGCGCGGTTTGGGTGGGAAGGGACCCTCAAAGGCCATCCAGTCCAACCTCCTGCCCTGAGCAGGGGTCTTCAGCTCGGTCAGGTTGCTGTGAGCCCCGTCCAACCTGACCTTGGGTGTTCCCAGGGATGGGGCACCCACCCCCGCTGTGGGCAGCCTGTGCCAGTGCCTCGCCGCCCCCACAAACCATTTCTTCCCGGTACCTAGCCTGGTTCTACCCTCTTTTAGTTTAAAATTGTTTCCCCGTGGTCCTGTGGCTGCAGGCCCTGCCAAAACCTCTGCCCCCACCTTTCTCACAAGCCCCCTGTAGGTGCTGGATCCCTGCACCCAGAGCCACCCTGCCCTGCGCTCAGCCCACCCGCTGCACCCACACCCCAAAGCTGGACCTGGCTGCCTGCCCCAGGATTGAGATTTCAATCTATTTAAATGTTTGAGAGTATTTTTAATTACAGGGATAGCCAGAATGCCGCCCCTGGGCATGGGAACTGTTGCCGCCAAAGGTGCTGGGTGCTGGCGGAGCGTGTGTCGGAGCTCCCGAGAGGCAGGAGCGGGGCTCTCGGCACCCTGCCCCGCACTGGGGAGGGGGTGCAACCCCTCTCCGTGCCCTTACGAGAGCGAGCCTTGGCTCCCTCCGCCCTGACCGCTGGATTTGCCACTTCTCCAGTGTCCCGGCTGGCGTTTGTCACCCGAAGCGAGCTCGGCACGGGGGAAGGGGGCACGGCAGCACAGTGTCACGCAGAGGGATGCTGGGGCAGCTGCCCAGGCACTGGAAAGCGGGAGGTTCGGGCAAGTCCCAGGGAGCCGAGAGCTGGGATTCCCTGCATGGCTCCAGCTGGATCCAAGCTGCGAGCGGCGCCGGTGTCTCCGCTGTTGGATTTTGGAGGGGGGGGCTGGAAGGTGGCCCGTGGGGGTGAGCCGAGGCCAGCCCGGGGAGGGGCTCGGTGCCAGCTCCCCCGGCCACGTGGCTTTGCGATGAGGTGGTGTGACAACAGCTCGGGGGGAGCTCAGCATCCAGGGGTGCATCCTTCCTTCTTCCAATTTTTTTTTGAAGCTTCTGGGCACAGTCTGACTGCAGCTGGGCACCAACTCCCACTCCCGCCTGCGTCAGGAGCTGCCTCCCACCCAAAACACAGGTCACTCCTCTGCTCCAGCCCTGCTCGGGGGCACGCCGGCTCCATCCCAACGCCGGTGCTTCAGGGGCTCCACACCTTCCCCCCTGCGAAGCATTCCCACCCCTCCTTGCTATAGCATGAGCTGTCTCTGCTCCGGGATTATGCCCCGGTTAATGCGCAGCCGGCAGCTCCCCGGGATCCGGGTGGATGAGCGGCGCTTACAGAAATACAAGGTCACATCCATGGGCTGGAGCCAAAACAGCCCCGGCGCCCGCCTGCGGCACCCTTCCTGCGCTGGGGGGGTTTGGTCTGGGTGGTTTCGCTGTTCCTGATGCAGCGGGATAAGAGGGGGAGGATTTCTGCTTCTGAAGTGGGGTTGCTCCTAAAAGGAACCCTTCTTGCTCTGCTCAGCTCCAGCACCTGCTGAAACGCCCACGGTGCTTGCAGCAAGGTGGTGGGCATCCCGCTGCGGGCTGGGGGGAACAGACCCCAGATCGGCTTCTCCTTGGAGCCCCAGTGACTCCGAGCAAGGGCTCTCCTTGGTGCAGACGCCACCTTCCTCCCTGCTCCGCATTGCCAGGGTCACCTCGTTCCCTCCTCTGTGATAATATTGACACAAGGATCTTCTGGTGCATCCTCCACTAAGCCCCAGCAGCTGATATCCATGGCCGGGAGTTTTCAGGAGGATGCTGCAGGAGTTTGGTGGTCAAATCCCGGGAAATTGAAAGGATGGTTCTTGGTGACACCCTTCCCTTGGCCGGTGGGCTCCGTTCCTGCCAATAACGAGCTGCATGAAAACCAGCTCGCGTGGCCCGTGGTCTTGAAAGGCTTTTAAAGAAAATGCTGTTTCCATGCCCAGAGCCTCTCACCTGGTGATTTACCCCCCTCCTCAGCAAGGAATTGCCTTGGGGAATTGCTGCCAGGGGTCTCTCGCCGTGGTCGGTGCAAGTTGCTTTTTGCTGGTCCTGATTCTGTCTGGAACAATCCACCAGGTTCATCCTGGCAGTTTGGTTGCCGCAGACCCAGTATTTCATGCCCAGAACATCATGAGCCCCTTTGCTGATCCTCCAGCACTAATTCGGTGGAGATGCTGATGCAAGCACCGGGGCTTTTATATCCCCCTTGTGCTCAAAGCCCCCCGGCGGGATGCAGGGATGCAGGGCAGGGCTGGCAAGGGCGCCCGCAGAGGGGGTGGAGGTGGGAAACGCGAGGGGCTGCGCCTCCACCTTCTGCATCTCCCTGTGGGGCAGAGCTCGGACCTCCTCCAGCTTGTTCTATTCCACTTGTTTTTTTATTAAGCTGATTTATCCAAGGATTCCTACAAACTGGGGTTGCAGTTGGCTGGAAGCCTTGAGGTGGGAGATCTGGGGTGAGCAGCCTCCGAGGGGCTGGGGCATGATCCTGCATGTGATGCTCGGGTCCCCAGTCCCTGGCTGTGTTTCCGAGGAGGGCATTGCTCCGGCCGCTTTGCCCCCGTGCTTTCTTCCAGGCAGTGCAGGTATCTTTAAAGGCACTAAACCCTCATCCCTGGGTAGTTTGCTGAGAGCAAAGAGACCCCTGAGCCAGAGCTCCGTGCTACCCCCGCTGTTCGGCCTCCATCCTTACCACGTAACGAGGGAGCCCTAACGGGAGGGAGGACCCCGATGTGGAGGTCCATCACACCGCTGTATTGCTTCAGCCGGGGAATTTTCCTAGGGAGATTTCGCTGCCTTTTTCCTCCTGCAAAGCTGATTCCTTAGCTGCTGAGCCGCTTGCAAGGGGTTTTTTTTTTGGTTGTGAGGTTGGGTCCTGTTGCTGCTTCGTGGTGAGGGCCGGTGGGTGACGGGTCAAAGGAAGGCTGGGCACGAGCCTCACCGGGGCGGTTTGGCTGAAATACCGCACGTGCCGAGAGCTGGGCAGGATTCCACGGGAGGATGGCCCCATCCACAGCTCCTGAGCCTTTTTTTTTTGGGATCCACCTGGGTTCCCTGTGTTATCATCAAGGAGCTGAACAACCTTTACCCTCTTGGCTCCAGCATCCTCAGCCCTGGTGTATTTATCAGCCCCCCGAGGTGTTTTTCATGCTCTGCTAGCAAGCAGAATGGCATCTGTGCCAGCGGCGAGGGAGGCAGGAGCACGGCTTGACCTTGGGACAGAAGGTGATGCCAGCGGTGCCCAGCCAGGCACCGCGTCCAGCGCCGCCCATCCGTGGCTGAGGCTAAATCCCCACCGGGGGCTTGCTGGCGACCTCGGGACAGCGAGGAGTCTCGCTAAGGGTTTTCCTGATGGGTTTTCAGCATCCATGTCAGGAGCTGTGGCCGAGGCGTGCCCCGTGGCTGGCAGGCTCTGCAAACCGAGCTGCCAGGCTGCTTTAAACCTCGTCCCTGCCGAGGGTCAATGCAGGCGTGAGGCAGGGAAGAGAAATGAGTATTCCGGGTCTGACTGCCCCGGTGCACGAGCTCCGGCACCCTGGCTCCGCCAGCTCCTGTGCCGCTCTCCAGCCCTGTAAGCACGGGGTTGGACACCTCTTGGCTGCGCCGCCTCGCTTAGCCGGGTGTTGTTTGGGGAGGGCTGAGTTGCAAAGCTTTGATGGGGTCCAGGTTTGGAGCGTTCCGTGGTTCTGGGTCAACGGCTCCTGCAGGGGGTGCGTGCGTTGCTGCAGGGACGCAGTGAGGGTTGGCCAGAGCCCGTGCAGGGACTCGGCTGAACTTCAGCTTTTGTTAAAATAATGGTGTAACTGCCCTGGCATCACCTCGTCCCACTGGCCGGTTGCTCTCGGGATGTAGCCTTAACCGACGGGACTGCAGCCAGGGCACCGCAGCCGGCGGCAGGGGGGCTTGGCATGGGCTGGTACCACCGAGAGCTGGGACCTGCCCTGCCCTGCACCCCCGAGGTGATGCGCTGACCCCCCCTGGGGCGATGTGCTGACCCCTCTGGGGTGATGCACTGACCTCCCTGGCGATGGGGATGCACTGACCCCCCTGGGGTGATCCATTGACCTCCCTGGGGTGATGGCGATGCGCTGACCCCCCTGGGGTGATGCACTGACCCCCCTGGGGCGATGCACTGACCCCCTGGGGCGATGCACTGACCCCCTGGGGTGATGCACTGACCTCCCTGGGGTGATGGGGATGCGCTGACCCCCCTGGGGCGATGCACTGACCCCCCTGGGGCGATGCATTGACCTCCCTGGGGTGATGCACTGACCTCCCTGGGGTGATGGGGATGCGCTGACCCCCCTGGAGCGATGCACTGACCCCCTGGGGCGATGCACTGACCCCCTGGGGTGATGCACTGACCTCCCTGGGGTGATGGGGATGCGCTGACCCCCCTGGAGTGATGCGCTGACCCCCCTGAGGCGATGCACTGACCCCCCTGGGGCGATGCACTGACCCCCTGGGGTGATGCATTGACCTCCCTGGGGTGATGCACTGACCTCCCTGGGGTGATGGGGATGCGCTGACCCCCCTGGAGCGATGCACTGACCCCCCAGGGGCGATGCGCTGACCCCCTGGGGTGATGCATTGACCTCCCTGGGGTGGTGGGGATGCAGTGACCCCCCTGGGGTGATGCATTGACCTCCCTGGGGTGATGCACTGACCTCCCTGGGGTGATGGGGATGCGCTGACCCCCCTGGGGCGATGCACTGACCCCCTGGGGTGATGCACTGACCTCCCTGGGGTGATGGGGATGCGCTGACCCCCCTGGAGCGATGCACTGACCCCCATGGGGCGATGTGCTGACCCCTCTGGAGTGATGCGTTGACCTCCCTGGGGTGGTGGGGATGCAGTGACCCCCCTGGGGTGATGCATTGACACCCCGGTGCTCCCCCCCACTTCTCCATCCTGAGCGGCCAGGCTGTTGAACGCTGCTCGTGACCTCTGAGCCCCTCTTATTCCTCATCTTCTCATTCCCTCGGAGCACGAGGGCTGCTTTGTACGGACCTTTTCAGCCGCAGAGGGACTTTCTAAAGCTGCTCCCAGCCCGGGCTCCCAGTCCATCCCTGTCCCCGGTTCCCTTGCCCCGAGCCCTCGGTGGGTCAGCCCCAGGAAAGACGCCAGGACAGATGGATACCCCGCAGGCTTGGACGCCGAGCTGCCTTTTCAGCTGGAGTCACTGGAGATGCCGGCTGGCCTGGTGTCATTTGAATACTAATAAACCACACTTTTTGTTTCAACTGTAGCCCCTTTGTAAAAGCATCGGCGGGCACAATGTGGCCCCCGGGCGCTGTAATCTGCCCGGGGGAGCCAGCACAGCACATTTAATGCATTCAGAAATCAAACAGTGCTGATGGAGGGCTTTCCCCCATCCCTCTCCCCACACCGCTAGGTATTTAAAACAGCCAGCTTGGCGCTTTTCCCGCATCCCAGGTCTCAGCTGGTCCGAAATCCAGTGAGCTGCCTTGGTGCCTGGTACAAGGAAAACAAACGGGAGGTGAAACTCGCCGGGCTTAGCCCTGGGGTCTTGGGGGCAGCAGGAGTGGGGCTCCTCTGGGCCAGCAGCAACGGAGAAACCGCTTCCCTGGCTGCCCTGGGAAGGCACCAATGAGGCCCCAAAGGTCTTCTGCGGTTTTTTTCCACCCTGGTTTCCTGCTTACACCTTTCAAGCTTGCCTTCCGCAAGAAGCCACATGCCAGGAGTGCCCGGCGTTCCAGGGGCAGGGCAGGGGAGGCTGCCCTGGATGGGGCAGCCAAGCTTCAGCGGGAGGGGCTTTTCCATATAGCATATGGATGTATTTCCATATATCAAACCTTTAGCCAACCTCTGGTGTCTCGGCAGCTGGCTAGCAGGGGTTTAACGCTTGGGCTGGGCATTTAGGAGCTCTCGGGAGCATCCTGCGTCAATAGGGTCGGGAACGGCTCTGCCGCCTTCTTCCTTATGGAGCCTCAGGCTTGGAGTGCGTCTTCCCTGGGAATGCCGTCGGGTTGGGATGGGCTTGTCTGGATGGGGCCGGTGGGGTCTGTCCTCCTGCCAGCAGGTGCACCCCCAGCTCAGCCACACTACCCAGGGCATCAGGACGCGTCCCAAAGATGCTGCTTCGATCCGCCATCAGCTACAGGGGTGCAGAGCAAGGGCAGGAAGCACAGCCACAGCTCTGATAAGAGAGAAAAAAAAAAAAAAAAAGGAAAAAAAAAGAATAGAAAAAGTATTTAATATTACCCTCGTACTTGTCCGGCGGGGGCAGTGATGTTGCTGAGAGGGACCTGCCGAGTTAAATGGTTGTTCTTGTCTGGCTCCCGCAGAGGACGGGGACTTCTTGGCGCTGGATCTTGGTGGCACCAATTTCCGTGTGCTGAGGGTGAAGGTGTCCGACAATGGTCTGCAGAAGGTGGAGATGGAGAATCAGATCTACGCCATCCCCGAGGAGCTCATGCGAGGCAGTGGGGTGCAGGTGGGCACAACCTCTCTCTCCCCTCCCCCTCCCCGCTCCCCTGGGCAGCCCCCCAGCTGCAGGGCTTCCCCTGGGGGGGGACCACCCGTCTGGGGGTGGTTGTGCCTGAAGGGAGGGCTGGGGTCACCCCAAGACCCCCAGCTGTGCCACGGGGCGGGAGCGGGACTGTGCACCCTGTTGCTGCCTTGCCCAGCAGGGTGCCAGTAGAGCCTTGCTTTCTTTTGCCTGGAACCAGTACGGTTCCTGACACCCAGTACGGTGATGGGTGAGGACCGTGGAGGTGGGGGGTGGGTGGTGGAGCGAGTCCCTCAGGCGGGCAGGGATGCAGGTGCTGCGCTGGGGCATCGCCTCGGCCAGCGCTCACTCACTGCCGTGTTTTCAGCTGTTTGACCACATCGCCGAGTGCTTGGCCAACTTCATGGAGAAACTGAAAATCAAGGACAAGAAACTTCCCCTGGGGTTCACCTTCTCCTTCCCGTGTCACCAGACCAAGCTGGATGAGGTGAGGGAGGGTCTTGCCTCCTCTGGGGCTTGCGGGGATGCAGTGGGATGGGGGCAAGCTCTCGCTGGGGGCAGTAGTTGTCCCACGCCAATTTAGCTTTGTGCTTTTAATTAGGCTGATTGGGTAGTGTGTAAGGTCTCGGTGCTGAGGGGAGCGCAGGATGTGCCCTGGGGCTTGCAGGGGTCTGGGAGGAGGAGGATGCTTCCACAGAAAGCGGCGGTCTGTGCTCTGCCGGTGGCTCAAGGAGAGCGGCTGCGGCAGGGAGAGCAGCTCCAGCAGCCCAGACGTGCCGAGCATCACATCCCCGTCATGCAGCCGGCGCGGGGAGTGGGGGGGGGGGCACCCACCCGGCTGCTCGCCACGCTCCGAGCAGCCGGGAATCGATGGCTGTCAGCTCCGCTCAGCCGCACCGGCTCTGCGCCGGGAGCTGGTGACCTCGCTGGGAGGCTGAGCATCGCGGCGGCCAAGGCACGTGGCCCCTCTCCTGCCACCCACGGCCGCTGCCGGGCTCTCGCTGCCGTGGAGGGGGGGGCCCGGTGCTTTCCTTGCCCTTATCTCACCCGGCTCCTGGGCAGGATTGGAAAGGAGGACGGCTCCATGGCGCGCTGGCGATGCGGCACGTCCTCGGCGTTTTGTACCGGGGCTGGGGCAAGTCGCGCTCCTGTGCCCGAGCGGGTTCGACAAAAGTAACGAGGAAGAAGGTTAACGCTTTCCTCGTGGTAGGGGTGGGGGCTGTAGGAACAAAAAAATAAAAAATAGAGAAGCTGGGAGAGGAAGCGTCTGTCCCCGGTGGCCTGGTCCGGTTTGTTCTCTCCGTGCCTCAGTTTCCCCGTCTGCAAGCAGGGCGGGTGTTTGCCTCGCTGAGGCACCCGCGGCTCCAGGCTCGGAGATTTTGGACACAATCGAGTCCCCTCCCCCTCCCAAGGCTCCGCTCAGCCCCCAGCCGGGCGCTGCGATGGCTCTGCCGGGTGGGGACGCAGCCGGTGCCCCTGGCTGCGGTGGGCAGCGAGACCCCCATCCCGCGGGGAGGGGTCACGGAGCGCTCCGTAGGGTGGGGAACAGGTTTTGCCCCAGGGCTTCATAAAACCCAGTCGCAGGAATCACGGTCCCTCCTGCCAGCGGGAGCAAGGAGCTACTCCCCCGCTGTTTCACGGCCATAAACTTTATTAGCGCAGGGACGCGGACAGCAGGGGCTGTCTGCTGAGCGCTCCGCCTTGCTCTTCCTCCGTAGAGCATCCTCGTGACGTGGACGAAGGGGTTCAAGTGCAGCAGCGTGGAGGGGAAGGACGTGGTGTCGATGCTGCGCAAGTCCATCAAGAAAAGAGGGGTGAGAGGGGAGGTCTTGGGCAGGTCTGTCACCTCCTGGGTGGTGGGACGGGGGCGCGTGGTTCCCTGGGGCAGGGTGCTACGGCCCCCTCCCCGTGGCAGCAGAGATGCTTCTGTTCTGGCCGCGCTGGCTCAGTCTCTCCTCTCCACCACCTCAGGACTTTGACATTGACATTGTGGCCGTGGTGAACGACACTGTTGGGACCATGATGACCTGCGGCTACGACGATCACAACTGCGAAGTCGGCCTCATCGTTGGTGAGCTGCAGCAAGGGGGGAGAAGGGGGGTCCGTCTGCCCCTGGGGACCACGTTTCTTGCAGGTTTCAGGGTCTTTTTGGGGAAAAAGAAAGGCGATAGCGGTGTTAGAACACCAGCGTTGCCCGATGGTTGGTTTCATCCATCTTCACTTTCTATAGTGCGTGGGGCCGGTGCTAGTTATGGGGGATAGGGGGAAGGCGGCATCGTCTCTCACCGCGCCCCCCGTGCGTGGCTCAGGTACCGGCACCAACGCCTGTTACATGGAGGAGATGAGGCACATTGACCTGGTGGAAGGGGACGAAGGTCGGATGTGCATCAACATGGAGTGGGGGGCCTTCGGCGACGACGGCACGCTCAACGACATCCGGACGGAGTTCGACCGCGAGATAGACATGGGCTCGCTCAACCCTGGCAAACAATTGTGAGCAGATTCTTGGCTTCGGCTCAGGCGCGAGGTTTGCTCTGCATTGTCCGTCCTCCCATTGCGCTGGCAGTGGGACCAAAGAGGTTGTCCTAGCTAACTAGGTCACCGCGTCCTCCGCTGTGCCAGCTGCACCAATGCAGACAGGGGCTTGTGTCACGAATTGGGGTTGGTGCGCCCAACTGAACCGCTCGGCACCCGCTTCCCTTGGGAGCCCGTCACTTGGATGTGTTGGTTTCTCTTTCTTCCCCCAGCCGATGAAGTTGTCCGCCAGCCGAGGCAAACACCACCACCTAATGTCCATATCCACATCCTACAGACCTCCCGTTCCCCTGGCGGGTGGGATTTGGGGGTGGCGGGTGTCTCTGCAGACCCCGGGGCCCCCTCAGGTAGCCATAAGCTCTCCTTGCAGAGCGGTGGTTATGTCAGCATGGCTTTATGTTCTCAGTGATGGGATAAGCTGCTCTGGGAAGGGATTACCTCGATTGCGTTCGGGCCTGGAAGGCTGCCAAGTGTTTTTAAGGTCAGATGGTGGCCACCTCGCAGGACACGTAGCCAGGCAAGTCCATCTTGTGCTTCCCCCGTCGGCAGGTTTGAGAAGATGATCAGCGGGATGTACATGGGAGAGCTGGTCAGGCTCATCCTGGTGAAGATGGCCAAGGAGGGGCTCTTGTTTGGAGGGAGGCTCACCCCAGATCTGCTCACCACCGGCCACTTTGAGACCAGATATGTCTCTGCTATTGAGAAGTAAGTAGGATCCGGATGGTTTCCTGGGGTCCCACCCATCCCCTGACATCTGCACGGTGGGAAAACGGGCCCCGTCCCTGGGCTATCCTCAGGGAAGCCTGGGACACTTGGGATGGCAGAAGTTGGGTTTCCAGGCACGAATCCTTCTTTGTTCTTTGCTGCACAGGGAGAAAGAAGGGCTGCAGAAAGCCCACGAGATCCTCACCAAGCTGGGGCTGGAGCCATCTCATGAGGACTGTGTGGCCACCCACCGCATCTGCCAGATTGTTTCCACCCGCTCGGCCAACCTGTGCGGGGCCACCCTGGCAGCCGTGCTGCAGCGCATCAAGGAGAACAAGGGGGTGGACCGCCTGCGCTCCACCGTCGGCGTCGATGGCTCCGTCTACAAGAAGCATCCTCAGTGAGTGCACAAGGATAGGCAAGGCTGGCGGGGAGAGAGGGTGAGCGAGCCCAGATCTGTTCCTGCAGCAGCGGGTAAAGCTTGGCACAAGCAGAGCATCTCCAGATGTTCCCCTGGGCACCTCCGTTTGGATCCCAAAGGGACCCCAGTCATTTACAGCCCTGGAGGGTCACGTCACCCATGGTGGCATCGTGCTCAGGTCCTCTCTCCTCTTCCGTAGCTTTGCCCGGCGCCTCCACAAGACGGTGCGGAAGCTGCTGCCAGACTGCGAGATCCGTTTCGTGAGGTCGGAAGATGGAAGTGGCAAAGGGGCAGCCATGGTGACGGCGGTGGCCTACAGGCTGGCCGCCCAGCACAAGGCACGCCAGAAGATTTTGGAGGCGCTCAAGCTGAGCCATGAGCAGCTCCTGGAGGTGAAGCAAAGGATGAGGATGGAGATGGACAAGGGGCTGGGCAAGGAGACGCATGCAGAGGCAACGGTGAAAATGCTGCCCACCTACGTGTGCTCGACTCCGGACGGGACAGGTAACGTACCACAAAGCCCACGTGTGTCCTGCGTAGGGCGGAGAGCCGGTGTCGCTGCTCCCAGCATCTGCCCCGCTTAGGGAAGGGCTGGGACCTCTGCCGTGGCCAGCTCCCACTCTTCACGGTAGGGGTAGCACAAAGCTTCCCAGCCTCCAGCACGATCCTGGGACAAGCGGCTGAGCCTCCAGGACGTTCTGGGCTTGACTCCACACGACGCCTGGCTTTGTGGCTTTCGCTGCTGCAGGTTTCTCACCACCATTGTCCCGGCTGGTGCTCCCAGTTCCGTCAGTGGCTTGGGCGTGCGCCTGCCCCTCGGTGTGCAGCCCCGTGATCGCCCCAAGTCTGGAGCGAACCTCTCCATCACCTCCCTGCCTGCACCTGCTGCTCTCCATTCCCAGCCACCTCTTGGTTTCTGGTCCTCTCCCAGGAAGCGGGCAGCTTGGGATCACCTTCGTGCCACGTTCGGGATGCCCCTTGCCGGGATCGCTCTCCTCATGGTTCTCCCTTGGGTTTCAGAAAAAGGAGATTTCCTTGCCCTGGACCTGGGAGGCACCAATTTCCGTGTGCTGCTGGTGCGTGTGAGGAACGGGATGAGGCGCGGCGTCGAGATGCACAACAAGATCTACTCCATCCCGGTGGAGGTCATGCAGGGCACGGGAGAGGAGGTGAGGACGGGCAGCTGGAGGTGGGAAACTGGGGCGTCTTCCCTGGGGGAGCAGCAGAAGTGGCAGGCGGGGGTGCTGGCTGACCATGGGGGCTGGTTTTGCCTTGCTCTGCTTTTCCGGGATGCCAAACCAGGAGCGGAGAAGGCTGGTGCTCTCCTGCCTTTAGAGCAGCGAGTTCTGCCCAAGGCTCCGGCGTTCGGAAGGTGCTTTCGGAAACTTGAGACTGGTTTTTAGGTTAGAAATGGTGTGATTGCCAGGCATCGCTGAGCCTCCCCGCATCCCACACACTCCGCGAGGGCAGATAAGCGTCATCCCCGTTTCCCAGATAGAGAAACCACAACACAAGCGGTGGGAGACATCTCCAGAGTTTTATTTGCAGATGGAATGAGTTTTGCAAACCGCTGCAGGCGGTGCTTGGGGGCTGGGAGTGCTTGTAGCAGACGGGCTCTGGGGGTGCCTTGCAGAGGGACCGGACTCCTGTGCCACCCCAGGGAGCTGGTCACCTCCCGGCTGGCCGCTCCGTCCCTCCTGGGCGCAGTGCGGGCACGGCGAGGCGGAGGTATCTCGGGATAGACCGCGTTGTCGGTGGGGAGGGGGATGGAAAGGAGCGGCCACCGCTCTGTTCAGAGCCCTGTTGGCTGGGGGTTGGATCAGCATCTCCAGCAGGTCGGGCAGGCTGGCACCCCCGCGTCCCTCCCTGCAATGGTGACGTCTCCCTTTGGCTTTGCGCATCCAGCTCTTTGACCACATCGTCCACTGCATCTCCGACTTCCTGGAATACATGGGAATGAAGGGCGTATCGCTCCCGCTCGGATTCACCTTCTCCTTCCCTTGCCAGCAGACCAACCTGGACGAGGTAAGCCCAGCCCAGCCGGTGGCACACGTTTGGTACCCAGGCCTGGCTGAAAAGCCAAAGCCCACTGGGAGCTCCAGTGACCGTGTGGCAGGTCAGGCAGAGACCCCAAGGAGGGGAAGCGGGGGGGGGGGGGCTCGGTGCTGCCGGTGCTCCTGGAAAAGCCCCCTTGCTGCATCAAAGCAAACACAGGTGCCTTGAGCCCTGGGGACAGCCCAGCCGCGATGTGCCCTCCCTGTGCCGGCAGCATCCACCGGGAGCGGCTGGACCTGGGGGCTGCCCGTGTTTCCCCCCCCACCGGTGCTGGGTGGGTCACCGCCGGGTGTTTGCTCCACAGGGGATTCTTCTGAAGTGGACAAAAGGTTTCAAGGCGACCGGCTGCGAAGGAGAAGATGTGGTAAACCTGCTGAAGGAGGCAATTCACAGGAGGGAGGTGAGCGTCCACGTCGCTGCGAGGAGCCGGCTCCTTGCTCCCACATCCCGGCTGGCCTCGGCATCTTTAATTGGCCTGTCAAGCAAATTAATGGGCTGCGCGCAGGGCTAATGAGTGTCTGAATTTTAACAGCCACGCTTAGTCATCACTAGATGTTGGATTTTCAGACCCTGGAGCTAAGAGCTGGCTTGTGGCCAGGGCTGGAGCAGACTCTTCTCGCCGCGAGTTAGGGGGCCATGCGAGCACCCCCCCCCCCCTGTGCAGCCCCCCAAAGCCCCTGCCCTGGGGGCTCCCGTGGCTGCACCTGGAGGTCTGAGCACCCACCTGCGGGGACACGGGGCTGCGGGAGGCTGTGGGTGCCTGGAGGGCTCCCTCGCTCAGCGGACGGGTCCTTTCCACAGGGTGGGGGCAGAGGTAGCGAGCTCCGTCCTCGGGGAATAACGCCCGCCATCCCACCCCTCTGCAGGAATTTGACCTGGATGTGGTCGCGGTGGTCAATGACACCGTTGGCACCATGATGACCTGCGGGTACGAAGATCCGTATTGCGAAGTTGGGCTGATAGTCGGTGAGGACTGAAACTTTCTGAGGTTGTTCCTCTGCCCGCGGTCCCAACCGCGCTCCCGTGGGATGCTCCGGGCTTCGGGGGGGGTCTGAGGGCTGTTATCCTGCGTACGCGCCCCGCTTCTGCGGCAGCCCCCTTGGAAGATGCTCCTCTCCCTGCAGGCACAGGCAGCAACGCCTGCTACATGGAGGAGATGAGGAACGTGGAGCTGGTGGAAGGGGAGGAGGGCAGGATGTGCGTCAACATGGAGTGGGGGGCGTTTGGTGACAGCGGGTGCCTGGATGACATACGGACGGAGTTCGACTTGGCAGTGGATGAGCTGTCCCTCAACCCTGGCAAGCAAAGGTGCGTGGTGGCTTTGAGGGGGTGGGAGGGGACCCCCTGGGGGGGTGGGTGTCCAGGGACGGGTTGGTGCTGCCCCACCAGCCTCTTGGAGGAGCGTCAGGCGATGAGGAGCAGGGCAGCGTCTGGCTTTGCGACACACCGGTGTGTCCCTTGTCCCCTGCCCGCAGCGTGGGGATGGCACCGCTCCGGGGTGTCAGCCCGGGGGGCTGCGCCAAAGGCAGAGCTGCGGTCCCCACCTGGACCCCCTGTCCCTTCCCACCCTCATGTCCAGCCTTGCCCTCTCCTGCCCAGGTTCGAGAAGATGATCAGCGGGATGTACCTGGGGGAGATTGTCCGAAACATCCTGATGGATTTCACCAAGCGAGGGCTGCTCTTCCGGGGACGCATCTCCGAGAGGCTGAAGACCAGGGGGATCTTTGAGACCAAGTTCCTGTCCCAGATAGAGAGGTGAGGTCCAGCAGGTGGGACAGGCGCCAGCTCTGCCCTTACAGCTGCACCTCAGAGACGGAGTTTGGGGAAAGCGTTTGCGGGGCTTTTGGGAGCAACCCCAGGCTCTTGGCCCGGAGCTGGGGTGACCTGGGGTGGTGCAATGCAGGTGGGTCAGCAAAACCGGCGGGGTCCTGACAGCGCCGGAGCCGAAAGGCAGGGAAACTGTGTGGGGCTTGTGGCACAGGCGCCTCTGCACCCTCTGCCTGGGACAGGGGAGCCACAGGTTAAACAGGTGTCGTGTGGTGACAGTGACGGCATCCACGCCAGTGGCTTTGTCCTGATGTAGCCTCGCGGATCAGGGGGCGGCAGAGCCACCTCCAGGTCTGAAAGCTGGGGGTAGCGGGGAGGTGTGAGCCCCCGGGCTCTGCAGGGTGTAGGTAAGAAAGGGGGAGCCTGAGCTTGTGTCACCCCAGTTGCTCCATCTGCTAATGCTGCCTGGCCCTGGTGTCCTCCCCAGCGACTGCCTAGCCCTGCTCCAGGTCCGCTCCATCCTCCAGCACCTCGGCCTGGAGACCACGTGCGACGACAGCATCATCGTGAAGGAGGTGTGCACGGTGGTGGCGCGGCGGGCGGCTCAGCTCTGCGGGGCCGGCATGGCAGCCGTGGTGGACAAGATCCGGGAGAACCGCGGGTTGGACTTCCTCAAGGTCACAGTCGGCGTGGATGGGACGCTCTACAAGCTGCACCCTCAGTGAGTTGCTCGGTGGCGCGGTTGTCCCCCGAGGAGGCTCGTGCTGGGGCATCTGCCCATCTTGGGGTGCCAAGAGGCAGTGTCGGAAGCTTCGCAGGGCAGTTGGAGAGGAGAGGAGAGGAGACGTTTTAGGGTCTCGAGGACTGCTGGTGCTGAGCTGGACTCTGCCAAGGCACAGCCAGAACCCCAGAGGATGGGATGCTGGGGCAGAGGCCAGGTGGTCCCAGAGGTGGCGAACGGGTTCAGCCAGGGGTCCAGAGCATCAGGCAAAGTCACGGGGACGGGACGGGTCTAACCCCCGACATCGGTCCATGGCCAGGTGGAAATAGGGTTCTGCCCGAGCTGGGGGCTGATGCTCCGGGGATGCTGTTGCTCAGGGAGGCACTAACGGCACAGGGCTGAGCCTAAGGGGGGCAGGGGGCTCTGGCGACCCCCCGGCTCGGCTGCTCAGGGCTGTTAAGGTTTATTAGTGCCTTGGGGGCTCGGCGGGCCTGGGGAAGGGGCTGAGCAGAGGGAGGGCACGGTTATGTTGCGGGCTGGGGCTGAAGTGTGGAGCCTGACGCTTTCCAGCGCCACAAACCCGGCAGCTTCTCGCCATCCCTCCTGCTCCGTGTCCGTAGCCGCTGGGATGGGTACGATGGGCACCAGCACCACGATGGGTGCGAAGCGCTTTGTGCCTGGTGGGGCTGGTGCCTGCAGCCCAGGGCAGGTTAAATCAGTGTCTCTCCCCACTGTGCCCCGCAGCTTCTCCACCGTCATGCACGAAACGGTGAAGCAGTTGTCTCCCAAGTGCGAAGTCACCTTCCTGCAGTCGGAAGACGGCAGCGGCAAGGGTGCAGCGCTCATCACGGCGGTGGCCTGCCGCATCCGGGAGGCCGGCCAGCGGTAGGAGGAAGGAGGTTTGCCGAAGAGCTTGGTTTCAGCAAAACCAGGACGTTTTCCCCCCACCCCGGGTCCCCCCCCCCTGCTCCGTACACACACACACACGTGGCCTCCCCTTGCAAGCAGCCTCGTAGCTTTACTTGTTCTCTCGAGATCCCACCAGTGGGGCTGGAGATGCTGTGTGCTTTGTGTAAAGTGTTGTCTTAGGAGTTTCATTGCATGCCATAAAACCGCGTGTCAAGTAAAGCTAAAAGCGTCTTCTGGCTGTCTCCCTACATCTCCAGTTAGAGCTGGACCTGCTCCACTCGCAGCTGCCCCCCACCGCTCCCACCTCTTCCCTCGCGGCAGAAAGGATAACGCTAGCACCATCCAGACACTGCATTGTCACTTTACCGTAACTAGTACCTATTTATGTACGTCGGAGTTGTAGCGTGTCCGTGCTGTAGGAAGCAAACCTCTTTTTAAGATTGGGCTAAAGACCTCCGTTAGGCTTTTACCCTGATCAAGGCTGTGTTATTTCCATGAAAGTCATGGTGACTCTTAAAGCACAGGGTGCAGAATTCCAGCCGGCGTGTTCCAAGCCTGTGCTGAGAGATACCAAGTATCTCTGTTGGTGAGCGAACATTAAAAGAACCTGCTGGATCCCGGCGAGAGGTGCCCCTCTGACTGCTCCAGCAGAGCACGTGCCTGGAAATAATTGGGGACTCAGGGTCTAATCCCATTTCCCGACCTCTCACCCGCACCCTAAATAGAGCGTAGGAACGTGGCACGTACGTATGGTTGCGTTACACCCCCTGGAAACCACTAGCACCCTTCCCCGGTGCACGTGTGGAGGCGAGGAGCTGCCACCGCGATGGGGGTCTTTCCCCTACACACACACACCCCCCCCCCCCCCAAATGTCGTGGCCGTGTGTCTACACGTGGCGCCGTGAGTCTGGTTTGCTTCTTGTCTGTGAAATAGTTCTGCGTCTTCAGCCTTTTAGGTGACACCTGGTTTTATGTACACTGTATATTTATGTTTCGAGAGATCTTGCGTCTTTTTATGTACATAGTCTCGGGTGGGCGGGGGTATATTGCTTAGTTTTGAATTTACCTTTAAATGTCGTTTAAGAACAGTAGAATAATTCTATTTTTTTTTCTCGTGTTATGTTTTAATTGAAAATTTTCTTGGGGTAGACTGGAGAAAGAGACCCAGATTCCTGAGGACAGCTGTACCAGAGGTTTGGGCATTCTGAATTTATCACCAGAACAAAAGGGAAAGCAGAAAGCCAGGGATGCGATGGCCGGGAGCTGCTGCAGTGGAGCTTTCGGGATTAGGCTGGCGGTGACCTAAGGAGAGGTTTTATTTTGTCCCCCCGCCCTCCCCAGCCTGCTTTGTGCTCGAAGGGCACATCGATCCCTATTGCAGCACCTGCTGAAATAACCCGGGGCTCTGCCGGGACCCGCGTCCCAGCCCATATCTCTGGCACCAGCATCCCGGTCCCACACGCGCCAGGCACAGACACGGGCGCTCCAGCGCTGCTGGCATGGGGGCTCGCGGTGAGGCGCCGGCAACGGCAGCCTCGGCTCATTTGATGAAGTTAGCAGCAATAATTGGTGTCACCTCATTTCCATTTGGCATCCTCAGGGCTGTTTGTGAGCGTGCCCAGGGACGCGTGTGCCCAGGGACGCGTGTGCCCAGGGCTGCGCGTGCCCGGGGATGTGTGTGCCCAGGGATGTGTGTGCCCAGGGATGCGCGTGCCCGTGGCGTCACGTTGTGCGCTGCAGGGAAAAGCGGCGAATAATTTTTGCTGTCAGAAAAGCCTCCGGCTGAACGAAACGCTGCCCCAGGCAGCAGAGGCGTACAGGTGGGGGTGGGTGTGTTTTTGTAAATATTTAGCAGGAGATAATGAAATTCCAGTGATGTACAAAAAAAAATTAAAATATAATAATTAATAATTCCCACAAACAGATCTTCTTCAGTTTGGAGGACAGATTTTTTTTGTCTATTTTTATGTATATTTTTATACTGCTTGGGGGAACCTCATTACCAAAAGTCTCTTCTATGTTGGGGGTCAAGTTCAGTAGCACAATTTTAAATGCAAAAATGATCTTTGGGCATTTTAAATGCTTATTTTTTTATAAGCCTCAAGACAACTATAACAAATAAAATCTGTGTATAGAAATGCTGTAAGAAACCAAGTTTAGTGGAAGTTTTAGAAGATGTTCAATAAATTTTGGAAGACGGTACAGAAATCCTCTCGTTCGGTACCAAGCAGTTGTGTGTGATTCTTTCCTCAGAAAACCAGCATTTTGCCGGCTGCAGACCCAGCCGGGGATGGTTTCACCGGCTGCACCGCGCAGAAGGTGCCGCTGGTATTTTTGTGCTCTCGCCCGGCCGTGCCCCGCGTGGCATCCATAGGTTTCCGTGGCTCAGCAGCTCCGGCGCGTACAGCCGTGGTTTTGGGGAGCGCGGGCAGCCCTGCGTTGGCTGCTGCGGCGCGGCGGAGCATCCCAAAGGGTGAGGCGGGTGGCCGGGTACCTGGTTAGCAGGGGTGGGGGGAGCGGGGGGGAGCGTGAACCCCTCGCCTCCCTCCGCGGCGGGGGATGCGCTGTGGCTTGGCAGCGGCAGGGTTAGCTGGCGGGGGGACGGCGCATTGCCCGGCGAACAAAGGCAGGGCAAGGTGGTGCTGGAGCCACTGCAGCATCTCTGGCAGAGCTGGAGCTCCAGGAGACGGAGCTGAACTTGCCCTGAGGTCATGGAGCATCGCTGGCTGGGTTGGGCAAGGGGTACCCACCCAGGTGCCCACCATGAGGTCTCCAAAATGCTTGAAAGCTTTTGCTTCCCCGTTGCTTTTGGCTCGGAGCAAAGCAGGGTCTGAAGTGTTCCCAGTTAAAAAGCAGCAGGTGAAGTGCTACAAGACACCCGTTACCCTGCGGCTGCAGGTGCGCCCGTGGCCGGGGGAAAGGTTTTGTTTTGCCACTTGGAGAAGTTTGTGCTCCGTTTTGTCTCCAAGGGGATAAGGCAGCAGGGATGTCGCCGTATGCTCTGGTGGTAACTGACGGGGGTCTGTAACCGCGCACCAAAACGTTGCCATGGGACATTGTGTGGATGTGCTTAAAAAAAGAAGGGGAGCTGAAACCCTGGCTGCTGCTGGGAGGGGAAGCTCAGACTGGTGGATGTGGGCAGAGATGGACAAACCGGTCAGCCTGACCTGCCCGGCCCGTCTCTTTCCTGCAGTGAGAGGCGCTGCTTTGCGGATTCAGGATGCTGTTTGTTTTGCTCGGTCGCTCCCGTTAGGATGCATTTTCTTTTTCTTTGCGCTCCTGGCGTTGTGCTGGCACGTTCTCTGGCCACGCAGGCAGCAGAACAGCCTTTCACCGGGGCAGCTGCCACACTGGAGGTGCTGACCTTTCCTCCCCGGCGATGCTCTCCCCCTTGGTACTTTCTTTGCACAGGATTTTATTGTTGCTGCTTTTAGATCTATGTCTAGCTACACATATATATACACACAAGCAGCAAATTACCGAGCCTTGCCAGAGGAATTTGCCTCTTCCCTTCTCGGGAATGAAAGGCCACGTAGGGAGAAGCATCAGCCACGCAGGGTGTACAAGGAGCACGCAGCTCCGACCTGGCAGCGGCTCGGAGGGAGTTTGACCCCGACCGCTCGGTGCCTCGGTGCTGTGCCAGCTCTTATCAGGCAATCCAAGCGCTCCAGATAAGGGGGTGAAAAGGTCCAGCGCAGGTGAGGAGAGCGGGGATGGGTGTGAAACGGTGACAAAACCCACAAGCCACCACCCCAGGCGTGACAAGGTGCAAGCCAGCAACAAAATAAATGGGAGGTAAAGGTGAAAGGCGAGAATAACCTTTTGACAGCCGACAGAAAAGCAGTCACTGAAGGCAAAAGAGGCAATTCCTGGTCAGGAGATAATTTGGGGTAAGAAAAAGTCAGATCATTTACCTTGTGACATCCCTGACGGGTCCTGGAGCAAAGAAAATGCATCTCAACGTGGGTGCTGGCGCGTGCAGGGCTGGGGGAGTTAATAAAGCCAAAGACTGTTTCGGCTGCTGGCAGAAACGAGTGACTGTAGATGCACCTGATACTGTTATTGCATGTTTACAATATTTATTTTTAGCAATTGACTGCGATTATATATAGGCTTCATTATTTTTGTACTTCTCATACCGTTTTCCTGAGTGTGGTGTTGTACTTCTCAGCTCCCCTCCGCCACAATTGCTGTTCCTAGTCAGTGACAAATAAAAGAAAAAAAAAAAAAAAAAGAAAAAACCCAACCCAACCCAACCCCAACCACCCATTTGCCAGGATAAGGCGTGATGTGTTTCGGTTTCTGTGCTCGTCTCACTCCTGCCCTGAGCCAGCCCTTAGCAATCCCATGGGAAGGGCACCCGCACCACTGTTCCATCCCAAATTCCCGATCCCGTCTACTGGGAAGAAGGATGGACTGGGAGGGGATTTGTTTCTTGGCACTGACAGTCCCTCCGCAACCGGGGGTGGGTGGGGGAGGGCAGGGGTAGGACCAGGCCCCCCCCGGACCCTGGGGAAGACGGCTGAGGGCTGGAAGCACATCCCGAGATGAGTTTCATGTCAGCGCTGGCTCCGTCCCACTGCGGGGTGGCGGTACCCCAGCAGCAAGGGCAGGGGTGCACGGGCCAGCGCTGCATGTGCCCTGGGCAATGGCTTGCCCACAGCAAGCTGGGGCAGCGGGTGGCCCTGGGAGCCAGTGGGGTACGAGGGCAGAGCAGAAAGCAGTTGCCCTCTGGCAGTTCAACCCACCACCAAAGCTCAGATTTCAACCCTGGCATTACATAAAATTAAAAATAAATCTACTTTTATGTACCCATCCCCTCCTGCTGTTAACCAGCCCCTACTGCACTGAATCCATGATACTTTTTAAAACTTGGTACTTCAAGTTAAAAGAAGAAAAACTGCTTATTGCAGTATCTAATTACAAAGCTTGATGCTGTAGTAGATGAACACCTTGAAGTATTTCTGCTTTCTGCTTCCAAAGAAGTAAGGCACAAGGCAAGATTACACCGAGGTGCATCCACGGGCTGAATCCCATAGGAAAAGCTATTCACAGCAGAGAAGAATAGATGCTGGGGAGTAATCCGCTTGAGATCATTTATTGACAAGTTGCCACGTTTTTTTCCATCTTGCCCAGCACGTTATCCTTGTTATAAAGTACAAATGGTTTTATACATTTCTGACAACGTTAAAAAAATAGGCTATTAAAGAGGCAAAATTCCCATGTTGAGTCCAAAAATCCTGCTGTAAGAATTCAAAATTGCAATAGACAAACGTAAAACCCAACACATACAAAGAACGAATGCAGCGTATGTCTTACGCTCGACTCATTTGTCAACCCAACTGAAAAGGAATCCCTTGTTCCCAGCTCTTCCTCTGGATCCTGTGACCTTGCTTAACTGATGGGAAGTTTGTGTTAACACGTACAACTCAAAAGGCACTCAAAGGTCACAAGTTCCTGAGCTAAAATGGGATATATTCCCAATATAACACTTAAAACAAGTCACAAAAAAGCAATGTTTAAAACCTGGTTTTTGGTTCATGTGAGCATAGTAAGCATTCAGCAGAGTCCCGGCTGAGAGCTGCTGCTGCTGCAGACTCAGATGATGGTTAGAACATGAGAGTATTTCCAGTACGTGGAAAAAAATAAGTCACTTTTGAGCATCCTTATTAGCAAATTCACATGCTAAAACCCATACAGAGAAATATTTGCTGCAATGTTAGAAAAAGCCCCAGAACAAGAAAGAAATGGATGAGTATGAGATGTAACAAAGGCGTAAACACAAGCAGGTTTGGAAGCCTGTACAGTTAAATAAGTAACACAAGTTGATGGGTGACATTGACAGGCCGTTGTATTTGGCCTTAATGGAAAAGGACCACAAAGACAAGCAGAATATGGATCTGGTGTTTACAGATCAGTCATTAAAAAAAAAAAACAAACGCCAAAAACACATTAACAAAACCCACACATCCTGCAACGTGTGCTCTGGATCTGGCAGGTAAAGTCGTAAGATGTCACTCACGCAAATTCCCTAGTATCAGTTTGGCTCAGTTTTTGCCCGGAAAAACAAAAACGTAACGTTTCTCAGACACAGAATGGCTACTGTCTGAAGATGTAGACCAGAAATAATAATAATAATAAAAAAAAGATGGGATAACTAGTTTTGGCCTGTGTAAGTTCTGACCTTCTCTTCAGATATGCATAGGAGTATACTAAGGCCATGTGTACTTGCTACAGTGTAAGGCCTTTGTCGTTGCCAAAGCTCTGTGCGTCAGCAGGGCGTTGAACTTAAAGCAGGCGCAGAGTTTGAGAAGTGCTACTGCGTTCTGCCGACGAGGTGTCAGGCTTCTGAATTATCAGGCGGCGCCTCACTGTCGGCCTTCTTCTCCGGCGAGGTGTACAAGAAGTTGCAGCAGATGTAGAGCGGGAAGATGAGCAGCCTGCCGTCCAAATTCATCACCACCTGCTCCTGCAAAGCAAGCAATGCCGTTAGGGGGAACTACGCCAGAAAGCACACGGGATTGCCGCTATCAGGCATTCTAGGAATTTAAATATTATGTATGAAAAAGCAGAAGATACCCCCTGCCCCCCCAGAGTAACTCACCCTCACCTTAAGTAGATGTTTTGTAATATTAAACACTGGTAAGACATTCTCAAAAGTGCTTATAACCCTTTGACCCAGTCAAAATAAAAGATAACAGAACCATCAAAGACAACACAACCCTAAGAAAATCCTGAGCAACCTTTACTTTCCGTAAATAAAGTACTTTGGAAATAAAGGGAGACTTTTCTGCCACTATCAGTTTTGGACTGAATGAACCAGGCAATCCGTAACAGTCCACACTCTAAAGCAAATCAGTTTGTTGGCAGGACCTTCTCAGTTTTACTCCAGGGACAGGTTTTGGGGTAGCAAAGCTGAAACTATCCTACAGCAAGGATGGTGTTCACAGGGAAAAGCTTCCTACGTGCTCAACGACGACGCAGCACTGCCAATTAGCACTTAAGAAATGATGATCAAGCCTTTCCCATTCCTTACTAAATTCTGCTGTCACAGGCGGGTGGCAAAGGGCACACTCTCTAAAGAAAACTCTGCTCCTCTCCAAGGCTTTTCTTTATTTTTTTTAACAGAATAATAAATACCACCCTTGAACAATATGCAGACATTCTTTCAACTCTCCACCTTACAATGCCAGGGAGTCTTCAAACAAACTCCAAATTTGCCTCTAAATAAGCAGGAGTCTCAGGGACACATCGCTCAGCCGTGCAGGACGGCTGGGAAGGCACGGAGGCATCCAGCACAGCACCGCGCCAGCGCAGGCGGCTTCAGCAGCACCACAGGAACTAATTCCGCTGTTATCAACACTAATGAAATCCACGCTATCCTGCTCTAGGTAGTTACACTTTACAAATTAGCTTAAGTGTTCTTTTTTGAGGTAGTGGAAGACTGAAATTCCACATAAGCAGTGACAACAAGAAGAACAACTCCTCTTCAAAAGCACCGCCGACTTCTCAGCATTTTTTTCCATGCCTTGGACTCCACAATTCAAGTTCAACAGCTCAAGAATCCACAAACATACCTGGTCCTTCTCAAGGGTTAGGATCTGATATCCCGTCGTTCTGCTACAAATAATTTTCCCACTGCTATCAAAAGAGGCCAGACGTAACCTAGGGATAGAACAACAGCTAAATTACTCAGTCTCCCTTAACTCAGGTTTTCCAGCACAAAGTGTTTCTCCCAAGGAGACAGAACATTTGCAAACGTAACTAACTTGGTGGTAATAAAATTAATGGAAGCAGGGAGGGAAAGATTTAGTTGCGATAAGGTGCTGCATTGGGTACTGTCTACCTGAAGGCTACGTTCCTCCGAGGCTGCAGGCTGACAGATCCACTGCACGGCTGAACCAGCGTGTTCCGCTTGAAAATGATGTAACGATTTGTGTAAGTAACAAGAAGGTCAAAGCCAAAGTTGAAGCCAGTCCACCGCCAGCAGTACTGAAGAACAAAAAAACCCACAAAACACACCAAACCAAACCGTCTGAGTAATGGCTACAACACAACCGATAAGCACCACGTCTCCAACAAATCAAACTTGGGAACGGGATTCTCAGCTGCAGAGGCGTGTGGTGGATTCAAGGATCCTTGCCAACACCTGTTTGAAACAGAAGACATCTTGGCAGGCAACCACTCACTCCAGCAGCTGACCCCCGCAGACAGGTGACGAGGGACGAGCCTCGCATCAGCTGCCTGCCGAACATACAAAACTACATTTAACACAAGCGGATCTAACACAGGTCTGCATTCTGCTAACCGGTGCTGTATTTCTGAGCAGCACTTAACTACAGGTTCCATTCATGCTTACGGTGCTCCAAGGAGCACCAAATCCTTAGATTAAGCGACTTCAGTTGGAAAAAAATCACGTTTCTTGTGTTTCACACCACCTGTTACCTAAAGATGCATATACGTATGTGGTACACAGAGGGGTTGTGGCTGTGACTATTACACACTTTATCTAAAAGCTTCCTTTTCCAGTTAAAAAGACATCAGCAGCTACACCAGAGCTGTATTTTCAGTGCATGCATTTTACAAGTCTCAAACAACCAGTCGTGGCTACATTCCCCCTTTTCACACGCTAAAAATTTTTTCCAAACATGGACTTGCATGCAGGGCAGGAGCACAATTAAAAACACTAATTCCTGATTCATCACAAAGACAGCGAGCGTTTTCATCCTTCTAGGGAGAACAAAACAATTTAACGTACCATCTCCATTACATCTTTTCGATGCAGTTTGACAATTAAGACCTACATGTTTTGCAAATACCTAACATGCCTAAGACATGTCAGCTACGCGGTTCGCCGCCTGCTGTACTTACATCACCGTCCTTTGCGAGTTTCCGACCACACCTCATGCTGCTTCCTTCAAATTCCTCTTTATTTATTTCTTGAGGCCTAAAAAAAAAAAAAAATAAAATTGCTTTTTTCCAGGACACCTGAACAGCTTTGTACGGTGCTTTAATGTGGGAAAGATGAATGGACCCGAGTAAGCTGGCCCGACCACACAACTGACCCGTCTTTGCGCAGAGGTTAGGCTAGGTGACCTCCCAGGGTCCCTTCCAACCCGAACCATCCCAACAACATCCCACTACTCCACCAAACTGCCATGTAAACCAGGTTGTGACACCTCAGTTAGGTAGGACTTCTGTAAAAGAATTTTTCCAGCTACGAAAATAACAGCTGGGGCGATTGAATGCATTCTCCAATCCTCCTAAAAAAAAACCAAGAAAGCCAAAACCCAACCCAACCCACCACGTCCTTTGTCAATGCACTATATTCCAACTTAGTAGGCACAACCACGAAGGAGTGCTACTGCTAAGGACAGCAGCAGGGCTCTGCAGAGCAGGCGTGCTACGCAGAAGCGCCCGCAGAGACGCGGCAAAGGATTTCTCAAGTCGCTGGTTACACAACTTGTCTAAAAAAAAAAAAAAAAAAAGTCCACCCACAGCGATCACAAAGCACCACAAGCCTCTTGATCGTGTCACCCTATACCAACGTGAACTTGTTTCACCCAACAGTTTCCACTGGCGCTTCAACACGTAGAAAAATCTTGCGGAGCCAGCAGAAGGCAAATCAGCCCCAGTTTTCCAGAGGTAAGTTACTCACTGGGCTTTAGACACGATTACATCATTAACCAAATAAGCAACTGCTGCCAGAAAGTCTCCCAGTTCCGCTGAGGACAAACGCTCCAAGTGAGTATTACAAATCCCAGTGAATAATATAAATCCCAACCTCCACATGCAAGTTAAATTATGAGCCTGTAATATCAAACAAAGTGAATAATATAAATCCCAACCTCCACACGCAAGTTGATTTATAAACCCGCAATATCACACAGACAATATACTCCGAACCATATGAAACAGCATCTGTCCTCCTCCCACCGCACGCACACCGCCGCAACTCGCTGCTACAGCTACAGATTTTACCAACGAACTCAGCCTGTGGTCTTTTCTCCCCTGTTTCTGTAAAAAACAACCCTGGAAGATGAAGTATTTCATGCAGAAGTTAAGCAAATAAGCTAATCATGTTAACCAAATTCATCCAAGAACCTCCCCATGCGCTTTTTCCACATCTCCTAGCTGAACTGGTTATGTAGCTGACCTAAATTCAGTACTGGTGATAAAAGATTTGTTTCTGTTTCATTAGCGACAAATTTCACAAACATCAGTACATAATGTTCAGACAGACATTAGTATTCCCCCCTCCAAATTCCTCCAGCAGCCTCAGAAGATGCAAAACTCCCAGCTTTAACCACTTGCACTGCCTCCCATACGCTTAGCGAACAGTCAAGTTATTCTATTTCGCTCCTGAGCGCTGCCAAAGTGGCTAATTGAGTAGAAACAATTCCACTCATGGACTCGAAAGATCTGTCCTTGCATCTGCCACAGAACAAATGTTTAATTTAAAAAAAAAAAAAACCAAACCCAAGTTTTTTTTCTTCTTCAAGCTCAAGATCCACTTGAGCACGACAAGTAAACCTTGAGCAGCTACGAGTCACAAACTCCAGCATGACACTAAAAAAATCCTCAAATTCTGAAAAGTGAATAAAACGTTTGGTCCTTCTAAATGCAAATGATGAAGCAGAAGAAAAACATTTCCTCTCCCCTCTAAAGTTACCAAAAGAGCAAACCACATCACGCATTTCAAAGCAAGGTGGTTTCCATGCTGGAATTTCCATTATTTCTAGAATAAGCAGGTGCGATTACGCTGGGCACCAGGCAGGATATGAAAACAGCACCTGCCTTCAGCTCCCTGGGAGTCAGACTTCATGTTTCGCTCCACTTGAAGTTTGCATCCTTATCTCCACGGGGAAAAAAATGCCTTAAGATACCGATACAGGTGGGAAGCGCAGTAAGAGGAAGGGCAGCAGATCGGGATAAAAGAATGATCTTACAAAACTTCAGTTCTTTTCTTTCAGCTAGAGGTTGGTCAGACGCCCAAAACGTTCACTTTAATACACAGGAACAGAGTTGCACGTCTTCCCTCCTGCGACACAAGTTAGGAACCGCAGGCACCTCGCTGCAGGGTGGCACCACGGCTCGCCAGGAGGCAGAGACTTGATCTCAGGACATCAAATAGTATTTACCTTCTCAGAGGTCGCGTGCTACGGGCTAGTGACGTTACAGCTGAGCTGCACGTAACTACAGGGAAGCATCCCCCCATCTCCCCCCCCCTCCCCAATCCAGAGAACACCATGTTCAAAGCCAATTAGTCCATTATTGACTGTTAAGCAAACAGTAACCTGGATGCCACCTCGAATCATTAAGTTTGTAAACTACTACGGTCAGGAGCCAAGACGTACAGAGAGGAAACGCCGCATCTCACCCACTCGCCATTAATGTAAGCCCATGGCAATGAACGCCAGGACACGACGTGTGGGCAAACAGAAGCCTGTTGTTCAGTTAAACTTCCTCTGCCTGAGATTTTCAGTTTTAGTTGTCTTAAAAAAAAAATTCCATACTGCCAAAGAAAAAAAACTAGACAAGAAAAACACGGCAAAACACTCTGCTCATTCCAGAGTCACTGAAATCATCTTGCTGAACATGAAAGTTGCCCTTTGCAAAAGCTGGTGTGATCCCCATCACCTTCACTTCAGTTGTGTGCGGGAGCTTATTTTTTCCCAAGCACGACTGGCAATTAAAGCACTCTCACTGCATTACAGCAAGCTAACAAAAGATGTCAAAACCAGGCAAATACACCGCCTTATCTCGTGTCAGGATTCCGATGATGTGTTAATGCCCGCTTCCATATTAACTGTGGTACCCACACGCGCTAGAAAGCGGCGCGCGACGTACGATGCTCTACTGCGAGACACATTACCAGCGGCAGCATTACCAAGAAGAGTCTTCCCAAGAAAACAACAATATCAGAAACAAGCCATGACCACACCACGGTAATTTTAGGAGCTGAAACGATGAGCTTCACCATGACGTACTTCACCGCTGCCATTTTCTAAAGCACTGCTACCAACAAAGAGAACCACTTGTTAAAGGTCTTGACTATTCTTAAAGGAAAAGTTGGGAGTTTTGGGGATTTTTTTCCCCCCGCCCCCCACCATTACACGATCACATCAAAAGGAAGTCATTAGGGAAATATCCCCTATATAATCTGCAATTAAGCCACGGAAGCCACTGCCAGAGGGCTGGGGCTGAAGCATAAGCTGTTTCAAGACAGAACTTTATGTATGTAAGAACAGGTCCACTGGTGGCTGGTCGTTCAGCAACGATCCAGCCAAAACCTCCACCTGGAAAATCCTTAACTACTCACTGCCAGAGGAGCACATCGAGACAAGACTGGCACTTCACTTTAAAGGAAGGTGGGAGATTTGTAGCTTTGCCGCTGAACGCTGCCACGGACTGCATGGCCTTTAGTGCAAGTCAGGACAGTGGTTCTTACACTTTTCGGATTGCAATTAATGAGCGAAGCCTACCATTGCAACTGAACATGCTCGTCTTCAGAACAGGCAAATTGCTGGGCTAACAGAACTGATGGAAGAAAATAAAGAAATTGGTTTATTGGTTTTTTGAAAGTTAACAAACATTTTGCAGCTTCCTGACCTGACATTCATTCTCCACACAGCACACTAAGGAACTAGGAGAGAAGAAAACGGCAGGAACAACTCCCCCAGCTGCATTTTGCCATAGTTTTGGTATTTTGAAAAGAGATCACGGGATCTGGCTCAATGCAAGGTGGCAACAAGCAGCAGAAAGGAGGGAACCAGCTTGTGATCACATGCATCCACGTTAACATACGTTAAATCAACATGCCTTGCTGGGCCAGCCACCACCAATGCCAGCCCCTGTTAGGCACAGGTTCAAGAAATGTCACACGCAGACACCAGTCAGGGCGTAGCACGAAGCACAGCCACATGCAAATCTTTGGAAGGTCACAGGAACAACACATGAATGCTGGTAGCTGCCACGGAATTTCCTCGCCAGCAATGCCAACACAGCGCAGCGGGCAGTCTAGGAAGGAGAAAAGTTAGGATATAAACCAGGGGGGTTATGGAAAGGACAGGGTCTTGGTGGAGAAGGATGCACTGCCTGGGAAAAGCCGGAGGTGCTGGCGGTGGAGAGTGCTAGCAAACATGGACACGGGGTGGGGGAAAGCGAAGTGAGAAGGGAACGAGGCAAACGGGTCACGGGATGCCAAGCCCTGCCGGGCGCGGGCCCTCGCTCGGTGCCTGGGAGAGGCAGGAACAAAGGTTAGCACGGAGTTATCCCTGCATAAACAAGAAAACAACAGATTGCCTCCTACACCACCCCAGCGGCATGGCAGGACAGCCTCCTGCCCACCCAGCGCGGGGCGGCAGCGCGACAGCACGGGTTCCCGTCTGCAGCGCTCTTCCAAACGCCATCCCTACACGGAAGGCTAGTCGTTACTTTCACAGCCTCAACACGTATTTCAAGGCCAAGTACCAGTGAGGAGCATTAACCGACATAAAAGACAGAATGATCCCCCCCCAGCATTTACCTCTGGTCACACCGTACATTAGTTCTGGAGTTCTGCTGTTCAAAGGACAGACCAGCCCGCCCAGGGGGACACTGCTCCACCGGCAACAACAGGGTGTAAAACCACTGAGGAACGCTCCCCCCCCCCGCCCCCGCTGCTCGTAACATACACTCCAACAGTTAAATCAGGTCAGAATTTATAGGAGAGGAAGGGTTCTAATGTAACAAAGAAAAAGGAAAGCCTGTAATATACCTACCCAATATCATTGTCTTGTTCTGCTCTGAGCATGGCAAACCACTGCTGTTGGTAAACAGAGAGCAGCCATTCTACAATTAAAAAAAACACAAAACAACAAAACAACAAACTTGATGTTGTCTTTGGAGCTGGGAAGGGGGTCGTTCATAAACATTTGAAATATCGAAATAAAATTACATCAAAATAATAAGGTTACACTTGTGAACTGGATGGCCTATGCAAACCCATCACCTGGTAACGTGCTCTTGTTACTCATCTCCAGCCCTCAAATACAGAAGTTAAAACTAAGAAGAAGTTTTAAAGATAAAAATCAACAACTAACACTCAGTAACTCAGGACTACATTCATCTTATCAAGCATTCACCATTGCCAGAAGTGATGCAACTCAACACATCTTCTCATTGTGCAAAGCTCTGGTAAGCAGAGGGGCTTGTTAACAAGCTCTTGGGAGAAGATGCCGTTTCCTGAATCCCCAACAGAATTCCACACGAGTTAAACAAGAAGAAAACACAAAGGATAAAGGAAACAGTGACTGAACACGGATATGGTAAAAACAAACAGAAATTGTCCCCCGCTAGGAATAAACATCAATCATGCCTTCCTCCAAGGATGCCATAAAGATGTTATCGGCTGTATTAAATTAACAGGTGTAACGAAGAGAGAAAGCAGGGCAAAACCTCCTGGCTTCTGCTGCACAGGAGGGATCACAGGCACCCGAAAGCACAGTATGTAAGTTCTTCCTTGGCAAGATAACAAACAGGGGCAAGAATGCAAGGTCACTTGTGAGAGCAAACTCCGTGGAGGAATGGGCTGGGACGGTAAGAGCAGTGAGCACCACCGTCACCACGCAAACCAACCAGGCAGGTAACGAACTCGACAGAAAGGGAGTAGCAGTGAAGTCATGCAGCTGAGTTCTCCTTAGGATCCCAGACACAAAAATTAAAACCATCCCTTGCTCTACTAACTCCAGAGTTAAGACTCAGGCTGTGATAGGACTAAACTGGGAATTAACTGAAGTACAACAGAAAGTATAAAAATGAATCAAGGAAAATTGCACAGTAAGGAACAGGGAACGGATGTGCTAGATGGGAGGTAAAAAAAAAAAATAAATCAAGACACAGAGCATCTTCTCTGGTTTTGTACATGTATGTACCCATTTCATAAGTCCTATTTCACCCATAGCTCTTCTGTTAATTGGTAAACATTAAGAGGGAAAAATACTGCTTAGGAAATGTTCAGAAGTTACCGAGTAAAACAGAATAATGAACACTTTGCTTAAGTCTTTTCTAGGCAAACAAGAACAGATGCCCTGCTGTGAGCTCCTAACACAGTATTTCAGTTTTCTCCTGTAGGTCCTATGCACATACAGGGTATTAAAAAAAATAAATTACACCATTTCTTTCAACTATTCACCTTTACTTCCTTCTCTTCCTCGTTGAAATCCATTTCATCTAGCATAATCTAAAGGGCTCACACAATAATACAAACTACCAGCCATTTCCACCTCTGTTGATTCTCTCAGGCACGATGCAATCACCTCAAACATTGACCGCTGACAGCCCACGACCCACGACCCGTTCGCAAGTGCCAACACCAATATTTACCTAAGCCTCCTTTTAAATAACGAGCAAAAGTTCCTGATCTTAAGGCAGCTTTTGGCTACAAACTGGTACCCGCAGGCTGCAAGGGCCACCCAGCATTAAACTAACAGCACTTCATTCCACACAGAGGTCTCCACAACATGCTCCTCTCTCCCCACTTTCCTACTTCTCTTGGAATTCAAGGGTGTTTTTTGCATTTTTAAAATTAATAACCAGTGGTAGAGCGTAAACATCAGAGTCTCCCTGCACTAACCCCATGCCCTTTTCCCCTGCGTGACTACAAAGCGACCAAGCCTATTTCAGCATTTATCACAGCCCATGTACGCACTGTTCAGCTACAAAAGAGTCAACATTTTGCTAATACCTTGTGAGCAGTGTGAAAATTACACATTCTTTGTCAACAAGCACAAGCAAAGCAGCCTCAGAGTTGCAAATGATGTTGTAACAACTTAAGAAATACTCTTCCTCTGACGCACACAGATAGGAGGCTTCTGGGTTTGAGCAGAGACACGGAATTTATCCACTGAAGAACACGAAGACAAAGCTGCCCATTGCAACGCTGGCACGTGGTAACAGCAGCAACGTTAACAGAAGGGAATCGAGTGTAGTACTGGAGGAGTTCTGGTTTGCAACGTCTTATTCACACGCTGACAAAAGGCACCTCACAAGGAAATAACCCATAGTTCTCCCATATCACTTTAATGACCTAAGAGGTCACTCACCCAGTTATTTTTTATTACAGAATGAAAATACCTTTGCACTTTGAATGTAACCTGTACCAGTACTGATCTGTAGAAAGATGGATTATATTTACTTTACATATCACTTAAGCATGTAAAATACCACGTATCAAAGATCAGTTCTGTTCTTCCGGGATTTTTATGCTTAATATAAAATGTTTTCACTTGCTTGATGTCAAAAACTGCCCCATCTGCTGGACATGACAGCCCAGACGGCCTGCAGGGCACTGTCTCCACCTGCTGTTCCAAGAACACCCGTAAATTAGACACTCTGAGCCTCTTCTCCATCTATTAAGGTGTTCGTTTAAAGCAGAACTGGGAGCAGGCAAAGCCAGCACATTCAGGCAGCAGCAACCGTTCACTTCCACTCAACTGACACATTTCCAGGGAGGAAAGGACCCTACCCCTTCCCCACAGCACCCTCCACCACAGGCAGGCGTGATCCCGCTGCCGAGAGCCGCCTCCTTCAAACACATCGAAGCGTGAGGAGCAGGGGCTCAGGGTTATCCAGGTACTCAGCTACGAAGAGCAACTAAACCATTCTTGCTGGCAGAGACAGGACACGGCAGCACAAGAAAGGCAAACCGAAGCGATGCTCGCGACAGCACCTCAACGGCAAGGGAAGTGTTTTAAGAGCATCTAGTAATTTGACCAAGCTAGTAAACGTCAAAGGAAATATCCCACTGAGTCTGTCGTGGCATTATATCATCGCGCTGACATCTATGGCAGCACGAAGGGAAAAGCCAGTGAGATGAAATAAGTAATTTTACAGGAAGACAACAGCATCACTCAAAAACGGGTTAAACACGGCAAGAGTCCAAAGCGACCCCCAAGGCTACAAGTATGGAGAGATGACAAAGAACACAGATTTCAAGAAGTTACAAATAAAGGTGATAAATAGCTCAATAAAAGCCATCTTAATTGACGTTTGGCAATCACACCTATAAATGGACATCAAAGAGGCACTGATGAATGGATAGTTACAGTGCAGACAGATGTAAAAAAAAAATACCAAAGCAGCGTACATGAGAGCTAGGAAAAAAACCCCCAAACCTGTCAAGAGAGTTAAGATGCAAAACTCAGTGCTAAGATTTAACTCTGGTAAGGGAACATCAAACAGAGTGGAATATGGAGCAAAGACACCAGGAGCCAAACTCAAAGGCAGAGCATGAGAAGCCCAAGCAGTGTTATGAGGAGCACAACTTGCAAATAAAAGGACAAGAGCAGAATATTGAAATATGGGATCTCCTCCAAATTATCCTAAGTATCTGTTAGTAAAAAACACTTCAGAGATGGGAGAAGAGTTCACAGCATCTTGTGCTTTTGGTTTTCATGTTCAGGTATTGTTCCACATCCTATCACAACCTACCAGCTCTTTTTAGAAAGATAACGGCTAAAAGAGGGTTCAGTCCCAGCAAGTTTTGTGCTTTCAAAAAGGCAAAGGTTTTTTTACATGTCTGTGGCTCGGGGGTCACTTAAACACCACTAATGTGCCACGTATTGATTAGAGTATTTTGATAAACTGATCAACAAAATGCTTCACACACCTACGTGTGTGCCTCCTGAGACTTGTACGCATGTACATTTAATACTCAACTTCTGCTAAATCGTCAGCCACAGTTCAGATGCTAGAGATAAACGCGTGAGCGTTAAGACCAATAAACACACTTAGACCTTCCCAATTTCTCTAGGGTAGGACAGGCTGGGAAAGGCACACGGAACTCCATCGGCCAAGCACTCACTCACCTGGGGGTATTAGGGAATCCTTCTCAACAATTCTGGCTGATGCCAGGTCACTGATGATATACTGTAATCTCAAGTGCGAGAAGACCGGCAGGAACGCATTCCCCTGTTCTGACTCCAGGAACGCGATGCCATCACCAAAATCTGCAAGATGGAGCACTGTCTTATAATCTGTTTTTCTAAACATTTTCCAGACCCTATTTGAGGCTGAATTCTAATTATTCATCAGAGAAAAGTTATTCTGGACAGGCAAATCACCTTCTGCCGCTACAGTTAAGCACTTACATTCAAATCCTTTCAGCAGAACTGTCAGAACAAACTTCTCCCCTTTTGAATCACACTAGTGCCTTCTAGTGAGGAGGCAACAAAAGCTCACCCTGACAGAACAATAGCAAAAGCAACAAAGCAAAACCAGCGACCACATCTGCTCACTTGAAAACACGCGGACAAAGCAGTGAAAGAGCTATGAGCTCACTTGAAAATACGTGGACAAAACAGTGAGACAGCGATCACTCGTGAGAATCCGATGCCAGGGACCACTGGCAGAGGCAAACCTTCCCAGAGGAGATGGGAGAAAGTTTGGAAGTGGAGGGAGACCGTCCTGTTTGACCCCGAACCCGCACGTTCCCCAATCCCAGGCCGTGCCGATTAATCCTACCTTTCCTACGCCTGGCAAACCAGGCATCAGCTTCGGTTAAGAGCTGTTTCAAAGACCCATTCCAAGAAGGCACTAGCTGAAGGAACATCCACTAGGTAAAATAAACAAACTCTAATGAGTCAATTGAAGACGTTTTCAAGTAATACATGGATTATTAAAGGGACATTCTCATAGGGCATTAATTCCTACAAAGGCTCTGATACTCTGTTACTTCCAGTAAATACCAAAAAGGCTGAAATTCTCATTGTGCTACTCACAATGTGCTACACTGTGCTAATATACTTTAGTAATTAATTCATTCACAGCACCAGCCAATCAATCCACCATAATCTACACCAATTTTAAGGTAATTGATCATAGCAGAAACTTGAAAACTAAATAGGACAAGCAGAGCCCCAGTCAGATAGCTTAAAAAAAATTAAAAAATTAATTTGGGCACGTTTAATTAGCAAGGTACAAAGCAGCTTGGAGAAAATAATTCTTTTGTAGCTATAGACTACTACTCAGGAGTTCAGCTTCATCAGCCCCAGCCAGCCCCTCCGCCAAGTACCTTTTTGAGAGCAGTATACACATCCATTTCCACTTGCATTACCAGCAGGTTAGAAGAGCTAATTAGCTCTTTCATGAGGTTTATGCTGGGGGAGAAAAAAAAGAAAAAACCCTAATCATAAGAGATCTATGAGACAGTACAGACCAAACGAAGAAAGCAAGCTAGGTAACAAGCAACCACCCACAGCCCAGAAAATTACTTGTAGCGGGCTCTCTACTTCGGAAGAAACTGTACTTTGTCAATGGAAGTCAGCTGAAGCCAGAATACCTGAGTTCTTTGAAGAGTTCGACGCTCTGGTGAGTCATCAGGTTATTCAAGAGCCATTCAAGGCACCTAGATTAAAAGCAAGGAATTAGTACCTTAATTTTTTTCTTAAATCTGTCAATGTCCCTGCAACAGTTGCTCAGGCTCACAAAGCCTGATTATGAACCACGCGATTTTAAAATATTGCTTTAACCCAAGACATGAACACGTAAAAATAGGAGAAAGTTATTTCAAAATCATGAAGCTTACCATGAGATCTTCCGAAGTTTTATGAAACTCTCAAATTTGCATTTAGCTTCTCTCGGGGTACAGTGAAAGCTAAACTCTAAGTACTACTAATGCCACAAAAAGCCCTGAGAACACACTAATTCACAGCAGAAGGAAGCAGTCAGCATTAACCTCAGCATTCTGCTCCGAAACGCGTAATTATCCCTCCTAATTAAGATAATGTTAAGCTTACGTTCTGAATATTAAAGCAGCTTTGCAATAAACCAGTCAATGATCACAAGTATTATTTCACTGTCACACTGAAGAATGTAATTACTAAAGTATATTAGCAAAGACAGTAATTCATCACAGCACCAGCCAATCAATCTACCCTAATCTACACCAATTTTAAGGTAATTGATCATAGTAGAAACTTGAAAACTAAACAGGACAAGCAGAGCCCCGGTTAGATAGCTTTTTAAAAAAATAAATAATTAATTTGGGCACTTTTAATTAGCAATGTACAAAGCAGCTTGGAGAAGATAATTCTTACTTTTTCTTCACAGAGTCTAACCCGTATGTCCCCGCCGAATTATAGTAACTACACACAGTTTTTGCATTAATGGTTTCCTTCATTGTTTCACCACACTGCTGGATTAAACCATCCTACGGGGAGGAAAAAAAACAAACTCATAAATATCCCAACTTTTAATTTTCCAACAGAAGTATCAAATACAAAAATCATACCAATTTTCACGCCTGAACAATTAAGAGTCACACATGCTCCAGTGACCTATGCTAAATGATATATATAAAAAAAAAAAAAAAAATCAAACCCAACATTCCTCACAAAAATAGGTTTTCCCTAAGAATACACCGTGTGAAAGAAAAGCTTAATGAATACCTTCAGGGTAGAACAAATGAGCTGTTAAAACATATTTTAATTTGCTGCTGGATACGATTCTCAAAGTGGCACTTCATATTATAACAGAATCTTAGTCATACTATTTTTAAATAAAACCGCTGCATTATGTTTGGGCTTTTTCCTCCCCCACTTAGTTTGAAAAGATGTTTCATTTCCCTGGGTGAAACAACACACGTGTGCAACAGTCTTATGAACTGTTATCTTTATCTGAAAAGAAAGCACAAAACCACTGCATATTTAGTACTTACAAGCTGCAGCATGCAGGCTGCTGCTAAAAGTGCAACTACTCGCCCGGGTTTTATCAAGACGTCGTCCCTATAGAGTGAGCCAAAAGCCACCTGTAGAGCTGAAAAGAGTCCAAGTGTCAAAGATGGGACACGGATAGATAAGAAGCC
The DNA here is from genome assembly GCF_023638135.1 of Falco biarmicus. Taxonomy (NCBI): domain Eukaryota; kingdom Metazoa; phylum Chordata; class Aves; order Falconiformes; family Falconidae; genus Falco; species Falco biarmicus. The sequence continues at coordinate 651,634 of NC_079305.1, forward strand.
TGAAATATAACCAAGTCACGTCAGCGCACGCATTCTCCACAATCTTATTTGCCCTGGGTAAAAAGCTGGGATTTACGAGCCCAAGCACAGGCATGAACAGAAGAGACAAAACACGGCGTTACCCAATAAAATAGAGCCCTGTGCATCATTTAAACAAAATATTTGTCTTAAACCAGCCACTGAATCACGCCGTGGAGCAAGGCAGAGAGCAGTAAAACTAGGTAAAAAAGTGCCACAAGCCGCCTCTGCAATCAACCACTAGTGTAACGTTGAGCTGTTACTACGGCTTTACAAGCTCCTCTGCAATTCTTCTGAAGAACACCGCTCCCTTGCGCTGCACTGCCTGGAGTGGCAGCAAATGCTCCGCCGGAGCCCTGTGCACGCTCTACTGGTTGCACCTCAAGCCCAGAGAAAGGAGGATGAGATTCCCACCAACACCCGGGTCTCCACAGGAGTTGTGCACCCCGAGCTCAAGAGCCCCGATGCCGAAACAACAGGGACACGCGGCTGCATTCCAGCTGCGCTTCCCAGCCCAGGCGTGGAAAAATGGATGCGGCTCCACTGGTGACCCCAGTTAAGCTCGGAACTGAACGAGCACAGAACTCATTCTCTCAAGTGTCTTATAGACCAGTTTCAAAATTATTCTTAAATTAAAAAAAATTTAAAATTTCAGTTATTTTTTGTCAGGTTCAACTTAACCCCTACCTTCAGAGTTTTGTTAAAAGGCTCCCACTTACCTTCCACATCAATATTTTGGTCAGGAATCTCCAACTCTATGATGTTCATGCTAGATTCTTTCCAAGATCCGCTGAACATACTGGAAAAGTAGCCTGACTATGAGGGAAGAGGAGAGAAAAAGGACTCGAGTAAGAGATTTCATCCACATTGAAACTGGCAAAAGCAGTACATGGCACAAAAAATCGTTAATATTTACCTTTATGCAGAACAAAATGTATTAAGGGAACTTTTCACAAGCTAAAACATTCTGACACACTTGCAAAAGGGCTAATTGTATTTGTTCTATCTCTGGAAGTGAAAACGCACACAGAAAATTTGGACTACACGCCTGTAATCAGAGTAAGTAAAGAGCTTTAAAAGGCCAGAAAAGCCATATAAGCTCTTTTCCTACAAACCACACCACCAATGGGGATATAATTAGTCCAAGAACTAAGTCCTTAATGTTACCAGCAGACAACAAATCCTGCAGGCATTAGGGAACGCCAGTTTGGGTATTGGGGGAAGGAGGGAGGTGGAAAGAAAAAAAAAAAAGGCAAAGAAAGAAGCATGCAAGACATACAAATTAATGTACAAGGTTGTAGTCTCATACCAAGGACACATACACATACACCATTTACGTAAATATACCTTTTATAATAAAGTGTAAGGCATATAAAACTAGAATTTGATAGGTTTCCATCCAAATGGAGTGAAATACACTGCTCTACTAGGATTCATGATTTTCCTTCTCAGCAGCAGATGTGCCCATTATGAGATGCTATCACCCACTGAAGTTTACCTGAGAGATCAAAAAAAATAAATTCTATTTGTACAGCACCACATCCCCTGACCTCTTAACTCAGCATTTCAACTCAGGGCAGCAAATAACATAAAATCCAGTTTTGGTTTGATGTGATTACAGAAGTATTTCTATACCTTATTTCTATCCCTTAACCACGATGGCATACAACGCACTGTGCTCTCAAAACCTGGACCTCATCCATCTTACCAGTCCTCACCAGGCTACCTAAGCTTTGCCATGTCGAGCAACTCCTCCTTTTCACGAGAGCTTATTTTAGTCAACAGCATCAGGAAAAGGAAATCCTCTGCTCCTCCGACCTGCCTTAGCGGCACCTCGCCATCATTTATCCAACTAAATGCAGGAACTGGAGAGACTTGGGGAACGGGAACATCCAGACTGAGATGGTCCACTCAACAAGGCAGAGGAGGAGTCGTAATTTCATTAAGAGTAATCTACAGGGAGAGTTATTTTTAACCTCCAAGAAACATTTTACCTATAGTAACATAACTCCAGCGACAGAGCACGAACTGAAACAGAAACCTGACTGAGGAGAACGGTTAATATAACCGCACCGCTCCACCTCACAAGAGCATCACTTGTGTAAAAAAGCCTCCACTGATCAAAAGCACGATGTTCAAAGCCTGTTAAGAAGCATCCACAGAAGCAATTTAATATTCCGGGTTTTTTTACATATATATATATAAAAATAAAAGTTTTAAGGAGTAGCTTCACAATCTTGAGACGTAGCAACAACAGAATCACAAGGATGACTAAAAACACCATCGCCAACCACAGCCGAAGGCGAACCGGCAGCACGCCCACCCTGCTTATGCTGCTCAAGGTAACTTTGACTGTCGTTGGTATATAGGGTCAAAAAAAGCCAGCAGACCATTAAAGCTGTGCCCACCAGCTGTCCTCCCCGGTCAAACGCACCCGCTGTGCCACCCAGAGGTGGCTGCCACTGGTCAGAAGTCTTCCCTATACACAAATTACTTCCCTGCCCTCATTTTATGCTCTTTAAAAAGGTCTAATGCACGTAAAATAAAAGGCTTTTTCCTACAAGCAACAAATTTCCCTCGCTGCGGCCAACAGTCACCGTACCACCACTGCCCTCACGGCGTCAACATGATGGCGACAACGAAGCACCTCTTAGAATTCATTTTTGCCATCGTTTGTTACACCCGAGCAGCTGCGTTGCGCCTGCTGAGCACCTCCCAGCACCACCTTCCCCTCCTAACAGTAACGCTGCTCTGCGGGACCACAGCTAACGAATGGGACATTCCTTTTCATTCCACAGCCTTTTCGGGGACGGCACCTGGCATTACTTTCTCTGCTCGCTTCAAAGAAACCACTTCCGAGCAATTCCAGACCCCCCCCCCTCCCCTTTTTTTTGTTGTTAACATTTTAAAGTTAACAGCACAACTGAATTAGACACTCCAAGAGAAAGGTGCAGCTTCTCCCCAGGCCAGGTGGGGTGGACAGCAGCACCTCTCCAGCCCCGGGACACAAGCAGTACCACACAGAACTTCACCTGGACGTGAGCCCAAAACAAAATCCTTGCAGGAAAAGCATCTTTCCTGCAGGCATACTCTGTGATTTATTCCTTTTCAGGTCCCGAGCACACCCTCCTCACCCAGCAGCAAGAACGTGGTGTAACAAGCATGTGACCCAGCTCTGGCAACTTCCCTCCAGCATCCCAAAGGAGGGTGAAATGGCTCCAGGCTGGTGGGTGCCGCATGGACCCGCTCTGAGGCCCTTGCTTTGCTCCGCGACAACGCTAACATGTCAGGGGGCCCTCGGGTGGTCGTTTAGCCAACGAGGTGGTGTTCTCAGGACATCAAAAAGACAATTTCCAGGACTGTTTTCACAAAGGATGTGCCAAAGTTAAAGACAGGGAGATTAAAAAGAAATTAAATAGCAAGAGACAGAAGTGAAGGAACTTCCCGCACATGAAGCTATGCTTCCTAACAACTAGCGAAAGCGTAACAGAAGCTGTTTGTCTGCCTCCACAGGAGGAGGGAGAAGTCTAAAACGTAAGGAGGAAAAAATAAAAAATAAAATAAAAAAAAACTTAAGTCACATGTAACATTTACTGGGTATTTTTACATTTAAAAATAGGCAGGGCAGGAAGGAGGCGCTGACCTGACACAGATAGACCTTGTGCAGGTTCCACTCCTCGCCCAGGGCGCAGATTTTGATGTCGCTGTTCTCCCCGTTCAGGAACAGGGTCTGGTAGATGTACTTGGAAGTGCTTTTCAGCTTCTTCCTGGAGCAAAAGGCAAGCGGAGACGCGGCCCTTCAGGCTGCGGGGTGCACGGTACCCGGTGGAGGGTGCTCCGCCCGTCAGGGGGGGCTGCCCCCATGGCCCCCTCCCCCCGTTGCCACCCCCCACTGCCACCATGGCCCTTTCCCAAATGCCGCCCCCCGCTGCCCCCCTTGCCCACCCCCCACTGCACCACTGGCCCCCTCCCCGCTGCCCCCCTCCCGATGGCTCCACGGTCCCCCCCCGCCACCCCCATGCCAGCCCCCCCTGCTACCCCCATGCCGGTCCCCCCCCCGCTCCCATGTCATTCCCCCCCCGCTGCCAGCCCCTCTCCCCCCCCGGGCCCCCACGAACCGGCCACCCCCGCCACCCCCCGCCTCCCCCCTGCACCACCAGCGCCCGAAGGCCGCGCTTGGCCACTCCAGCCCAGGCCCGGTCCTGCCGGCCCTCCCCCGGCCCCTTCCCACCCCCGCAGCCAGGCCCCGCCGGCACCCCCCGCCGACCCCCCAGGCCAGGCCCGGCTCTGCCGGCCCCCTCAGCCCCTTCCCGCCCCCCCAGGCCAGGCCCGGCTCTGCCGGCCCCCTCAGCCCCTTCCCGCCCCCCCAGGCCAGGCCCGGCTCTGCCGGCCCCCTCAGCCCCTTCCCGCCCCCCCAGGTCAGGCCCGGCTCTGCCGGCCCCCTCAGCCCCTTCCCGCCCCCCCAGGTCAGGCCCGGCTCTGCCGGCCCCCTCAGCCCCTTCCCGCCCCCCCAGGCCAGGCCCGGCTCTGCCGGCCCCCTCAGCCCCTTCCCGCCCCCCCAGGCCAGGCCCGGCTCTGCCGGCTCCCCCAGCCCCTTCCCGCCCCCCCCAGGCCAGGCCCGGCTCTGCCGGCCCCCCCAGCCCCTTCCCGCCCCCCCCAGGCCAGGCCCGGCTCTGCCGGCCCCCTCAGCCCCTTCCAGCCCCCCCCCCCAGCCCGGCCCTGCCGGCCCCCCCAGCCCCTCGCCCCCCCCACCTGCAGGGGGTGTCGAGCAGCCGCTCCTCCCGCTCGCTGTCGCTGTCACCGTCGCCCTCGGCCCCGCCGCGCCTCCGCTTGCCTCCCCGGTCGCCGCCGTCCCCGGCCGCCCCCTCGCCGCGCGGGAGGCCCGGCCGCCGCCTCAGCATCCGGCTGCTCAGCGAGCCCATCGCCGCTCCGCCGCCGCCGCCGCCTCCTCATGAGGCCACCCAGAGCGCAGCGGGGCCGCAGCGGGGCCGACGGCGCCTCAGCGAGGGGCAACGGCCGCCATGGGCCCCGCGCCTCTGCGCCTGCGCGGCCTCCCCGGCCCCGCCCGCCCGTCCGCCCCGGCCCCGCCCGCCGGTCCGCCCCGGCCCCGCCCTCGGCCCCGCCCTCAGCAGCTGGGCGGAGCGCGACGTGCTGCGGGGGAGCCGGTGCGGGGACGCGCCGCCGTATAGAGCCTGCTGTATAGATCCCACTGCATAGATCCCGCTGTATGGATACTGCTGCATAGATGCCTCTGCACAGATCCTGCTGTATAGATACGGGCTGTGCCACTGTATAGATACCCCCGCATAGATCCCACCGTATAGATGCCACTGCATAAATACCACTGTATAGATGCCCCTGTATAGATCCCACTGTATAGATCCCCCCTATAGATCCCGCTGTATAGATCCCCCTCTATAGATGTCACTGCATAAATCCCGCTGTATAGATCCCCCCCTATAGATCCTGCTGTATAGATGCTGCTGCATAGATGCCACTGTATAGGTATGGGCTGTGCCGCTGTATAGATACCTCTGTATAGATCCTGCTGTATAGCTACAGCTGTATAGATGCCACTGTATAGATACCGCTGCATAGGTACTGCCATATAAATACCGCTGTATAGATACCTCTGTATAGACACTGCTGTATAGGTGTCACTGTGCCACTATAGACACCGCTGCATAGATACCGCTATATACACATCTATGTTATGTCCAAGCGTTGTGAGGGGAAGGCTGCTGGCTCAGCAGGACCTGCGCCTTCTGAGCCTTCCGATCTGTTCGGGATTGGCTTGAGGGGTTTTTGCTATGGAAGGGATGAGGTGCCTGAACCCCCCTGTTACCGCGCTCTGCCTTGGTGGTTACCTGATACTGAAAAACCGGAGGCGAACCCCTCCGATTCCCAGTGCGGAGCGCTGGGAAGCAGGCATGCTTTGTTTTCGGTGCCGGATGCACGGGGGATAAGTTCCGCCCGCGTCCATCCTGACTTCATTCACTTGTCTTCGAATGGCCGATCTGTGCATATCAATGACATTTCTGAGAAACTATTAGCACATTCATTACAATTCCAAGAACGAACTATACCTATGCACTTACTACATGTGTGGTCCAATGGGTCAGGAGTCCTCTGGCGGTCGTTTGGGACACCTTCATCCTTTCTTCATCCTCTCCTTCATCGTCTTCCTCTTATCCTTTTTACGACCTCTTCTCCTGGCCCCTTCCAGCACCCTCAGCTCATGCTTTGGTTTTGGACCAGCTCCTACCTACTAGTAGTTAAACTACCCAGCACAGCGCTGTATAGCTGGGCAACACCACGGATAGAGTAGCTGCAACATTTACAATTAAGCACATTAGTAAAATTCCTCTGCTACTATAGCTATAGGTTAAACACACCTGGGCACAAAGCTGAGGCTGAGCAGACTCCCCAAAGCTGTTACAGTGGCGAAGGAAGGGACTCGGAGCACGAGGCAGCCTTGGGAAGGGCAGGGAACACAGAGCGGGGCCAGGGGAGCACCCTGTCGGAGCCCCCAGCACCGGCCGCAGGAGGAGACAGGCTGCTGGGGGAGCGCAGCCCACCCGGAGTTGGCTGAAAGCGGGACCAAGGTCATTGTGGCAGGGGGGAATGCACCCCCAGCTCTGCCCCCACCCCCCACCCCCCGCTGGTGATCACCCCCCAGACGCGGCATGCACGTGGGATTTTGCACAGCGTTTCTTAAAGTGTGGCTGGACGGGGATTTACAGTGTCAGAGGATAACTCATAACATTTAGGACAGCCCAATTGTTTTGTTCAAGGTATGGTTCCTATAGGTTCAGCTGCCAAATTTAGGCTGCAAGCAGGAGAGTGCACAGCCATCCTTTGGGCAAGGATGCTCGGGAACAATTAGGCTTTGAAGAAACGGGTAAAGAGGATACTTTGAGGATGCATTGCCAACTTGGCAAAAAGACTCAAGGTCCGTGTATCCTGAACCGAACAACACACATTACAATACTAAAAATCACACCCCTAGAGCAAAAAAACCCTTGCCCAGGTGAAGACCCCTCCCCTGAGCATGTGTGATGTTGTGTAACCATATTATAATTATATACACAATCACGAACCAATCTTGTAGAGAATGGACTTGGTAACTTACTAATGTTATAGTCTCTGTGTAGAAATACACCGTGGGGAGCCCCATGTGGTGGCCTGGCCTTGTGGAGCACCACCTCGCCCCCAGCTTTGCGCCATAAATAAGTGATGTCTCCCCGAGAGCGTGAAAATTGACTTATTGCACAAGGGGCCACAAATCTGCTTTTCGGACAAGACCAGCATCCCCCCCCGGTGGGCCCACAGGGGTGGGGGCAATGGATCTGCCTCTCTAAGGAGCAGGGGACAGCTGCTGCTGGAGTGGTATTCCAGCCAGGGGGACAGGGCCCTGGGCACCCCGCTCGGAAGGGCTGATAGTCATCTCCTGCAGCCTCTCCCCACTCAGCTGGTGTATGGAGGTCCACACTTAACAGAAAAAGCACTGGAGCACAGAAGTTGTTGAAAAATCCCCAAGGACACAGTTTTTCATCATTCTCTCCCAGAATACACAGCTGTGGCAGAAGGTATGGAAAAGAATTGTTTATTCATTCCTAAAAAGTCAGCAACATAAAACGAGGCACTGAAACACAAAACCAAGCCTGAGTGCATCTGTTAGCCTGTTGTACTGGGTAAGACAATTTTTCTTTCACTGAGCAGAAGGTTTCAGTGGAACTGGAAAAAGCCCTGCATCCTCTCCCACCAAAACTAAGGAATGTGTCTTCAATTACAGCACAAAGCAAGAAAGAAAATTACTTGGTTTGAGGCCACAGAAGTATGTCCTATTCAAGCCAACAGTAGCCTAGTTTAGAAGAAAATGAGTGACAGAATTGGGTGTAGGCCATGCTGGTATTTGTGCTTCCAAATTTGAAACTCAGTCTGACGCCTTCAAAACAGGATTATATACCAACAGCTAAAAAAATTTAAAATTGCTAAGCCAAACAAGAACTGTATTTTTGTAGTGAAAACAACGCTCAGCTTAACAGGCAGGGGTGTGGGGCCTGGGGGAAAAGTCTCTTCCAGAGGTGGGTGTCCGAGTCAGGGACAGGCACAAAAATGGGACCTTCTAACGGGGGCGTTACATGGGCCCCAACCAGCCCACGCTGTGAGATCTGGTGAGGCACCCCAGGCTAAGGCATCACGTAGTGCTGATAACATGCATCTTTGGGGACAGGTCATTCCTGAAAAGGCACCGTTCTGGTGACATCACTTCATCCAGAGGAAGGGTCTGTAATGTAACCCTGATGATTTATACTCCCATGGGTCAAGGAAGACATACCAAGAATACGGGGCTGCTCTGTAATCAGGGCAGCAAGAGTTTTTTCTGATGTCACCAGTGACATCTTCACTATCTACAGATCTATAGGCAACATATACATAAAGAGCAGCAAGGCTGTTAATGCTCCACACTAACAGAGAGCAAGTTAAGCTCTAAACGTGCTTGTATTTTAGATGATTGATTTCTTTGGGTTTTAATTATCTTGCAAAAACTGAAGCAAGCCTGCATTCTGTGGTCTCCATGTACTGATGAGGTTAATTTTTCCCTGTGCAGCCTCTCACATTCTACATCCAAGTTTGCTTCAGTTGATAAGTTTTGCGGGTGAATGCAATGGCAAAGGGACAGCTCGCCAGGAAACAATCTAGCTTTTATGTATTTGGTTACGGCATTCTGTTTAAGATGGGATTTACTAGCCCAATTAGTAAACAAATGGGTGTTCCAAGCATAAAAGCGTATCAAAAGGGTCAACCGGAATGGCCGTTATCTAACCAGAGCATTAACTAACCCAAGTCAATACTCACAGCAAGTAATAAGGTATTTTGGAAAAATTAAAAAGAAAGAAATGGTTATGATCAGCTGCTTCCCATCACCCAGGCCGTACACCAGGCATCCCTTAATCGTCCCCACCACAGAGTCTGAGCAGAACTTTTCTATAGTCCCCTGAGCAGTCTCCCTAGAGAGAAAAGCAAAAATGAACACAATTAGGTTTACAGCTCCATAGAGGCTGGGTTCTTTCCAGCACATGCAATTTGTTGTAGGGTTTGTATCCTCTTTGACAATTTAAGAACTAAGAACATTCAGGAATATTTTCATAAATATTTTCATAAATATTCCTGAATGTTCTTAGTACATTCAGCACATAAAGTCTCCTTCATTTCACCTCCTCTAAAATACCCAGTGGGTGTCAAGTGGAGACCTGTCTCTTTCAAGCTGCTTAGCAAATCCAGCTGCGTTTCTAACCCTGAAAAGCGTACCTTAATGAAGGAGTAGAGCGATTTCCCATACATGGTCAGGAATTCCCTTCTGATGTCCAGCATATCTATCTCAGCACGGGACACCATCACTCGGATCAACGTGTTGTCATCCGTTCCCAAGCCCTAAAGGAATAAACCAACTGTCTGCAACTACAGAGCACCAGCAACAGACACAAAGGTTTTATCACTTGGTCTTCTGTGGGATCTGTTCCTAATTAGAACATTTTTGCATTAATGGAGCTATCCACTAGCAGCTTGCTGCTGCATAAGCATGTTGCTCTGAGCTTCCTGAGGGAAGAGAGGTCCATATAGAAGCTCAGGCTTTTTTTTTTTTTTTTTTTTTTCTTCCTCCCCCTGCCCCCCCCCCCCAGTTAACAGCAGAGTTTCCCTTTATCTAATAATTGCTGTCATGCTACTGACTTGAGCATGGAAACCCAGCGATCTTGCACCAAAAGCTCTTTACCTTCATGGATTTATACAATCTTTCAGCAAAATATGCAGGTTTATTTCGCATGCACTTTACTGTAAGGGAGACAAGAACAAGAGAATTAAGGCCAATAAAAACTGAAGGAGAAAGTCTTCCAAACCTTTACAGCACTTTTTCAGGCAAGGTGTTTATTCTGTAAAGATGTAATTCCGGGCCAACAAACAGCAAGTACAATGCAGACATCCATAGTCAGTGACCTGCCATAAATTGATGTCTCCAAGCCCAGTGCTCAGTCATATTTTCTTTAAGGATTTAATACTTCCTGACAGCAAACGTCAGCTACCAAAGCATCACTTGGGGAAGCAAGCAATATCATAAAGTACAGAGCTTTCTCACCCAGTTGTATCTGCAAAGATTAAAACACTGTGGCTTGCAAAAAAGATATAGTATCTGCCTCCTGAAGCCATGTACACAGCCAGCCAGGGCAAGATACAATATCTCTAATTATTTAATTATGTTGTAGACAAAGTTTAAAAGCAGGGAACTCACCCACAGCTAACAAAGCATCTTCAAGGTCTCCTGACATCTCCGATTTAATGCTGTCTGTTATGTCCTTATTAGCAATCCCTCTGTAGGCATCGAAAACTAGGAGGAAGAGTTGGTGATAAAAAGAGCGAGTGAGATGCTTCAGGGCATACAGTGTGTAAACCACTGAGGATCACTTTGCAAGATCAAGCTCCTCATGCTCTGTATGAACATTGTACCATTATTGTGACATTGTAAGCTAAATTTGGGCTGTCCCACAGAAATAATTCATTTTAATTATCAACTGTCTTGCTAATTGGCCTACCACTGCTGCTAGCATTTTCAAGAACTGCTAGTTAATGATGGCAGTTTAAATGCTTAGCTCTGTCCCAATGGGAGTCACACTTCATTATCTCCAATTTACAGGCTGGAGCAAGTTGTACTGATGTTTTTCTCAGGTCCCTTTTTCGTCTCAGGAGGGAATGAAACGGTCTTAAAGAACTGAATGGGACTGGGCTGTAGGATACCTGCTGGCTTAGGAAGAGTTCACAATCAGTTAACGAACAAGTACAAAGCTCCTACAAAATTATTGTCCTCAAACAAGGAAAAAAAATCCAGGACACCGCAGAGGGTCCTACCTCGTAGCAGGTGGCATCTGTTCCGTGTACAGAGGATGGCCATAAATTGTACCTCATCTGTTCCCCATTTCTTCTCCCCAGCTTCATACAGGCACTTGAAGACATTACCAAGGGACAAGGTGAGGCTCATGGAGAAGAACAGGTGCATACAACATGAGATTTTTACTTCATAGAATCATTTAGGTGGAAAAGACATTTAAGATCATCAAGTCCAACTGTTAACCCAGGACTGCCAAGGCCACCACTAAACCATGTTCCCAAGTGCCACATCTACATGTCTTTTAAATACCTCCAGGGATGGTGACTCCACCATGTCCCTGGGCAGCCTGTTCCAGTGCTTGAAGACCCTATCCAGTACAGAAACTGTTCCTGATAGCAAATCTAAACGTCCTCTGGCACTTGAGGATTTTTCCTCTCATCCTATTACTTGCTGCTGGGGAGAAGAGTCTGACACCCACCTTGCTACAGCCTCCTTTCAGGTAATTGTAGACAGAAATAATGTTCCCCCCTGCCCAGCTGCCTTCTCTCCAGGCTAAACACCCCCAGTTCCCTCAGCTGCCCCCCATCAGGCTGGTGATCCAGCCCCTTCCCCAGCCCCGCTGCCCATCTCTGGACACGCTCCAGCACCTCAATGTCCTCTTGAAGTGAAGGCCCAACTGAACACAGGATTCAAGGTGCGGCATCACCACTGCCAAGTACAGGAGGACGATCGATTGATTGCGGCCCTTGTGCTGCTGGCCACGCTGTTTCAGATACGAGCCAGGATGCTGTTGGCCCCCTTGGCCACCTGGGCACACTGCTGGCTCATGTTCAGCCGGCCGTCAGCCAGCACCCCCAGGTCCTTCCCCGCAGGCAGCTTCCCAGCCCCTCTGCCCCCAGCCTGTAGCGTTTCGTGGGGTTATTGTGACCCCAGTGCAGGGCCCAGCACTGAGCCCTGTTGAACCTCATCCAGCGGCCTCAGCCCATTGACCCAGCCGGCCCAGACCCCCCTGCAGAGCCCCCTGTCCTCAAACGGATCAATGCTCCCCTCAAGCTCAGTGTCATCTGCAAACTGACTGGGGGTGCACTCGATCCCCTCTTCCAGATTGTTGGTAAAAATATTAAACAGAGCTGGCCCCGGCCCTGAGCCCTGGGGAACACCACTCGCGAGCGGCCGCCAGTGGGATGTATCTCCATCCACCACCACGCTCTGGGCTTGGCTGTCCAGCCAGCTTTTAACCCAGAGAAGAGTGCGCCCACACAAGCCATGAGAATGCTGTGGGAGATGGTGTCAAAGGTTTTACTAAAGTCTAGGCAGACAACATCCACAGCCTTTCCCTCATACACTAGGCAGGTCACCTTATCATACAAGGAGATCCTTGGTGCCTAAGCACTGCTGGCCTGCTGCTTGTCTAGGTCACAGATATTTTACAACAAATACTAACAAAGCACAGAAGCTCTCAAGTGAAATGCCACCTCTCCCCCCACACACCCAGCCTGTCCAGAGACTTTTCCCCACGGCGGCGTTGCAAAGGAGGCTAGAACCATTATCTCCATTTCACCGGCTGAGTCAGAACAGTGAAGAGGCTTCTCTAAGGGTCAAACCTGAGAACAGAGCCCAGGTCTCCACCTAGGGTGCTGCTGTCTAGCACAGCTTCAGGCTTACTGTTCTACCTTGAAACAAAACAGATGAGGTCTAGAAAAAGTAAGGATTCACCACGCATTACAGGTACAAGAACAGACAATTCTTCCAAGGAAGGAAATTGCTACACACCTGGGCATCTTGTTGAGCAAGGGCATCATCCACATACATTCCCTCATCTCTGTTACCCTGCAGAGATACAAGGATGAAAAACTCCGTTCACCAGAGTGGAAGCAGTTCCTGCGAATTCCCCATTCAAAACGAGTTACTGGAGATGCACAATGGGATCCTTAAAATTGAATAGCAGCTTAAAAATGCAGCAAAATATGGCTCAGATGTAATTTGTGCTTCCTTTTGAAACTGATACAAGAATTACTTACTTTAAAAAATAAAGAGAGGGGGAAATGTAAATATAGTGAAAAACAAGAAAGAATTTGAAAAACAGAGGTTGTTAGTTAAATCCTTAGGAACAGTTAATAAAACACAGCCTTGGGAGAAGGCACAGACACCATAAATATGCTGGGACACAACAAGGTAAGCACAAGGAATCCCAAATCCTTAATGAGAGTAAACAGAAAATTACTGGAACTATGTGTCAACTATCCTAATTAGCATACTAAAAGATCCACCCTCGAGCAAAGAAAGCCCCCTACTAAAAATGCCCCCTCCCCACAGAACATGCCCCATGCAAAAAAAGTAAGCTGTACCTTTAAATGGAGATGAGGCTCGTAAGAACCAATGAAAATTAAGTGTGACTGAACTTAAATGTAAACAATTGTTCAAAGTGTATAAAAGGTTTTACTATGTGTTGAGGCGTGCTAGCTTTGTGGATTTACCACCCAGAACCCATCTCTGCACAGACATGCAATAAATAGCTCCATGTGGATTGGCTCTTGCCCAGCAGGTCAAGAACCCAGATCTGGGATAACAGGAGGAGCAGAAATCCCCTTTAACTGGACCATGTGAAAAAGACAACACGGCACTAACGCACACCCAGGGCCAGGCTCCTCTCCCTCTAGAAGCTGGGTGTGAAATGCAAAATAAGTGACCCAGAAGCCAGCCTGGAACACCTCATCACCGAAGTGAGAGGCACATTCATCAGCAACAGGAAGATTCACCCCCCTTTCCCTTAGCCTGGATTTACCGTCGAGAGGGACACGAGGACTCTTCGAAACATGGAAGATGTGTCAGAAACGATGTCCTCCTCCAGGGTACAGCCATATTCTAGCAAGGGCACACACATATGACATCTGTTAGTAACAGGTCCACCACCTGTTGTTTGTCCACAACGTTTGCCAGCCGTAAGCTAGGTAGGTATAGAACTGTGCTCAGGGCTCTGAACATCACAGAATCATTTAGGTGGGAAAGAAGCTTTAAGATCATCAAGTCCAACCATTAACCCAGCACTGCCAAGGCTACCACTAAATCATGTTCCCAAGTGCCACATCTACACGGCTTTTCAATACCTCCAGGGCTGGCGACTCCACCCTCTCCCTGGGCAGCCTGTTCAGTGCTTGACCACTCTTTTGGGGAAGAATTTTTTCTTATTATCTAAACCTCTCCTGGTGCAGTTGAGGCTGTTTCCTCTCATCCTATTGCTTGTTACTTAGGAGAAGAGACTGACTCCCACCTCGCTACAGCTTCCTTTCAGGGAGTTGTAAGGAACAAGAAGGTCCCCTCTGAGCCCCCTTTTCTCCAAGCTAAGCCCCCCAAGTTCCCCCAGCTGCTCCTCAGAGGACTTGCTCACCAGACTCTTCCCCAGCTCCGCTGCCCATCCCTGGACACGCTGCAGCACCTCAGTGACTTTCTTGTAGTGAGGGGCCCAAAACTGCACACAGGATTCAAGGTGCAGCCTCGTACAGTGCCAAGCACAGGGTGACAATCACTGCCCTAGCCCTGCTGGCCCTGTTGTTTCTCATACAAGCCAGGATGCTGTTGGCCTTCTTGGCTATCATCATAGCAGCCCAGCTATTGTATTTAGTGCTACAGGGCAAAATTAAGAAGCACAGCCAGTATAAAACTGGCAACAGATCCACACATGGACAGACACCCAACCGACAGGCAAAATCAACCCATCCAGTTTTATTTACAGCGATTCAATTTCTGGGTGAAATCTGAACTTTTGAGGCTGTTGGCAGCGCAGCTGCTGACACCTGTTTAACTCAGAGGTTCTCTCTGGACAAATGGCAATAGCTGTATGGGCTGATATGTCACATTTAAAGGCTAACAGACCCTTCTCTTTCCTCTTCACATGTTTGTGCATACACACAAGTGACTTTTCAAGCAGTATGATAACAGCTTGTACTTCGCACTACATACGCAGTTTGTAGTTCTCATTAATGCGCCGAATCTCTTCGTTTGTGCGAGAAGCTAGAATTTCAATCAGGCAGCCTTCATCTGTTCCTGCCCCCTAGGGAATTGCAAAGACAAGATCCAATGTTATTATGACAACTTTTTTGATGTGCAACTAGGATTATTTTAATTATATATGTTAATAATACTACATTAATAATAAAATATAATTATGCCATATCATACTAAATTGACCAGAACTTAAGCAACATAAAAGGAAGATTTCCAAACCTTCACAGCCCTCCTCAGTTCATGCACGTCGTACATGGTGGTAGGAGTCATCATACCAACGATCACCCTTTCAAAGTTCCCACTTAGCTCAGACTTCAAGTCATCAATCAAGTCCTAGAGGACAGAGATTGGAGAAAGGAGCTGGGAGAAGATACAGCCTTTGAGAACAGAAAGAACTTATTTACTACTTCACGCTTCAACCCTCCTTGGGTGAACAGTTGCTCTGAAGTGAACAAGACCAAAATAAACTTGGCCAGGGAAAGCCTGTGCTAACCTTACTGTAGTGGACACTAGGATGTTGCTCACATTTCACCCAAGTGACATAACCCCCAAAATGTCTTCATCTCCCAGTGAAAGCTACAGTCACTAATCTCTGAAGACCACTTACCCTGCCAATACTGCTTTTATAGGTGATCAGAACTTGCTGACGTTGGGAAATGTTTAGTTTGGTCAAGATCTCAATGATGGCATCTTCATCTGTGCCTGGAGAAAAACAATGGAAACCAGTCAAGCTGCTTGCACAAGAACCAGATGCGTGCTCTGGTCTTGTCCACAGTGTGCCATTAGCCATCTTCTGGTCCTTACACAACCTGGTTCTCAGCAGCACTCTGGGGACTAGATCAGCATACAGAAGTGTCTCAACCCAGCCAGTGGCACGGCGGTACCACAGTGTGAGACAAGGCAAGAGCCTGACTAAGGATGTTTTTGTAGCCAAGACTTGGATTTCCAGTTGGGTTCAAGTCTCAGCCTGATCAAGTCACTCAATTCCTTTCAGTGCCCTCCTGGGGCACTGGGGCAATGCAAATGGTCAGACTTCCCCTCTAACAAACCACCAGACAAAACATTCCCAGTGCTTGGAGGGAAAAAAGAGGGTTTAACAGTGGAGGCAGCCCAACTTACCAAATCCCTTCATAGCCTTCCTTAGTGCCTGTGCTTCTTGCTCAGCACTGAAGCTTGAGACCCCCTTGATTGTTGCCTAAACCCACAGGAGAGGAGTTGTGAAAGGCAGACTAAATGTGATACATACATACATGTGGTAAAGTTGAACTAAAGAAAAATATATTAGAACATTCAAAAGATGCAAACACAGTGACACAGCAAGTAAAGCCCACCCACCAAACACAACTGATGTTATACCAGGATTCCATCCTACCCTAAAGAGAAACAGTTTGTTCTAGAGGAACTTCCCAGCCACATAAGAAGTCAGCCACAGGGACACAACTAAAAGGAGAAAATATCTTCATATAGCTGCCCATGGAGTATCTTGTTCCCAGTTAACTAATGGCAAGCAGCCTGACATCTCCGTTCAGTCCAGCTGGGGCTTCTTCCTAGCAGTTTTCCATGTAAATTGTAGAAGCAGCTGTTCCCATCAAGCCCTATCCCTGACTTCTCTAAGAGCAGCCAAGGTCCATCCTTCTGTAAAATAACGCACCAGGAAGTGCTGTGTTTTGCTCAAAACAGTGATTCCCAAACAGGTTTCTCCTGCCTCCTGTCCAGCACCATTTCTGGGGGGCTGCACTGTCTCTTACAAAGCTCTCCATGTTCCCGTGAAAATCATTAGCAAAACGCTGCTTAGCTCTCCTGTAAGTTAGGCATTCTGAAACAGGCACAGTGATAACTACTGTATAGTTGGTTACCTTGCAGGTTGAACCTGGAAAGAATAATATGCCAGGAAGTTTATCTGGAGAAATTAATGTTCTTTAAACTAATATCTGCTCAGATTTTCCATTAACTCCCCAAATGGAAAAGCCCGTCTGTGTGGGTCATTCTCCTCTAGCATGAGGAACAAGAGAGAAGTGATAAGCTTACCCTCCATAAAGGGGCAGACAGTGACAGTGTTCTTCCTGCTGTGTCCTTATCTGAGCTACACTCCCCAGGGTTATCTGATCAGAGCAAAGCCTGGCACAGGATGGTAAAGAAAACACACACACTCACCATCGCTCTTGTATTTGGTCAATCTGTTATTGTCTACGTCTCCAGGCAGTTAGACAACTGTAATAAAAAACAGAGGAAGTGTTAGTTTTCCAGCAAATAATTAAAAGAATATACCTACCCTTGCCAGCAAAATGGAGCTGTTAACTTGAACAGCCCTACTGAATGTCCATGGCAGCATCCCTGAATTTCCAGTCCTGCTTTGTACTGAATGAACAAAGGCTGGCTTGCAGCAGCAGCGCAGGGCCAGGGCATCCACCCTGCCTGAAAGAGGGATGTGGTACATAAGCAGATGATTAGCACTAGTAATTTAAGAAATTTCTTTTCTATTGCTAGTGTGACAGCCTGGCTGAGGCCTTAAGAAGAAGCAGACAATGTTGCCCTGGGAGCAAAGAAAATAGACTTGATTCCCATGCCCTTCAAAACACATGGCTTTGACCTTGCCAGGTGGAAGACTGAGAGTGAATTAGGGTGAGGGTGCCTGCACAGTCCCAACAGCCTTCACAGATACCCCCTGGGAGGCAAAGGCAACCTCAATGTCTAGATGAGCATGCAAAGGATAACCTTACTCAAGGACTGGGACAGGAGAATTATCTTCCTTTAATTAAAATCTGCTGTATCCAACATCTCTCCAGTTCGGTTCAATGCGTGATTCCTTGTAAGACTGTAGTTTTAACTGACTATTAAAGCCCTCAAAAAAACCAACCAAACAAAAAAAAAACAAAACCAAAAAACTTACTTGTAATCTCCCCAGGGTTACTTTTCCTGTTCATAATTCTGTTTCCATGCATAGGGCCGATACATGAACGCACCCAAAGTATTTTCCCAAATCCCCGGTCAGTGACAGGATGTCAGGTACTAGGACAAGGTTCACCTCCCTGCAACTCCAGTCCCACACAGCCTGAGCTGAGGTTCCCGTGTTAAAGCCCTTAAGCAGAAGGGTGATGCCAGTGGCTGACGACATCTCTCCTTAATCCTTCTCATGGTGCTTAATAGCTGCTATCAATGAGCCCAGACAGTTGTGCAAGAACAGGAGTGTCTTTGCTCATGCTTCACATGACTCTTACAAATCGGAGTACCATTGGAGGCTGCTGTTCAGGCAAGTTACTCTTAGCATGACATTTGCCACAGACGTGCTACGCACAGGCACTCCCAAGTGCTCTCCAGGTCATCTGTACATTATTACACTCTGGGCAGTCAGGCAACATATGGAAAATTATTAGTGTTGAGTTTGCTTTCTTTCGCTTGATTGTAGATTTCAGCGGTCAAAATTATGACCTAGACCTCAGAAAAGTCATCTTTTTACAGAAATATAAAGCCAGCTTTATTTGCTTTAGCCAGACATAAAATAACGGCTTTGAATTTCACAGATGTTTTTCTAATGCAGTTTTACCATCCAGTTGATTTGTACACAGGAGCAGGGATATTGCACAGGCTGGTTTTAGCAAGTTGATTAGAGGGCAAAAGAAAGGTCAATAAACAAGGAAAAGGAGGTGGGAGGCAGAAAAATTCTGAGTGCAAATGAGCTGGCAGAAAGAAACCAAAAACATGAGGAAAGGATGCATGTACTGGATTCAGGGCAAATGCTCCCGCAATATCAAATTACAACAGAAATGTCATCAAATATTGACTCTAAGATTCCAATTTCTTCATCCAGCTTAAATGTCACTGGGAATATAAAGAGTAGAGCACTGCAAAAGGCGGCGGTGCTAACCCCACTGCAAAGTCTGCAAATGCTGTTTTGTTCCCAGTGTATTTCTGTGTGCGGTGCCACAAGAGATGAGCCGCTGAAGTTACAGGTGGAAGAGCTCAGCGGGTCAATCAGGTTCTCCTGCAACAGTCCCTCCCTGCCCCTGGAACCCTTTTCCTCCCTTTCCCAGGTGAAGGCATCTCCACGAACTGCTCAGGCTGGGCCATTAGATGAGTTAAAACTCTCCTTTGCTAGTAGGGAGAGAAAGGAACTGCTCAGACAGATCTGCCAGTGCTTTGCAGCTTAGCATGGCTCTTGGCTTGCAGCTCAAATGGGGAAAAGCAGCTTCAGGACAGGAGCAGCTCCGTGCTTTGAAGAATTGAACTTCAAAGAGTCTGCTAGCAAGCGCTAAGGTGGCCTGGTTAATCCCTGACCTGATGTTTGCTTCATCCCAGAATAAAGGCCTGAGCTCGCTGGTACAGCAAACCTGACTTAGAACAGGCTCAAAAAACTGTGGCCAGGTGCGAGTGCAGGTGTACGAGGCATCTGTCCCATTATTCAAATTTTTTCCATGGATGACCTTTTCCTGGTAGGCTTTATCAGCTAATCAGACAGTTGTCAGTCCACATCAACGTCCTCTAACAGCTGAATCCAGAACAGACTTCAGTTTTCAGAAAACTGCTGAAACTGTCATATGTGCTGGCCAACCCAAACCTAGGCTTGCTCTGAATCAAGTTTTCCTGACTGTGCACAGAGAACGCACAGCTCCCGGCACACAAAGCTCCCAACAGCTTAACAGGATATAAACACAGGTTGGTTTGTTTTTTTCCCCCAAGTCATGGACATGTTGTCAGTCCTGCACCTGGGATCTGGAGTGGAAAACCACCGCTTTGCGACCCATCCCCTTGCAAGGCAAACACTGGACTTGCTTGACTAGTTCTTTTATTCGGCGCACGTTTACTCGAAGACAAACCCACACCCTATGCCTGCTCAGCTTCTCCATGGCTCTGTCACCGCCAGCTGTTGCCAGCTGTGCTGGATACAGCCTGCGCCCTCCACAGCCGGCTGTGCTTCAGGGAGGCTGGGTGCCCTGGCTCTGGGGCTCACGGCGAGGTGGCTGACTCTGATCCCAGCCCGATCTGCAGCTCAGGGAAGGATCTCCCTTCTGCTGGAGAGCCCCGAGCCAGCTGAAATATCCCAGCACCTCCCACACAGTGACCTTTTCCTGGCCACTGCCCTCAAAAGGAGTAAAAATATAATACCGAGTTAGCACAGTGCTGTACTCCTCACTTCGGCCTGTGCACCCACCTGGAGTCGCTCCACAAGCCCCCTGCCATGCGCTCCTCGCTCCAGCATCCAGCAGGGAGGTTGTGCCAGCTTGGGCACGGCAGAAATAGGAAGCAAAACCTGCGCTCCCTGTGCCTGGGAAGAGTCAGCCATCTTCCTCCTTCCCACAACCTGCCTCCCTGTCCTTCCTCAGCCCAGGCCTGCGCCCTCCAGGGCTGCCCCTACACCCTAAATGTCTTAGCATCGTGGCCTGACGCGGCATCTGCCCAGCCAAGGGCAGTCCCGCTCCCACACGGCCGGGCCACCAGCCGCTGCGGTCTGGCAAGCAGGGACGGCACTTGGCACCTTCCCAGGCGCCTCTAGCCATGCAACCCCTTCCCCATACCAAAGGGGACCCCCCAGCCGGTTTGGCACTCACCTGTCCCAAGTGGGTGCCTTGGCAGGGATGAGGAGAGCTTTGCTCGGCTTGTTCTGGATGGCAAAGTCCCCGCCCTGGAGCGGGAGGGACTCGTCAGCGCAAAACAGCTTTTCTGGCACGCCTGATGGGAAGGCAGTCGAGCCCTGCTCGCTCCTCTGCCCTTCCGTGAACAGTTGGTTGTAATCCGGAGCAGGGAGAGATCCCTCAGGGAGCCTCACGCACATTTAGGAAGTGCAGATTTGGGGTTACACAGAGGCCCTTGCAAGTAAAGGTGGCGGGGCAGGTTGGGGCGGCTTCCACGCTCCCCAGCATTGCCTGTAAAAATCTCCGGGAACAGAGGGGGGTCTCTGACGGCAGCCTGAGAGCACAGCCAGCCCGATGCCTGGCTTTATGCTGTCGTGTAAGGGCATACCCAAGGGGGGAGCGAGGGGGACGACGGCGGGGAGCACACAGGCAGCAACGGCCTTGAGCAAGTTCTGTTCATCCCCACAGACAACACGGGGGGAGATCTTACCTGTATTATGTCTCCTTTGCTCCCACAGCAACTCGCCAGGTCTTCAGCATTGTTTCCCCTTGTCTAAGAGCTTTGCATCGCTAACAGCCATGATTTCATTACGAGTGATTGCTTTAATAAAAGTTACTGCTTTTGCCTCAGTAAATGGCACCGCCCTCAAGTCAAAACACTTCAGGCAAAGGGACTTCAGTTTTTACCCTGATGTGACACTGCCAGGGTCAGCCTTTGACAAGATCGTGAGGCTCACAGAGGGGAATCAGCCTTGCAATAATACATATCTTCATTGTGTTTATCCTCAGGGACTCTGGCCTCCCCTGATGCCAAAAGTACAGTTATCGTAATGGGTAAATCAGCCCTCTCAGGTTCTTTTTTCCAGCTCATACGACAGTTATATCTCACCCCTGTGCCTCTTTGCACATGCTCTTTTGCTGGCAGAGACCTAATTTTAGCAGCAGGGATGAATGCAGGCTGTGCTGCAGTGAGCATGGCTGTGCAGCTGGCTTATTATAGCTCCCACTGCAGCTCAGTCTCCCAAAAACAAGCCCACAGGGGCCAGCTGGCCAGCACCTACTCACTCTCTGCTGACACGGGGGGACATTGAACAGGGAGTAACAGAAAAACAAGGTGCAAGCCACAAGCACTCTCCTTTTCCGTTGCAGAGTCTCTTCCCTTGCAGAATCTGGCCCTTTACCCCACTCAGGATTCAGTGTGGACTGGTACACACTACCAACAGTCACTAAGGAGAAACTCCTTCCTACATCTGTTAAAAGTTTCCATTCTCATCCCTTCCTCTCTCGTCAGCTGCCTCCTGCTTTGGGCCCGTACCCGTGCATTTTAATCCGCCAGCAGAACTGCTGTGTTTCTTCATCTTACATTGCCTGTGATTTTTTTAGCTTGCGCATTTTCAAAAGCTTCATTCTTCTGTTTGCTTTCCAGCCTCTTCAGCCCTGAGGACTGGATGGCTCTGATACTGCAGTCAACAGTATATGCAACAGTAATTATTTAAGACTGTAAGTTATGAATCTTCTTTGGATATTATTTACCCTTTAAATATTGCACCAATCCTGCCATTCATGATTTGCATAATTTAACCTTTTCTTGCCCCCTGGGAGAGGCTCCAAGTAGGGAGGAATACTTGGAGACACAAAGTGTTTGCGTGGATGTTTTTAGCCATCCAGAATTAGTCATGCAAGCGTAGCCTCTTCAGAAGCCACATCCTGACCCAACACACAGCTGAGCTCCCCATAAGCTTGGCTGGTCATGGATGCTATCTCCGTAGCCATCCAGTTCAGACAATCATGATTATTTGAATACTGGAAAGGAAAAAAAGCCCACCAAAGTACAAAAGCTTCTGAACATGCTGAGAGTTAGCTGAGTTTCTCTGGAAGGTGGATGGAAGGACAAGGGGTTTAGGGCAATGGCTGCCTGAACGCTGTTGTACCTTGCTGCAGGAGCTGCTCCCTTCAGGAAGGCAAGGGGTTGTTGCTGTAGGAGAAATTTCTTATACAAGGTTGAAGAGGCAGAGCTTTGTCTCTCCAGGAGCTCTTTGTCTAGGGTCTGCTCAGCTTTCAGTATGTTGTCTTCATCTCTTAAATTATGGAAAGGCTATGGCTATCCTTAAATATCTCCAGCCTGAAGCAGTGTCTAACATAGCTTTGCTATCCTTACATCAAAAGAGGAACAGTAATGGACAAGGCCACAGTTCCCATCAGTGTCGTAGGTGACAAAGCACATTTGCTTTTCTTTTCACTGATATATCCTGGTTGTCTCTGATGATTTTAAACCCACTTGTTATAAAGTTCTCCAAAACCCCCGACTTCACTCGGTTGCATATCTGCTCTGTATTCCCGCTCCATCCTGCTGTTCTCCCATCTCTACAAAACACACAATAAAAATTAAAGGTCACAGAAAGACATGGCAGTGTGCATTAAGTGAACAGATTGAGCTCAAGCAGCCAGCCTGTTAGGAAGGAGGTATTTATTCCAGGTCCCACAGCAAGAACAGAGCCAAACCTCTCAGAAAATGGCAGCATTTGTGTTTTTGCCCTAAGGACTTGGCCTTTTAAATTTGCACCTCAGAGAGCAGAGGAACCTAGTGCTGGAAGGGGAGATTTTCATTGTGGCCTTTGATTGGCAGGTATCTGCCTTTAGCTTCAGAGAACCAGCCTCACCTCATTCACCAAGGTCCATATCCTGGCACGAACAAAGTCATTAGCCAATCTGCCACAGATTGAAGTGGGGGCCAGAATCTGGGCCTTTGGGGATTATGCAGGTGTTTTCAGGAAGTTCATAAGGGAATGCTCATTTTCATACCGGAGTCTAGAAGTATAAATGCAGTTTGCATTTGGCAGCCCCTGAAAATGGGGTTATTCTACTGTTGCATGAGTGCTGCCGGAACGATGTTGCAATGCTGCAGCTCAGTTAAGACTACTGTCTCCATAGCAGCGAGTAGCCGAGGTTAGGGTGGAGGCTGAAAACCAGCGCTTGCTTTTCTAAAGCACTGATTTTCATGCGCTTGTAAGAGGGTAAAACATTTTCACATTCTGCATATTAATATCAGATTAATCACTAGATTAACTGCAGATATTAGGACTCGCTATGAAGACGTAGGGGTACTTCTGATGCTTAGAGCAAGGACGTCTCCTTACCTCCAGTTCAGCACTGTGTAAGATGAAATGTCCGCTTCCACATGTGTAGCCTTGGTGTAGAAACTGTTTTGGGGAAGCCCCTGGGAAGAGGCAGCCTGAAGCTTCTGTTCTACCATCTGAGCGAAGCCCTTTTAACACAGAGAGATGAAGAAAGGTGACAAACACATTCCCAGAAACGTGAGGTGGGAAGACTGAAGTATTCCAATTCACGTAAGAAAGAAAAGTGTTCTTAGCTCTTCATTACTTTACCATAACCATTAGAAACACTGTTTTTACGTGGTCAGTATTACCAGGGGAATGTGCAGCACTCCACCTCTTAGCAATCCAGGCTTTACAAAGCCGTGAGCGCAGCGTACCAGTACTGCTATGCAAGTCAAGGGCTCTCTGGCTAGGCTGGCTTGATGACATAAACATACATGTCACGTAAAGCCAAGAAGGAACAGGGGAGAGGAACGGATTTGAGAAAAATCCCTCTAACCTGAAGTGCCTTTAAAACAAGAGACCACTCAGACGTGGTGGTCTCCGTGCCATAGAAAATAAGCTATGAGGGGAGACAGCAATGAGTAGCTGCATGAAGGAGCCAGGAGTCAAACTCCCCATTTCAAGAGTGCTTCAACTCAAGATTTTTAAGACAGGGCTGCTTGCATATTCTGCAGGCAGGCACACAAGAGGAGATCCTGGATGCTCTTAGGATTTCTAAGTGACAGCTACAACAGCATCTCGGGTGCTACCGCACTCAGTGCTTTCCACGCTGCTGTTCTGCAGACACCATCTCAGATATACCCACACACTCTGCCTTTCTCTTACAGAGAAACTTAAGGCTGCACTTGGCCGTGAGCCCACTGTACTGTTCTCTTTTATTAACTGCAGCTATAAGCAGCAAGGAAGGCAAACATTGCTGGGGCACGGGTGGTTAGACAGCTTCGTGTGCTGCCTGTGTCAACGAATGCCATCTGAAGGGGGGCTGGAGTCAGCAAGCACCTCTGCAGTGTGGTTGTGAAGATGGCTGGGCGCTTGTGAGGTGACCCCTTCACCTCCAAAAGATCCCCTTGCAGTCATACAAGTTGTCGCTTGCTCTTGATCCTAGTTGTGTTGTCCCACCTTACACTGTTCAAACTGAACTAGGGGAACACTGGTCTGCTTTAACATCCCCAGTACAGCTTAAGGCTGAGGCAGAAGACATGCAGAAGCCTTCACATGGCCTTGGTAAGCCATTCCCGTCACTTGTTGGGAAGACATCGCCCAATGTGGATGCAGCACAATCAGAATGACACTGCTTGTGGTGCTGCAGCCTATTTACATTAAGGACAAGAGATGGGCTAGACCACTATTATTGCATTTACATTACAGTTTATACAAATACAATTTTGTCTTGAACAAACTCACGCTATCAGGACTAATTGATGTCACCTAAGGCCCAGGCCTTAGGGCATTTGCCAGCTCCAGGGAGAGACGTTCAGTCAGGGAAACTCCTAATGCCCTGTGGAAGCTATATGTTATTTGTGGTACAGCCTAAACTCTCCTTCCCCAAAGCTGCAGGCTACGAACTGCTACACCATTGCTTCCAGCAGCCTTAAATGCATTATCAAACCTAAATTTCATTTAATGGGCTTAATGAATGTTTACTTTAATTAGCATACATATAGTTCTGAAGAGGAAATGAGTAGCTTTCACTTTTTTCTTCTTAATTAATATCTACCTCTGTTTAGCTTTATCTTACTTAGCTGCTGTGTAATTTGGCTATAACCCAGCTCTAGGGGATGAAAGCAGAGTTATGACTGCCCAGCTAAGAGTAATTTTTATGGCACACATGCATTCATTCCTTCATGGGAATATGATAGAAACTCACTGGCTGATGCAGGGCTTGGAGCAGGGAAAACGTCAGCATCTTAACACGATACATCTAGAGCTAAACACCAATGCGAGCAGGGCTGCTGCACAATAGAAAACAAGCTAAGGATGAGCCTGCACACGGGACCCAGCCCTCCCGTGCCTAAATACAGTCGGGGCAGTAAAGCAGCTTCATCAGGCACCCATGAGCACAAGGCAAAGCAGGGCAGCGAGCCTATCAGCCTACCCAGGAAACCAAGCTGGGAACGCTACGGAACAGCACTACTCACACCACCGGTCCAGAGCTCACCCAGCAAAGCCAAAAGACAGAGCCACAGCCAGGGCTGCCCTACAGCTGCCGAGAGAAAGAGTGAGACCTCTGGGCCTGTGCTTAAATGGAGGTCATGGTCGATGGGCAAAATGCGCCGGGTAGAGGCCCAGGTGAGACTGCTTGGAGCAACGAAAGCCTGAGGGCACCCTCAGGACCCTGCTGCTTGAAATGCAGCTACCGCCCTTTGCAGTGAGAACCCCAAACCTGCAAATTTCTCTTCATGTAACAACAACTGCTTTAAACAAGAGTGTGTATTTGTAGTGCCAAGTCACGATCCTTGGGATATGTGCCTCTTTTTGCCTTGGCGGTCAATCCTATTGATGTACGCAGTATTGGTCCAGGCTGTGCTAATATTGCATCAAACATGCATGAGCCTACAGATCTTAATCAGCTCAATTATTTTTATGTGTGCTTATTATATATATCTAGGCCATGGGTATTATTGCTGTTGATGGAGGATGTTGGTTTCTAGCTGCGGGAAGCATAGCTGCTGCTGTTGAGTATGTCTTAGAAGGGCAAAGAGAAACATGTAAGAGGTGGAAATTTATTTTTTAAACAGGTAAAATACAGGTGTGAGTTTGAAGGCTTTTTGATCCGTTGCAGAGCTCTGACCCTAGCCACATTACTAGCTACGTGATAGTACGCTTGAGAGTTGACCGTTTTCTTGGGAGTGGTAAGGTGATGGTTTTTCTGGTTGTACCAGTAGTGTTTTCAGGCCACTACTCTGTGCTTAAAATAAACCCTTGGATTCCAGAAAATCATGGGCAGAAAGAGAGATGGATAAAATCATGGCTCTACTACCCTTCAGCTGGTGAGAAGCTCGACTGAGATTTTTGCACTAAACGTGTGCCGTTAAGGGAACATCCTTATCGAGATAAAAATAGCTGGATGAGAAGACTTAATATGCAATGAATACACGAGACCATGACCATTCCTTTCTTGCCCCAGGATAGCTGTGCATCCCCAGGCACGGAAAACCGTGCAGGCGCTTTTCTACCTCGCTGCCACCTCTCGAAATGTCCAGAAGAGGTCGGTGTGCCCTCGCTTTTAGGTTAATCGGATGAAACCTTTCCAAACGTATGTTTTTATTTAGAAAATGCTGAGCTGTCTGGAAAGTTTGATCAAGAGGGATGCAGCTGTATTAATGTGCTTCTTCCTGGGGATTTGGATGTATTTTCTTAGCGGTATAAGGGAACCAGGGATCAGGGAGACAATATGCAGGCAAACAGCTCTGCTGACCACATCACTGGGACTCAAATATTTTAAACCTAGCATCATGGGATTTTAACAGCTAAATCTTGGTGTTTAGAATTCATGGTATTAGTTAGATTGAGGTTTCTCTCTGCAGTGGGACAAATTTGTGAGCAGCCTGGATTTGCTCCAGGCTAACAGCAGAGAAGGACTAGATCATGTCTCTGCTGGCAATCACTGATGAGCTTTTTCCCTTACAGCTTTCAGACTCGGTTCTCTCTGGTCCCTATGAAGGTCACTGGAACTGCAGCAGTGCAGCCGAGCCTTGTGCCTTCTGCAATAAAGAATATCAGCAGCATCTGCAACCGATGATAGGCTTCTGCTGTGCTTTTGGTCCCCAAAATGGTCACCGACAGTTTGCACGCCTGTGGCCAGAACATCAAGGCCCCATAGTTGTATGTGGGTCTGACACTTGTCTGCATTATGCCTCAGCACTCCCAGGTACCTTTAAAAAGAAAAAAAAAAAAGAGGGGAAAAAAAAAAAAAAGAGTACTTCTCAGTCCCTAGTTAGGATATTCAGCAGTGCATCTGCAAGCTCTCTGCACGGCGGTAGGCTTTATCTTCTTTAGTTGGAAATGAGTCATTTCCCTGTACTGTACTGAGATGCCCAATTTCCTTGGAAATTGTTCAGTTCTGCAGAGTCCCCAGAAATCACTTATTATTGGACTCTCTTTGTGCACGGGGTGTTTTACCTCAGTCTTAATAGATGTCTGGGGATCTTTCACAGGTTAGAGTAATTACAAAAAAATAATAATGAAGAAAGGATAGAAGCAACTGAGACTTTACCCAGTTCATATTTAATGTGAAAGGCAAGTGACTCTTCTGTGTTGGCCACTGGCAACTCATCATATAGCCCCAAACCACAGCTGAGCAGAGTTTAATGACATTTAAAGCCTGCTAAATGAAAAAGGACAGCTTTCACACTTGTGTTAGCTGGCTGGCTGAAATGATTGCAGTTTCAGCTGTGTGGACTTACAGTATCTCGTACAGGACACTTGGAAATGAGGTGCAGATACCCCACAGCACCCTATGAACTACAGGAGAGTGACAGTGGTCAAGGAAGACTTTGAGGTCTGTAGGGTGGGCTTGTAGACCCTTACCTACAGGAACTGTCAAGAACAAGGATGATGGAAGAGGTGAAGCATTAACCGTACTGAAGAGACATGGTGGCTCAGCAGATAAGCAACTGTACAGCGATGCACTTTTAGATCTGTGCATCCAACATGGTAAAAATATAATCACTGACAATTTTACTTGCCTGAGAGCCATGTGCATCTTGAAAGTCTTCAGATGCTGGGGGATGGCGGACACAAGAATTAGGTCTGTTTTCAACATGCTGATCCAGTCTTGTTGGCGTCGCTGGAAGCCCAAGCCCAACAGTGATGCAGGAAAAAGGGCTGTGCAAAGGGTAAACATTGTTGCCATCCCACAGTAACCGGGGCCTGCCCAGCCAGTCTGCTTGGGACAGGAGCTTGTCAGCAGGATGGCTGTAGTTATTACCATAATACAGGAAACAATAGTCATGGGGAAAACACGAGCACGCTCTAGTTTCCGCTCCTGCCCCAGTCAGAGGGGAAGAAGGAGAGCGGTGCTGTCACGGAGGCATTCCTCTGGCAGCCACATGCTCCTCAGGGCTTTGTATTCTGGGCTGCAAGCTGGGAAAACCAATTTTTCCCATTTTAATATTTCCCTCACCTGTTTGAAATCCCAGCTCCGGCCTTCCCGGTTAACTCAGGGAAAGGAGCTGGCTGCAGTGGATTCCATCAGCTGGAAAATTCCTGATTTCTGAGAAAAAAGGCTGAAAAGAACCCAAAGGATCTTTAAAAGAAATTCCACGAGATCTGAGCTAGACCAAACCTCTGAAGCCTGACCCAAAAGCTTTGGGAGCTTTGGAAGAGCGGTGTCACGGCATGTGAGCACCTCGCTGCACGATGCGTGAGATACTGGCGCAGGGAGGAGGAGGAAGATGTAACAGTAAATCCAAGATGCAGCCATCGCAAACCCAACTGCCAGGTTTAAAGCCTCAGTGAGTTTTGCGGGCTGGGGATTACCTCATTTATTTTCAATTTTATTTGAGGCTCTTGAACCAGGCCGCTCGCAGGGCCTGCATGAAGACAAGCCGTGCACTTCAGGCCAAGCCCAAGATGTCACAGAAGGGCGCTTTTATTATTATGACACGAAAATGTCAAGTTTAAGCGCACTATTTCGAAATTAAACCCGAACGGCCGTCACCAGGCGCGGCGCCAGCGCGGGCCGCGGCTCCTCGCTGACAGGATTTCCGCGCCCATCCCTCCCGCTGAGGGGAAGGAACGGCCCCCGGGGTCCCCCCGCTGCCCCTGCGGCCCCGCAGGCCCCATCCCGCCGGCCGCGCCGCTGGGAAGCCTCTGCCCGGAGGGTCTCCCCTCACGGCCCCGCCGAAGCGGCGCCCCCCGCCCGCGCCCCCTCGCCCCGCGGCGGGGCCGCGCTGCATGCCGGGAGTTGTAGTCCCCGCCGCGCCGCCGCCGCGCCCGCTCGCTGCGCGGGAACTACCGCTCCCAGGGTGCCGCGCGGCAGGGCCGGGGCCGCCATTCCGCCTCCCGCCCCCCCCCTATGCCGAAGGGCGTTCGCCCCTCCGCCGCGCTGCGGGGCGTGGGGTGACGGCTGCGCTCCCGGGGGGCTCCGCCGGCGGCGGGAGGGCCCGTGTGGCGGCGGGGCCGGGCCCTGGGGCTGGCGGGGGCGGCGCTATGGCCGGCAGCCGGGACTTCCTGTGACAGCCCATTTCCTGGTCGGATGGGGCCGGCGGGGGGCGGCGGCGGCGGGGTCGGTCCCTGACGGTGCTCTGGTGGCCGCCGGGAGCTCCGCCGAGCGGCGATGCGGGCCCCGGGCCCTACCGGCAGGCGGCCCCCGCCGTAACCTAGCCGGCGGGGCTGCGGCTGGGCCGGCCCTGGGCACGGCTGCGGGGTGCATGGAGGCACCCCCCGCCCGCAGAGAGGTACCGGGCGGGGGGCCCTGTCGGTCGGGGCTCCCCTGAGGGGGCTGCGGCGGCCCCGGGCCGTGCGGCGGGGTAACGCCTCTCTCCCCCCCGTTATCCCCCTGTGGTTTTGCAGGTGTGAATCCCCCGGAGCACAGCGCGCCTGCTCCGCCCGGCCCCGCGCGGCGAGCGGCCCCGGGGCCCCCTCGGCGGCCTCGGCCGGCTGCGGGCGCAGCGAGGCGGGGGGCTCGGGCCCGCGGGCGCGGCGTCGCCCCCACGGCCAGCGCCCGGCGGCCGCCCCCGGAGCCATGAAGAAGTTTTTCGACTCGCGGCGGGAGCAGGGCGGCTCCGGCCCCGGCTCGGGCACCAGCGGCGGCGGCAGCGGCGGCGGCGCGGGCAGCGGGTACATCGGCCGGGTGTTCAGCATCGGTCGCCACCAGGTGACGGTGGACGAGGTGTTGGCGGAAGGTAAGGGCCCCGCGGCTTCTGCGGAGCCTTCGCGGCTCTTCCCAGCCCCTTCCCCTCGCAGCGCTGGCGGAGGGAGTCTCCGGCCTTTCCCGGGCACGCCGCCCCCCCTCTACCCCCGGCCCCCCCAACTTGTCATTGTCCTTGACAGGCTGGCGAGCCGGTGGCGTCTGACACGGCAGCTCTTCCCGCGTGTAAACCCGCTGTGGGTTTGCTGCGCTTGGTTTGCTTTTGGTGTGTGGTTTGTTTGGGGTGTTGGTTTTTTTTTTTAACGCTTTAGGAAGCGAGAGGGTTTCAAGGAGTTGTTTCCCACCTTCCCGAAGCTGGGACTTTAAAAAAACAAACAAACAAACAACCACCCCCACCAAAATTGTCAGATGTTTTGGTGCAGAACAAGGTGCTGTAAATAAAGAAAGAAGTGGTCTTTACTCTTAACTTTCTTCAGCTGGTTGCCTCCTTTTCTACCTTAAGCAGAGGGGAATGAAACACTGGAGTAAATTCCTTATAGATATATCATGCACATAGGCTGAGTAGAGCTAGCTGTGATCAGGGACGAGGGATTTCTGTTTGTGTGGGGTTTCTGCAGGGGAAGCAGTAATCCCAATTAAATTTTTTTTCTTTTTCAAAATAAAACCATTAAAGAACTAAAATTGAACAGCAGGGGTTATAGAACTCTATATGCATACAGTCCTTGCAGAGCAGCAAGCTGCTGGTGGTATTTTTTTCAATTCTAACCAGTGCGGCTGCTTTAACTATCATTTTACATTTAATTTGTTAGGGCTATAAGGAACCTTATGAATGGCTCTGGCTGGTAACCTTAGCCTCGACCTTCAGGGAGATGTTGGCCTCCTTAGACCTGCTCCTGGTCTGTCTCCTGCACAGCATCCTTTGCGATTTCAGTCAAAACAGTGTTTTGTTTTGATCTTGTAATTGCGAAGGAGAGGGCAGCTGCTGTATGAGAGCTGAGTGGGAGGACCTGTGTTGGCTTTTACAGAAAGAACCCTAAAATGGAAAAGGGACTCTGTGTACGCTGTGTGTGTTGAGGTTTTTCAAGTCACCACAGTGTACAAGAAAACGGGTCTGTGACCATCTTTCAAACATGGTTTCTGATACGTTCTGCTGTGTGCTGTGCTGAGAGGAGCACCAAAACCACCGGTCCTTCAACTAGTAACTATAGCAATTTTATTTTTTTTTAACCTGACTTGAAATTAGTAGTATAGGTTTGCCTTGGTTGATATTTCCAAAGCCCTTTTGGCCCTCAAAGCTTAGGAGCTATGTGAACTAAACCTGAGAAGCCGTCAGTCTGTGTGGTTTTTTGTTTTTTTTTTTTTTTTTAATGTTGGTTGGCCTTATCCTGGTAGCATGGGAAAACATTTTTTTTTTTTTGCAGATGAATAATCTGTTGGCAGGTTCTGCTCTGGTGCTGACAGTGCCGGAAAGTGAGCCTGTGTGTCACTGGGCTGTCTCCTGCTCGGCCGGCCTAAGCTGCAGCCACCAAAGGAGCAAGGTGGTAGTGCGGATTGTGCGGAGAAGTGCCTCTGCTCCATACCTTGCAGTCCTGGAGGAGCTGCTACTTCTGAGGGCTTTTCCCTGTGACTCCTGGTTTCTTGGCTGGCCTCTGGGATGGAGCATAGCCTAGGGTTGGCTACAACTCAGATCTGTGGGCACAGGTGCGGCAGGTCTGTGAAATAGGTTGCTGTGTTCTCTTCCTGACCACGCGATAAGGCTATGGAAGTTCTGGTGAAATGTGCTATGCAGGTGGCTTCCTCCCAGTTGGGCTGCTGGTGTGGGGAGTCAGAAATCCTGCTGTGTGGTGAGCTAAGTCTCCAAGGGGACAAGAGCGAGCTGGCTCGTGGGTTTGCAGGCTGTTGCCTTTTGGTGGGAACAGAGGGGTGAAAATGCAGTTTCCTTTATAGGGAAGGTAGGTCATCTGGGGAGTCAGCGTGGGTCAGGAGTGCTGCAGCATTGCGTACTTCTGGCCTTTCGGTGTAGCTGCGTGTGCTCCCCAGGTGCTGGTAAACAGCCTGTTTTCACGGACTCAGCTGGAGACCTGGGGAGCTCTCTGGCAACTCGGTTCCGGCATTACTGACATCTGAATCCTCGGCTGGAGAACTTTTTTGCATCTGCAGTGAATTTTGGTGGTTCAGCAGTGTTGAAAAGGCATCTTGTGAAGTCTTGGGCATTTCTGCTAAAAGGGAAAGTCCCCTGTGAAGCACTTTGGAGGAGGAGGAGGGATATCCTGTCTGGAAAAGAAATGTCTCTCATCCCCATTGCTTTAGAAGGGAGAGGAAAAGCCTGTGTTTTGGTGCAGCGTGTGAAGCCTAGAAAATAAATGAGATGTAAAAGTGGCTTGAAAGAAAGAGTCTCTGGAATGGTGATGGATGGTGTGGGGGGAGACTCGAGTTGTGAGCCTGGGGAACTGGTTGAACCAGAATTTCTGGAATTAAAGCCTGGGGATTTACCTCTATCTGTCAAAGCTGTCACTGGTCACCCTCAATTCTGCTGAGCAACCCTGCTGAAGATGACTGCTCCCTGGCCCAGGATGGGAACCAGGAATCCTGAATGCAGGCACTGCGAAGTGTGCCAGATGGCTGATGTCTCCACGTGCTTACAGTCTCTTGCGTAGATCCCCCAGAATATCTGCTGCAGTTAGGTACACCCCCCACCCCCTTAAAAATAGGTGTCTGGATACTTGCTTTCCTGGGCAGGGAGGAACGTTCCTTCCTTCTGGAAGGAAGTAGATGGGAATAATCTAGAAGGAACTTGAGTGGTTGGTTGTCTTGGTGTTATAATGCTGGTGAATCGGTATTTTTTTTTTTTTTTTTTACAAACATGGTTCTTAGTTGAGTCTTTGTAGTCATCTTGCACTAATCCGTACAATAGCATGAATAATCTCTTGAAAAAATTCCCCTCCAAGTTTGTATGAGGACTAACAGCTGTGGGAGGTCAGCACTGCTGGCCTTGGAGTTCTGTGAGGCCAGGGTTAGAGTCAGCATCAGCATCATCATCCTAGTGCTCCGGTATGGGCTGGGGGGTGTTGTTATTGACTTTAGGGTGATTGGTGTTTCGAGGAGCTGAGGTGAATGCCCAGGAGGCATTTGAGTGTCTGGATGAGTCAGGCTACTATCTTCCTCTTTTGTTTATGAAAAGAAACCAAAACTGTGATCAAACTGGATGGTGCTTTTGGTTCCTGCCGGTGTGTAGGGAATGAAAACCACGACAGAACCCTGCACTGGAGCCTTGAGGAGGACGGTGCCTCTCTGATGAGGACCAGAGTAGCAGAAACATTTAGAAGGATGTTGCCATAAATCAGGAATTTGCTAAGGAGTTTCTGGGATGTGCATGTGTGGCGAAGTAACACAAGTCACAGGTACTACTCTGAGCTAAAACAAAGAGGGTGGGGGTTGCCCCAGTGTCACCTTCTCAGGGGGCTGTGTTTTGTGTTTCTCTGGGTACCTGCGATATTGTAAGAGTGCTGAATTGATCCAAGTGTTGATGGGATGCGTGTTTGAGCTAGGAATTCGTTTGTCTTGGTCTACTTCTAGCAAAAGATGCTGTGTTTCTTTGGTGGAAAGTCACTTTTTCAATTAGGAATACTTTTCTGAAGGTGGTAGTTGTAGTCTTTTCCCCTTAAAATGTGGAAGTTAGGGGATTCAGGTTTAATAATTGTCAGATATTTAACGGATTTTTTTTCCAGATACATGCCCCTGTGTGTGCTGCTAGCTAATGTGAATTTCAAAGCATTTAATGGTAGACACTACAAACCAATGCAAAATCAGCTTCAGTTTGCCAGCCATAGTTGTTACTCTGTTTTAAAAAGACTGATTTTGTGGGAAGGTTTCATGATGACTTGCTCTAGCGGACCTGCGGGCCGACGTGTGTCTGAAGAGCTTGGTAAGGCTGTGAATGCCCAGCCTGTGCCCAGCGGGGGAACTGGGTCCCCTGAGCTGCCTGAATGTGTACTTGGGCTAATGCTGACCCCTGCCTGGCTTACCCTCAGCGCTTCCTTTTCCTGGAGTGTGCAGCACTGTAACCCAAAGTCCCTAAAATTACACATGAACTTCTTCTGAAATAACTTCAGTTTAAACCAAACCCTATTTGAGGTAAATTTTGCAGATGTACGTGATCTTCAACCCAGTTCCAGTTGGGTTCAAGATGTCGCTTTGAAGTGTGTTTTGTCGGTTATTGCCTTCTAGCTTCTGCCAAGTACCAGCTGCTAATCATCTGACCAGTGACATTTGGATTAGGAATTAAACTATTTCTCCTCTTGGAATGGGACATGTGATTTTTTTATTCCCCCCCCCCCTCCTGTGTACCTTGTGAGGCAGGGCATGTATGCTGTGTTCTGCACTGCTAAGTAGGCTGTTGGCTCCTCTGTGTTTTGGTAGTCTGGGGTTTTTTTTTTTGAGTGCACAAGCCAGGCAAACTGGTGAAGAATCCCAAGTGAGTTGTTTGGTAAATGTCAAGGTATCCCAAGTGCTTTGGTGCTTTTAACAGCACAGATTTTGCTGGGGCAGAGTGTGCGCCGCGTCCCTGGATGTAATCAGGAAGGAAAAGAAGGTGTTAGAGGATTTAACTCTGTAAGTTGTATAGCCCAGAGGCTTGCATCATCTAGCCTCACTTGTAAGCTTTATCAGCATGTCAGAGAATGGGCCTGGGATTGTACATGGGGGTGGCTGGTTTCTTACGTAACAGTTACATTAGCTAAAAGCGTATTTAATGGCACTGTTAGCCCTGTGCAGTCATGGGAGAGCGAGTTTTCTGCAGTCATCTTCCCTGGAAGGAGCCTTCCATGTTAAAACAAAATAGGTCCTAATTCAAGCGGTCCCGCAACAGCCTTATGTAGCTGTTGTCAATTACTTGGTATAAGAGAGCTTAATTTTGGGATTCTGGCTGGGGAAAATACAGGGTTTATCCAGCTCGAGTGTTGAAGAAGCGTTCTAGTAGTTACATATGAACAGGTTACTAACCTCTGGTTGCAACACCAGCAATGACATCTTGCATCTAAGGAGAACATGTGCTGCCATAATGTTTTTTTCTGTGCTGTGGGCCTTCTCCCCATTGTACAGCAGCTTGTCAGAGGTTGAAGAGAGCAGGTGGTAAGTTATAAATGTGCTGAAGACAAGCTGGAATCCACTTCGGGTTTAGCACTTGCTACCTTCCAAGCTCACCCACCTGCATTAATCACCGCTAATAAGAGGCCAGAACTGACTAGGTGCTGCACACTTGCATTGAGACTGGAAGCTGCTTCCTTTGAAGGTGACTTTTTTTTTTTTTTTTCAGTGAAAATAGTGATTTGGACAGCCTGAGGCTGTGCCCATTGGAATAGTAGCTTCCTGGATGCAGGACTTGCTGCTGCTCTTCTGGAAAGTCACAACCAATTTGCTTTCATTTGTACTAATAAGTGTTTACTCGTGTTTCACATGTACAAGGAGGCAGGAAGTCTCTGAGGAGAAACATGCCATAAGCAAACTTGGTTTACAGAGGAGCTCTTTTTTGATAATGAGAAGTAGCTGAATAAATAAGCTTCCGAGGAAAACGATGCCTTCTTTCTTGCTTTGGGGGGAAGCGCAGGATGTCCTTGTGGTGGTATTGTATTGGAAACATACCTCCTTAAATTAGATACTGGCTGCTGTACCTTTTTGGATGTAGGATCAATACTGACGGTGATTTACAAGCAGAAGGAAAAGATTCGGATAGACTTAAGAGAAACACAGTTGCAAGGTAATTTTCTCTCATTTGTGGCTTTTTATCATTATGGAAAATTTCCTTTTCTGCTTTTGTAGGAGGTCCAGGAATTGCCACTAAATGAAATGAAGGTTATTGTTAGCTGCCTACAGTATGATGCAGTAGAATGAAAGCAGAAGAGAGCCACTGCAGCTCCTCTAACGTGAGGAGGTTGCACTACCCTGTTGCCAGAGTATCTGAGCCCTGGCACAGTCTATGAAAATGTCCTGCGGTTCCTTTTAGGGCTGCTGGGAAATAACATACTGAGATATGAAGGTGAAGCAATGCAGAGTATGTGTGGCCAAGTCAGGAATTGATCCCTGGCCTTCCAGATTGAGTGCTTTAATTGCAGTCTGTGTTTTCTCTCAAATGCTGCCTCTGTGTGTTTTAAATGGGCATGCTCTTGGCACACATGTGATTTGGGCATAAATTTACGCTTGCTCTGTGGCAGAGCCCACGGTGACATCAGGACCTCGGGCCATGTGTCGCAGGATTGGATTAAAGACTTTTTTTGGAACAAGATGCTCAGAGCATCTGGTTTGCTTCATGATTTTGCAGAAACAAATTATGTACCAGTGACGAGTGATCTCATAGATTAAAAATAAAAAAAGCCATCAGCAGCTGAGTTCCCCAAGCAGAGACTTTGCGTGCAGGTACATCCACCTCGCAGTTGAGCTGGAAGCTAGCTGGTGCTGTGATGGGACGGGTAGATTTGTTAGGAACATGCTGGTTTTACTTCCTATGTGGTGTCTGTAGGGCTGTAGTAGGGAGGTGACCCCAAAATGTGCCCGTGTAAACTTAGAAAGGAATCTGGTGCGCTGTTCTTGAGGGTGATAGCTTCAGAAGACCATGCATTTTACTATCTAAAAGCACAGCTGTTATTCAGATGACATCTTAGCTTGTATCTCCTTTACTTCTGTAAGCTAAATGCTGCTTGCAAGATTGGCGTGTGCTTTTGCTGCACAACTCTAATGGCAGCAGTAAAATAAACTCGGAGCTTGTCACTTAGGGAAGTGCAGAATGCTCCATGCAAAGCACGATGTGGCCTGGTTCACGTGGGCTTTCCTTGAGCATCAGTTTCTATTCAAAGCACCATAGCAAGCAAGAGGAACCCTTGGTTTGATGTGATGTGCCTGTTTTTGTGACTTAACTGCTATTCTGGATTATACATGGAAGCTATTCAGAAGTTGGGGGAGTGAGAGTCTTATAAAACTCATGACTTTCAAAGCATTTAAAAATACCTAAAATGAACACAAATAATCAGTGCTGACGTGAGAGGAGCCTGGAAGTGCAGACCTATTGCTTTATGTGCTTTCTCTGCGTGACCTACCTGCTAAGTCAGTGATACTTTAGTTACCTGTCATGAGCCTCTGAAGGATTAATTGCTTCTGACTTGGGAAGTGCTTCAGAAATAAAGACCTTCTTTCCAGCATTTAGCTGCTTGCTTTGGAGGAGTGAGCTGGATCGATAGGAAATCCTTGCCTTATGACTGCCCTGTGTTGACATGAAGATGTTTGTGGTTGCTGTTGACCCTTGGGCTCTGGTCTAATAACTCTTTGTGACCTTTGGCAAGAAGCGTCTAATACCAGGGGATATGCAAATGGTTAGTGACATGAAAGATGCGGTGAAATACTTAAAATACCCTTTAAGTTAGGAGGAGGAGGATCTGTGGAAGCACCTGTGCGCATGTTTGTGCTCGTGTGCTGACATACCTGCCTTTTTTACCCAGGTATTGTAGCACTGCTCGTGAGGCAGGCATATGCGTGGTGTGTAGAGAGTAGATGACTAACAAGGAATAACCAACCCTCTGGGATTCCGCACAAACAGGCAGGAGACGTTGGCTGGAGGGAAGAGGCAGTGCCATGTCTCTTTGGGGCGAGAGCTGGGGTAAGGGCAGGAGATAAGCAGAGATAAGGCTGGGCCGGTGGCTGGGGTGGAAGGGTTCTCTCTTCATAGGATCCCTGTTACTTTGACTAGAGCTCTGCAGATGTTCTGTTAGGCAACCTGAACACTTGAGAAGTACTTGCTAAACTCATGTGAGGTCTCTGTGTCTTATTTCACCCTTGCTGTGCAGGTAGTGTCAGCAGGATGCTCCTAATTCTGCTGGGGAGCAGGTGACATGGGCGCTAGCTGATGTGCATGGAGTATTCCCTGGGAATTTCAGCAAGCGCTGCTTGCAAAGTTGAGTGTGTTGTGACACAAGCTCTTTGGTGGCTGCGTGCTCGTTACAGCCCTTTCACATGTCAGTGCATGTAAGATGACACAAGAAGCCAGCCCTGGTTGTCAACTGGTGAGAGCTTGCTGGTACTTATGTGTTGTTTTTAAATTGGTTGTGTTTGTAAGGAAATAATTAAAAAAAGCATTGCAGAGCACTGATGTGTGGATTGTGGGGTGGCAAAGGACGAAGGAGGGACAGTATGGCAAGGGGAAAGAGAAGGGAGCAGTGCAGGCTTGGGTCTGTCCTGGGGTGCCTTGAGTGCATATTTCTGGCAAGAAAAATTCTGCTCAAAGTCAGAGCCTTTTTTTTTGGCATTTACCTGTTGCTTTTGAGTTAGAAGCTGTACTTGAATATGTGACTATGAGTTTTCTCTTTTGTTTCTATACCCAGTTACCAGTTGTAGTTGGAACTGTTGTGCTCTCTCCGCTTTTCAGCAAACATAACGACCCCTGTGTATTAGGTGTCACACAAGTTGTGTTTCTGTGTGTGGTTTTTTTCCCCTTCCCCTCTCTGCAAAGTAGACAAACATATGGTGGAAGAAAGACTTTTCAAATTATTTTACAAATGAGAATCTGAAGCGCATGAAGATGCAGCGGTTTGATAAGGGCTACATAGGAAGGCAGTGACGAAGCCTTGTAGTAAATGCAAATGTAACTCCTTGTCTGGTGTTTTAACCACAGTGTCATTAACATTCATGTCACCATAGTATCGAGGAACTTTTATCATGGACTAGGGCCCTGTGTCACGTAACGGAAACGCAGAACAAAGCCTGTGTCCGTACTCCTGGGAGATGCCTGGCTGCTCTTGCTTGTGCCTGCTGAGGCTCAGCAATTGCGTTTGGTACCAAAATACGCTGGTGTGCTGCTGCTCTAGGAGGCATGTTCAGAAAGACACATGGCTAGGTGCAAGCAGCTGTAACCTTACAGCTGATTATGACATGATAATTAACACGCGGTATCTTCTAAAGATCTGCTGCTATTCAGAGACCACAGGAAACACACAACCAACCTTGCTCACACAGCATTCAGCAGAATGTTTAATCCCGGCACGCATACTGGATTTTTTAAAAATGAAAATGATGCTATTTTTGGAGCGGGACAGATGGTAATTTTCTACCTTTTGCTTTTGTTTTAAACTTAACAGCCTAAGAAGCACTTACGTTGTACCTTTGAAGCTTTTTCTGCTACTGAGCAGACTAGAAATGCATATATTGATATATATATATGTTGGGATTCTCAAGCAATTATGTAAGTTCATTTGAGCTGATGAATTAAATCCCCTAATAATTATGGGGCTTGTGAGTAACTGTCAGAAGACTGCAGATTCTGGACAATCCCTGCAACCCTCTCCTGTTTCTGGACATCTGACAACTGAACAGACAGGCATATGCTTATTCATATCTCTGCCCTTCCTCACCCGTATATTTGTGGAAAAACTGAAAGCCCTGCTTCATGTAGGGTGGATTTTTAAATCTTTTAAAATTTTAATTTTTTTTCCCCCTATGCTGAATGATGAACGCTGTGTGCTCCTGACTGTACCTAGTGATTTGAATTCCCTGAGAGCTGCCTGGTAGATACCTCTGTCCAGGCTTGGCATGTACTGAGGAGTTGAAAAGTTCATTGCTGTCTTCAGGGTTTGATTAGCATATACTCTTCTGGAGGAATATTATGTAGTCCTTAAGTCATGTTTTCTCTCACTCAGTGAGATGGTAGTTTTGTGGCTCAAGAGTATATACCTGTAGCTATTGGAGACCTGAAAAGTTTGAAATGTGGATTCCTGGGTTTAAGCAGAAGCAGCTTGTTTGAAACAAACCTCCACAGACCGTTGTGAAGCTCTTACAGTGTCATGTTAGCTCAGGCTTTTCCTAAAATGTATGTCTTGGGGGTTTCTCTTGTGTTTTTCATGCTGCTTTGCTCAGTAGGGATGTCTGGGTGCTGCCATAGTAATCAAAATTCCTAAATGTCTAACTTGTCTGTTGCCATGAGCTGTCTTTGGATCTTTGCATAATTGCTTCCCAAATGGAGTTTGCTGTTACCATAGCACTTAAGGTCTCCAGTAAGCCCGCTTGGGCTGGCCTTTGCATGCAAGTCCAGTTAAAAACCAGTCCCAGCCCTGGCCGGCTTAGTAGTGCTTTCTCCTTCCTCTGCACCTCCAGCTACAACCTGTTCTCCGCTCAACGAGTTTTATTTTTTCTCTCCTCTTC
This sequence comes from Falco biarmicus, assembly GCF_023638135.1. NCBI lineage: Eukaryota > Metazoa > Chordata > Aves > Falconiformes > Falconidae > Falco > Falco biarmicus. Next base: position 692,224 of record NC_079305.1, read on the forward strand.
TGTTGATGTGATTCACTGCTTCCTTGCCTTTCCAGTGAAGCTTTTCAGCTGCGTGCAGTTGCTGCAGCTTCTTGCTGGCTTTGCAGTTCCAGTCATGTTCACTCAAAACCAGTCATGCTCCACAGCATGTTTATGCCATTGCTGATTTCACTTGGAGATGAACAAGGTCTCGGATGCTATTAGCAGCTGCTTGGAATAATAGCAGCTGAAATGTGCTTTTTAGAGGGCTGACTGGTAACAAAACAAATGATACTTTTTTAAAAATTGTTTTTTTAAGCTGTGAGTTATTCAGGACCCATTAATTTAATTTCCCCTCCCCCCTTCCAGTCTTAGAGTGGAAGTTCAAGGACTAAAATTGTCACAGTAGAGAGGGACTGAGTCTGCTTTGCCAAGTAATCTTCTTGGAGGCAGTGTGTCTTGCTGCATAGTAATAAAACACTGCTCCATCAGCTTTGGGTTGCCAAGTCTGCCTGTCAGGGAGGAATTGAGTGGATGTACAGGACTGTAAATCGGAGCACATGCCTGGCAAATCTACCCACGTGAATACCTAAACGTGCTTCCTGCTGTGAAGGCCAGTACAGTTCCGTAGCCTTTAGTGAGCTGCGATTTGTTATGAAATTGCTGTCACAAATACTGGGAGACTTTAATACCCCTAAATTAAGGTATCCAGGCTGTGTTCTGACAGTTCTCGGAGGATGGGTAGTGTGACAAGCTATTGCTGCACTTGGACTAGAGCTTTTCAAATGGGAGTGTGGAGCTAATGCACAGGATGATTCTTGCCCGCTGATTATTTTGGGCTTCTAATATGCTGCTGCATGGCAGAGATTAATTTCCTTTCCTTACCCACCTTCCCCCCCCCCCCAACGCCCCCTCCCTGCCTTTTTCCCCCCCCTCCTTTCTCTGCTATATTATGATTTACAGCTGCTGCCTTTTTTTGACTTTCTGTGTAGAACTGGCTGGGAGTTGAAGGGGTATTGTCCAGGGCAGGGGAGTGACTCTTAAAAGATCTGTAACGAGGCAGTGTCCTGAAAAATGCAAAGAAATGAAGCTAAATAGCTTTAAATCAGACCTATCAAAATAAAACCCAGAGAAGCGAGGAAGTGGCAGTTAAGCTTTTCCCACGTCATCAGTGCAGTGAAAATGCCTGTGACTATGTAAGTATTTTGTGGCTGTTTGCAGTTGTGAGCCTTATCGTTAATGAGCTAAACATTCATCTCAAAAAACCCGCAACAGTCCCTAGCCAGCCAGTCTTGCTCTCCTAAAATTAGGAGAGGTAAAGACCATGCTTCGAATGTTCTGTGTCGGGTGACGTTTCTGGTTGCGTTATTTTGCACAATTCAGGCACTCGTGGCCATGACTGCCATGCTAACATTAACTATGACGTCCTGCCTATTTAAGAAGTGCTCAGGAGAGGGTGGAGCCTGTAAATCTAAATCTGTCTTGTCATGGCCTAGATATCGCAGCAGTGACACTAAGCGAGGGCCCTATAATTATGTTGGTAATATTGGATAATCACATTAGTATTCTCAGCTATGGTAAATCTGTGTAGGGCTAACCGTGTCCCTGCTTTACTCTCACTGAGAAGCTGACCCATGAGCTTTACGTGAGCTTGATGCTTTGTTTTACCTGGGGAGAAGTCCTTTGCTCTGTTAGATATGCTAGATGTTCTATTAAAGTTTATCTGGTAGTATTTAAAGACTAGAGCTTAAGCGGTGCTACGGCTGGAGCTGTGAGCGCTGCTGCTTTCTTGAGTTGCTAGTGAGAGGAGTTTATAAAAAGCAGGGCTCTGCACCTTGGGCTTATTTTCAGCATTGGATGCAGATCTTTGCCTTGATGGTGTGTGGCGTCTAATGGATGTGCATTACTCTGGACATACCTTTATAGCTGGTGGTTTTTTCTTTCCTTTTTTTCTTTCCCCCTTCTTACTAAATCGGTTGTGCGGTAGTTGCAGTTTGTATCCAGCACAAAGCTGACGCAGGTGCTGGGCTTTCTGTGCCCAGTGAACTTGCTCAGCGTGAAGCTGCCGAACAGATTGTTGCTGGCCAGCAATGGAGGGTCCTCTTCTTTTAAGCCAGTAGAACATGAAAAACTGTATTGCTTATATGTGCAGATTTACTTTGTGGAGACCAAATTCTTTCCAGACCAAATGTGAGCTGTGCGGGGGATTTCTTGCTGCTTAAAATGGTTATTGCTGGTGAAAGAGTGCAGACCCCCATGCCTAAACCTTGAGACCTCTGGAGCTGCCTGTGTAATTCTCTGCCACCAGCTGTCTGTGCGAAGCAGATGATTAAATGTGAGTTTATGACCTGCTCTGCTCAGAACTGGTGGAGAGATGAATGTGAACCAGGTGAATGCAGATTCTGCCTTGATTTCCCAGCACTGCTTTCCTCTGGGGTAGGACCAAACCTGTGAAGCCCCAGCCTTTGCTAGGGGGAAGCCAGCTGTGCTGGTGTTTGCTCTGCGAGGAGGGAAGGCGAGCTGGTGCTTTTATGGGACTGCTGCCCAGCAAAGTTTGAATATTCTTCAAGAGTTTGTCCTATGCCAGGAGGATGCTGTGCTTGGATATCTTGACATGCAACCCGTGTCTCTGTTCCTTGTGTAGTTTCTTTAGTTGAAGTATCACTAGAAATATTTATAAAATTAGAAGCTGCGTTTCCTGTAAGTACAGTTTAACTCGGAGCTCTCTTCTTACAGTTGTGTCACTGTTGAAATCTTCTTTTGACTATGATCGCTATTAAATTCCCTGTCTTGTTGCAGATATACCTGCTTAGCTAATTTTCCATCTGCTTAGTAACTCGTCTGGGGAGATGCAGGCTTCAGCTGATCCTCCTGATATTTGTGCCTGTTTCAGGTTTCCTGTCTTGAAATACTAGGTGTTCTTTATGCTTTATCTAGGTGCTATCTGCTTGCCCTGCAGTTCTGAAGCTCTGATTTGCTCCTACAGCCACTTAAAATAGTCAGAACGTGGATGAAATTTGAGTGACTGTGACCATTGCTACTTCCACAGATGGAGCTCTTTCAGCTGGAGTTAGTGGTTTGCTTTTTTTCTTTGCCCTCAAGATAACTCTTAAATGTTCAGACTATTTAATTGGCGGTTGATGTTTCAAGATCTGATTTGATAAGTTTCCCAGAGCAGTTCTATCTCCACTCCGGTATGGAGCCTTTTAAAGTGCTGTTTAGGGGAAATGGAAGCAGCTCAAAGGAACAGACTAACCCACAACTGAAAGCTTAGTAAACCAGTCAGAATCTACACTGGTTTCTGTTTTGTTTTAATGGTGTTTAACTCCCTGTACAGGTGAATGTGGTGCGATAAGGCACTGAGAGCTGTATCTTTCCTCTTGGAAACGAGCATGGGGAGCTTCCCAGAGACTGCTCCCACGTACGAAAGGAAGCATACTTTTTTCTGCAGTCTCGCTTGCTTCATAGCTGTTAGGTGCACATGGACTATAAGGACTTGTATCTTTGTGTTTTGGAGCTCTTGAGCTGAAGGAGATCCCCTGTACAGAGACCCTACTTCCTACCTTGCAAAGATGAGCGGTTTGTATTCCTGCTACGCGGAGTTCATCTTAAGAGCTTGCTCCAAATGTTGCTTTAGGAGATGGTAGGGCTGGCCTTTTAGATTCAAGTAGCCCCTTTAAACTTGGCACTGTTATGTTTTAGCGTAAGTCAAGTGACTTAAAAAAACCCCCAACATCCAGCAACTAAGTAAAGCTTGTTATTTCCTTTGAGGCAGAAAATCTCAGCTGAGAGCAGACCTGTTTAGTTTAGCGTTATTATCTGCTTTTCTCAGCTGGAGAGCCTGTTGGCAGGGGGTGAGGGTTTTTGTTTTGTTCTTGTTCAGAACTGGACTCTTTGGTTTATAACACACATGTACACACACACAAACACGTGCGCTCGTTGGAGTTAGAGGAATTTGGGTGTAGTAGGATTTAGGAGATCCATATTCAGGCTTTCCTGGTTCCGCAGAGACTCCTGCTTGTTGTGTTGTCTGTGCAGCATGTCCTGCGATGCACCTCTCTGTTCTCATTCAAGTAGCACTTCAAGCTGTGAGTTTCTGTGTATGAGCTTGTTCTGTTTCAGCTGGTGGCTGAGCCCACCCCATCACTACTTTGTGCTTGGGCTTACAAACTGCTGGCACAGCTTAGCCTGGGTAAAGAAAATCCTAATTTTGTAGCCTGGATTGTGGGAAACAAATGCCAGTTATGTCCGTGCGCTCCTGAGACGTGATGCAAACCTGTGCCTCTAGGGTAGGCTATGTGTTTTATGTGCATGCAACTTGAGGGTGAATAATCTTTGCTTATATGGATATAAAATAACATGTAAATACCCGAGTGTAACCAGAGGATTATGGAACTGGGTGGGAGAGTGAGTCATAGGCATTAATTAAATCCCAAACCCCAAGTGTCATGATGAACGCTCCAGCATGCAGTAATAAAACAGCAAAATACAAACACAAAGGAGAACATTACCTACCACAAAAGACCTCAAAAGTCTCAAAGCGGTGGTGGTTGTACTAATCTGGAAAGGACACTGTACCTCCAGCTGTTCACGACGGTGTGGGGAAAAGATGAGCAGTAGCTTATTGATGTCTCTGGGGTTTAGTGTTAGAATCTAGGGTTGAACTCAAGTCAGTGGAGAGTTTGGTGAGACTTCCTGATGGTAAGGGTAACAACACCGCAGGAATAAACTGCTCAAGAGCATGTGGGGAATGTGTAAACAGAACAGTTAAAGAACAGGTTAGAGAGACACGTCAGGCGTGACGGCGGGCATTGACAGTCCTGCCTGTAAGTGAGAGGCTGAGTCAGGTGAAATCCTGTGCCAGACAGTGACGCGGTGACACAGGGCCACACTTTTTCAGCAAGACTGTCCCCTGTTGCTTACCAGCATCCTGTTGCAATGTGGAAAGGGTGAAATGAGGCTGGAGAAGGCCTCCCTCTGTCCGTTAACCTTGTCATCCTCGACCTGCCTCCATTCCACTCCACTGGGGCAAGAACGAAATCCTCTTTTTTTAATGCAGATTTTGTATGTTAGTCATAAAGCTATAAAACCACTGGAGAGAGAGAGAGAGATGTGTTTGAAGGCCCAAAGCGCTGGCCTTTTGGGATGTTGCTTAGGTGGAGATGACCATAAAAAAAGGAAGAAAATACCATAGGCCATGTTAGTTATCTGTTTAACTGCAGTGAGTCTGATGTCTTTGCTCAGGGAAAACTGAAGTGCCCCTTTGCCTGCAGGCTTTATAGTAGCAGACTACCTCCTACTGCCTTCTAAAAAAGCAGAGGGTGTAGGAAATGCTGTTTGACTCTATCGGTGATTAATCTTTCACCAGACCGAAGCAAGCTTGTGAGTAACACATCTAATGCTCACTTTTAAGACTGGATTTTTGGCAACAGTCGGGACCCTTTGTGACACCTGGCAGCACTGGAAACCTCTAAAAAATGTTTCTTCCCATTGGTAATATGTTGTGCCATACCCAAAGTGTAATGAGGGGGGGTTTCTGGGTGAACCTTCAGTCTGTCCTCTTAGGGTGACTTGCTACTGTCTCTTACTCTGAGATGCTGCGGTTTGAGGGTTTTTTTCTGGACTTTCGCTGGTCAGACACCTGAAGGTGCCCTTCCAGCACAAATTGGCTTTCTGGAGACAGCCTACAGAGCTCAGAGACGTGAGCTGTGTAAGCAGGGCTTTTGCTTCATACTGTGCTATGAGTAGTATGTTATCACACTTACCTATGTGTTCTTTGGTTAGGTTCTTAATTCTTTGCCTTTTCTGTTAATCACAGGTTTTCCTGCCCTAGTAGTATCCTTTTTAAGACCATGACTTAAAGAACCAAGGATTTATTTGCAGGTTGTTGGTGTTCCTGACGATCTCCATCTCCAGGAAGTGGGAGCAGAGATAACATTCCAGATTGAACTCAGTAAATCATAGATTGCACCCGTGTCCTCTTCACTTTCTTTGATGTAGCTGTGATCTTGGATGTTACAGCCCTAATGCAAAGTCTGCCTCATTACTGTGGCTTCTTAATTAAACCTCAAACCACTTTAAAAACAAATCTGGAGGGAGTTGTTGTATTTTTCTTTAAATGCGTTAATGCTGACATCTCTAACTTTAAAGGTGTTGTAGATGCTTTATAAAGCAGAAAAAACAATGTGCAGTGATCCTGACCATTTCAATTCCTTATGTATCAAAGCAGAACACTTCACAATGCTGCTCCCAGTTTCTGGGTGCATTTGGTAATAAAAAAGGGGTAATGCTGGAACAGAAAACTGACTTTGGGGTGAAATATCCTGCCCTGGAAATGAGCAGCTCAGAAGTGATAGAGCAATTCCATCAAAAGGGGAGAAATGGGATTTGAAATGGTACAGTTTTTGATGGGTGTGGTGCAGTAATACCCTTGTGCTGGGCGATGGAGGAGTGGAATAAAAGAGAGTAGAAAGGCTGTATTAGTGCAGATTAATACTGACAAAAATGTCACTGTAATCCTGATGTTCATCCTAGCTGACTAATGGAGCTGTAATTAAAATCACAAGTCCGTATAAAAATTAACTGGCCAATACTTGTCTGTGTGGAGGGTGACACAAGATCATCGCACGTGAGGCATGATCGGTAAAGGACTGCTGCCCTTCGCTTTCCTTCCCGCTGTTGCTGTGTTCTTGGTGCCGAGTGTGGGGCTTTTTATAGGAGCTGCTGGGCATGTCTCCTCTTGACAGCGGGACTCACGGTGTGATGCGCAGTAATGCTTTCTGGCAGGAGCAGGAAGTTTTTTCTGACCGTCTCTGCAGCCCTGTTGTGTGGTCTGAGGAGAGAATCCCAGCGCACCTTGGTGGTTTTGCCCTCTCCTACAGATGATTCACTTGTCCATCTTCGTCCTTGGTTTATAGGTGGGGAGAACCAAGACTGGGTTATTCTTTCACCTTTGTTGAAAACTGGCAGTAAGGAGAGAAGCAGTGGCACATCCCGGTGCTTTTCCCGTCTGTGCTTGCAGAGCTTGATGCTAATGTTAGCTGAAATTGGCCATTGTCTAAAATAATTACAGATGATTGTATTGCTTAACCTTGCCCAAAGTATTTTCCTTGGCCTCTTTTTCTTTCTGGTGAAGGGTAAGTGCCTCCCAAGTTGAGGTTTGTTGAAGCCATCTCTGTCCCTGGAAAAGATGCACCAACATTGTGGTGCTTCGTGATCGGGAATCACGTTGTAGAATAGTTTGGGTTGGAAGGAATGACAGTTGTATATACACAACCAGGGAAAAACTTTGCTTTTGTTAAATGACTGCATATTATGCCAGCTAGAGAGAGGTGTCGGAGGTGCAGGATGGCTTTTTCGGTACAGCAGCAGAGAAAGTGGTTCTGGTGTTGCCAAGTGATGATGTCCAGGGGTGGGTCATGTGCAGTGTCTGTGTGTCAGCTGGCTGTGGCAGAAATAAGTACCGGGAACTATGTTTTAGTAAACGTTGTCGGGAATGGTGAGCTGCAAACGTCCAGTGCAAGAGAGTTGATGGGGTTTTCCTGTAACTGGATCACAGCATCCTGACTGGGAGGTGTGGGGGTGTGTGAAATAAAAAAATGGAGTGAGCCTGCCCCTGGTACTTAAGAAAATAAATGCTAAGGAAGTTCTTCTGGCTTGTGAGATAAGGCAAAATATGACATAATTCTTGATGGATAAGAATCAGTAAGTATTCAAATTGTGCAAATGAGGAGTGCCTTTGTGCCTGGCTCAGCGAAGCACTTAATTTTAAGTGCCTGCTAGTACAACCGGAGCTTAAAATGCCTTGCTGGCTGTCCCTGGGGGCTAAATATTCCCAGGGCAATTGTTGGGGACATCTGAAAAGCACTTGGCTGTCTCCTCAGCTTCAGTACTAAAGTATGGTAGGCTATCTGGCATGCAGAGCTTTGAGGTGGATGAGATAGAGCTAAAACACAGAAAGCTGGAAAGAATTCAGCAGAGAACCACACGCATTGTTTGTCCAGCTCTGAAAAGAATGTCACCCCTGAAGAACAAAGCTTTTAGCGGCATCCAGAAGATTTATCAGGAACTATGGTAATTCCAGATAGTGTTAATTTGTTTGTAGGAGGGTGATGGAGAAAATCCGAAATGAAGCAGTGGTGGTTGTGTTTTTTGAAGTGGGAATTGATGATTTGACAGTTGGGTCTTTCAAGCCCAGTGAGTTGACTAACTTAACTGAAGAGTGATACCTCTTCCTCAAACCTAGCTGCGTTTGGATTATTCAGCATAGCCTTGGAAAAAAAATGAGGGATGTGATCTAAGACAAAACTTGAAGATGTTTGCAGAGGGAAGGCTCATCCATGTGGTGGAGATGTTTTTGTAGCTGTTATTGCAGAGCTCAAACGCGCAGCTGGGAGATCATTGTGCTACGTGTCTTGTTTGCTTCTGAGCAAGCAGCACTTAACATCTCTGGGAGGTACTTGCAAGTGTGGATTTTAAAAGGAGGTGTTCTGCCTAATTGTGTTTGGATGAAGTGATTTCCGTTTTGTTAGCGTACCTTCTGTCTCTCGCTGGGGCGGTGGCTCAGCATAACAGGGTAACATGGAAAATGCAGCATGTTTTGGGAATGCTAATGGCTTGTGGAAAGGCCTTTGGTCCTGCAGATCCTGAGGAATCTAACCTGCTTCACTTTGTGTGTACAGGGCAGAGTCCAACCAGTCCTCTTCTGGGCTATGATTAACTTGGGGGAAGTGGCCTGTTGAGTTGGTGCTTCAAACACTGGCTGGCTGTGCTTGAACTTGCTTTATTCTGGCTGGGCACGAACAAACCAGGCCTTTTGTGGGGCCCTGTTGTCTGGCAGGTACAAATCCTGCCTGCAGTAATACCTTGTTTTCTTCTCTGCTGTCCAGATAGTTATCTGAGAGGGTGTGTTTGGAGGTCTGGAGCAGGACTGAAATGCAGATCAAACAGCCGAGTAAGTGATCGTGGGCGAAGATACAGTAATTGAGTTGGGAAGGGGGTTCTCAGGACAGGCTGTTTGTCATGGGTCCCCTACCACTACCGCTGACCGTGCTGTCCCAGGAGAAGGTGGGGCTGCTGCTTCAGAAGACCTCCTCTGTGCTGGAGGGCAGTTGTGTCCGTCGAGGGTAAGGTGTGCAGTGCTCAGCGTGCAGCTCATCCTAGCAGCGCTTTCTGAGCTTGGCTAATTGATACGTTCACCCGTGAAAGGCAGCTCTGGAAGAGCTTATCACAGAAGGGCTATGGAAGGAGCAACCAATTTCTCTGTAAACTTCCTCACCATAACATTAGTTTGTGCAACGTGCTTGGGAGCAGCATCTTGTGTGTGTTTGCAGGTGAGCGTGGCTGCCTGCCCGTGACTTGCTGGTTGCAAGAGGATTCCAGGCTCGCAACACGTGTGAATCACTTAGATGCAGCAGAGTGCTATCTTCTTACCTTGCGATGAGCTCAGAGAGGGGATCACGTGCAGCTTTGTGCATCTGGTTTTACTGAGTTTAGAAGTGCTTGCCTGGCTGTGAAGAGTTCTGCATCCTGCTGAAATTACAGAAGGGCTGAAAATATAACTACCAGCCCTGGAAACTAGCCAGTACACCGACACAAACCTGCATGGAAAATTGCTCTGGCATCTCTATTGACTGGAGATAATCAGAACTTCCTTTTTTTTTTTTTTTTTTAAAGTTTATCCTAAAACCAGTTAGCAAGACAACAGTCAGGCCAGAAATGTGTAGCAAGATAACAGTGTTCCCATGCTGTTGTAGAGGTAGATGCTGGCCTAAGTGCAAAAGACAGTGATGTTTCTCAAGAGACCTATGGCTGTTGCTGGCCAATGGTGATCGCAATACTGACTGCACCCTACCTGTTTGACAATGTTAGTATGTCTTAAGGATGAGCATATAAATAACTTATGTCTTAAAATGAGAGTGGTATTTTAGCTTCTGCTGGCTTGTATGGGAAAAGAGTTGAATTTCCTTCAGAACTTTAAATCACAGGCACTTGTTTACGAATGCAAGGGGGAGCTGTCCCCTGAGCTGAGTCTCAGGCTTAGTTCTTGCTTCTCACCCTTCTGGTGCTTCCAGAGTCTCTGGATTTATTTGCTCTGTTGCATCTGAAGCCTGGACTGGTCTCTTGCCTTTTGCTTTCCATATGTGTACTGGAGAAAAGGCTTTACTGGCAAAGATGTGGGGGTGTTCCTAGTTTCCTAGTGCCTGATGACTTTGCTCCCGTGCTCTGCCTTGTGCGTGACCCACCGTCCCTGGCCACGTGGAGCCCGGCTATCTAACTTCATTTGAGGTAGTGCAGGCTCTTGGGTTGACCTTGGTTGACTTGGAGTTACACAAATTCTGGCACGTCTATCTATAGCGTTGGAGCTGGCATAGTGCATTAGAGCTGGCAGTTCTGGACGTTGGAAGGGTTGTCTTGCTTGCCATTCACTGAGAATAGAAGTAAATGGTCCTGTAATGTGCATCTGGCAGTGCTTCATAATAATTGCTTGGCAATTTGTCTTTGATCTATTTCCTTTCAACTTTGCCCAGATTTAGCGAAGTTGGGAGTTGGACTGGAATAACTAAGGAGAAATTGGTTGTGGTCTGAGGCTCTGGAAGTGGAAAGTAGTCCTGGAGGATGACCAGGTAGTAATGTTGTAGCTATGTAGTGGGCAAGCTGGAAGGGTTAACTAGTGGGAAGCAGCTGTTGGCAAGAGAGCTAAAAGGTAAAGTAAGTGAATTAATTTCAGTATAATGCTGTGAAAAACCATCAAGAGTTCAGACGAGTGCTGGGTGACCTGTCTGAGCAAAAGCCACTTGTTCAGTGTGACAGTGACCAGGCAGCGAGAGCTGGGCAGCACCCGTCCTTACCTCTGCAAGTTGCAGAAGACACTCTCGGCTTCTGCAGAGGTTCCTCTTCTACTGGGTAATGCTGCATGCTAGGCGAAAGAAGACTCATAGAACTGTTAGAAAGTCTTTGTTTAGGCAGTGTTGGCTGCGCTCCGGGTGCTTGATCGCTTGGTCCCTTCCTGGGCGGTGCTGAACAGCATCACTGTTCTGGGCTAATGCTGCCAAGTGAAAATTTCAGCTGTCTGTTGGGTCCTCCTTTGCCTCTTCTCTGTCGTACCTCGCTGAAAAATGCCAACTGTGTTTTCTGTCTGCTGATTACCAACAAAGTGGCTGCTTTTGAGGTAGTTGTAGGAGTACAGGTCCTTCTGGAACCGCTTGTCTACCATGAATTGGAAGTGGCCACAGTTGCCACTTGAAAGATTTCGGGAGCTTCAGGATGCTTCCAGCTGGTAACCTACTTACACACCTTAACTTAAAATGATGATGTGGTGCTACTGTTAACCTTTCTCGCAATGCAACAGTTTCAGGCAAGTGCCACTTTCTTTAGCAGCATGTGCAGTTCATGAGCAGTTGGTAATAAAGGTACCGACTTGGAAGGTGAGGGATAGACCAAAGATTCAAAATCATCTCTTGCACACAAGAAACTTCAGAGACTCTCTCTAGGCCTAGGCATGGACCACTGATGGCATCCCTGCCATTTCCAGATGTGCAGATACACAGCGGTTGTTGCATGAGAAGCCTATAAGCAGATACACCTGTAGCTCTGACCTTGGCCTGCAAAGACCTGTGGCCTGAAACACTCCTGGCAGGAGCAGAACTCCTGTTGTAGCTCTGATTTGTTCTGGCACACGATGTGATCGAGCCCCGTTTCTGTAAATACGTGAGTGAGGCGTGAAGGCCAGTGGCCTGATTTCTCTGCCCTGTCTGCGCACCCGCGGCTTCCTTTGGAAGCCAACTTGCAGGTGCAGGTTCTCAGTATTCCCAAAATTGGCCGGTGTGCCCTGCTCATGGACTTTGATCTCGTGTTCCGAGAGCTGTTTGCGTAGGAGCGTGGTGAGAAGCTGCTGTTCTTCGTGCTCTTTCTCTGCCCCTTTCTGCTTCCCTCATCCTCCTGCTGTTTGACTGTGCTTTGCAGCCCCGTTCTCTGCATGCAGTACTGGGAGTGCTGAAGCCAGTTAGCAGCGGAAGGTGTAATGAATGCAGAGAAAATCAAATTAGGGTGGTATTTTTCACACCTCTTCTGATTTAGGTGCGGAATGACTCCTTGAGGGAAGTTAGACATTCTTGATTATGTTGTGCCTTTCTGGATGAAATCCTGGATACAGTCAAAACCTGGTCTCAGTAAACTGTAGTTTGGAAGGAGTATTGTGGTCTGATTTAACTAAGGTGATCAGACCAGGTGATGCATTAGTTGTTTAGAAAGTAAAACTTTTCATCCTTTCTCAAGTGGATGTGGATCATCAAATTCTGCTTCTCCGATAGCAAAGTCGCTTACTCTAGATTGTTGTGTAAAAATTGCTGTATGTACCCTGATTAAATCAATACTTGTTTTCTCTGGAGAGAGGCATGCTGTTTTTAAAGCATGACAATTTTGCTGCTAGTAATCTGCAGTCAGTGGGAGTTTAATAACAAAGTAACCAAATTGGTAGGTGTGTTTGCAAACGAAGTAAGCTAGATGATTTTTGCACACCTTCCAGGTGTGGTGTCAGCAGCTGAAGTTTGCAGGAGTTAAAGGTAAGGGAGGGAAGGACGCTGACAACTCGGCAAATGTTGCAGGCTTCCTCTTCCTGGGACGCTCTCCACCTGACCTGTTCGTCTCTCGCTGCTCCACTTGGAAGATTCTTCAGGCCATGTTTCTGTCAGGTCCCTAAGTGTTGATGTTGCAGTTCTGTATCAGAAAGCATCAACTTAAGTTTCATTTTTTTAAAATATGTCTCTGCTTTGAGCCCTTGGGATGGTTTAGCTATGTTCTCTGTTGCACAGACTATTGTTTTCTTTGCCAGTTGTTCCTGGTAAGCAAAATAGCACGATGTGCTTATCCTAGTGAGTGGGCTCTAGGAGTGACTTTGTTAATTAGCACGGGATCCAGACTGCAGGAAAGGTGCCTTGCCTGGAACTTTGCTAATGAGACACTAGCACTTGCTCTGGAGGTACCAGTCCCACTTCAGCTGAAGGAAAAATTGAGAAAGAGGTCCTTGAATTTAGTGGGTCTTCTTATTTTTAAGAAGTTTAATTGATCTATTTTTGCTGCTCAGTTCGTGTTTCTTCCTGCTGAGCTTAGCACTGTAAACAGAGATACGGTATCGTGCTGGCCTCCAGGGCTGGCAGGAGGAGCTGTGGGAGGGGAGTGGAACCCCTGGAGACAGGGGGAGGCTTGTGATGGGTGATGTCTTTTGATTCCCAAAAAGTTTTGATGATGACTGAGACTCTGTAATAAAAAAAACCAACCACCGAACACTGGGATTTTGTTTGGTTTGTTTTTTTCTTCTGTGGTGTTTAATGTTTTCTCTAGATTTTATCTGTTGTCCTTGGAAATGTATAGGAAAAAAAAAGTCCGAACCTGATTTCTCCAATAATTTTAAAAAGCCTAATGTGTTTCATTAGAGTGCTCTCTTGCTTTTTTCAGTGTAGACATTCTTTGGGCTAAAGCGGGATGTGCAGCTTTGTTCCCCAGAAATGAGACAAATGTGGCTAGGGTAGAACAATAAGGCTACCGCTGCGGCTTGCCAAGTTCTTAAAAGTGGCTGGTAATTTGAGATCCTCAACTTGAGGGAGAGAGTTGGGGTTATTTTTGTGTCTAAATTTGAGTGCTACGAAGAAATGAGGCCCTCCAGAACTACAGGGGTTTTAAAACCCTTTCTGGCAGGAGTGAGCAGCATCTGTATGGCTTTGCTGCATCCCAGGGCCATGTCCCATTTTTCTGAATCTGAATATCCCTTTTGCAGCCTGGTTATAATTTTTAAGACCTTTAATTGAAGTCTTGACATGTATTTATTTATTTATTCTACTTTCTGTTGCATCTTTTTGCAACTTCTCTGGGGCTGCTACCAGTTGGTTCTGCTCCTAAAAGTCAATGGGGCTTCCTTGGAAAACCTGGTCTGGTTCCTATGGCAAACTATGATGTGTAAGACTAAGGTTTTTGCATGCTAAGAGGTATTTTTAACAGCTCTGGTGCTGACAGGCATGTCTTTGGGTGTGTAACTTCTGTGATTGTTTTGGAAGATGAGCTGTAATAGGTGCCATAAAAGCTGTTCGATAACAAATGGGGAGGGTTGTACTTTGAACACAGCAGTGTTGTCTGGTCATTTGCTCTTTTTCGTAGCAAAAATAAATCCTAGTTTTAGTAGAAGCTTCAGTGGGCCTTTTGGCTGTGGTGTTTGATTTGTTAACAACTTGTAAGCACCAGTTGTTGCAAGACTGGAGTTGTCAAATGCAACACTAAATTTTACCCAAACGTGGCTTTATTGCTTGTCACATTTCATTTACATGATGGGGAGAAACTCATTTAAGTGCTAGATAACCATTAGTAGTAATTATGTACAAGCATGTCAAATGTAACTATGTATCTATTGTTGATCTGATGGTTTCTGGCTGCTTGTAAAAATGGGATTCACCAAAGGGCTCCAACTCCTTTAAAATAAGTATTCTTTGGGATGTGACTAGCTTTTTTATGGTGTGTAACTACAGCTCTCGGTGTAGCGGGACTTCTGAAGGCTATGGCAGCACTGAATTGTAACGTTATCGAGCAGATTCTTTAGAAGTCCTTAAGCATAAAAGAAATGTGTGCTGTAATATGAGGTAACGGTTGGCAAATGAAGCTGTTGGGTTGTGACATCAACAGTGTTGTTGTGCTTCCCTTTTTACCGTTGTGCAGCGCTTCTTGGCTCCGTGCGACTTTTTGTTCTGATTCCTTCTGCTCTGCGGGAGCCAGGTGCGAAACTTTGATGCCTATATACCTCCATCCTCAATCAGCTTCCTATTTCAGTCCCAGGACTACAAATGTAAACCCCATAGGTTTAATGCATTTCTAACAGAGATGAAAAGCTTTCATCCTAAACAAGCATGTCCTGGGAGTCCTGACTTTACTAATAGCAGTGACCACAAAATGAATTGTAAGGTTTTTGTTGGGTTTTTTTTCTTTCTTCTTTTTTTTTTTTTTTAAAGTACTAACGTCAAACCATGTGTGGGGAAATGGGTTTCTTCTGCTTCTTGCACAAATCAGCTTTGTAATGTAACTTAGATGCTTCAGAAGTTGGGAAGCCTTTTAAGTTTAGGCCTTTGGTAATTCAGTGGATGATCTGTAGCTCTGGTTTCTGTCCAAGGCAACTGTTTATACTTCAGCTTTCTTCTTCATAATGGAAATTAATGGAACAACGAAGGTCTGTCTGGCAGGACGAGTAACCGGTGTAATTGCTGGGTTTATGGAGATGTTAAATGTTAACTTTGTTTCTGTTAGTTGAAGATTTGCCCCCTTGGATTCCTTTTAGTTCCCAGAAATAACTGTCTAGGCAGGGCTGAAAGCTCTTGAGCTGAGCAGATGGAAGGAGCACTCCCACCAGGGCTCTGTGGGGAAGGCACTCAGCACCTACCGACTGTACCCTGAAGGTCGATGGAGGCAGGGACAGGGTTGGAAGCAAGGGCCGAGAGGTTTCTTTGTTAATGAATAGGATGATTTTTGTGTCTTCTGCAGGTGGATTTGCGATAGTGTTTCTTGTGAGGACAAACAATGGGATGAAATGTGCCCTGAAGCGGATGTACGTCAATAATGAGTATGACTTGCAAGTCTGCAAAAGAGAAATCCAAATCATGGTAAGTCACCACTTTGTACTGGGGCCCCAGACTGGGCGTGGAGTGGTATGAGAGCCTGGTCATCTTCTGCCTGTGATCTGTGTGGCATCGTGTCACAAACTGTACCTTTTCTTAGCAAAACTGTCCTTTGGAAAGACCTAACTCCTGGAGTTACGTGACTATGTGAAAATCTCGTCTTGAATTACTTAAATAATTTCAGTGGAGAAGGAAAACGTGGTAGCTGGAAAAGCGTAGGAAATTTCAGGGAAATGAGGGGAGGAGAACACTCCTATATCAGCCCCACAACTTAATGGGAAAAGGAAGAGCTGAAGAGGTAAGTGTGGTTGGGGGTGTTAGACTTCAAAGTCTGACAGTCTTCAGTTCAGGGCTAAAGCCTTCAGCCATCTAGACTTCATCAGAAGAGGCTGATGATTCTGATACAACTGTCTCCAAACTCAAATCGGTGCAAGAATGGAAAACTTCCATCCTGAGATTAGAAGCTGTAGCGGTGCAAATGAATCTTTTGGGTTGGCATGAAGGCAGCCTTTGTATTGATGAGGTTGATGGAATGAACTGGTATCTGTGGGGCAGTTGCTGCCTAGGCTTTTGAAACTGGGAAGTATGTACAATAAGCACTGGAATGTTTCTCAAGTTGATTGAATACAAGGAGTTATATGATAGGATAGCTATTTTTAATAGCTGTTTTAAACTTAGCATCTCTAAACAAAGAAATAATGGAGGTGATTCAACTACATTTGCTTAGTCTCGTTGGGAGCCTGGTGACCGTGGGAAGTGCCACTTTCGTAGTTGTGTTCAAAGATACTGGGGAACATTTAGAGCAACTGCGAGGCGGGGAAGGAAATATAAAATCCTCATTCTGCTAATTTACAACACAAGGTATAGGTTTGGGGTAGATCATCTTCACGTCAGCAGCTCTTACCTGTGGCAATTGCAGGTGTGCTTTTTGAAGTAGCTTTTAATTACGTTAATAGCTTTTAAAGTTAACTTCTGGAGTTTGTGTGATAGTGCAGTGAAGCTTTTGGGCATGGTTTGTCATCACTGTGGCTAATGCTATTTGGGAGAAGTTGAGATTAGATTTTACATCAAAGGTTTTAGCTGTGCTCACGAAGCTTGTTTACTTGGATTTTACTTGCCAGGCTTTCCATTGTCTCTGTGTCTTTGGTGCCTCTTTGAAACGTGTGGCTAACTTGGAAAGTGAGGGTGGGAAGTATCCTTCTTGCTCGCCAGGTCCGCTTGTCCTGTACTGAATCTTATTTAACCATTAATCTTTGTCCTGAAGAACCAGTACGTCACTAAAAGGAAGTATTTCCTTCTCTTCTAGCTTTTGTACAGTAAGAAATTTTTTTTAAACTTAACTGCACTTTTTGCAGCCCTGCGGTGTTACGGTAGAATGTGGCCAGCAGAATCTTGATTTCTTTTACTGGTGAAGCTGAGCTGAGCATTGAACTAGACTGGCTGTCACACCTGGGAGTGGGTGTGAAGCTGGCAGTCCCAAAGAGAAGTGACTTTTCTCTGCAGGTTTAGTGTGAGTCATGGATAAGTCATTGATATGAGAATTTGTGGTTTAATCCATAGAGTTACTTAAAATAAGGTATTTCTAAAAGCAAGGTTAAAATTTATTTTATTACATTAGTGGGTTTTTTTGAGCATGTGAGGATTTGAGATGCTGTTTTCCAGCAGAAGAGTGGAAGGAGATGAGAAAAGTAAGCGCCACGTGTACTGTGCATGGGCTACCACAAAACATCTGCTCTGTTCTCCCCCCTACGTAAAGGAGGAGCAGCTCCAGGCAGCTTGGCCATCTAGGGGCACATGCAAAAATCTGGACTGATCGCTGAACAAGTTAGTTCATCAGGTTGGCTGTTTCTCAGCTTTGTCTCAAATCCTTCTGGAAGGAAACCAGATAGAGACAGAACTCAAGTTTGTTCAGGTTTTGCATGATGATTAATCCAAAGTGACGGAAACTTGCATCTGTACAGGAGAAGAACAGGGAAAGCTGTGTGGTGCAGAGGAACCAGGTTAAAATGTTGCTCGCTCTGTATCGTTGGTTTATGTTTTTAATTTATTTCTCTTGCAGCGGGATCTATCTGGCCACAAGAACATTGTCGGATACATCGATTCCAGTATAAATTCAGTAAGCAGTGGTGACGTGTGGGAAGTGCTGATACTAATGGACTTCTGTCGAGGTGAGTGTGGGCTCAAGGTATCATTCACTGGTAGATTTGTCCCCTTTCAGTGCTGACAGGGAACTTGCACAACATCTTCCTTTAAAAAAAACCAAACCTGTTCCTAGCCCTGGCCCTTTCTTGGCTACCAAGGGACGGTTCTGAACAAAGAAAGCAAAGCCAAAACTGGATGTGGAGAAGTGGATGATACATGAGGCTTTGCCCCTGCCCAGGGTGGTCCTGGATCCTTCTGTTGGAAAAGAGAACCTTTAAATATATATTGCTGTTTTCCAGAGGCTGGTCCACACAAGAAGTGGTTCTTCTAAAGCTGCCAGGCTGTGGAATTAAATTCTTCTTCACTTCATGTCATATTGCAAGCTTTTTTTCCACTCCAGCCTGACTTAGGATCATTCTGGAAGAAGCACAAAATAGATGATGTGAAGCCAGAAAGTATTCCTTTTACCTCTGGCCTTTTTGCTTGGCTGTCTCTAGCCAGACAGGCTCTTCCAGTCTTTTCCAGCTGTCCCAAAGCTTTGATCTCTTGTGGCTAGGATGTGTTGTTTGGAAAATGACGCATGTGCTGTGCTGAAATGCCTCTTGCAGGGTTAGTGTTAAGCACAAATAACGTTTTGGCCAGGTGACTTCCGAAGTCTGTGGCTGTTTTGGATGGTGGCAGCTGATGGAAACAGGTATTCTTGGGACTGCTTGGCTTTTAACAGAAGCCAGGTGCATTGTAGCAAGAGTGACTAGATGCTAAAATGCCTTGAAACGTGTACGGTATGGCTTTCTGTTGTGCCGTGCGTGCCCTCTTCGCTTGACGCAAGAATCTTGACTGACTTGCCTTGGGTTTGTTTGCTGGTAAAAGGAAGAACCTTACGTGTAGTTTTGCTGAAGGAATCATTATGTAAGCGCTCTGCAAGCTTCAACCTAAGGATCACAAGGACTGTTGTAAGAAATAAGCCTGGCAGTGCTAGTAAATCCGTACCGAGCTCCACGCTGCAGACCCTGCTGCGGAGGGGAGTACAAACCGTAGCAATTCAGAACGTGGTCCCTTCCAGCTGTGTTAGCCTCCCCTCTGTGCCGAATTTGGGGCCGATGGAGTAAAATCTAAGGTGTTTCCTTCCATCTGAAAGGAAGAGAGCTGCAAGGTGGTGTTTCTCACGTGGCTTGCTTTGGCCGGATGATCTGCTCGGCACACGCCTGCCTGTGGCTCCAGCATTCAGACTGAAGCACGGGAATTGCTGTTACACGTCGGATTTTTCCCTTGTGACTTTCCTTTTGTGTCAAACAGTTTCCAGACTAAGTCAGTGTGTCTTTGTGTGCAGAACTGCACTCACTTTGAGAGCAAAATGTTCGCAGCTGTACTATTTATTAAGCTGAACGTTTCTTTTATACCATGAAAATAAAGTTTTCCGACACTTGTGATGTGAAATGAATACAGTTTTGCTTTGCCAAAGGTTTGGGAAGAAGTGTTTTCCCTGTGTGCATAGGGTGTTTCGAGGGGGGAGGAACCGCTGTGTGGGTTATTTTGGAAAGGCTTTGACAGCAACAGAATCCCAAAGTTGAGGCAAATTCAGGACTTGCTCATGGAAAATTGCTTTTGTTTGTCTGGAGTTACCCTTGTTACAGATGGATTTTTAATTTTTTTTTTTTTTTTTTGGCCAGTCTGTGACTTTAGCCAGCCACTTAGTAGTGTGTGGGTTTTTTGAGTGTCTCCTTGTCTCGCTCCTCTTGCTTACAAAATAGTATGGCAAACTATTTTGTAGACTGCAGGTGCCCCAAATTCAGCTTTTTATTCCTCTAGTCTGGCAAAAAAGTCTTGAAGAAAGAAAAAAGATGTGGCTTAGTCAGAATTACGTTGGAGTGTTAATATGGCCAGGTGAGCACGGGCCATAGAAGCCAACTTGCTGCTCTGTTAAGCACTGCTGAAAGACAAGATGAGATGTAACGCCTGCCAGCAGGTACACAAAGCCCTCTGGGATTTAGGTGAGGAAATGAGAATGAAACAAGATGAGCAAGCAGATTGCAAAAAGCCTCTCGGGAAGGCTTGGTGTGAATTTTGAATTTGAACTCGTGATGGGGAGCAGACTAAGACAAGTTACACCTGGTAGGAGCGGGGCTTAGACCAGGCCAGACCTCGTTTTGCGTACCTGCTGTGATTCTGGGTGTTTGTTTCTCCTCAGGAGGTCAAGTGGTGAACCTCATGAACCAGCGCCTGCAGACGGGGTTCACGGAGAATGAGGTCCTGCAGATTTTCTGTGACACCTGTGAGGCTGTAGCCAGGTTGCACCAGTGTAAAACACCGATAATCCACAGGGATTTGAAGGTGAGTTGTGGACTCCAGTAATACGGCAGGGAGCGTGCATCCTCCGTAACGTGTCTGCTGCCCGTGCCATGGCAGGCGGGCTTTGAACACCGGCGCTGTGTTTCTTTTGTCAGTAATGAGGACAAATGGGCATAAATACCTCTCTCTATTGGAAGATAAAAAAAGTAATGAGCCTCTCATTGCTGCTTACCATATGTTTACCATCTATAGATCTACTTAAAAACCACAAATGTTTGTGAATAATTCTGTTTTGCACAGATGTGCCAGTACGCATCTGATGAATTATTCATGATGACTTTCTGCCACCTGAAACAATATTGATGTTATAAGGTAGTTCACAAAAAACATGCTGTAAATACAGTTCCTGGACCCACGTTAAAAGGGTCCCTCGGGAGATGCTGGCCTTGGGGCAGGAGTCGCCAGAAGCTTTTGAAACTGGCCTCTAACTCTCTGTTGACCATGAAAGTGCATTGTAAAACTCTATGTGCTTAGCTGGGAACAGAGCTAGGCCAGCGGGGAGAGCTTCTGAAAAATCCCATGCCTATAATCAAACAAACAAAAAGATGTTCGCTTTCCTCTCAACTAGCTCGTAAAATGCCTGAATAATATATTTGGCCAAGAAGGAGGCTCTTGTGTGCATTTGAAATTCAGATGTGCTTTGCGGGTCACAGGCTCTGTTTTCAGAGCCCTCGACAGATGTTTGTTTTTGTGCTGCTGGCCGTTGTTTTATAGGAGCAAAAGGCGCCACATGTGCCAGCGAGAGCCAGGTAGTGCAGGGGAAAAAGTCCTCGGGGTCTGGTATGGTTTAGGATGTTTCAAATGATTGTCACCCGCTGCTTAGTCAGTTTGAATATATGAAACAAGTCTGACATCTGTTTTTTCTCCAGTGAAACGTGTGGAGTCTTATCGGTTTGAGGCTCGTATTTAACGCTGCTAAGGGCTGTGGGCATCTCGCAGCAGCCTGTATAGGCAAGAAGAACTGGGGTGAGAGGATGAGGCTTAGGAACAGGAACCTCTCCAGTTGATATTGACCCCTGCAGTTACCTCTTTGGCAAATCCCTGGGGGGTTTTAATAAAGAGCAAGCGCATTGTGTGGCATGTGAATGAATTCTGGGACATCTGTGATGGATTAGGGAGTTGATCTTGAGCGTTACTTTCCACAGACTTGCATTTGAAATGAACTGTTACGATCGGATGTCCAGCCCTCTATTGCATGCTTAAATCGGTAAAGTTTTTGCAAGACCTGGCTCTTGGTTGGTAAGCTGTGCCCAAGGTCAGAGAGTTGGCTCTTCTCTGCTTTGAGACATGTTTCCCAGTTAAATATTGTAGTATTTCTGTGGTGATGACCTCTGGAGTGCTGATCACAGTTGGAGATCTAACATGGAATTGATAACTTAGATACATTTTGACTTGACTTGAGTTCAAATTGAATGATGCCAACGGGGAGCTCCAATTCCAAGAGAGATTAAGGGCCAGAGAAGTTTTGTACAAGTTCTGAGTGTGAGGAGAAGCATCCATCGGGTCCGTGTTTTGCTGGGGTGAACGCAACCCAGTTGAAGAGCGGGCAGATGTTGACTCTGTAGGCAGCTGCATGAGGACTGGAGGCTTTTCTTGCCTTCCAGCTCTTTGATGTTGAAGGTTCCTGCCCAGAGAGCTCTGCCAGCAGGAGCTGTGTGAATAATCTTTAAGCCCTTTCAGACAAACGCAGCTGGATTAGTTTCAGCGGCCTGTGGCTGTGATTTTGAATTGACCCAAGAGGCTTTTCCTGAAGCAGCACAACCTCCTGTTGGCACAGTCTCGAACTGGTGGGAAGTGACCAACAGCTGGGGACAACAGCGGATGTTTCGCTGTGAATGAATAAAGGCCACGAAAAAGAGAGTATGTCACCCCTCTGGGTGTGTGTTAAGGTGTTCCTTCCTGATCTGATGGTTAACTCTCAGGTGTCCCTGTGTGCTTACGTCCGCACGATGCGCTGTATGCGGCGTGATGTTTAGTTTCGTGTGCTTTGATCGAACGCCACAGAACTAGGCGTATATTGATGCTACTTTTTCCTAAAAATTAGGAAGCCCCTCGTGCTGCCTCTGCCCCAGTTAGGACCCCTGGGGAGGCAGTGTAACTCTATGGGCAGTAGGCTTGCCTTGCCAGGTTACGGTTGCTTGCTCATTCTTGCAGAGATTTTCCTCACCCCCAGGGTTTGTAGGTCATTGCTGCTGCAGGGCATTCCCGGAAAAGTTTGTCTTTTGTCCTCCTATTTCTGGAGGAAGAACATTTCCTGTTATCTGTAGGTTAGGCCTTTTAACAGCGAAGAACAAATGACCAAACCTCCTTCTGGCTATCTGTGTGCTGGCTGTGAAGTCTCTGCTTCGAAGTTGGAATCTATGCAGAGAAACTATAACTGTCAGACCCCAGAGCTTGTAGGGTTTAGCGAGGTGGAGGGAGGGGGAAATCTCTCTAGGGCTGATGATAACAATCTACACAACTACTCTATGCCTAGTGGCAGTTCGTCTAACTTGTTTTATATTGAAGCTTGTCTTGCCAGTCTCACATCCTGTAACTTGTGTTGTTCAAAGCACCACCTTAGAGCTAACTTTGATTTTTACAGCTCGGAGCTTTCTGCAGTGAGAGGTCTCCTGTTTCTGCCTGCGGTGCTTCTGCTAGTCTGAATCCATCTGGTTCCAGGAGTAGGTGACTGGCTTGCAGATGAGTGGCTGGTTTTTCTTGTAGTAGACACACAGCAGGAGACGCCAAAATACTGTCAGTCAACCCAGAGGATGCTGTTGATCAAAACATCCTTCTCCTTTCCTTTCCCTACTTTTGAAGTAACCAGAAGGTTGTGTTCTCATGTTAAGGATTTAGCTTCTCTCGCTTTCATTTTAGCAGCAGTCCGCCCAGCGTTGTGCTTCTCTGTGGTGTGGTAAGACAGTCAGGCTCTGCTGCTGTTACCTCACAGTCTTCCATCACCCTTCTTTGTAATGCCAAGTCTTGCCCCCATGCCACCAACAAGCCTTTGTCTGGCATTTGTTTGGATGGATTTGTGTTTGGAGTGTGATATGTAAAATTATTCAGTCCTCTAATGCTAAACCCTTGTATCCACCATGTTTAGAATATGCCTGTGCCAAAATCAGTTAGTGCTCTTAGGCGTCACATTGCATTTGTTTCTTTGCTATGAAACACAAAATACATTTTCAAATGTAAATAGTGAATGGTGCCAGGGGAGAGAGGGAAGTTGAAACATCTCTAGAGACCTGAAGGGGCTGGAAACAGTCAGAAAGTGCACCTCGGTTATGCATCCCTCCCAAATCACTACCTGAACTCAGACAGACTGGCCTTAGAAGCCATTGCTCTCACACGAGGATAATGTGTGTGGATTTCACTAGTTAAAGCTTTATTCCTTATCCCTTGATCTTACGTGTCTGTGCATTGTTTTTACAACTTTACTTATGGTTTTAGCAAAGAAAGGCATTTGTTTTGGAGGATAAACACAGAAGCTAGCTACGTTCACTAACAAAGCTTAAAGCAACTTATTCCCTTAATGAATTTTGTTTGGGGTCTAAATCTGACTTTGTGTTGGGCATGTCAGAGGCTGCAGCCGGAGTTGTAAGTGCCGAAAACAGGATTGCAGCTTTCTGAGTGTTTGACTGGCAGAAGGCACCTCCATGGCTTTTTAAAAAAAAAAGATAGTTTTCTCTGGCCTGGCAGTCCATAGCAGGTACTTTGTTTTGCTGTATTTCTTTTTTCTGGTGTGGTTTTTTTTTTTTTTTTTTTTTCCTGGAAGTTACTGAACAAAGTCTGGTTGCTGGATTGTCTAGTGCTGATGTGTGACAAAACTTGCAGGATGCTTCAGTGAGAAGTCACCTCAGACTTCTCAGCCAGATAACGTGGAAGGACTCTTCTGGAAATGTTTGACAAGTATTTGCAGGGAGTAGGGAACAGCGCTGTCAGTGTTGATCTGCTAGGGAGAACATCTGTGTGCAATGCTTTATTCAAAGCAGATGGATAGCAGAGGGGGGAAGGGGGGTTGTTTAACCCTTGGTTTCAAGCCAGCGTTTCCCCCCTCAGCTGCTCTAATTTGGCTGCATTTTCTGATGCTTAAAATGCTGATTCCTTCTTTTTCTTTCCTTCTTGTAAAGATGATCCTTGATGAGGAGGTCTACTTCCAAAAGATTTTGTTAGCGACATTTATATGGTGATTTTTTGAAATACATGAGCAATATGCTTTCTCAATATTGTATTTGAGCGTTTAACATTGACTGAAGAGGGATACATTAAAATTTGTCTGCGTTCCCTTGAGAGAACATGCCATTAATGCCACTGTACAGATGAGGAGCTGGAATACAGGGATCCTTTGCCAAAGCAAAGAGCTGAACCCAGGTTTTTCCACATCTTCCATTGGCGTTGAAACATTTAGACAGCTTTCTTAGGTTGGATGCAAGCTAGCTTTTTTGAAAATGCATGATTAAGGGTGAGTGTTTAGGGGAAAGGCAGTGACTGTTGTTTATGTATTTTTTCAGCTATCCCAGGTATTTGTTATCTGATCCAAGCTACCAAATTCTATTTGAAAGAAAGGGGTCGTCCTCCCAGCAGCCTGGAGGAGCCTCTGCGGATCCAGCTGCTGTTTAGGGCATGTGGGGTACCAGACACGTCCTGGTAACAAGCAGCTGGAGTGTGACCATGAGCTGAGGTTTCTTTTGAGGGAGGCCCGAAGTGACAGGTGACATGCAGGCAAAGAACCGGAGGTGTATTCTGATAGCATAAAGTATGGAAGCGTGTGTGCTGTCATCCATTTGCCTCCTCTCCTCTGCACGTGAGACAGGGAGGAGTGGGGGCCCTTTGTAAAGCTGTGGGTGGCTTGTATCGGCTGTCCCGAGCTGAGATGCCAGGCTGTGGGTCATAACAGCTCGGGGAAGTTGAGTGCTAAAGACGCCGAGACACAGTTCTTGTCCTGAAGCACGTGGTAGTCTTAGCAGAGACAAGGTAATGTGCTTGCAAAAGGAGGAGGGAGAGGTGGCAGGGTGGAGGCAGTGTTACAACAATGCTTCCATGATTTGACTTCTATTTTAGGAGATGTGACAGAGTTTTGATGCCTATTTTCTTTGCTGTCATGTTACGCTTTTATATCAGACATGTCTGTCATGTCTTCAGGCACTGAAACCTCCTGGCTTTCCTCTAAAGAACGCAAATGGTTTTTTTGTCTGAGTGATGCTGTATTTGTCTGTGATGCTTGTAGGTTGAAAACATCCTGCTGCACGATCGTGGCCACTATGTCCTGTGTGACTTTGGAAGTGCTACTAACAAATTCCAGAACCCTCAAACAGAAGGGGTGAATGCGGTAGAGGAGGAGATCAAAAAGTAAGTGTGCTTTTCCTTTTCAACTTGAACGTAGTTTGTATTTGAAGGGTAATTATTTTTTTTCCTTGTAATGGGAACTACGTTTTACTCGGGCCTGTTGCAGCAGATGGGATGCTGCTGCACAGAACTGTCTGCTGCAGGTAAATAAGTGCCTGGGGGAAGGCAAAACAATAAATTGAGCTTGATGTAATTGCTGGGGACCTGAAAGGCTGAGCGTACTAATGCAGAGAAGTTGCCCACCTTGATGAGGTAGTGACATGTTCTGTTATCTATGGGGCCACTTTATCTCTGTCCTTCATCTATCTCGGCTTCTTTGAACTGCAGTACAGCAGATGACAAAATTCCCTGTCCTCCACGAGCCGCTTGTCATAAATCCTTGCAGTGACTAAGGGGATGTATGGCCCGACTCCTCAGCTCCTCATAGAAAATGTAAGGTCCTTGAGGCGTTTCATCTGGCTCCTTCCCTTGCCCCATGCGTGACCGGCAATAGTGCGGCTAGGTGCACTTTAAAAAAGGGAACTTAGCTGGCAGTTCAGGAGGACCTAGATCGGGAATGCAGCAGGCTCCAGGTCCTTGGTCTTGCTTTAGTTTTAACAGCATCACTGCTGCAAACTTTCCAGGTCTGCTAGTACAATATTCTGGCTAGAAAACAGCATGTTAGAAATGTGTGCAGGTGCCTCCGTTTTGTTAGGAGTCAGTGACACCTGCATGGGTTTCCTAGGCTTGACTGAAGTTTTTGGAGTGCTCCTGGTCTGGCTTTGCAGTCCCTTTGGAATGCCCTTTCTGCACACTTATTAACAAGCCTACAAAACCTGTGCCGTTAGCAGCGCTTTCTTGTGATCGGGGTAAACAGCATGCAAGGTGCCACAGCAGAAACTATAGACCTACTGATAGGAAATCTTATCATAAGAGTCTCTTAAACAGTGGTGCAGCTTCCAGCTGTTCTGTTTGTAGCGATTTGTTAAAATGAGGCAGATTCTAGCCGTACGTTGAGGTATAAAATAACCTTCCCCTCGTTTACAATGACTCTGAGCAGGAGTCCTGGTATGGAAGTATCTTTATTAGGAGCCGCGTATCCAGTTACAATCTTTGTAATACTGTTGGCCAAAGCCCCAGCAGTGAGGACATTGCTGAGGACATTTGACTACTGACCTTGTTAATACTCTGAATCCTTGAATATTTCTGTTCCAGTTCTTAAAATGACTGTACAGTTTTCTGAGTAAATTGCCTGCTTGAGAAAGGATCTTGGTTACTGCTTTGGTTTCACAGGGCAGTTTGCGGCGGTTAGTATTGTGAGAGGTATGTAGCAGATGCTGTTGTTAAAAGATTTTTTCCAATAGATTATAGTCTTTAGTATCTCTTTCCCTAAAATGACTAGGGAAAGAGTGAATTTTGAATTATTTGGAAGCGTGACATAGTGAAAATGCATTTGATACCCATTTCGAACTCACTGATAGATCTTTCTGCCACAGGTACACTACGTTATCCTATAGAGCACCCGAAATGGTCAACCTGTATAGTGGCAAACTTATTACTACAAAAGCAGACATATGGGTATGTATAAAAACTGCTTAACATCATACAACCAGACTGCAGCTTGTTTTCATTACCATAATGACAGGGTAACTTTCTAGCTGGGGCTAACCTTGTTTTCTTTAAGAGACTGGACAGTTTCTGAATAAAGAGTTCCTCTGCTTGACGTTTCTGATGAGTTACTGCTGAGCAGGATGGCTTGTGGATAAAACACGCATGCTTCTTTGCATGCTGACTTGCCATTTGGTTTAAATTAAGCGATGTATGAAATTCTGGGGTTGAACAGCGCAAACCTGATTTTGTATCTTAAGAGTTAAACCAGAAAATCTAGTGTATTGTGACTCCTTGTGCCTGGGTTGGGTTGCAAGCGTGTCAAATTAGAGTTTAGAAGAAAGCTGGGAAAGCAGACCTTCCAGGAGCAACAGTATGCTTGTCCTCGACAGTGTAACACAGGTCTGAGTTGTCAAACCTCACCCAAGACCAAGCTTTTGCACTGCTGTTTCTAACCATCGGTGCAATCTTGCCGTGCTTTTTGTGTTGAGAGCAACATGCAACTGTTGGGTAACCCATCACTGGCTAACCTGACCAAGGATGGAAGGCTTCCCTTTAGCTGGGATGGGCATGAAAAAGTCTGTGCCATGTGTAGTGGCAATTCAGCAAATGGGGTGTGTTTGAAAGGCTAATCCAGAGGATGTTTGTGTGGCTTCTGAAGCCCTGAGCTAGCAAGTAATGAGGCAGAAGCAGCGTAAGGAGAGTTTTAATGTGTCCTCAATAGCTGTGCATATGCATATACAAGAGGGAAAATTGCTGGCGTGACATCTGCTGGAAGGAGTCTCCTGTTTTCTCTGAACTCAGCTCAGCGTCAGGAAAACAGCTCTGTGGGGCTTTGCTCCTCCGAGTTCAGCAGGAGGTTTGTAGACCCAGGCCCTGTACCCGTGTGGGGTCGCTCGCCGTGGTGGTGGGGACCTGGAGAGGGGGGAAGGTCACAGCTGTAACAGCGTGAGAAGATTGTCAGGGCCTCAAAGGCAGCCAGAGGAGAGCCTAGGATGTGCGCTCGTTCCTGTGATAATGGGGAAAGGCGGAGACCCCGAGGCTCTCCTGTTCCTGGCGCGGGAGGAATTCTGTTCTGCTGACCTGCTGGGTGTTTCCAAACCAGTGTGTGGGGGTGTGCGCGGTGGGAGCTCAACTTCAAGGCCTCTTGCAGGGCTTGTTCTGCTGGAAACCTCACTTTTCCCTAAATCTTACCGAGGTTATTTTAAACTAGAGTGCAACTGAATTGTGAAATCCTATGACAAAAGATGAAGCCAATGATGAGTTGCTTAGGATTAGGAAATGTTTCCCACTCTCCCCTCTGAGATGGTGGGAGTGTTTCATAATTAGCCTTTTGTGCAAAACGTGTATTTTCTTTTGAAATAGGCGGTGGTTCTTGCTGTCAAAAGCGGCATGGAAATAGATGGAAGGGTGCTATAACCTGGTGGCCTGCAGACTTACCTCTGTATCTCTCCCTGGTACTTATTTATAACGGCTGAAAGGATGTTTGAACTTAACCTTGGAAGCAGTGTGGATTTTTCTTTGTCAGAATAAATGCGTTAAGGATCATGGTTACCATTTAATTTTGCTGTTAGTTTGCTTTTTCCTCCCAGTATGTGGCAGAAACGTGCTTGGCCTGTTTCATGACGTGAAGGGCCTCACCACGCGTAGTGGCATGTGGTGCTGTGGGGGGGGTGGCGATCCCCCTGCGATTCCCCCAGATGACAGTATCTCAGCCGAACGAGGGAGAGCTCTTACGTGTTTACCTTCCCGTGTAACTGTGCTTGTTTTCACGTTGATCGCAGGGATGTTAAAACGTTGGCCTGATGTCACACGGGACCTGTGTAGTAAAACAAGCTGGAGGACTCCACTCTCCCTGTTCTCTGCAGTGGTGCTTGGATCGTACCGTGCCCTGCTTTGCTTCGGTTTGCTAAATTCTTTGCTCTGTTCTCTCCCTGTAGGCCCTTGGCTGTTTACTGTACAAGCTGTGTTACTTCACCTTGCCATTTGGGGAGAGTCAGGTGGCAATCTGCGATGGCAATTTCACCATTCCAGATAATTCTCGGCACTCGCAAGACATGCACTGCCTCATCCGTGAGTGTCTCTGACAGTGGCATGATCGACTTCCATGGAACTGTAAAAATAGCGTGTTTTGTGTTTTGTGCTTACCTTCCCTGCTCCTACAGTAAAACCGCTGGAGTTGCTTTTCTTTTAAGAGCCTTGCTTGAGCGTGTAGGGGTGGTTAAAGTGATCTTTTAGTAGCTTAGGAGATGACTCTTCGAAAGACAGTTATGACAAAGAGATTCCTGTTTGGCTGGCGGTGGTGCGCTCGGTGGAAAGGCAGGAAAACAGACAACCGTTCGGTTTGAGAGTCCTACAGAAACTTGCACAATAAGCCTATTTATGCAGAAACGTATTTCTTCAGTAATAAATCTATTTGGATAAGGAACTGAAAAAAGAACCACAGTGACTTAGACTAGCGATAAGAATTCATCTTCTGTGAATTGAGAAACAGAACTGAAATGATTTATAAATAGCCTGCTGACTTAGAGTGAATGTGTAATTAAGGGTACAATGCACTACTCTTGGCAAAGCTGGGGCAGCTCTCTTGTTTTCAGCACAGCATTTGATCACTTTTTTTTTTTTCCTAGCCACAATCTTGACTAACACAGAGTTGGATGTGTTTGCAGAGCAGCCTGGTATTTTCTTTGCTTATGCGGTGGTTTACGTGCAGCGGTATGTGCTGCTGTCTGCCTTCCTGCCCCACGGGCACGCCAGGGTTGGATCGAGCTCTTTTCCTGCATGTTCCCTTGGAAATGCAGAAGTTGAAACCAGTGCTGTTCCCTGACCTGGCTGGCTGCGTTTCCCCTCCTTGCCCTAAAGCCTTTGATGGTGGCTACAGATTGTTCGTAGCCGTGTTGGAAAATACGCCCCAGTCCAGCCTGACTCTGTCTCGCCCCTTTCTCAGCGAAGCCTGGTGGCCAGCTCAGCCCTGCTGACCGCCTGAAAGAGGCAGGGCACCCCGGTAACATCTGGGTGTACCAAATGTGTAGAATCCTGCAATGGTTTGGGTGGGAAGGGACCCTCAAAGGCCATCCAGTCCAACCTCCTGCCCTGAGCAGGGGTCTTCAGCTCGGTCAGGTTGCTGTGAGCCCCGTCCAACCTGACCTTGGGTGTTCCCAGGGATGGGGCACCCACCCCCGCTGTGGGCAGCCTGTGCCAGTGCCTCGCCGCCCCCACAAACCATTTCTTCCCAGTATGTAGCCTGATCCGCTGCCACAATCGGCCTGCGTGAATCTCTCCTATTGCTCTGATCTTCGCATCTCTGTCTTTTAAAGGGTATATGCTTGAGCCAGACCCTGATAAGAGACCCGATATTTATCAGGTCTCCTACTTTGCATTCAAATTGGCAAAGAAGGAGTGCCCAGTCCAGAACGTCCAGGTGAGTAGCGAAGGAGTAGGTTGATGCGGGGCGTTGTGGGACGGGACTGGGGGTGGCAATTGCTGAACATTGCGCATCCGGCTGTATTCGGCCAGTTGTTCCCCTGTTCTGTAGTTAGTGTGGTTTTGGTTTTGGGGTTTGGTTTTTTTGGCGTGTGTGTCTTATTTGTTTTTTTGGGGGGGTTGGTTTGGGTTTTTTTTTTTTTAGTTTTTTTTTTTAATTGCAGTGCTGTTTGGGATGGGTTTTTATTTGGGGGGAGGTCGGGGCAGGAATCAGGGTTTTGATTCTTACATTGTTTATTTCTGTTCGTCCGTGATTTACGTCCTCGCCCAGTTACCGGCTTGAGGCCAGCCAAGAGATCTTATACATATGAACACGGAAAATTAGGCCATGCTTGTGAAACAGATTTGATTTCCAGGCACATTCATTATAGCGTGTGTAACTTGTGCCGCAGTCGGTTTTAAACACCGCGGTTTTGTGTCTGCCGTCTGGCTGGGACTAACCAACTTGCATTTGAACTACATCAGACCTTACACAGCCATCTGCCCCTTCTCAGTGCATCTTTATAGACCTCAACTGGTTTTGGTTTTTTCCTCCCCCCACCCCGTGTTCAGGTGGTCTTTATGAGCAAGATATGGTTTGGTACTAGTATGTCTGTATTTTTTTTATAGCAATATTAATAAGTATTATTGCTGTTGTCCCCAGGCTGTCTTAAAAATACCCAGGTTGTGCTATGGAGCTTTGTGTTCAGATTCCACATGTAGTAAATGATCAAAAAGCTGACCTGTGTTTTTCCACTGTAAAGACTCTCCCAAAATTGTCTCTTCATTACAATAACGTTGAGGGGTTTGTCCCGTGTCCAGTACGAGGAATAATATCTTTGGGGGATCCCGCAATCTCCCTGTTTCATTGTGATGCTTTTGCAAAGTATTTCTGACTCTGTTTTCTGCCCTCAAAATACAAAATTCGGTGGTTTGGGGATCTGCAGAACTCTCCCATCCCTTCTAAACTCCCAGACCCGGTTAAAGCAAGTGAAGCTGCTGCAAAGAAGAGTCAACCAAAGGCCAGGTAACCACATCTGCGCTATGCTCAGCCCTCTCTTTTTATTGTCTGTTGTCTTTCTGCTCTTTGTTAGGAAGGATGCTTGGTATATTTAGCTGCTTCCTTGTGGGCTTACATTTACACGTGGAGACAGACATTGCAGTCCTGAGGCTTCTGCTTGAACAACATAAATAACCATTGATCTCATTGATCTGAAAGGCAGAAATTGCGGATGTCAGGGGAAATTTTTCTGCTTGGGGGGGTGGGACTTGGGCCATGCTCAGCATGACTCAACAGCTAGGCTTTTTGTACCAAAGACATTGCTTGACAGCAGCACTTGGAAGTTCGTATACTGAGATGAATCTAGTGTGTCATCCGTCTGGAGGCAGGACCCCGAATACCTGAGAGCAAAGTCAGGAGAAAGTCTACAGCTGGCCTGCAGTGGGCCTGGAATCGGCCCAAAGAGCACAGGTCTGCTGAGAAACTGCATCGGGCACCATTGCTGTTCGAGTTTGACCCTTGGCAGGTGATAACCCGATCCAGTAATTACTGTACAAAATTGCTGTGATTTCTGCAGAGTCCTGTAATTTTTTCGGGGGGGGGACGACATGACACGAAAGCCCAAGCAGTTTCCATCTGAAGAGCCCAATTAGTGGGGAAACCACTGCACTGCTGTGGGGTTTTTTTTCTTCTGCTGCTGCTGCTTGCTCTGCTTATGATACTGTAATTGCAGCTTCTAAATTCTGTTGGACAAAGCTTGTATGTTAATTTTACTGCATAGTGAGCAGTACTGCAGCAAGCACTCCAAACCCAGCAGTTTTCTTCAGGCTCTGAAACAGGGCATCTCTCCTCCTGCCTGTCAGTCCCAGGGGCCTGCTTGGTTTGTTTTTGTAACCGAGAGTGCCGTTACTCTCGCAGTAGTTGAACATCTTGGTATCTAAACAAGCAAATGTATCCACAGAAGGGCAGGGTGGTGTCTGGCTGCTTGGCTCTGTTGCTGTGGCTTTTGGGAGCTCAGTAAGCAGGGGTCTGAAGAGGTCCAATGATTCTGGGGTGGATGTACTAGAGTTAAGTTACATCTAAAAATGCCGGTTTAGACAACTCTGCCCAAAGGTACCAGCTGCTCTTAAGGTCATTTGTTAGGCCCTTCATTTGTTCATCCAGAACTCTTTAAGTGGATGTAAACAATACGCTGCAGCAGATACTTAAATGAGCTGAGTGATTTTGACAAGTTCCAGCTGTCCATCCAGACAGAAGATGTCACAACTGGCAAAGAAGACAAAATGATAAGTGTTGGATTAATTGTTGTGAATGCATCTAAGTTTTACTGGAAAGAGTGACCTGTGTCTGGATGCCCGCAAGCATTTCACCTTGATCAGTCACATGCTGTTAAAGTATGGCTGAGTTTTTAAACCTCTACCGTGTGTTGCATGCACCATCTGTCAGGCTAACAAAGACGGTGGTCTTACTGTTCTTCCTTTTATTCTTTACCACCTTTTATAGGCTGACAGATCCTATCCCTACGACAGAAACTTCCATAGCACCCCGCCAGAGACCTAAAGCAGGACAGACCCAAGCGAACCCCGGGATTTTACCCATTCAGCCAGCCCTGACGCCTAGGAAGAGACCTACAGCTCAAGCAGCCATTCAGCCACAAGGTGAAACCATGTTCCCTGTGTGGCGCCTTCCTGACAGGCGCTGTGTACTGTAGGGCTGTGGTGCATGTTAATCTAATGGATGTGTCTTTTTTTTTTTTTTTCTTTTTTCCCCTCTACTAGTTGCAGGACCTGCTGCCCTGGGCACTGCTCAGCCTTCGCTCCCTGCAAGCGTCCCCCAGCCGAAGGCAGCACCTCAACAGACTCCGGCACAGCCACAAGCCAAGCAGGCTCCGGCTCCGCAGCAAGCCTCGCAGGCACAGCCCCAGGTCCCTTCCACTCAGCCGCAAGCCACACCTCAGCATCAACAGCAGCTTTTCTTGAAGCAGCAGCTTCTGCAACAGCAGCAGCAGCAGGCTGCCTATTACCAGCAGCAGCAGATGATGCAAGCTCAGCAGGTAGGTGCGCGTGGCCGTGTTCATTGCATGCTTACTGTGCTAGAGGCCTGCGAGGCTGTACCTTTGCATTTATGGCAAGTCCCCTCGTTTTTGGGGGGATTGGTGCAGATTTTAGGCATTTTCCAATGTGGCTCCAGTTCTCTAGCAAGATTTTTCGCTACGCAAGGCTGGCGTTTCTAACAGTCAGTGTGGAAGGCCTTGAGGTAGTTTTGTCATGTACGAGCACAAAACAACTCGCACTTTACCTTATTTTATATGAGATTTTTATTTTATTTTATGAGATTTTACAGCTCCAGCTGTTTCAGGGTCTTGAGGTCAGTGCTCAGCTGATGAGCAGAGGGGTACTGTTCCTCTCCTGCTCGTGAGAAGCCTGGTGTGCCTTTCCGATGGGAGGACTCGGGTCTGGTTTTGTGGCAGACTGCGGCGATACGGAGGGCTGCGAACACGCGGTGCGTTAGACGAGCTGTGTCTAGATGACAGGCTTGTGTCCTTATCTGTGCTGCTATCAACACCGCAGTACTCTGCTAAAGCATCTGTAGCAGTGGAAGCAAAGGGACAATAAAGCTTCCAGTCCTGGGGGAAGGTTTAGAATTGATAAAAACAGGGAAAGGGAGTTCAGGACCCCAGGACAGTCTGCGCTGTGGGAGCCCCGTACAGGCTGGTGTAACACAGAAATAATCTAATTGGACCAGGAGGACGTTTTCCACCGCTCGTTTGCAGATGGTCTCCGAGCCGTGGCAGCCTCTCCCTGCTTTGCCACTTGCGGTGGCTGTAACCCTTCCTGTGGCTGACCCCAAGTTCTGGTGGTTGTACCCCAGTTCCCAGCTGTGCAACAAGCAGCTCAACAACTGGTTGTTTCCCAGTTCCCAGTGATGCAGCAAGGAGCGCCAGCACAGCAGCAGCTGATGCAGAACTACTACCAGCAGCAGCAGCAGCAGCAGCAGATGATGGCCCAGCAGGCAGCAATGCAGCAGAAGACAGCAGCAGCAGCAGTTCAGCAGAAGCAGCAAGCCCCAGCAGCGCCGCAGCCCCAGGCCCAGCAAAGCGCGGCTCAGCCAGCGCAGCCGCAGGAGCAAGTGGTAAGAGCCTTTCGGGAAGGAACAGGGCAGTGGGATTGGGAGTACTGGGAAGTGCCCTCCTGCCAGGTCTGGCGTGCCAGGAGCACCCCAGCAGGGCGGCTGGGATTTGGGACCCACGGAGGCTGGGTGAGAGGTGCTGTAGGGCCTGCTAGGTGCCCTGGTGCGTTATTACTGAGCTGCAGGTGTCGGCTCTGACCTTGCTGCCTCAGAGACACGTGTAGTTGTTTGGACTGCTCTTCCCAGCAGGATGCTGGACGCCGGAGCTGTGCTCTGGGTCCATAGGTGAGTAGATGATGAGTAGAGAGCAGATGAGAAGATGCAAGTAGCTGCTTAATGCAGCTTCCCTCTATCCCCTCCCCTGTCACGTTCCCTTAGAAGACTTGATAAAATCCTTTAGAAATCGTTTGTACTTAATGCATCAGGATGGGCACCAGGAAACAGAACTGCTTTATGTTGCTGCTCGTTTGGAAAACTTCTGTCTCCTGCTCAGGACACTGATGCAAGGGCAGGTGCACGCAGCCTTCCTGGTGGTTTCTGGTCTTGGGATAACTTTTTTTCTTTAACGAATACTATGGAAAAGGAGACTTTTCAAAGCACCATACCTAAAAATCAATCAATCATCCACTTTACTAATCATCTGAACGTGTGTCCAAAATAAGTGCTCTTTACTTAATGGAAAGTACGACTGCCTGCAACAGGGAAGTAGCCAGCTGTCTGCAGTGGTAAAGGCAGCGGAGCTGTGCCGGAGGGCAGGATCCCTGCTGCCAGGTGCCTCTGCAGTACACACGGGAGGCAGCTGAGCCTTTTGCTTTCGTTCCTGCACGATGCCGTCCATTCTTGCCGCTTTCTGGGAGCGCAAAGGGATGTCCCTAATTCTAGTTGTGTGTTGGAAAGAAAGCGCGTGCAGGTCCCAAGCAAGAGGAGGCTGCCCGTTGTTTTGCTGTAGCAGGTGTGCAAAGCATACTGTCTGTTAACAAACCACTGCAGGTACACGATGTTTGAGCCCAGACTAGGGGTCGCTTTGTGCTCGCTTGTTGATGAGTTGCTAGTTACTCAGGACCCCGTTCGTCTCTCATCACTTCAAAGGAGGCGTGCTCATCAGGAACTAATTTGACTAATAAACGCCAGAAGCCAGTGACCTGAGCAGTGCTGGGCCGTGGTGTTTGTTTTACTCTGATGTGTCTCAGGGCTCTGTCATATTCAGCCCCTTGGCTTTTATATTGATTTGCAGCACTAAGCTGGTTGTTAGGTAGGTGACAAGCTTTGTGTTCCTCCTGGTCTTGTTACTGTTCTGCTGAATGACCTGGGGCGAGATATTTTATTGAAATTGGCAGGAGACTTTCTGTACATGCAGACAGGTTTGGGATGAGGCCCGTTACTACCCTTTCCCTTTTGGAGGAGAATTGTCTGAAATGTAGTATTGAAGTGCATCTCTAAAGAGCTTTGCTGTGATTCACTAGCACAAGAACAGTCTTTATTAAATCAGCTAGATGAAAAATTAGCCTTATCTCCCTGGAAGGCTGATCAAAATGGATGCATCTGGACACTTGACCACTCCTGCAGCAGTTGGGAGGAGAAAACCAGTGGTCAACTCATTTCAAAAATGGTAGTGAGACATGGTCTCTGCAGAGCAGAGCCTCTGAGCAGAAGATACCAAGCCAGGACCCGTCAAAACCTTTTTGCATTGAGGGACTTGGGCTTAAGCTCTGCGTTAATTTCTGTGGCAGTTTTGGCACTGCCCTTTTATTTCTCAGTGCCAAGCGTACCGTTCCGCACTGACCTGTATAGCGAGACGTAAGGTGGGTGCATCAGAAGCAGTCAGGTCCGTTTGCTTCTCGGCCGCAGTGAGTTAGTCTGCCTGAAAATGCCAGATGAAAAGCAAGACGGGTAACCGCTCGTTTGCCTTCCCTCGCTGTAATTAAGCACCACACTGAGGATCTACCTCTTCTCGTCATTGCCCTCTTAGGTCTTTCCAAGTCTTTCATCTGTTGTCTTTGGTTGAAAATGGCCTGGGATGATACGGGGTGGGGAACAGGGAGTCAGCGCCCAGGTGCTGGAGGTGACGTGCAGACTTTCTGGTCTTCGTGTTCTAGTTTTCCTACTTTAAATCCAACCGTGATACCTCCCTGAAAGCCAGATTTTGATAAATCACATAATGGGAAG
This sequence comes from Falco biarmicus, assembly GCF_023638135.1. Classification (NCBI taxonomy): domain Eukaryota; kingdom Metazoa; phylum Chordata; class Aves; order Falconiformes; family Falconidae; genus Falco; species Falco biarmicus. Next base: position 728,998 of record NC_079305.1, read on the forward strand.
TGATGCTCTTGTTTATCGCTACAAGACAGTATTTCAAGTATTTACAAGTTTGTGAATTTAACACTGAGGTAATGGAAAAATAAGATCAGTGTGAGGAAACTCCTTGAAGTTTCCAAAGGGTTTGTAGCTGGGCTGCCTTGACTTACACCTAAACCAAAGGTGCCTGTTTTTCTCCTCCAGATTTCAATGACAAATGTCGTTCCTGTGTTACTTGTGGGTGGTTTTTTGGTTGTTTTTTTTTTTTTTTTTTTTTTGAGAAAGCTAAGAAAACTTCTTGCGCAAGATTTCTGCAGAAGACCTGTGCTCCTTTAGAGACCTGACCCCAATCACACATTATCTGCTGGAAGAAGCGCTGCTGTTCACCTTAACCCCCACTCCTTGTGTTCCTATGACATGACTCCTGCACGCTACCATCTGATTCCTTTTTTCACCTCTGCCCTGGATCTCAGCCCCTTTACTCGTGAACAAATTTCTGAGACCCGCTAGCCTTTAACGACAAGCGCTAATAGAGGCTTTTCCTCCGGAGCTGCGCCATAGAAAGGGGAGGAGGTCTCTGCTCGTGCAGTTCTAGTAATCCTCAAATACTACAGATCAGCGAATTCCCCTCTGCTCCGGCTGTTCTGTTCGTGTTTTTTTTCCCCTCCAGACTGTCTATCCCCAATCCATGACCTGAAGGTCAGATCCTCCAGCGTGTAGCCGTGTTTTCATCGTGGCTGTTAGTCATGAACAAGGACGTACTGTTTTACTTTCTCTCCTAGATGCAGGCACAAATGAGGCAACAGCAAAAACCTCAAACCACACCCCCCCCAGCAGTGCAAGGTCAGAAGCTGGGCTCTCTCACCCCTCCGTCCTCCCCGAAGACGCAGCGTGCAGGACACAGGAGGATTCTGAGCGACGTGACCCACAGTGCGGTTTTTGGGGTTCCAGCCAGCAAGTCTACTCAGCTCCTGCAGGCAGCTGCTGCCGAAGCCAGTCTCAACAAGTCCAAGTAGGTGGCTTGTCACTCGGTGTCGAAGGGGGTGGAGGGGAGGGGTAGGGGAGGCTTTTCTGAGATCTCCTACGCCAAACTCGGGGATTGAAGGTAGGCAGGAAACTGTGAGGTCTAAATGAGTCTTTGCCTTCCCAAGACCACAGTTTGAGGCTTGGCAGAAAGTTGCTGAAAAACTTCCCCAAGGGTGTAAGCCCTCCTGAATGCTTCTGTGCTCCCCAAAAGCTGAGCAAGTGGGGCCTTCCTCTGTGTTACCAAAAGCTAGTGTCGTTTCAGCTGTTCCACCTGTAGCCCCAGTGCACGCTCCACACCTGCTGCTTGGTATCAGCACTTCCCCAGGAGCACTCGAGCTCACTTTTATAGTGTCTACAGGCAGGAAGCCTCCACGTGGGCATTGCAGAAAAGTATTTCAAATGGTATGCTCTGCGGTGCTTATTTCAATCCCCGACACCAGGATGCTCAACCAAAGGAAGAGCAGATAAGGCTCACTGGTCCCAGGCTTCTGGGCATGCACGTACAGTAAAGTGTGCTGAGAGTTTTAAGTAGGAAGTAATTGTAATGCAGTAGCTTGGACCAGCTCATGGTGCTGGCCAGAGGATTTTGGATGGGTTATTAATGACTGTTTGGTTGGGTTGATCACATCCAGATCTGCTTCCACCACACCCTCGGGTTCCCCAAGGACCTCACAGCAGAATGTCTATAACCCGCCCGATGTCTCCACGTGGAATCCGTTTGATGATGATAACTTCTCCAAACTCACAGCTGAGGAGCTGCTGAACAAGGACTTTGCAAAGCTAGGTGACGGTAGGTTCATGGACGTGGCCTGCTCTCAAATTGGAAGATGGCATGGAACGATGCTGCTTTCGGTCAGATGCTCCTGGGGTGCTCTCCTATGTGCCCATAAGAGCTAAATTCTTCCAGTTGCCCTTCTCAGTCCCTGTCCTCTTTGCTGAGCAATTGCGATTAAATGAGCATGATCCTCAAAGGGAGAGGTACAAACCGCTTTTAAAGCGGCCTCGATCGGTTTGTTGTAGAAGCTACAGCTTATAACTTGCAGACGAAGCAGAGTTTGATTTGCAGCAAGGGGCTTAAGGCACATCCTGAAATAGTGTCGTAAAAAATCTAGGTAAGCAACCTGCCCTCAGAATGGAAGTTCTTCCACTAAATCTGCGTCTGGCATTTCAGGGAAAGCTCCAGAAAAGATGGGCAGTTCCACAGAGAACTTGATTCCGGGTTTCCAGCCGGCTTCATCTGCAACCCAGGCAGATGCATTTGGTGGCCCTTCCTTCACTGCTGGATCAGGTGAGTTTGTGAGTATGTCCTACAGGGCCGTGCCCAAACAGCACTGCAGAAAAACGGCAACTCTTTGTCGTAGCCTCTTTGAAAGGAAAGTAAAACTGATACAAATTGAGCTGGGCTTTTGGTACTGAGAACTGTAGGGATAGGGTGGGTGCTTTGGTAAAGAAGGGAAGGCAGGAACGGCACATGTGCTCGTCACAGTTGGGTAGTGGAGACAGGAGGTCTGTAGGCAGAGGTGAGGCTTTTGGTGAGGGAAGAAACTGAGCAAGCCCCTTAAGTTCACGAGGAAGCTGCTTAGCATGTTGAAGTTCCATGTGGCTCACGATTAGAAGTAAAATACATAGTGTGCGGTAAGGGAATTGGACTTGGGAGAACTTGGTCAGGGAAGCTGGAGGAGATTTCTGGCCTGCAGTTGTTAGGCTGTGTGAAGGAGAGGAGCAGCGATAACGATGTCTGCACTGCAGAAGGAGGAGAACAGCAGAGCAGGAGTGAGCAGGCAAAATCCTCAGAGGAGTGCACAGTTTGTCTCATCATTGACAGTTCAATGGTGAAGGCAAGAAGTTTTGCACTGGCTGTGCTGCGTGGGTCCAGAGGCCAGGAGTCCTTGGCTGGTCAGAGGAGCTTTTCCACAGAGGCCTCTGCGTGTGCGACCTTGTCTGGTGTCTCCTGTGGTACTTGGGTACCAAGGTTTTGTTATGAGCAGCCCCTTTTATGCCAAAAAAACCTGCGGTGAGTGCTGCTGCTTGTTTGTAGCTCTTCAGCATCAGTTTTCACCGAAAGCAGCGAAGACCTGCCAAGCACGGTGTTGAAAATACTGCCTCTGGGAGCCCCGACGTGCAGGTCCTCCTCTCCCCATCTCCTGCAGCCTTTGTTACTGGTGGCAAATGCAACCGATGCTTCCCCACAGCAGCGTGCCGACCCTCGGTGAGAGGAGTCCTGGGAAGAGACTGAAGGATCCTTTGTGGGGCAAGAAGTGACAAATCCATTCACGCTTATTTCTATTTATCAAAAGGAGATTTAGAGGAGCTTGTTGCTGAGCTTGGTATTGTTGGCTCTTACCTGAGAATTAAGGAGTTGAAGTCCATGACGCAAGAGTGCTCTAGGGGGTTGCTTTCTGAGTTTCTCTAGCTGTTCAGTGCCCTGTGAGGAGCTTACGATATTCCATCAGCCTTTGTGGAGTGATGTTGAGTAGCAGCAGCTCCAGGTTCAGCTGCAGGGTACCTTCTGCAGAGCCTGAGAAGCACCTGCGCGTGTTCTGGGCTTTCTGGATGCTGTAGCGTGTTCAGTTCTTTTAGTAGTTGTCTTTAAAATGTGCCCCTTGACTCTCCTGCCCCGTGGTTCGGCATAGGAAGGTGTCTTGGAAATTCTTTTGGTGCTGGCACTGGGCTGGGCGCTTCTAGTCCTTTTCTTTTTCTTTCCTTGTGGACAGGAGCCTGTCTAAGCCTGTCTGATGCAAGATGCTGCATCTCTTGTTTCAGACAGAGGCCCGACGTGGGGGGGCTAGCCTGCTGCTTGTCCTTTAAGGCATTTCACCTTCTGTGCCACTGTAAAGCGAGATAATAGCACTTCCCTTTCAAAGGATGTTTTGAGATCTGTGGGTTAAATTGTGTTGGAGAGCTACATGGTAATAGTTGTTTGGTTTTAGTTTATTTTTTATTTTTTTTCCCACACACTTGCAACATAACTTGTTCTGAGTGTGTGTTGCTCTTGTCAGGCCGTAGCCTGGACTCTGTAATACTAAGCTCTGTCTGAGCTGACGTTTTTGCGCGATGCTTTCTGCTTGTCTCTTCTCTGTTTCACTCTGCTTTTTTCTCTTCCTGGTTACCAGCTGAAAAAACGAAAGACATTCTGAGTTTGGACACTAGCCCTCCTCTTCTGACTGTGCCTGATCCCTTCATTCCGCTCCCGTTATCCGACACGCCAGGTAACTGGAACCGAGTTTATGGAGGGGGGCAGATTGTTGTTTGTTTCTGTACTCTCAATCCCCTGGTTCTGTTTCCGGGCACACCTGAAGTCCTGGGCCTCAGTCCATGGTGCTGGGTGCTGACAAGCTCTGCTGAGCTCAGTGGTAGTGTGATGTGTGGAGCTTTCTGCCCTTGGATATCTGTGTGGTGGCGGGAGCGGTGCTGAGCACAAGAGCCCTTCGTTTCCACGGCAGACCCTAGGGTTATCACACTGTTTCTATTGCCAGCAATGTCGGTGTCTTTTTAAAGGCTCAGTATTCAAAGCCAAAAATAATCACTGGGTAATTACCTGTTCCGATATAAGCCATTTTCAAATTGGCCTCCAACTTTGAAATTGTAGCTTTTATTATTGTTCCTCTTTCTTTCCCGTTAAGAGTCAGTGTTTCTTTGGCTTCCAAGGTCTCTTGCAAATGCGTGCTTCACGTGAAGCCTGAGTTAAGATGTAACCTTTTCTGATTTGGCAAAATTTTCTAGTGCAGCTGGTAGCTATTTCCATTTACTTTGCAGCACTGCTTAAAAGTCTTTCCTGCGTGCACATTTCAGCAGCCAGCACTTTTTAGCACGATATTATGTAAGCACTTAGGAGCTTATTTGCAAATTGGTGGGATTTGGAATGTGGGAATGTCTTTTATCTTGGAGTTTCTCTAAGCTTTCTGGTGAATATGTGCGGTGGGCCTTCTTGTCAGCTAGCCCCAGAGGACGAGTGCTTGTTACAGCTCTCACCCTTGTCCTTAGCTCAAGCTGTGGATCACTGGTGTGTTGGCAGTAGAGGACCCAAGCTTCAAAATGATGTGCTTGCAGAGATGGCATCTCTCCGTGGGAAATTAAGCAGTTTGGGGTGGGGCAGTGGGGAAGTCTGCGTTTCTCCATAACGTGGAACTTGCTTCCTTCTGGTTGATGCTCAAAAAATGAGAAACGTGTTTTGGTTCAAAAGGGATTTTAATCATAAATGCTGCAGTTCAAGAAAAGAAGCAGAACTTCCAGACTTTCTCCCCCATGTGAGTGCCAAGAGGTGACCTGCCCAGCTATAATTTGAAAAGAACCTACAGAAGACAGATGACTGCATGGTTTTTTTTTTCCTCCTCCCCTGAATGCTATTGCAAGTGTTGGCTTTACTGACTTGAAGCCTGTCAGCCCAGACTACGATGTAATTATCTGCCAGCACGCTCAACGCATGCAGTTGTGCACCAGGACGGTTGTTTTCCTTATTGCCTGTTGCATTTTGAAATGGCACGACTGTGTGAAGCAGCCTTAGCTGCCGGAGCTCTGAAATTCTTTGTGGTAGAGAAACCACTGCAGAGAAACTGCCTTTCAACCCTGCCCTCGGGTGTAAATGATCAGAGCAGCAGTTGTCTGCAGTTCTCGTGGTGCCAGGTTGCTTGTCCCACAAACCTGTCCCTGAGCGGTTGTGTATCTTTGCAGGCAGGTGCTAATCTCTCTGCCTGCCTGTACCTGGTCCTGTTGAGTTCTGTGGGTCTCCTTCCATGAGGGCAAAGCAGGGGGCAAGGGCAAGCACGAGATTTGGCTTTGGTGGCTTCCTGCAGGTTCCTGCCAAGATATTCCTAATTATTTTTGTTTTTTCTTTAACAAAAAAACTTGAGGCCGGGAGCCCGTGAATGAAGGAGCAGAGCCACGGACTTACCCTTAGCTTTGAAAACTGAGAGGGGTTGTCGCTGCTTGTAAATCCAACAGAAAAAGATAAGAATCCTGGATTTGGACTAAGGTTTTCAATCTGTGTGTCTGTCACGCAGAAATGTCGTCTTTGTTCTTTGCATTACCTGTGCAGCAACATCCCTGCAGCAAGCACAGAGGTCTTGGACAAGAGGGATGTGCTGCCTTGTGTGGCAAAGGCTTTCTTCGCGGTGTGCCCCTTGGGTCGGCAGAGCTGGGATTGACCCCAGCCTCTCATACATCATCATCTCCAGTTGCATGTCTCCAAGCTGCAGAAGCACAAAACTTCTGAATTTCTTTGAATGCGTGCTAAATACTTGCTTTATTTGGAAGATTTTTGTTTCTGAGAAAACCTTGATAGTGAATCTCTTTCCTTTGAAAACATTTTACATCTGTCTTTTTATAGACTGGGAGCGTGCAGAGCCTTACCCCTTGGTTGTACAAGAGCGGTGTTGTTCAGAAAGGCTTTCACTACAGGCATAAGTGAGGCTTTTATTTGGTATTTTCCCTGTTTGTCATACAGAGCCAGTTCTGTCAGCTTTCTGCGCTCTGAACCTGTGACAGCTGACGGTCTGGCTGGGAGCTCAGTTTTGTTTTTTGGGCTTTTTTTGTTTGTTTTTTGGGTTGGTTTTTGGTGGTGTGTGGTTTTTTTTGGTTTTTTTTTGCTTAAGCTGCAACCTTGCTCCCTTTGCTGGCACCCGAGGGTGCAGGTGGCATCACTTGAACGCTGGCCAGAGACCGACCTCCTTGGGCTTTCCCACCTTTCCTCTGTATGCTCGGAAGGACAGATGAACCTTTCTGTCACAGATTCCTCAGAAGCAACTAAATGATGCTTAACACGTGACAAATAGCCATAGTGTGCATCCCCAGGCAGCCGAAACGTGTTCAGATGGAGGAGCGCGCTGCTGGCGGGGCTACAGCCGACAGATGTGACTTGGAGTGTGAGTGCTCGCTTGTAGGTTTAGCCAGATGACACTTGTAGACGTGGTGTAGTCAGTGAAGACAAACGGACAGCGGGATCTAGCAGGCTGGCCTGTTTGTGTGGATCACGGCGCTGGAGGTGTGCGATACCCTAGAGGAGGCTGGTTTTCCTTTGCTGTGGGTAACAAGCTTCCCAGTAAGTATTTCTAGAGGAGAGGTAACGTAGCACCCTACAGAAGGCAGAAATACCAGCTCAGGGTAATGATCGAGGGCAAGTTGAATGGTTTTCAGTCTATTCCTCCTTCTCCAATGAGTAACGGCTGCAATTCTTAATGGAATTGTAACTAGTAAGAGGAGCTGGTAAGAGGTATGTAAAAATATGGCAAAACATCTGTTAAAATAAGGGAGAATTAAATATTCATGCTGAAAACATTTTTTTTTTTTTTCCTTATGCATGTGCAGGAAAGTGAGCCAAGTTCTTTTTAATAAGCTTATTGTAGGCTTCACTGCTGATTAATCATAATGGGGTATTTGACCAGAATGGCAATTTTTCTGCTGTGTGTGGCTACTTGATGTCTATCAGTATGAATTTAGCTCATACAAACGAGCATGGGAGGCGAAATTTTGCACAAGGTATTCTGGACACCTGAATTTCAGCTGAGTTACATAGCATCAAGATGGATCTTTTCCTTTGTCCTTGAGGCTCCACTCCGTGAGTAGTCCCAATTCTAGGGTTTTTAAACCTGCTTTAAGAAGTATTTAATGAGAGGTTTGGCCCTCACCACGTGAATACTTCTGCTTTAGCCCCTGTCCCTTATTAACTACTGAAATTTAAATGCTTACGTGCTGTGTTGGCGCAGTTACCCGCACTCTTCAGTCATCTGTTAGTTTCAGGAAAGGTTTTAGCTATGTCCTTTTTACTCTAGAAACGTCTGCTCAGATAAACAAGTTTTGGAGGAGTGGGTGGGCCCAGTGAAATGCCCTGTGAGATAGGAAAGGAGTATCCCTGGTGCTGTTTGTTGGCTTGGGCTGGGAGGGGGTGTCTGCTGCTCGCTCTGGTTGCAGATCAGCGTTCTTCCCCCAGGTGCCCTGTGCTGCTGGCAGTCCTGGCTTATTCTCCACTCTCTGCAGAAGAGGAGAGAGAGAAGAGGTGGTGGGTGTGGGTCCTTGGCAGCAGAGCAAGCGAGGAGAAGTTGTTGAGCAGCAGGACTAGGTGTGAGCGCTGAGAAAAAGCAGCTCTGCTCCTCCCTGCTACTGGATGGAGGAGAAACTCCCCCGTGCTGCGGAACGCGCCGCGCCGATTCCTGTGCGGGCTGAGCTGTGTGCGCAGGGTTGGTGGTACTGGCGGCCTCTGCATCAGTACCGAGCGCGATCCCGCCTTTGCGTGGGGTCAGTCGTCTTTTTTTTACACCTCTGCCAAAGAGAAGGCATCATTCTTTCTTTGCAAAATTTACAAGACCGTTTACCCCGCGCAATAATTCAGCATACTGGTACTGGCTGCAGCTGAGAGGCAAATGTGGCTTCAGAGGAGTTGATTTGTTTGAAGAGCAGCAACACCAAGCGGCCTCTGCAGCGTTGTCTTACCCGTAACGGAAAGGGAGACAGAAATTCCGTGCCCGGCACAGCTAAGTAAACACACAGGTATAGCGGGGGGTGGAAGCGCAGGCCGAGAAAGCACGCCCGTGCCACCCAGGCACGCGCTGGACACTCACCTTTGACAAAAAGGGAAACAGCGTTGCTTATTCACGAGCCATTGTCCTGTTGGAGTTCTCCAAAGCTTTTCAATAGCACTTTAAGAATGACTTTTGCCTTTTCATTTCCCTCAAGTACTCACGGACTTGCATGTTTTTACTCACCCCAGAGGATGCTTGTCGGGGCTAAGGAAGCAGATGTTTTGCAGTGCAATTTCAAAACAAAGCGTGGCCACACCCTTGCCATGTTTCTGGAGCTAGCTATCAAAAATGTGTGGCCCTGATAACCATTCCTGCTCGAAACATAATTGGCTTCAGAAATAGGGGGTTTAAGCAAAACTCTTATTTTTCTCATTGTGTTCTAATGTGTGACCTGCGGACTGGGCTGCTCTGCAGGGTGCCAAAGCGGCGCTGCGAGCTGGGGGTGTGTTTCAGGCTATCGCAGCGTTTGAAGAACTGGAAGTGGGAAGGAATGGTGAAGGCTTGAGGTCAGACTGCTGAAGCTGGCAGTTTCTCACACCTGGGAGCATGAACTCGGGCTCAAACCATTGACATCCTTGTTGAAACGCACAAGTTCACCTGCTTTAACAGGGCCACTATTACTACTGTAGGAGGACTTCTTTATTTTTGTGGCACAAAATGCTTGAAGTGTTTTCCATCGGCATAACTCTCTCTATCCCAGGCCCATAAATTCTAAGATAACTGTATGCCCACCTGTGTCAGGGTGTTGATAACAACCGTAAGAGAAAACCTCTATTTCTAATAATAACTTACATTTCTGCCAAGAGGGCACACTGAGATAAAGTAATTGCAGACAGGTGCAAACACATATTGATGCGTGCTGATGATCTGAGTTTACATCTTGAGCTGGGAAGATGCAACAGGGGAACTACTCATCTACTAACTTGAATTAGTTGCTGTATTTTTAATTGAGGGTGCAATCTAGTGTGGTGATGCTTGGGAGCAACAAAGCCAATGGGCCCCAGGGATCCCAACCAAATGAATGTCAGTAGTAGCTAGTGCTGTTTCTGTCTGGGCTTTGAGTTTGATTCAGAGGGGTAGTATTTTTACAAATATTTGAGATCTTGAAAGTTAAACTAAAATTGTTTGATTTTGATCTCTTAAGGAGCCACTGTTAAATGTTGTTCTACTATTTCTATGGTGTTTAAAGACCGTGTTTAAAGTCCGTATTTAAAGCATACCAATTCCATTTTGTCCCCCTTTGTCTCTCTACTTGTGCTATATAAGAAACAATTCCATTTCACAGAAACTCCATTAGGAAAATTAAAGTCCAGTGCCTTCCTTTTGATTACTCAAAGTCTTCTGTTGCTGAATAAAGTGCAGGGTTTCCTTCAATCTTTAATACGTGGTTAATCAATAGGCAGAAATCTTTCAGGGTGACTAATCTATACCTGCTTTGGTAATTTGCCCTCCCACTCGCAGCACAGTTGACTTGGCAGGATTTTTACAACTTTGTCTTTCTTTCTCAGTTGACATCCGAAGAAAAGAACTCTGCTGTGTGCTCTATTGAATTGTCTGTCTTTTTGCTATTCCTCCGCGGTACACGAGTGAGTAATGTTCTTACTGTGTGCGGTGCCTGGCTGGTGGACTTTTTTGGCTTTGAGATGTTGCATTTTGATTGTTCAGTGTGTTACCAACTTATGATGGATTTTTGCCCTCTGTTCCCCTTTTTAACTTGCAAGTTTCTCAGGAATCTTTTTTCTTTCTAATAGCCTGCTCTAACTAAAAACCCATTTTCCTCCCTCGTACCTTCATTTATATTTTTTTTCATAACTCTATTCCGTCTTAAAATGCTTTCTGCCTATACTGTGTGGCTTAACGGCTATATTGCCAAGTATAAATGCAGCATGCCAACTTAGTCTTTGGTAGTGGTGGTGGTGCAGATGCAAAGTCTGTGCAAATTGACTGATGGTAAATCTCAGAAATCAGTTTTGTGCATGTGTTAGAAATGAAGGGATCTGAAGGAAAAGGTCAGTTTTCTCACTGGATTGCCCCAAAGCTGTGCTGCTCAACCTACGCATGGGGATTGAACTTGCTTGCTTGTCCCGTGGTATATAAATCCGTAGTTAATTCTGCTGATGCTAAATGGCATTACCTCCTTCTGATGTTCGTGCGATCAGAGGAAAGGCTCTTGCTTTCATTCCCAGAGGAAGCGGTTTGGTTTTCCAGTCTCCGAAGCTGCTAGCATCTGCCGTTTGGGGCTGCCTCGGAGAGCTGTCAGCTCTGTAGGCTCCTGCTTTGCCTTTTCTGCAGCCTGTTTGGCTTACTCTGACTACGATAGGAAACAGTAATTTCTTCTTGTGAGGAGCGGGCAACTTTAAGAATATGAAACGTTCATCTAAAGGCTGCAGTGTGCAGCTGGGCTTCGGCTCTGGAAAGGGTTGATAGCGCACTTCTTACACACACACACAAACCCACACACGCCCACGTGCTTTTTAGCTTAGACACCTTCTTAAGACTTGTTAATGAATCTTGCTTACTCAGCGAGCATCCTTACTAGCTGATGCAACACCATAGCAAACCTGCTGCCATCCTGTCAGGACTGGAACTGGACAAAGTAGAGAACTGGACAGCAAACGAAGCAGCATTGGTGAGATCAGTCCCGAGCCCAAACCAAGCTGACTTCCCCTGAGACCTGGGAAGCGTCTGGCAGGTTTTCCCTAGGCTGCCTGGGGAAGGGGATGCCTCCAAGAGGCAACCTCGTGTGGGAGCACAGGTATGGATTTAGAACACACATTTCCCAGCTGGAGCTTGTTAAAAGCCCTTCCCGAGAGCCCTTCAGGAGCTGTAGGATATAAAATACCTTTGTATTGGGCTACATGTTCTTAACATTGTTTATCCTTGGGCTTGTTTATGTGCCTGCATATGGGTAATGTGGATACCTCTACTGGTTTTGGGGCAGAAGGACATCTGATGCCATAAAATCCTGAATCTAACTGCGTCGTGATTAATACAGAATGTGTTTTGTCCTGTCTCGCTGCAGCCTGAGCTCTACACATGCACGAAATTAATTGCAATGGGCCCTGGAACTGCAACATAGATGAAGTTTTCTCTTCGTTTATTTCTTGTTCTGTTGCTGTTTGCTCCATAACTGATAGTCTTTGCCATTGGGACCACTTCTAAAGCGCAGCTTGTGATTGTGTGCCCGCATGGCCTGGAGAGTCACGAGAAACAGGTCCTGTAGTGGCAAAACACCTCTCTTGGCTTCCCTCCAGTAGATCTTTGCTAGGGGGATGGCAGCCGGGTGTTCTAGAGAAGTCCAGAGGCCAGGCTGCAGCCTTCGTCTCTTCCTGCAAAGGGCAGATAGGTGCTGCGTGCCCTGTCGGAGGAGTCTGTTCTGCAGTTGATCACTTTCTGTGTACGTGCCTCGGAACTGTTCTGTTCGTACGGATAACACGAGGGACATGAGCTATCCCAGCTTTCCCTGTTCTTGCACTGCTGCATTTCTTACTTATTTAAATTATTGAGCATCGCTGCCTCCTCACCATCTCAACCATGACTTTGCTTGCAGGTGAAGCAGCTTTTCTCTTTGAAATTAAAATTAAACTTCTGCTAGAGAATTCCCTCGGTAGCAGGACCCAAAATACAGTTTGGTATCGCGAGTGTTTTTATGTTCTAGGTTTGCGTGCAGTCAAACTGCAGCTGCCTAACGTTCGTGTGCAGGGAGACAGTGTAGCATGCAGAAGATACCTTCTTGAGTTCCTGCTTCGATGAGTGGAGCTGTGGTGAAGCAGAGGCTTAAGAGCTGGGTTTATTTGCCACTGCAAAGGCGTGTAGTGTGCTGGACTTGAATGTTTGGTGTGGGCTCATGAGAACTTCCGCTAACATACGTGTCTTTAGCTGATACGCTTATTAAAAAAAAAAAAAAAAGAGGCCAAACCGACCCCTGCAGAGAAGGTATTCCTGGTTACTAACACAGAACCACGGATTGCGCTGGACCTTCGCTAACTTTTTCCTTTGCTCCTAGTTGACCGTGAATTTCCCCTCCGCTCTAGAGTGACCGCTGTTCCTTATCTCTTATTCCCACAGGTTAGTACAAGGTGCAACACAAAACAGAAACAGAATGAACTGCTAGGCCTCGAAACGGGCTGAGGCATCTGGGTTTTGTTGCCTTTGGTATCTCCTTTCCCGTTCATCCCAACACCTTCTTGTTCTTGTTGAACTTCTCGGCCTCACTCGAAAGGGAATAAAAGTTCCTTCTAATCCTGCGCTAAGGGGCGCAGGGGCTGCCTGTGCCAGCGCTGGCAGGTCAGCACCAGCAGTGAAGGAAGCCGGAAAGGCGATCGCGTGAGACAAGTAACAGAATAAGACCAAGAACCACTGACAGTCTAAAGCTTTGCATAAAACTGGTCGAACCCCAGGGGACGGGAGGGAAAACTGACGCGTGGGGTGAAACCCACGGTGTTTAGTCTCGTAATTTCTGGAGGTTTAAAAAAGCGTGGCTGAGCTCAATAGGCAACTTCCTAGTACCTGAGCAAGGGGCAGTTCCACTGCGTTAAATGGAAATCTGCAGGAATGAAAAAGGAGGAAACCAGAAAGGTTAGGGTGAAGAATGGGGACTTCAAGGAGCAAGACGCTTGGAAATGGGGTCGTAAGAGGAGTGATTACTGGACGTACAGGGGTTTGAAGAGAGAGGTTGATGCAAACGTCTTGAAGAGCTGGGCAGTGGCAGAGGGGCCGCCTCTAAGTCTGCGTTGAAACGAGGGTCTTGGCCCGAGTCCCTAGAAGGGGACCACGTTCGCGGTGTACGTACAACACGTACAAACCTGTCTCGGAGCAGGAGCCAAACCCAGTCTGAAACCGCCCAACTCGGAGGCAATCCGTAACTTCTCCCACAGTCGCCCTGTGCCTTGCTATCGGGATTAAGTGATTGGAAACGCTGTTGGAGTCGGCTGCACCCTGGCAGACACCGGTTACCTCGTTGCTTCCCTCAGGGAAAAGGAACTGAGCATGTTCCCTGTCGTCTTGTCCCCAAGTCTCTCTCCTGTGCTGCGGTTTTCCCAGTGTACTATAATCACTTCCATCCTTCTTAGCTCCCTTTTGATGACATTAACACATCTTTTTTTTTTTTTTGTTGTTGCCAAGCCCCTGCTCCCGGCCTCTCTGTTCATCCAAGGAAAAAGCCCCTCTTTGTGCTGCCGAGGAGGATGCCTCTGCGCTTGGGGTGCATTTTCTTTGGCAAATCCGACTTTAAAATTGGGTATTCCTCACAGGGGTGGGAAGGTTTGATGTACGTTCAAGGCTGCAGTTCAGCAGGTTTTTCCTTCCAGCTGACCTTCTTCAGGCCTTTAATGTTAAAGCAGCTGCCCCTTGGGTTGGTTTCTAGGCTCCCTTCCCCTCCTGGTTGCTTTTAGTGTGTTGGCTTGTGAAGTTTTTCACGGGGAGTAGAATTTGTCCTGCTTTGAATAAGCAGTTCCAAAGCTGCTAGGCTATTTTATTATTTATATGGAGCAATAAAAAAAAGATGGATTTTATTACCGTATATGTAACAGTGCAATTTAAGCTTTTCTTTGGCTTTCTCAGCATGTGAGTCTTTTTTACAGCAGTGTTCCGGAGCCTGTGCTTTTGTGCAGTTATGAGCACGTTTACTTTGGATAATAAATAATAACACCAGCCTTTGAACTCAAAACGTAAAATACAGATGTAAAAAATTTTGTAAATATATAGCTGTGGCAGGGCCGCAGCTCATTCTAATGTTAGGTTATAAACGCAGCTGTTTGAACGGTTTGTCCGTGGGGAGGAAATTTTGTCAGTGCTGTTCTGTCAAATGCGATTACTTCCAGGAAATCCTGGAAATGTTCTTTATCTTCTGTGAAGAAACCCTTGTGAAAGCTAAATAATTAAGGTCATCGTTGAAAACCCGGTTACTATGATTGTGAAATCGCTCATCCCCCAGATCGATAATGGAGATGAACGTTTTGCCCAGGCTATCTAAATTTCTTTGTGTGAAGGATAATGGGAACCACAGGAGTTGTACTGCTGAGAATGACATGTCTGATTTGAAACCTGATAGTTGAAATAATTAATTGGTAACTAGACAGCTGTTTAACCCAAGGGCAAGTTCTGATGTCTGGCACTGTGGTGTCTCGGTGATTTCTGTTTCCGCTTAAGCTCTTAAGCGCTGTAACCATTCCGTTCTTGGGCAAATGAGTAGGTGGTGTGTACCTAGCTCTAGCATCCTGAGCTTCTGGTCACCTCTTCTGCTTCTTGTCATGATACAAAGACTAACAAATACAAAGACCTCCCCAGCACAGGAAGGTGAGGGGGGAAGAACTGAAGGTTTTATTTATTTAATTTGCCTTTCAGTGGGTCACGTTAAGCTTTTGTGCTTTGGGTAGGAGTGAAGGGCCTGTGTGCTGTGTTACAGTGGCTCCTCGGGGAGAGCAGCGTGCAGTGGGTGAGGGTGTCCTCAGTTGTCTCAGATGACCGTGAACAGCTGCCCCCCAGTATGTCTAAGTGAAGTGTTACTCGCACAGAAAACCGTCAGGCTCAGAAGAGATCTGCACACGCTGGACTATGAGCCAGTGAACTGGGCACCTGATTAATGTTGTCTCTCTTTTTTTTTTTTTTTTTTTCCCCTTGCTTTTTTTTTTCTCTGTTGCTTTCCTTCCTCCTTTTCCTGCTTAACCCAGAAAAACTGATTGAGGGACTCAAATCTCCTGAGACTGCGCTTCTGCTCCCTGATATCCTGCCTCTCGCTGACCCCTTCGGTAGCACGTCAGACGCTGTGAATGGTAAAAAAAAAAAAAAAACCAACAACTTAGGGTGCCTCTTCCCCTCTGTCTCACATGGCATGTCTTGTCCCGCATGATACCTCTGCGTGTTTAATCCCTCCAGGCTCTCAAAACAGCCGCTGATATTGGTGAAACACAATGTGATAGGAGGTTGTGGATTACGCTGAGGCAGACCTGCCGGTTCTCCGTGGGACTAGTGTCTGATCAGCGGAGACTCTGTGTTTGCATTTAAAAATCTGGGCTCGCTGATTAGGCATGATAACGTGGCGTGGTTGCGCCTTGTGTGTTCTTCTGGGCTTGGCAGAAGAAAGCTAATAGTTGACTGAAGCAGAAGGTGCAAAAAATCCCTCCATTTCTGTGAAAGGCTTCGCTGTCAGCGCGACCCAGGCACTGAGCCTGTCTGCCCATCGACCCTCGGCAGGATGGGGAGGACGGCGTTGCCCTTGACCTTGGGGCATATGCTGAGAATAAACATGGTAGGCTGCCCTGAGCCCAGATGCAGCAGGCTCCAGGCGGTGTAAAGATCTTCAGAGTGTTGCAGAACTGTGTTTGGTCTACTTGCCAAATGTATTAAAGACTAATAATTGCAGGCTGCAGTTGGTTGCAATCCGCTGCTTTTGCGGTTTTGGGCCGCAGCCAGGGTCCCCCAGCTAGCTGGTTGCAACCTTGTAGCTTTGAATAGAGAGGTAGGAAATGAGGAAACCTTCGTAGCAAGACTTTTTCTCCCTTTTGCAGTTTTCGGCAGTTGTCTGAATGCTCTTAGATAATGATCCCACAAGTCGCAGGCACAGACACACACTGCTGTGCAAACAGAAATGTTCAATAATCCCTCAAAGCTGACCGGTTCGATCGCCGCTGGTCCTGGCGTTTGACGCGAGTGCGTTGCTGCTGTTTAACTTCTTGGTCATTGCCTTGATGTTGGTCCTTGAGGGAGAGACCCAGACCAGCGTTACACCTGGCTGGTGTGACCGTGCCAGTTACCTTCCATGCCTCTCCCCCTCCCAGTTATGGCTTCTATAAAACCAAATCTTTCTTCCCAGCCTTTGTAAAAATGTCCTTTTTGTATCCATAAATGGACGTCAGGATCGGACGATACTGGGGACTGGCGTTTTCAGTAGGGCGCTGAGTTCCAAAACTTGATCACCCCTCCGTAGGGTCCGCAGTCTTTGCTCCACTGGGCGCTCCAAATGGAAAAAAAAGGTCCCACGTCTTGGCTTTTTACAGGCTGAAGTGGGAACGTGCTAAGGGCTCTGCGGCAGGTATTTTAATGATTTGTTGCTTCTCATGCAAGGGGACTCCTTAAAGGTCAGTGTGTTCCTTTTGCTGGAAGAGGATCTTGCAAAAACTTGCAGTTGTTTGCCCAGCCCCAGGCCGTCTGCTTAGCTGCAGGGCGGGCGTTATTACCTTCCCACCCTCTGGCTATTTCAAATTGGGCTTGCCCAAATTAAAATAAATAAAACCAACCCGACAGAAAAGCCTCAAACACAACAAACACTTAACGTGTTACGGTCTTCCCTCACGGAAGTCTGACTTCAGCCCCTCATTGCTGCCAGTATTAAAGGGTCTGTCATGCAGCAGACACGCGTTAAAGGGTCACTAAAGGATTCAGACAGCTGCCGCCTTCGTTCCTACTTACACTGTGTCTTGCAAACTAACCTCTGGCTTCTCCTCTGCTCTGGTGTTTCGCACATTTGGAAAGGAAAACCTGAGGTAGCTGTTGAGAGTCTCATACCGGGCCTCGAGGCTCCGTTGCCCCAACGCCTTGTGTCACAGACCGAGTCGGTTGCCTCCAACAGAACAGGTTGGTGCGGCGGGAGGGTGCTGGGGGGCAGGGGCGCGTCGTACCGGCGCGGGCTGTGTAAGTCCGAAAGCGCTGTCCGCTTCAGCATGAGCATCTGCTTTTCCCACCAGTGTAAACTGGGCTTGCTTGTGTGTCTTGTGAGTGCGTGCTGCATGGTTCCTTGAAGGTCACTGTTGCTTGTCTCCTGGCAAAGAAGGGTACGGTGTTCCCTCAGCCCACCCTTACAGATCCGTAGGGGCCGGAGTGTCGCTCCGATGAAGTGCTTCTGGAATCTGGAGCAGTCACTGGCTTGTCTGTTCCATTGGGGCACGGTAGTAAACAATTCCTGTCCCTTTCTGACTGCAGAGGCCTTGGTCTGGCCAATTCTGCAGCAGATAGACTGGTCCTCTTTTCAGAGGTCTCTCGTGGAACAGGCAGAGACTCCCTGGAAATCTCTCCCCGCACTCCCCTTCTCTGCCCCTGCTTTAACCTGTCACTCGTGTGGGTTTTCGTGGTGTTGCTCAGCGTTGGAGGGCAGTTAGCCCCGGAGGATGCTAAACGTGTTGCTGAGGGTGTTGGGAATCCCTCTGCCCTCGCTGCAGATGTTTTCCATCACCAAACCCGGTAGGTTTTGTGCTGGCTTTGCACCAGAGCTGTGTCTGTACACCGAGCGGACGGGAACGGGAACGTGAGAATGTGAGTTAACAGTGTTTGTGTCCTGTTTAATGCTTCCTCGCGCCTTTGGATGCTAACCTGGACTCAGACTCTCTCACTGGGGAAGACTCTCTGCTTGACTGTTCCCTGCTTTCTAATCCTGCCGCTGACCTCTTGGATGAGTTTGCTCCCGTAGCTTTCGCAGCTCAGCCTCACAAAGGTAAATGTCCCTTTGCCTCTAACACCCCATCCGTCCTGGAACGTGGTCTGTAGCTGTCGTGAAGTGAAGGTGATACCAGTTAACACAAGCAGATGCTCTCACCTGTCTGCTGGAGGTGGTTGGTTGGGGTTTTTTTTTGTTGTTGTTGTTTTTGTTCCCCACCCCCCCAAGTCATTGTTTTGGGTTTTTCTTCCAAGCTGGTGAAACTTGGAATCTACATTGAAGTACTAAGGTAAAAATATATAGATAAAAGTATTCGGCTGGACTGTAAAGACAAGGTTTGTCAAGACGGGTGGCATCTTCCATGAAGCAGGGGCACAGCAGAAGGGAGAGGGCTTTTGTGTGCAACCCTTCCGCAGGTTTGTAAGTGAACACGCTCCAGTTTTGCTTTTTGCACGTGGGATTTAACACCTGATTTTATGCTGCATTATTGACTCCGGAAGGGAGCCTGATAATTGTCCAGACCGGTGTCACAGGCTTTGGAAACAAAGAATTTCATTTTTTTTTTTTTTTTGGTTTGTTAAGAGTTAGCGTCCAAGGCATGTGACAGCTCTTTCAGATCTAGAGAATGTTTTACTCTTCAGAGGTTATCAGGAGAAGGTTCTTGAGTCAAACTGCAGTGTCACAACAAATAGGAATGAAAGTCTCTAAGTGCAATATCCAACTGGAAAATGGAACAGTTTCATAGTAACACAAAAAAGCGGAGCTGAAGAAAAGCAGAGCGTGTGTGGTAACTCCTCCGAGCTGCAGATCAGCCCTGGCAGTACATCAGTAGTGGAGCTTGAGCGGAATTGTGGAAACACTCTTTGGGGACCGGAGTTCTGTTCTCTTTCCGTTGAGTAGAGCACCCTGGGGAGCTGGCTCCTAACTGAGGTGGCTCCCCTCCCCCCGCCCTCCCCCGCCAGGGCGCAGAGCATCCCACTGAAACCCGGGCCCTCTCCGTGCGGTGTGGCTGGAGCAGCGGCACCGCGGTAGTTTGAAGAGCTGTGGGCTGGAGTGCAACTTGCACGGTGTGGGCTGACGTGGTTGTGACTGGCAGCAATGTCCCCTGGCAGCAATGTCCCCTGGCAGCAATGTCCCCTGGCAGCAATGCCAGGTGTTAGCGGGTGACTCGCACGAGCAAAGGTTGCAGTGAGTATCGGGTAGCGCCCGCCCACCCAGGTGGGAGCGAAGACCAGAACTTCTGTGCTATTTGCCGCTGTGAAAAGCGAGGCCCAGGGCACAAACCCGAACTACTGGGTGCCCCTTGACGGTGGGTTTTGCTTAGCTTATTTGGTAAGTATCCCTATAGCAACAGAAAACGGTCTGTCCTCAGAGGAATCGCAGTAAAAACAGTCTGGAATCAATTTTTACACTTGATGGCACCTCAAAATGAGTTTGTGTTTTTCATAGAGCTTTTGGGTTTAAACAAGCAGTTGTTCTAATTGCTCGCTGCTATAATACAGTTCCATGCCACTTTATTTTGAGTAAATGGCTTGAAATGTGTGTCGAGCAGTTATTACTCCATGTCTGGAACATAGCAAAGCCAAAACATTATCGGTGTGACTTAATGAGAAAATGAATTAACAGACTCCTGCATGACTTCTCCCAGGCTGCCCTGCTGTTCCCTCTGGGATGAGAACGGCTCGCATTTGATGAGGAAAGTGAGACTTCTGTTAGCAGCAGGGAGGAGAAAAATATTAAAATCTTCCCAAACTCATTTATGGCTTGTTTTCAGACACTGCTTTTACAGCTCTGGGTGCGGTCACTAACTGTACATCTGTCTCAATCTTTTTTTTTTTGTTTGTTTATCCTGGCTTTGGTGATGTAAAGCACCTTTGGGGCAGATGCTGCTGTCCGTGGGTATAATCAGCCTGTGGAACTGCAGCGCCGCAAGTTAGCGGTGGGACCAAGGGAATGAAAAAGCAGCCGTGGTCTGAGCATGGAATGATGCTCCAGCCATGCCATAGCATCCTTTCACTTGTCCTTTGCTTTTTTCTGGCCTCTGAATTTTTGCTCAGCCTTCAAATTGGCATTTGCCGAATACAGCACCAAGCTGCACGTGTGCGAGAGGGGAGAATTTTTCTGCTTGTGGTGATAGATAGTCACCGAGGTGAGCTCAAAAGCTTTTAAAGGAGTTTTGCCTGAGTAGGGAGACTTGCCAGCCTTTCCCTCCTCCTAGGAAAGATAGTCCACAAGTGGGCAGTGCTCCTTCAGGAGCTTCTTGTCCAGCCGACTTCAGAGCCATGAGCAATTGCACGTGTAACTGAAGTGAAATGGAAATAGGATGCCTGCAAAGGCTCCCAGGTAGGTTGAGAAGAGCCACAAACAGGTAACTCCAGATGCAGAATGATGATGAGATGAGACTTTCCATTAATCTGTGTCTTTGATGCTTTGCAGGCTGGTCTCTGATAAAATTTGTGGGTGTGTTTTTCTGGGTCTGATCCTCCAAGAGGACACTGTATTTCCACAAGTGGTTTCTTGCATCATCTCACCCCAAACGTGTTAGCTTATTTGTCATCTTTAGGTAAAGCGCTTTTGTTGTTGGTAGGAGTCAAACAGGAACGTTCCTGTTCCTTGGAAACCATCGACTTGTACGTGTCCTTGCTGGCTTTCAGAAATGTGGCCTAGCTTTTGGACCATTTTTCTGGTCCAGCTTTTGGACCAGCTTTTAGAAGGTATTTTAGGTGTCCGAAGTAACAAGTGTAGTGATGCACAGCGAGTATGAAAGTCTCTAAAGGGACGTAATTGCCTGATAAGGCAGATAGATGTCTCCTCTACTGGGGAGATTGTTGAAAGTGCCTCCTGCCAGGTGTCTAACTGTGGCTGACGTGGTTTGAAATCAATGGACTTCTGTGCCAGAACTGCTCTAGGGACCTTTAAAAAAAAAAATCATCTCTCTCAGTATCTAGTTATGTCTTCAGGCATCAAAACACCTTGGAAATCTGACTTCATACTGCACTTTTTCCTTTATTGCTCTGGGTGAAAGCTCAGGGGTTTTGTCTCACGTAGATGACTGGAATTTCTTCTGTGGTTTTTTTGGTTTTTTCCCCAGCCCTTTTCTTCTCCCTGTGCATGAGAGCTGGTAGCGGGAGAGCCAGATTGCGCTCTTAAACTGTACTAATATCTGACAGCCACTGGACGATGGCAAGGAATACCTCTGGTCCTCGGGAGCTTAAGCTGCAGGCTTTTACCACAGCTTTGAACTACGCCAGTTGTTAAGCCTTCAGATCGGCTGAATTTTATTTTGGTTCTCATGACTTGGCTTGCTTTTTGGTTTGTTTTGGTTGGTTTTTTTTCCCCTCTCCACTTCTGTATTTAATTGGCTCTCTTACTTACCTTCTTTTACCAAAGACTTACCAACTTTATTTCACCTTTGAAATGAAACTCCTGTTTCTAAACCCTGTCTCAGAAAACATAAAGATGTTCTAACACTTTTTAGCAATTCTAACCAGCCTTCTCTGCTATCTTTGCTTCTTTACCTCTGTTTCTCCTTTACGCTGCAGAAGATACTAACCTGATATCAGGCTTTGATGCTCCTGAGGGCTCTGAAAAAGTGACAGAAGATGAGTTTGACCCAATTCCAGTGTTGATATCCAAAAATTCACAAGGTAAGCCAGGATGTGGGGGTGAAAAAGGGAAGGAAAAAAAGAAAACAAATAACATAAATTAGTTCTGGGGCAATGGTGCTGCAGCACACGTGAACTAGTTCAAATTGTAAACTGTAAGGTGCTATCACCGTAGTATTTAGTGAGCTTAGTTGTTCTCTGACTTGCATTGGCCTTGAAATTTCTCTAGATTCTCTGTTTGTGAGAAGATTGCATGTCCAAAAAGATAATAGAGGCGTGCAAGTATCTTTAGGTCCCGTGAAGAAATTCCTACCAGCCTGCCAGGCAGGGCGCGCACATACCTCTGCGTTCCTCGATGTTCCTATTTACTGTTCAAGCCAGTGAAAGAAGGTCCTTCGACTTTTAAGTTAACCTGGCGTGAGGCACAAGAAAGGGAGACTATGATAATCCTTTATAACTCTGAAACTCCTGCTAAAAGAGAGTTTTTTCACTTCTGACTGATGTCTTTCAAAGGTGCTTGTGGGAACTGAGTGTGAGAAGTTTGGTGGACCGGTACCCACGCCCTTTGAAGGGCTTTGAGCAGTCAGAGTCCTTAGGACAGAAACTGGAAAGTGTTTCGTTTTTACAGCGTGCCCGTCACCTAGATCACATCAACGTGATCTTTGCCAACAGTTTCAGCCTTGTTTGGGCTCAGTGTAAGAAGCAGCATTTCATTAAGAGACATAGAATAGTGCTGCGTTTTGTAAGTCTTGCAGGGACAGAAGTAGGCAGCCTTTTGCAGTCTGGTCAGTCAAGTAGGTCTTCTCTCTGCAGTCACGCTGTTGAAAAGTTTTAGTTACAGCTTTTTATACGCTAGCGTAGGTTTAAAGGCATATTCCAGGGCTCCCTTTCGTGTGTTTTTTTTTTTTTTTCTTTTTGGTTTGGTTTTTCTTATTTCCCTAACTCCCACTTTTGTTCATGGCAGGAATGTGCTGTATGCCTGCTCTGCATCTAATGCTAGCTTTCAAAGACTGATGCTCATTAGTAAAAGTTCTGAGACCTTAGAAAATCTGCTCCTGCTGAAAATGAGAGAAGATTTCTAGCCAAGCTGGGCCAAGATAGCCTACCTTGAGTAAAGAGGAGCATCTTCCCTTCAGTGTCAAAGTACCAGTTCTAGGAAGCCACGTGGTAGCTCCATTCTCCTTGAAGTAGCTGCCAGCTCAGAGGTGCTCTTAAAACAGCAACTAATTTTCAAGATTTAAAACTTAGAATAGTTCTTTTTATAGGTTGTGGGGGCTCTTGTAACTGCTTTATAGTGCCTTTAGTAAGGACAGAATTCTGCAGCTCGGTTGTAAACCTTGGGGAAAAGAAATGGTTTGTAGAGGCTTGTTGGCTGCGGTGATGTTTTCCCGTGCAAGCCTAGCGAGCTGGGGTTGGGGGGTGGGGAGAGGGTGGAAGAGCAAGCAGGGGATGTTGTTGCTATCGTGATGCAAGTAATGAGAAGAGCTTGAGCAAACTTTCTGTTTTGCTTTTGAATTTTTCTTTTCTTTTCTTGCTTGATCTTGAACATCTGAAACTGTCGCGTGTGTGTGTCCTGTTCAATACTGAATTCCTATCTCTCACACTTTCAGGTGGGCATTCTAGAAACAACAGTGGAAGCTCTGAGTCCAGTCTTCCCAACATAGCCAGGTCTTTACTGCTGGTGGATCAGCTCATAGACCTGTAGCAGTGACACAGTAGCAGACGCAGTTTCTGTAACGTACCTAATCCTCCGTTTTCATTTCCAGAAGAGTTACCTTCAGTTGTGGTTCTTTTGGGCTTTTTTTTTTTTTTTTCCTCCCCTTTAAAAGAAAAACAAAGCTGCCAACAGGAGACAGTCGCCCACCTTTCTCCCCATCTTCCCATGCCCTGGGAAAGATTCTGTCTCAGTTCTCCAGGTAGTCCTCTCTACAGCTGGTAAAAAAACAAAACAAAAACAAACAAACAAAAAAAACCTGTTATGGTTCCGTCTGCACCGTCCTTAGCCACCCCGCTGAGATGTACACATGGCACCGTGGAAAGCCTAACTGTAAATGAATTAGATAATTGTAGCTGATGTATGATCCCTGCGTACAACAGACTCCTTTCGCCTTAGAGTAGTGCGTGAACAACTGTGTTTCAATCTTTGCGTTTGTGTTTTTGGGTTTGGTTTTTGTTTTCTTCCTGTTTTCTGATGACTGGGCAGGAGGAAGGGGCCAGGTGAGCTCGGTAGGGACGTCCCTCTCCTGCAGATCGCGGGTTAGGGCAGCTGATGTTTCCAAATTGCTAGTATATGCTTCAGAGGAGGAGAAGGCACCGAATTCCCCTGAAGCTGTCTGGCCTAGTACCTCTGGTGATGGTGCATATGAAGAGAGTTTTCCGGACTGCCCCCAGCTAATGGTTTGCTGTTTAACAATCCTGCTTGTGAATGAACTGCGCTTCTTTGGGGGAGGGGAGGAAAAAAAAAAAAAAACCCCTAACAAAAAAAAAACCCAGATTGTTAAAGCTGCAAAAATGACCCTAAGTGAAATATAACAAGGTTTTGAACCAAATACATGTGAGTATGGCTGTGACGAGCATTTTGTCGAACTTTTTTGGATGAAAAGGGCATTGCAGCAGCAGCAGATGTATTTTCTGTGACAACTTTTCTGTGTTTGACTGGAGAGAAAGAAAAAAAAAAAAAGAAAATCCCCCCAACCTACTGTAAATTGTGTATGAAACAAATTGTTCTACGGTTGTCTGTCTTATTTTTAATCATGGTTTTAGTCAAGCATCTGGTATCTGTTCTGGGTTCCCCGTTTTCTCTTGTAACTGCATATAGTGCAAACCAGTAAGTATGGAACCATTTGTTTCAGTAGACAAAGATTACCGTGGACTTTACTCCACTTGTTCTTTGTGGAACAAGCATGCACTCGGTTCAGACGGTTTGAAATAAGTGCTGCTACAACTTGATGGGTTTTACCTTTTCTTTTTCCCTTCACATGCTTAGTTTGTCAACTGGCTGGATACGCTAAACTTGTTTTCATTGGCTTATGGTCATGAAGTCCAGAATTTCTATCTTGTATTTGAAAGCTCTTTCTGAACAGAAGGACTCTTCCTCTGTAGTGGAATAATTAATAGCTTACTGCTAACCTTGTGTATGTGTATGTAGCTGTATTAGTAAAAGTGCAGTTTCCCACGTGCGAAAGTATGAACGACTGAAATATGTATGTACTGACCTCTCGCTGAGAAGGAAAGAAATCAAAGTTTGTGACGACTCCTTTCCTATCTCCAGTCTCTCTGCTGTTCCCCTCCCGACACTTAGTTTAACAAATTCTGTAAATAGAACTACCATCGATTGTGTCTGCTCTACATTACTCTTCTTTTAAAACCTACACTTAATAATAAAAGTATTGCTTAAGTGTGTTGTATCATTACATGTGTATACTGCACTTTCCAAGAGAAGCTTTACATGAGAACTATGGAAATGACCTTAGTAAAATTGTGGATAGAACTTTATTATTTTTTTGTTTTATATTCCTAAAGCACAGGCAAGCTGGACTGGAAAACATGAAGACGCTATAGATAGAAAGTTATTGTATAGTCAGATACTGAGATTATATGAAAAGAGAATGGATTTTAAAAAGTAACCATCTACTGTATATTAGAAACAAAGATTTCTGTGAATTAAAGTACTTTTAAAGAATGTTTAAGATTTTAAATCTAATGGCGCTTGTTCAAGGGTTCTGGAAAAAATTATAAATGCACTGGGTTGTTAATAATGCTATTAAATAAGCAGATGTGAATGTTTATTTTATTGCTTTTTCAAGTAGCTATTCATGGATCTGGGTGGGAAATACGATACAATGGAAGCGTACATTTTTAGACACGTCTATTATCTAGACCGCCTTCATCAGAAAATACTCGCCACTTACTTGCGGAATGAATGGAAAATGTGAGGGAGATGAAATGAGCGGGTAATTGGGGATTAATCTCCAAAAAATGTGACTGTCCTATGGGCGTTATGTTCGCGTTGGTATGCTGCTTGGGCGTTGAAAGGGTTTGTGTGAAAGCTGCTGCTCTGAAGGAGGAAATGGAACTTCCAGCCAGTGTCTTCACGGGAGGTGTTTGGTACCCAGTGTTCCCCAAACGGCCTAAGAATGATTCCCTCTATGGCTCGGGCTGGAGGAGAGGCTTCTGTCCCCTTTCAAGGGTTGTAGGGTCAGGTGGTGTTACGTAGCAGTAAAACCTGCAGTCGGCAACATCACAGCGGGGTCCTTCCCCTCTCTGCCCCGGGTGTCATGTCAGGGTGGCAGAGGAGTCTTTCTGCCCTAGGAGGCTGAAGCTCGTAGTAGCGTTCTTGGCTTTTGCTTCTTTTGATAGATACTACAAATGCAACCCCAGCGCGCAGAGCAGTTTTCTTTCAAGTCAAGGTTGTGCTCTGGGTGCCAGGGTAGACTCTGGTTTGGGGCACCAAGGTGTTCAAAGGAATGGTTGGAAGTCAGATGTGGGTTCTGGTTTACTCAGGGGGCTTGGTTTTCCACCTGCCCCCTGCTTTGAGAGTCTTCACAGTTTACCGGGATGAGCACAAGCATCACACCCACAATTCAGAGACCAGCAAATTTATGTGATTTCTGGCAATATCCACCGCGTTGGGAGCATCTGTCCCAAAACTAGGAGGTGCGGCTTCCTGAATTTGGGCTGTCCGAGTCCTTGGCGGGTTCCCTGGGGCTCGGCCGAGTATGAAGGACTTGCACAGTGCCTGCAGCCCCAGCCAACCTGCTGGAGAAGTCTGAGATGGGTGGAAGAATCTTGGCACTGGTGGCGTTGTGGCGGACCACCTGCGTCCTCTAAGAGCCTGTTCGTCGCAAGCTTGAGTGAATCTCTGTATAGAGCAAAATTATTTATAGAGGGAGCTTCTTGTAAATGAATGATGATGGCATTCTTCAGCTTGAAGGTTTGCAGGATATTGCCCCTAGTGACTTTCTGAAACCACCTTATTTAAAAACTTTCATTGTAATAACAGGTTTTTTAGACTAAATTCAGCTGTGATCCGGAACGAAGACAGAGTTCAGCAAGTTTTGGGGTATCCATGCAAACATGACGTGGAGCGTGGGGGTCTCTGACTACAGAAAGCATCACCAAGCACACAGCGTGCTGCAGTAGCACCTGAAGCGTGTGCATGCCTGCCTGGAGCGAGTGACTGTCTTTAGCCAGTGCGTTTACTAGTCCAGGAGCTCTCATGGGAGTCAGAGTTGGGGAGTAGCTGGCACAGATGTGGGGGAAGCGTGAATGTGACATGACGGAGTGCTCTGAGCGAGGCTTAGCGGTTAACTCGGTTACCGGTAGTTGGGTGAGGCTAGCTCCTGTGACTTCTCTTTGAGGCGTGTGGGTGCTGCACATCGAAACTGCATCACTCCAGCAGGAAACGTAGACTGGGGGGGGGATGGATGGAAAAAAGGGAATTTCTTTGTGTTTATTTTTCGTTCCCTGTGTAGTCCGTTTCCGTAACTGAAAGAAGCTGTGCTCTGGGGACAGGCATGCCTATGTACAGGAGTGCCGGCTCCGTGCACAGCATCAGATCTGTTTGTTCTGTGGGAGGAAAGGTGGGTTGCTTGGTAGGGGGTGTTTTAAGGACATTACTGATGGTGTGAGACTTGTTCTCCTGCCCTGCGCGGGAGGGAGTTTAACTCCTAGAAACTTGCCTTGTGCTTTTTTGAGATGGTCGCAGGCTGCGTTGTAAAAATGACTTGCATACGTAACACTTCCCTGTGCACAGGGCAAATGAGGGGAAACCGAACGATGCAGTTAGGCTCCAGCTGGTCAGTCTGTTCATAAACTGCTGGAATGCGGTGCGTGGGGTTGGTGTGTTTAACGCCTGCCCTGTCTCACTTTGCAGGGTGCAAACGACTGTACAAAGTGTGCCAAAACTTGAGCGTTAAATTCCTTGTCTTCTGGAGCTGAAGAACCCTAGATCTGCCCCCAGATCTGCTGCTGTGCAGTGGCTTTGGGTAGAAATGCTGAATTCTGCTGTCCCGGTTGTTGTCCAGTGACACAGTAATGGTCATGCTGACCTTCGGCGTTCTGCTTTGATACCTCCTCGCTGAAAGCACTGTATGAGGGTAGTTCTGTATTTGTTAATTACACTGCTTCTAGGAATGGGAATACAAGGAAAACCGCTACTGTTTCAAGAACGAAGGAATGAGAAATCTCTTGTCCCTTTTTAAATGCCGAACTTACTTCTTAGTAATTATGCTGACTTTTACCTGCCAGTTACCACGTGTTGAGACCTTCCTGACTTTGGCTTGATGAAATCAGGAGAGTTCCTCGGTGGAAGAGTAGCTGTAGACTCTAGGAATGCCTCAGTCTCCCCTGACTTGCTTGTTCTGGGCTCTGCTCCAGAAATGAGGTCATCATCCTGGTGACCGCCTCCTTGCAGCCCCTTGTCATAGGGAAAGTGAATCTTTTACAGCCTTCGTGTCAGTTATTTCCGTGCTTTGCCACTTCAGTACACAATTTTCCTTTAAAAGGTGGGGGAATTCGATGTGTCAGTGCTGTAACTCGGGCAGATGGTCTTTTTTTCAGGTTGCTTTCTGAATACATGCAGGGTGTGTTCCTGGGGTACCAAGTGATAAGTGGTTTTATGACTAAGGTTCTCCCTGCAGAAAAGGAGCCTGCATACAGTTTATGATTATTTTTTTTTAGTATGTATATCTGACCCTGGAATAAAAAAATACACACAAATGTTGTACAGGGATAGGGAGAAGCCTCATCTATAAACTCAAGTTTCTGTAAAGGTTTAATGCTGTAAAGCTTGCAGCTGTTAGGAGTGTGCGTGTGTTAAAACCTCAGTGTTAACTGAAAACGTAATGGATGCTTCCTCATGAAGTAACACACAGATCTCGGGAGTCCAGAGGAGGAGGGGACAAAAGAGGCAGCTGCCTGTTGGTGGTGTCCGTCTTGGCATAGGCAGATGTTAGGAAATGCTGCCTCTGCAGAAGAGTCTTCTCTTTTTGCACGAGGGGTTGTGGGTGCTTTGTGTGTTGATTCAAGCAAACCATCTGCCTGCATCTTTTCAGGCCTCTTGCATAGCGGTGCCCTTGGTGTGAACGGGAGCAGAGTGATCGCAGGGAAGGGGCAGGGCTTCGAACAAAAAGGCACTGTCTTAGTTTCATGAGATTTGTCCTTTACCCTCATGCTGTTGCCAGCTCGTGGAGTGACCCTTTTTCTCCTTTACTGTAACACAGAACAAAACTGCCATGCCTTTTCATGTGGAGCTGTCCCTTGAGTGCTTTGGTCTCGCTGGTCTCTGATCTCGGACCTGCCGAAGCATCCGTCGGCACTGGCAGACTTAAATTCTCTGTCGTGCTAAAAGTTATGCAGCGTGTGCCTCTGAAACGTTCATCTGCAAAGCCTGTAGCTATGGCTGCTGATGGGCGCGCAGTGACCTTGTCTCGTTAGCTCTAACCTGACCTTTCTGCAAAGCGGGGTGGGGTTTTGTGCTTTGATTGCCCACGTCAGTGTCTAAACGTAGCTCGGACCTCTTAACGTACGCGATTAACAACTGTGAGAGGAGCTGTCTAAGCCACGGTCTAGTTAAACGTGCACCCAGGTGTTAGCTACAGTAAAATGCTGGCATGAGGTTGTATTTCTTGTCGTGATGCTGCCATAGCTCCTTCTGGGACTGTCCCTTCGCTTTCTGTCAAAGGAAACAAACTGAGGCAGCCCAAGAATGCGGGAAAGAAAAGGTGCCTGGGATCAGTTTCTGCGGGATGGTGTCTGGAAAACAGGTCTTCGTCCTTCAGCATCAGAAAAATAGAACATGGGAGTGTAGATAGTGCTCGTCTCTTGTCTGTAAATCCCCAAACTTCTCAGGTAGCCCATTGTGCTTTACTATTGTGGTGCCCATTTTCATTGGTTTCAATTTATCAGGGCCCTTCTCTTCGTGCTGTATTGCCTTGCAGCTTTGACTGAAACCAGCTCCTAACTGAAGGCCGGAACAAGCATCGCTTCGTGTTTTTCCTCCCAGAGTAATTCACAGCTCCTATACTGGCCTCGGCAAGGGAGAAAACGGCTTCCAAGTGTCTGGTGCCCCTCTCGTTTATGATGGGCAGAGAGAGCATTAGAGAAAGTAATTTTTCTGAAAATAGAGCGTTCTGCCTATCATAGAACGTCTCCAAGTTCAGAGACGCATGCTGCTCCTGTCCTGAGCAAACAGGCTTCTGTCCTGTCAACCCTCCTCTTGCTCTGTCATAAATGTCACCACTTACATGGACGTAGACGCCTACTAACGCAAGTAACTTTAAAGAGAAAAATCTGAGCCAGTGACTTGTTTGTGCTGTTCTTGTGAAAAGCAGGCCGTTGGTTTGCATTGGCATAGTGTTCACCGTGATAAATGCCTTTTTCCTTTCCTTGTTTTCCTGTATGCTGCATTTCAACGAGGACTGGGTAACTCGGAGGCATTTGCGTGATGTGACAACTGGTCTTGCTCTGCTTCAGCCTGTATTCTCAAAATCTCACAATAATACCTGGTAAATATATAACCAGCCTCCTGGAAGAAAACACCACCGTAGACGTACTGTTCCTGTAATCTGAGATTAGCAGCTAAGGTTAAACCATTGCTGGCAACATAGGCTTCAGGAAAGATAGATAGTATTTTTGTAGAGTAACTTATAAAATGTTCACATATCTACACTGTCTTTATTCAGCAGTGTAATGTATCTAAGTGAATAGTTTCCCAATAAATACAGATTTTGATGCCTAATGAACGACTACTGTGTCTTTAATTGTGAGAAGTGACTGAGAAGGGGTTAACTTGCATGCATCTATAGACTTGATCAAGAAACGGTGCCTTGCAGGCTGCGATGGGTGTGCAAATGTGAACGAGTAACCTGGGCGATGATGCTATTTTGTCACAGCGGGGTGCGTTGGTCAGTGGATACCAAACAACCTCCTTACCCTCCTCATTCGTTCAGCAATTCAGACTGCTTAGTTTTCACGTGCCTTTTTCCTATCCTCTTGCTAACATGAGTCCAATGACATACTCCTAACCCGCCAGTAGTTCTTTGAAGGTAAGATATCTTCTGTTCTGTCTGTGTGAGTTGTAAGGCAAAACCAACCCCATCTTGGGCTCTTGTAACTGGAGGAGGGCAGTCTTCTGTCTTGTTACACTAACACAGAAGCAAGCCAGATCGTTATGTTAGATACCTGATGTGAAGTCATGGTATGGAGCGTTTAAAATCACTTGTCTCGCAGTGGTTTAAAGTAATGCTGCTGTAGTTACCAGGATTCATTAAAAGCTCTATGCTGACCTTCATTCTTTGAAATGTGTGTGTTACTCTAGCAGTTTGTAGGGCATCCCTGTGTATTTTACATGCCCGAGTGTAATTCCACGTATCCGTGGGATGGCTGACAGAAGTAGAGGCTATGCCAAGCTATAGATCTGCTTGTAGGGCAGTCAGTAAGCAACAGTGTAGAATGAAATGACAAAACTTGCCTGTTTGCTGGAGCTTCACCCCAGGCAGCAGTGTTATGAAGCAGGAACCTCTCCTATGGTGGTCGTCATTGTGGGTGGCAGAGAAAACCTTGTGGAGTGGTGCTGGGAGTGCTGGATGTGCCCATTCGTGTGTCAAACATCTTCCATCTCGGAAAACCGGTGCTTGTGGTGTCCCCAAGCTGTGAAGCAGTGCTGAGCTGTGTGTCAGTTTGTGTGTCTGTCATAGATACCTTCCCTGGCATTTTTATTTTCTTTTATTTCCCCCCCTCTCCTTCCCATTTTTCATGCGTGATGGTGATTTAAATCTGAACGGCATGATGTTTCTTGTGGAATAAGTACCTTTCGTTCTTATTTGTGACTGAGGAGATGGGGCTTGTTGAGTAACGCTCTTCTCTTGCATTTTTAGGTCTGCAGAGGGATCCGGCCCTATTCCCAGTTGTAGCTCTTGGACTCTGTAAAGGACCTTCTGGCAGTGATGGACTTGCTTTGTACAAGGGTCAGTCTGAGATGCTGGCGGTGAAAACACAGCACAACTCAGAGTCAGACTACATAACGAGAGATGGCCCTTCAAGCAACAGCTCCTTCTACAGCAGCGAAGGCGAGGGGACAGACCACGAAGGAGATATCTTGGATTGCAGTGGGTCCAGGCCTTTACTGATGGATTCGGAAGAGGAGGAGGAAACCTGCAAGCTGTGCGCAGGGTTCCTGCAGCCTGCACCCAGGGAAAGACGTGAGGCCTCCAAAGAAGATCCCCACTCCCAGTCTTCCCAGGCTAGAGCAGGGGAGACGCTGTTCCCTGCCTTCCAGTTGCACACCGGGGAGGTTTTTAACGAACCGGATGTTTTTGCCACGGCTCCTTTTCGAAGCTCAAGAAAAGTGCCTGATGAGGTGGATGTCTTTACCAAAGCTCCTTTTATCTCCAAGGGCAACGTGGCTCTTAGACATCCAGAAGAAGCAGATGTGTTTCTGAGAGCCCCTTTCACTAAAAAGAAAAGCGTGGAAGAGTTGACTTCCCACAGTATGGCTAAGGAACCGTTTGCTTCACCCGTTTTCCTAAGTCAAGGAGGTGATGTCCAACACAGAGCTAACCCAATGTTCCCAAGCCTGGATTCGGCAACGCGTGGGTCCATGGCCTCGGCGAGACCTCAGTATCCCTCTGCCGGGTTTACTCAGCTAAGCAATATTCATCCCTCTTCTGTCAGAGCTATGGAGACGCAGGAAAACATCCCTTCTAAAGGTGTGCCGCAAGAGCAGGGCGGCAGTGCCAGTGAGAGAAACCAAGGAGGACACGCGCTGCCCCAGGAGGCCGTGCTGGGCTCTGTGGTTAACAAGCCTTTCCGTCCACAGTCCTTGTCAAAATATTCCCGTCATTACAGCCCAGAAGACGGACAGGGTCTCGAAGCCAAGCCCATAGCTGCTTACAAAGTGGTTTCTCAGACC
The DNA here is from genome assembly GCF_023638135.1 of Falco biarmicus. Lineage (NCBI taxonomy): Eukaryota > Metazoa > Chordata > Aves > Falconiformes > Falconidae > Falco > Falco biarmicus. The sequence goes on from NC_079305.1 coordinate 761,401, forward strand.
AACAGGCAGGCCATAGCAGGATCTGTTGCTGTTGCCCCTCTGTCTTCCAGGACTACAGACCTGCCCGGCGGGGATCCGTTTGCTTCAGCACCCTTTCCTTCCAAAGCGGGAAAGCAAAAGCCTTAATCTGCTGTGAGCTCGGAGGTGTGCTTCCCACAGGACCACCTCTCGCACGACCTTGAACCTTTTAGTTGAAATGAATGACATAGCAATATATATATATATATAAAAAAAAATTATTATTTTTTTGGTCAGAACTCTATTTGCAGTGATACATAGTTGAACCATTTTAAGTTATGTTAGTTAGTCTGAATGCCTGGATCTCAGGATCTTCATATCCTTTTCAGTTGCTTCTTACCTTCCTCCTCTCACTGTCTTCCCCCCCATTTATTTTTTAGATGCTTTTCCAAACCAGTGATATTCTGTATTTTCTGGTCCTGGCTGGGGAAATGCATTATAAGATGAATGAAAAGGTTTATTAATTACAGAGCAAGTCAAGCCGGACTTGCTAGTGCTCTGGAAATGAAGCGATTACACAGGTTAAAGGGTTATTGCGACTTCTCTCTTATCAGTGGGGGCTTGTCTGTCCCTGCTGCCTGGCAGTGGTGACAGACCTGGCAGCCGCGGCTCCAGAGCCGTTCAGCTGTGTGCGTTTGTAGGTTATAGGCACACGGCGTGGGAGCGGGGCAGGCGATGGCTGGGACCGGGTTTGTGCAGTGCTGCTGTGAGCAGAGCCGTGGCATCGCGCATGCAGCATTTCTTTGCTCGCTGTGACGTGTTAACACGTGGAAGTGCTTCTGCCTGGGGGCCTGTGCTGGAGCCCAGAGGAGTCGGTGGAAGGACCCACAGTGACTTCAGTTGCTTGTTTTGCAAATGCTCAGATGTGTGAACTTCAGCAAAGTGATTTGTCAGGCTGTTATTACTGCTCTTGGTTGGAAAATCGAGTGATTGGGCAGAGCTTTCAGTTTTACTTGCATATTTCCTGTCTGGTTTATGCCAAAGTGTAGGACCCAGAAATCTGCTTATGGTGTTGTGAAGGAGAGAGCCGTGCATTTTTACAGTATTAAAAATACGCCTTATGGAGAAATTTATTATGCAAATAACTCGATAGGTGTCCTGATCTACATACCTCAGTGGTGTAATTCAGCATTGGCTGCAATCTGGTTAGACTGATTTATACTAGCAGAGAGCTTGACTCTGTGTTTGTAAATTCTGCCTTTTGTTTTCCTGTTGAGGATGAACCTAAACAAAATCCATTCACACTCCTTTGGTAATCTTTGCTCTGTTTCTGAAATACTGTGCTTTCTACCATGTTTCCAAAGAGAAAGACAACTTGTTTTTTGTTCGGTCATCGATGTAGTGAATCCCAATATAGCATTTAGAGGAAAAAAAATGCCTGGGCTGGCAGCTGGGCGGAAACAAAGCAGGCTTTGCTTCCTTCTCTTCTCACTAATGTAAGACAGAGATAAGAGTGAAACAAACCTCTCATCTTTATTTCACAAAATGCCTGGTTGCATAAGTTATCTTAGATCTGCTATTTCTGGCCTGCAAAGGCTACTTGTAAGTGTGGACTGGCTTTCAAAACATCCAGTTACAGGGACTCTTTGGGCTCCGGGTCCCTGATGAATCTTTGCTGTGCCATAATCCATCCTCCTAATGGGTGTTGGTGCTGCAGAATGTCTCCCAAGAAAAAAAATTTGATAGTTTTATTTTTAAGGACTTGACATTCATGAAAAAAATCCCCATTTACTCTAGTAGCATCTGGCCAAGTCTCTTAAAAGTCTTGCGGTGGCCACTTCTCAAGGGACTTTGTTCATTGTCATGTGAGCTGGAGCTTGCACTGAGGGCAAAGGACATATTATTTTGCGTTTGGGTGTTTCCTGCAAGTGGCTCTGAGGTCTTTGGTGTTTGCAGGAGACTTGTTGGAGCAATGGGTAGGTTGCTGAGATCAGGGCTGGTTGTACGTAGAGCAGGTTCCTGCCCTGCCTGCTTTCTGATGTGTTTGTACTCAGAGAGAAAGTACTGTGAGTACTGTCGCTCTAAGAGAGGGAAAGATCAGCCGTAGCTCCTCCTGACTCACTGGGGTCACACCTGGGAGAGCTTCTGCCGTCAAAAACAGACTTCAGTCTAGTTTTGCAGGGAAAAAACCTGGCAGGGCCTCCAGTACATAGCTTTGTCCATTGTCCAGATAAGTATTAAAGGAATGCAATAGGCATAGTAAAGATGCACATAAAAGCTGCTTAAACAAAGCAGAACATTGCACAGTCCGGGGCTGACTTGCTGCTGACTTTTAAGCCCGGCAGCATGAGGGGAGGATGGATGGAAAAACCCCTGAATGCTGGGAGCTGACTAGCGAAGCATCTGCAAACAGGAGTTACACCGACTGCTCTGTTTCCTTTCCCCTCCCCGAACTCGGTTCCCCTCCAAAATACCTTCACTTGCAAGAGACGAGCTAAATGTTCTGCTGATTGTGCTAGGTGTGGGGATTGCCTGGGAGAGGGAGAAGCATAGACTTCTTAAGATCTTAAAGCCCTGGAGTGGGGAGGGAGGATACTTGAAAGCAGGGAGGCTGTGTTGGCTTGCACAGCCCAGTTGCTGGTGAATAGTGATCTGCCGAGCCCAGGTCAGGTCAACTTGTGTGGAGCCAGAAACCTGCCCTGCTCTGCTGTGCTCTGCGTTAAGTAATACTGGTGCATACCGGTGGTTTAGGGATTTTTCTATCCTCTTGTCACCACCTCTTGAAAACAGAAGTACTGTAAAGAAATTTCTGGATTTCCCTCGACATATTTTTCCAGCAAAGATGAGGCTGTTGTTTATCGTGTTTTGTTGTCAATTTTCCATTTAAGTATATACCCAAAAGGCGGTTGTTTTTGGTTTAAATATATACCCCCAAATCGGTTGTTGCTGGGCTGGATCAGTGAGAGATGCTGAGAATGACTGGGATAACAAACTGTGAATTCAAGGGATACCGAGGAGACTGGGCACAAGGGCCCAGATTTATTTCAGCACACAGCCTGCATCATGGCCATGCTTGCAGCCAGGAGGCTGAATTTGGCCTCGAGCTATTCAATTTGCTCAGAAAGCTGCTGGAAGGGAGGCCAGGCCTTGGTGGTGCAGGGATGAATCTGTGGAACAGGGAGATGCTTCGCTGGGGTGAGCAGGTACCAATGTATAAGATGACAGTTCAAGGTATTACCTCTGCTAACTGGATTCAGGTTCTCCTTCCTTTCCTTCATGTTACTTGAAAAATTGCTTTTGGACAATTCTGTGAAACTTCTTTCAGTACCACGTCCAGGTCTCACGTAGCTGATGCTGGAGAAGCATTAGCCTGTTCACCTTCATGCTTGGTCTGGAGCCCCTTGCCTCTTGCGTGTGTGTTCGTGTCGGCGAGGCGGAGATGAGCTGTGTGTAGTTCAGACCTTGCTATCCTGCACTGCCAGCCAAGGGAGAAAGGGAAAATGCACCAAGGCGCAGCGAGGTGTGCGGGCTTGTTTACAGCCCTGATTCAGGTCGGGTCAGGCTGAATTTTCAGCTAGCATTTTGGCAGCTTTTATGTTCTTCAAGCACTTTACACAAAGAGCAAGCTAACCGTGACCCAGAAGCTAATGATCCTGCCAGTGTACATCTAGTGCTTAAATGGTTTTAGATCTCTTTTGGGGAATGGAGGCAGCTTGTTTGTATCTCTGCATGTGACCTATGAAGTAATGGGACTTTCGGTTATGGTCAGAAAACTGAATTTCAGTGCCTGTTAGTCTGATATCCTTCTTGTTTCCAGCCTGTATTCCTCCTAATCCTGTACTACCAGTACTGCAGCTTCAGCATGATGAATTGTAAGTGGAAATTTCGCTTCCATAGTCTCTGAAGCTTACTGGTTTTAACGAATGTGGAAGAATAGCGCTAATTGTTTTCTTTGCCCTGCAGCCGGTGATCGTAATGAAATAAGACCGGTACGGCCTCAATGCAGTGTTCTGAAGTTGGTTTTCTGAACAGAACCACTGGTTTTATCTTTTTTTAAAGCTGTAGTAAAATTCTGTTAACTGCCCTGGGTCCTTGTGCACGGCTAGAGGCCCACAGTTATCGCTGCAGTCCTGCGACAATCGTAGATTCATGCAGGGAAAGGAACTGGTTCTTACCCATTGCCAACTTCAGCTTGAATGCACTTAAAGTCTCTCTTCAAAGTGATTAATCAGAGTTTCTGCATGGGAAAAAAAAAAAACCAAACCAGCAGTTGGCTTGGCTCTCTGTGCCTCACTGCCATGATGTTTGTACAATGCACGTAACGGGACCAGCTGCCGTGGTGTTAACCTGCGCTTTCCGCAGCCTGCCGCAGTATTTTTGGGGCTGTCCCCATATCTCCTCTCCCTTCCAGCCAGCTCAGCACTAGTCGTACTTGGTTTTAAGTTTACAATCTTGATCTCTGGAAGCCAGCGCACACTTAATCTGTAATGCACACTATGCATGCAACAATAGGTGATACTAAGGTCATAACAGCAAACCCATGTAAGCAATCATGACACACAGCACTTGAAGCATGTCTTCAGTGTGACTTAAGTAAGACTGAGTGAGATCTGTTTAATTGCTGAACTCTCAATCACTCCAAAGTGGTAATCAATTACTTTAACTCAGCTTCCACCAAAGACTCTTGTGTTGGGGAGTTGAATTTTTGTGGGTTCTTGTTCTGTTTTGTTTTCTCATGGTGTTAAATCAAGGCCTTTCAGTACACTAAAAGACCCCAAAGCATTTTTACAGTAGTATCTTGACAGTGAAATCTTGTTCCATTCTGAAACACATTCCTGAAACCTGATCAGCTCTGTTAGTGTTTCTAAAAATAAGCTACAGTCTGTAGTTTCCATTGTAGGTAGGGTAAATACTCTCACACCCACACACCAACTGAGAAGTACTCCCCTGTGAAGTTAGAGGGATAATGATGATCCACTGTTCCCCAATCTCTCCCCTCCAAAGGGAGAAATAATTGCTTGCAGGGGTGGGGAGGACAGGGTGCTTGCTTCGGTGTAGGACGCAGCTGGTAGAGCATCACTGCACGCTGAGTCCAGCAGTGAAACTCCCTTGTTTCTGCGTGGATGGAGAAGGGGGAGCTGGAAGCGTCTGTGGTCTCCACTAACTGTGACAAACAATCTGTGGCTCCTGTCCTAAGAGCAGTGTTTCATTTGCACTGTGTTGGTTATTAAGGTAATTCTTAGCGGTCTTGGAAGTACCTCTGACTTGCAGATTTGATGGAGTCAAGTTTTGCACTCCGGGTGTGATCATCTGTGTTTCTGGTAATCATGAAGAAACGTTTGAGTTGTAAACTTATGTACATTTTATTAAAACTGTATCTGATTACAATGCATCCTCGCTGCTGTGCTTTCCTTCTCCCCTCCCTGTGTGAAGTATTTTTGCTGGATACAAAGAACTTGGTTTGTAACCAGTTGTTCCTACCAAGGTACTGAACTCTGTCTGTCCCTACTATTTTATCTGGCAGTTGTCAAGTCAAACTGATCTTAACTGCTTTAAGCAGAGGCTTTGAGCAGTGGATATTCCAGTTTACAGGAGAGAAGCCTTCATGTCTAGGGCAATGCTACAGCCACAGGCAGTGCAGAGCTGTTGAGCCCTCCCTGCAAGCCTGGGAGCTGCTGCTGCAGGAGAGGAGGTGCAGAACAAACGCATTCTCCAAGAGGATCAGCCATACATGAGCGAACCGGTCTGTGACTGCCCGGTGCCAGGCGGAGCTGTGCATGTGTGTGGGGGGAAACGCGTGGCTATCCAAGAACAGGTTTTGGCAAAGCCCAGGGAAAACGTGCTTTCTGTGAGTGCAGCTGCATGCCAAGGTACAGCCAATCCAGCAAGGAATGACTGAAACGAGGGGCTGAAAGTTTGTTTAAAGGACTTTGGATTTTAGGTTGTATTAGTTAGTTGTAAGAGGATAAGCAGCTATGATCGGCCTAGTGTAAGTGACTTTCTGGTCCAAGGTCGGTAGGACTGTAATCATATGGGGGGGGGGGGGGGGGGGGGGCAGGCAGCCACGGCCCAGGCGCGAACTGGAACCTCATCATCTTGCTGAAAGTGCAGACGTGTCTCCTTCCTCCCCAGGGAGACTCTTCCTCTTCTTGTTCCTCCTCCAACAGCCCTGCATGGCTGCAGCAACACCTGCAAAATCGAGAGCTTCCACCTCAAATAAAATTTGATCAAAACAAACGCCTCACCTCTGACTTTTGCTGCGGGTCCCCATCCCCGCGAGGTTAATTTACAAGCTGTTGATGGCTTGTGAGGCTTGGGGGGCGCAGAAAAAGGTTTTTTGTGTGTTACTGGGCTGGGTGGTGAAAGGAGGCCTGGAGGGGGCTGTTCCTGAGCGCTCTGTGGTAACTGCCCCTTCCCGCCGGTGAAGAGGCCGTGCCAGCGGCTGGCACAGGGGCAGCGCTCTGCAAAGGTAAGAAGAAATTACTGAATAAAACCAAAAAGTATTACCCTTGGGGTGAGGGAGAGGGGGAAGGAGGCGTTGTAGATGGGCGTTTTGTAGGGAAGAGGCCGAGCGCGGGCTGCCGCCGGCAGGGGCCGCCGCCGCGCCTCAGGCCGGGCGGGAACGGGGCGGGAACGCGGCGGGAACAGGGCGGGAACGGGGCGGGAACGGGGCGGGGCGGCAGCGCCTGAGGAGCGCCAAGATGGCGGCTGCGCGGTGGTTCGGCGCTGCGGTGGGGCTGGGCGGCCGGTAGGTGACCGCGGGGCTCGCTCGGCTCCTCGCTGCCCCGGCCCGGAGGAGGCAGCCCGGTTTGTGTCCCGGAGGGGTCCCCTCTCGCCCCTTCCCTGCGCGGCTGGGGGGGGGGGGGCGGCCGTGTCGTAGCGAGGGGCAGCCGGGCCGCGCCGGGCTCTCCTCGCTCTTCCCCTTCCCCGCTGCAGCAGGGCGGACGGGGAAGAAAGAAGCTGTCTGTTCTTTCTCCTCGTTACAGACGGGCAGGGAGGGGCCGTTTCGTCATCCAGCCGTCTACAACAGCGAGGCGTTAATTCCCCCCGACACGCAGGTCCTGAGGGACTGTGCACCCCCCTGTGCCAGGTGCGAGTCCTGAGGGGAAATGCCCCCCACATGTGCCCAGGACCCTGCAGCCAGGGGTAATTCCCCCCCACACGTGCCCAGACCCTGCAGCGAGGGGTAATTTCCCCCACATGTGCCCAGACCCTGCAGCGAGGGGTAATTTCCCCCCCCACCACCATGTGCAGCGGATCATGCAGTGAGGGGCACTGCACTCTCCCACATATGTACCCTTAGGGCCAAGCAATAAGGGGAAATAGTACCCCTGCCCGCAGTTGCTAAAAGCTATACAATAAGAGGAAATTCAAAGGATAGTGTGCTGGTGGGCACATCTTCTGCTCTGTGCTGTGGACTGTAAAATGCATTATAATCTTTATTCCCCAAAGCTGAAGGGAGAAAGGAGAACTATTCTCTTAGGGGACCTTCCACACACATCCCATTGTGGCCTCTGTACCTGCAATCCAGACCATAAAAGCAGGGAAATAACATGATTCGGACTTTTTATGTGTTCATGTCTCCCTCACTCACAGCAGGAAGGTCCATTTAATGAGAGCTTTTCTGCTGTTACCGTGTTTGAGGAATCTGGGCCTAGGTGTAGTGCTTGTGTTCAGATTTATGACCCCCGGAGAGAATCTTAGTAACAGCCCTGCAGGTGTGATACATGTAGTTTACCTGCTTTCCCGCTGCCTCCGTACCTCATAAGGTGAAGAGAAACCATATAATAATAAATGCTCTCTATGTCCTACCTACTTGTGACATAAGGTGGGTTTTGGTTACGTTTTCTGATTCTCACTTCGCTCTGAAATACCTGGATGCTGTTGGCTGTGCTTACAGTCACAGATACCAGATGTGGAAGCAAGTATTCACACTTTGGAAAGTTAGGCCTGTTACTCCATCGCTCTGTCTTGCCTTTTCTCTTAATGTTTTTTTTTTCTGTTCCCAGCTTTCCCCCTTTTAACTTCCATCTGAGCAGATGATGCCACCCCTATTTTGACTGCTGGCGTGGGTTATGTATGGAGCAGGGCCTCTTTTTAACTGGTCTGGATTAATTCTGGAACAGTACTTGTACAGGAATATACTGGATTTCTTTATTCCCCAAAGAGAAGAAATACACAGAGGTGAACAGGGGTGAGGTATGGCTTGGTACCTGTAGCTAACAGACTTTTTATCTTTTATCCAAATGTTGTATTTTTTTCTTATGAGAATTGTTCGTTCTAAGAGTAGCCGTTGCGTTACCTTTTTATCCTGACTTGCATCTTCTCAGAGTCACATAGGAGACCCTTATGTTTGACCAGCTAAACCCACAGAGTATAGGGTAAATACTAGCTTTGATTTAGCCTCAGGTTGGATTCATCTCAGCTGTCTGTAATCTTCTGAAAATTAGATGCTTAGGCCAAGCTAGATTTCCAGGTACTCACTACAGTCAAAAGGAAGACGAAAAGGCTCCTTTAGGGTGACTTAACGTTTTCTGTTACAGGTAAGTAAGGTGATTTGCCTGTCTTTAGTGACTGTGAAGGAGCCTAGATTAATTTTTTTAGGTGGCTAAAATTGGAGAGTTAGGTGTATTTTATTATGAAATGAGAGAGAGGGAGCACTGGAAAGGGGGAAAAGGAAGGGACATTTTGCAGTCTAGCCTGTGAGCTTGCTACATTACCCTAGAGGTTTAAGCCAGGTGAGTGTCTTGCTGAGTAGAAGCATGTGAAATACTTTTTCTGTGGGGTAGTGCAAACTTTTAATTTGGAAAATGTCAGTAAAATTATTTTTTTCAAGGTTTTGTCATACGATGTTAAAAGATCATAATTTGGCAACTCGACAGTCTTTCCATCAACTTCTGCAAAAGAAACAGTTTCTTCCATCTACAGCATGGCATAACACAGGTAAATACTAGTTAAAAATGAATAGATGAATGTGTTGTGAGGTTTTTATGTCTTGTGGTAATAACGGAAGCCGCCTTCTTTCTGCAATCTGTGTGTGGCAACATTTCCTTGGTAGTCTTTAATGAAGTGCTAGTGCATTTGGACACTTGGAGCTTGGGGAGAAGATGTGGATGACTTTCTTAGGTGTTTGATTATATGTGTTTTTTCTATACCATTCAGCCTTACAAGGGGCTTTGTTAGTGCAAAATATTGCTTGGGCTTTGCTGCTGTTCTTAATTTAATTTCTATCCTGGCGTACATGTATCTGTTGTGAAAGATTTCATGTTGCCTTCTGTCCTGCTTCAGCTGCTGAGCTCTGCCAGATAAAATCATTGGCCATCCAGATAAGGGCCTAACAAGGATGAAAACAAAGCCTTTCATTCTTAGAGCTGCAATCTTTTCATTTTTTAATTTCTTCTCTCTTGAAAATGCATCCATGTATGATGCATTAATGGTATTCTCCAATAATATCTGCAACTTGGTATTGTCCTGAAAAAGCAATGTTTAAGATTGAGTTTGTCATACCTATTGGATTTTTTGGTAGGCTATAATGCTCAGAAAAGGGGAAAAAAAATAGAAAAAATAAAATCATGAAACTTGCACCACAGAAAAACACTATGCTTTCGCACCTGCCTGAGGGTTTTGGCAACTGCTCTCCAATGCTGTAGCAGAAAGAGTCCAAGTCAAAAAGTTCTGCAGGTGCTGCTGCATGGCATTAGTCACAAATGGAAATCTTATTTAAATCAGTCTGCCTAGGCAGAGGTTTCTATTTAATTTTGGTTTCAGAAAAGAAAATTTTTGCCGTTCTAGTTCTAACCAACAGGCAGACTCTGCTGAGCAGACTTAGTATTTCACCTGCTTCTGTAAGTGTCCCGCTAAAGTTGGCCTCTGCGTGGTGTCTTCCTCTTACCTGCAGCATATGGCAGAACAGAATAATGAGCAGGTACAGACAGCATTCTGCAGAGGGCTGAAAGAACTGGTAACAGGTGTTAGATGTAGATACAGCCAGTCACTAACTGCTGAATAGCAAATGCCAAGCAAGTTCTTCAGAGCTGTGCAAAGAACTCTCCGGGTTGATTAATGACTGAAAAACCTGGTCTTACGAAGGCAGAACTTCAACTGCAGAAGACACTTTTAAAATACAGAGGCTACCCACGTGGACACCTTTTCTGGGAACTGACACAGCCGTTTGTGGTTTAGGGTGCTGGAGATGCTGGGTGAACAGTGTGTGGTAACTGTTAGTGGCCCATTGCTTTCAAAAAAGGGGCAGAGAATACTCAGTTTACACCATCTAAATCCCCCGTTGGTTATTTGTCAACTATGCTGTTATACTGGATGTGATTTTTAGATGCCAGCAGGATTTGGAAGATGAATAGTTCTTCCATCTTCACGGATAAGCTGAGTAGTTGCTTGCTCTATCAGGATTATTCTTTTCACGTTAAAGCTAAGTACTTCTATGCTAAGTTGTTTTTTTCCTTTAAAAAAAAACTAACAAAAAAATGTAGTGTGTGCATACTGTGCCATTGTGTACGTTCAAGTCAAATGGGTTGTTACCATGACAGACACGGGCAGTAACAATTTTTCAATTTATAAATAGTGTGATTTGTCATCTAATACCAGAGAGCAAAATGGCAGTTTATGAAAATGTCAGCTCTTTTTGCTGCTTTAAAGCCCTCCATTGCATATTTTTGAAGTTATGTGAGCTTGTTTTTTAAGTATAATTTATTTATATATATTAGCTCCTAGAGATTTTTGGTTTTAAAAGGCATTTTCTTCTTTCCTGAACGTTTGTGTATCATTGTGTTATTTCATATGCAGGGCAAGTTAGGAAGAAGGAGAACTAGAAACAGAATTAGCGATGGGAGGCTCTCCCTAACTGATGTTCAGCTTCAGTGGGACATCAGGCATAGGCTGCCTGGACATGTCTGCAGGAAAAATACACTATTAAATGTACTCATTAAATGTAGAGTATTAAATTTTAGTCAAGATCAGGCTTTTTACAGTCTTCTAGTAAAAGACAGACCCATGCCACAAAAGGACCTTCTGTAAAAATTTATCTTTTAACCATCTTTAGCAATGAATTGTAAATAATTTTATTTTAATTTGTTTGGTCAGTTCAGTTTCTGGAGGATAAGGGATAGCTTACAGTAATTTTTCGCTCTATGGGAAATGTTAGCAGAGCGTAGTTCACTGTTACTGTTTAGTTACTCTTGGTTTTTTTTTTATAGTGCTGAAAAATAAAATATAAACCAACCCCCTTAGGTAGTGTGTATCTTCAAGAGAGGGCTAGTAAAACTGATCATGCTTTGAACAGGAAATGATAATGCTGGAAGAGGGACTAAGCAGCATTTGAGGATTATAAAATAAAAAAAACCCCTAAACCTGACAGAGAAACAAATTTTGCATCTCGTGGCCTTCCCTAGAAAGTGAGGCTGGTACTGGCCTCAGGCAGTTTGATGCTGTTACAGAGGATGCTTTTTAGTAAATAAAAGTTAGCAAAAGAAGCAAAGACAAGGTTCCGTTTATCGTCTTGTTTCCTCTGAGGTAACATGTTTGTGTTTATCAGGCTTCGTGTCAGTCTGGAGCCTTTCGAGGAGCCTATTGCATTGTGTTTTTAAAGTATCATTGCTGTGCAGGCTGGTGTTTGCTATAGCACAGGGATCACCCTGGTCTTGGCTTGCCAAGTAATCAGGATCCTTGACTTTCATTTAAGCTACTTAGATTTGATAACATTATTTTTCTCCACATCCCCCCCCCCCCCCCCCCCCCCCCCCCCGCCTTTTGTTTTTGTAAATTTCCAGTAAGAAGCATGTTTATTCAAACTCAAGACACACCAAATCCAAATAGTTTGAAGTTTATTCCAGGGAAGGAAGTGCTGGAGTCGAGGACTATGGAGTTTTCCACACCAGCTGCAGCATTTTGCTCACCTTTAGCAAGGTATTATTTAATACATCATAATTTGTTTGGGGATCAGTATGGGCTGTGTGTCTACAACTGATGTTTTTAAGCACAGCTTCTGATCATTCTGCTCTTCATGCTCAGAAGTAGCTTGGTTGGGTTTATGTTTGTAATGCTGCTTTACTTTGCATAAAATTAAAGCTGGGAAGGTTGTTGTTACTAAAGTAGTCTTCCTGTGAGTCTGCACTCCCTACAGCTGTATCATAGCAGAACGCATCATGGTCTAGTTCATGTGACTGAATTGAGTGGTATTATGAATCAGTATTCTCAAACGGTTGTTGCATCACTGGTGAGACCTCTGGCCCTGATTTCGCAAAATCATTCCCATCAGAATACTCTTTAATTCAAGTAGTTACTTGGAAATCATGCAACTTTTCAGAATTGGGAAATAGAAATAGTATAAGGAAGTAAATAGTCCCCAAATACCGTGAATTAAATGCGGTAGCTTGCTTGTTTTGACGGATGTTGGTGCTAACCTGAACTTCAAAGCCAATGGATTTTTCCTTTACAAAAGGTTTGTGTTTCAGTCAAGGGAAAGCTGGGTTTGGCCCACACTTTGGGGCTGGATCTGTAACAGGTCTTGGGAGTTGCAGCATTCAATACCAAAATGCGTAATCTCGAGTAAGGATCGCTGAGCAAATAATTGATTTGTGTCATCTTGGTACAGAAGGGGTTTGGAGCACCATCACAAGTCTCTCTGGGACTATTTGGAAGCATCTGTTTTGCATGTTTGTCATTGCTGTCGGATTAGCCTCTGAAAAGAAACTGTTACGTGGGTGGAAGGGCTTCAGTTTGAGAGTAAGATCCAGAAATGCTGCAGTAGGTTACCCCTGCAGATCCCAGTTTAAGTCATCTTTGTGTCTGCTGGAAGAATTATATGCAAAAGTAGAAGCTGTTTCTCATGAGATTCTCTCTAGGAACTGTAGGGTTTCCAGAGGTTTCTTGCAGAGCTATTGGAGGGCAAACGGGATCTTTACAAGCAAAACTCTGTGACTAAAAGTAATAAATATAATGCAAAAGCTTTTTGTGGACATCGAAACATGTTTGTAGGATCTCGTTATGCCAAAGTGTATCAGGTTGCAGAATGAAATGGACTCTCAGAAAGAGGCTTTTTGTTGTCAGATATCTGCAAATAGAGGTTATCATCAAAGATGATGTATGTGCTAGACTGTACTGTGGCAAAACAGCCTGATAAGGTATATTGTGCAGGTTAATGGAAAAAAAAAAATCTACTATATAGCGTTAAATCCCAGATTATGTTTTTTGTAAATGGAATACTCATTTATTTTAAAAAGGAGTATTCATTTTCTAAAGAAGAAATAAAAGCTTCCTGAAGGGGAGGGAGGGGGGGAGAATTACTTAATTGATCTAGGATGGTTTGATGCACTTGCATAATTTCATTGTTTAAGTAACTTTAAAATTTAATTGGTTTGGTGATGTAAAAGCCCGATACACATATAACTGTTTGATGTGTAGAAATTCTTTCAAATGGGTATTGTGAAATCTCTTCTGTCATTTTTCATCACATGTATCTTTGTGATGAGATTTCCAGTTCCTTCATTTATTGCATTTTTGAGGTTTCCAGTCGTTCAGGAGAATATTTTTTTTTCCCCTTAATTACAAAATCTCTCTTACAGCCTTATGCTGTATTTACCTCAAGGTGCTTTCTCCTTTTAATGCTTTTTAAAATTATTTTTATTTGCTGCTCCTGAAGAGTAAACACCATTAACTTATTCTGTAGATGAGTTTGGTGGGTTTTATTTAACCATTTATGGAAAAAAATGTTTATACTCTCATTTCGCTTTTTATACCTAAAATACTGTCAAAAATAGGCTCTTTCCTGTCATCTAAGTTCTTGCGTTGCTTTGAATGTGTGCTAATTCACCACCTGGTTGTCAGGTGCTATATGGGGCCATCTCAAGCAATTTAGTATGAGGCTTAAGCCTTTACTAAATCTTCATATTTTTCACATGCCATGCAGCTGACTAAAAATAGTGAAGATTGCTCACAAAGTGAGTTGATGTGTTAAGCCTTGTGGACTGCTTGGCACTAATCCCTTTTATTTAATGGCAACAGAGCTGAAGGCAGTTTTTATTGGGCTCAATTACTTCAAATAACTTATTTTAGTCTAAGAACATTCCTTGTATTTGCACTACTCCTACCTGAAACGATTGGTACCTAGTGGTTTTGGTCCTAAACAAGTAGTTTTTATATACAGAATATAATTTTGCCTCCAAAGAAGAACTGGAGAGAGAGAGTAATTCTTTAACACATCTAGTGGAAAAGTCTTTCTTGTAAGGTGTGTTCAGTGTCGCTATGTGCACTGCTCCACAGCAGGATCTTCCGGCTATTCCTAAGCTGTAGGTGAAGAAAACGTGTGTTTCCCTTAACGGTTCTGGTTTTAGCGCTCGATTTTGACTAGAAGTGTGTTCTAGAACTTTTTTTCTGTGACAGATTAAATAAATCTTTAGGAGTTTGCCTGAAATGTGTGTGCATTTTGGTTTTTTTTATTTTCCTGACAGGCAGTTATTCAAAATTGAAGGAGTTAAAAGTATTTTCTTTGGCCCAGATTTCATCACCATCACCAAGGTAAGCAGAACAGAGGTTCAGATGTTCTAAAAGATGCGCTGGGATTCAGCTGTCCAGTAAATGGCCATAGAGAGGATCCAGTCGGACTCTTGGGCATGCATAGTGAGAGTACCAGAGGCAGTGTTCACAGGCGGCATAAAAGGAATTGCCTTTAATATAAAAGGGAGAAAAAAAATCACAGGGTGTGGATAAGCACTGGACAAGTTTGCCCAGCGAAGTTGTAGGTTCTTTGATCTTGGAAGTGGTCAGCATTGGACTGGATGAGGCCCAGTGCGACGGTGAAGTTGGCTCTGTGTCGAGCAGGAGTCGGGATTAGCTGACCTCCAGGGAACGCTTCCAAAGGAGATGATTGTCTGACGGGATGAAGCACATTGCAGGCAGTGCTGTGTTTACCCAAGGTGTGGAGCTCATGTCAGCAGAGATAAGGTGTTGCGTGGTAACCACGCAGTTATGCTCTTACTGTGTGAAGAGCATGGGGCAATTCAGTAAGTGATAATTTGGCTCAATGTTAAATGGAGGCAAATGATCTTGAGTCTCTGAAACAGTTTGGTAAAAACAGGTGTCAAATAATGTATTTAGGAGACTTTCACATCTTTAGTTAATCTTTTAATAGCACTTGGCTTGCAAGCAAGGAAACCTTTCTGTTTATTATAAATTGAGTCTTACTCAACTTTTTTGGCAAAGCTGGACTTGGCAAAACTATGAAATCAAATCCAGGTGTCAATTGTGAGAGCCCATTATGATATTTTTAATCTAAGAAGAATCTCTGCGTAACTTATTACTAGGAGGCAGATACTCTGTGTTTATTCTTTTTTTTTTCCCCCTTTTGATTCTTATAGGAGAGTGAAGACCTGGATTGGAACTTACTGAAACCAGATATTTATGCAACTATAATGGATTTCTTTGCCTCTGGCTTACCTGTAGTTACTGATGAGGCACCTAGGACAGATACAGGTAAATCAAACTCTTCAGGAAGAGGCCGGTATCTGCCTTTGCGTTTAGTTTTTGTGAATCCAGAAGAGCCTCCACTTGTACCTCGGAGAAGCATGCAGGAGAATTTAAAGTACAAATTGCTAAAATTAACACAGGAGGGAATTTGCAGAATGCCTGTAGTGGAAGCAATGCTGCGCTCGCTGTACAGGAGCTGCTGGTCCGTGGGTATAAAGCCTGGCTCTCATCTGCTGTACTATGAGCATATCTTCATGGGAGCTGTGCTGAGCTATGCGTTTTGGCAGTGTGGACCGTGTTCTGTTGTACTTAGTGTGTGTGTGAAATATTTTTTGAAGTTCTGAGGCTGCATTTAGAAAGCTGTGGGGTGTTGCTGCATATCCTTTTCGTATGGGCACCTACAAAGGGTTTTATTTTCCTCCTTAAATCAAAAAGGAGTGCCCAGGCTTAATGTCCGTGCCTTAACAATAGGTTTATGGTCTTAAATGAACAAGAAATAGTAAGATATATTTTTCAAACTGTAATAGAAAGTAATGGAGACTAAATTACAATGTAACTAGAGGGCAGTTTTTCCTCATTTGCAACTTAGCAACTTAAACAAATTTTCCAATGTTTTAAGGAACATTATGACTATTGAATTTCTCTCTGCTCTGTTATGTCTGGTTTTAATGTCAATATTAACAGAGATTTTGTTTTATTTGAAAAGGTTGTCTTTAAAAATGCTTCTGTGACACTTAACGCTCAGCCTAAAATTGTATCTAGAGCTTCTAAACCCAGACAGGTTCATAATTCTTAAGTTGCTAAAACCTTCCTTCTGAGGACCCTGCCTTAACCACTGCTTCCTTATTGGATGTTTGTTGTTGATTCCTTTAAAAGTTGGTGCCACTGTTGTCTGTTAAGGCCTTTGCCTGCTGAGAACAACTCTGAACCAATACTGGGTTTTGGTAGTGAAAGCCTGGGATGTAAATAAGGACAGAGAAAAATACTTTGAATTCGGGTTTTGGTTTCAGTCATTTCAGCAGTGTTTTTAATGCTGTTTCATTCTGCCGTTATAGATTTGCAGTGTTAGTAATGATACTGGAATCCTCTCCGAGTTCTAATTTGCATGTTTTTCTTTTCCCAAGGTGCGTCGGAAGAAGATGATGAAGTTGTACTGATGATTAAAGAACTGCTGGACACAAGAATAAGGTAAACCAGGAACCTTAGATCACTTAGATGGAGTGACTGGGGTTTGGATTTATTTAAGAAACAGTGTATTTTTGTTTGGGTGTGTGTGATTTCATGGTTCAGTATCTAGTGGGGGGGGTTCAAAGTGCAAAACTGGCCGACGCTGAGAGTGCTGTTTCCTCTAATTGAAAACTTTCTATCTGGCTTTCCTGTTTAAGCAAAGTGTGTGCTGAACCGAGTCCTTATTGCTGAGTGATTTTAGAACAGTGTATAGTCTTACTCTCCGTAAGACATTTAAACAGGTTTGTTGGGTTTAACCTGGCTGTTTTTAAATGGTGAAAACAATGCCATCTTTCTTTTTCTTTTCTCCTCTGTTGTATTAATCTCTGTCTTCACTGTACTTCCCTTCCAAGTATTCCAAAGTAGTTTACATTCTTGTATTATACTCTAAAGCAAAATCTGCTAGTGGCTTTCCCTTGCTGTCTGGGCTTCATTCTGTTGCAGTTTTATTGGTATTCTAACACACAGCTTGAATTTAGAAACTGCTGGTAACTAATGAAGTCTCAAGAGCGGCTATGGATCATGTTGTTTACCTGAAGTATATTTTTATGCTCATTAATTGCCTTGCAGAGTGAACTGAAAGGGATAAGCAACTTGACATTTTAGATGTAGGGGAAAATGCTTGATGTGTTCCCGAATCTGTGATACCCGATGGCAACATCTTCTCCAGCTCACAAATTCCAGGACCCAGCAGCTTGTGTGTGGGTCAAAATCATGGAGTTCAGTTTAATTTTTCCAGAAGTTATGATGCTGCGTTTTAAAGTGATATCACTTAATTTAAAGATTTGGTTATCTCAGCTGACAGATGGTACTGGTTAGCTTTCCTGAAAGGAAAGAGGGAGAAAAGCAGGAATAAACTGGAACGTTTTTCCCAAATGTGTATGAAAAGTGTAACCCAAGTATATCGTTGCATAAAGCCATGATAGCAAATAGCATACAAGAGGCCCTGCTCTCGCTGGGTACGTGGCCATTTAAGCTCCCTCTGGTATGTTAGTTCTTGATTTCCCAGTGGCTATTCGTAACAGTCACGGGATTTCTGCCCAGATTTCTGGTTTTCCCCACCTTTTTCTTCCATTTCCTTCCCCCTGTACCCCTTGGTGGACCAAGAAGCTGTTGGTGAGAATATTAGCAGTAGTGTATCTTAACTTCATTTTATAGCAGGGTAGTTTACAGAAGCTATATATAAACTGGTGGCACATACAGAGAATTTACTGTTTAGTTGATTAAAAAATTATGCAAAGAAGTTGTCAGAAGGTGCAGGATGGAGGGAATGTAGATCTGAAATGCCTTGTAGTGTGTTAAAACAGTTAATTTCAAATAAGAAAAACGGAATTTTTAGTCATGTTCTTTGGCTTTCTGGAACGAAGATAATTTGCTATGGTGAGTTGTTAATAAATGTGTCCGATTCATAGGTTATTCTCTTAGGAGTGTAGTTCTCAAAGAGTTATTTTGGAAATCAGTATAAAGAGCTTCTGTTAGAGTAACTTGATGGTTTTAACTTGGTCTGGGAAAGTGTTGCTATGGGGATACACTTACAATGCAGGGCATTTGTTGCTTGCAAATGGAGACCAGGCTGCAGAAATGCTAATAGTACGGGGATGTGATCTTATCAGATGCTGGCTTCTTCACCCATTAGCAGGATTAAGTTTTTATAGTTGAGTTTTTTTCCTGATCTCTGTAAGCTATGGTGAACTGCCTATTTATTTATGGAAGCACTTTAGAACTTCTTATCGCTGTCCCTAGTCAGCTAACAGATGCACGTGCTCCTGAGGTAGGACAAACGCCTATTTGGCGCATAACTGAGGCAATCGTTGTTACCTGTGGCGACTGCCTCGGTGCAAACCAGTATGTCTTTGCAGGCTGAATCAAGCTCTACTCCTAAGGTGCTTACCCACGGCCCTAGAACTTCAGTGGTTTTTCGTATGCTGCTGCATTCGTGTCAAATGTGTTTTGCTTAACATCCTACGGAAAACACAGTAGCTCTCTGTGTGAGAGAGTCCAGCACAGCATGTGTTGTTGGAAATTTGAACCAGGTGGTTGTAGAGAAAGAGGGCTTTAGTTACTATATCGTGACAGTTCTTTGTGTGTGTTAAATTTAGCTTTACTGAAGATTTCTGGAAGGAAACTTATTTCAGCTATACTTGCTTTAAATTGAGTATCGTGTTCCACCAGGCCGACAGTGCAAGAAGATGGTGGTGATGTTATTTATAAAGGCTTTGAGGATGGGATTGTGCAGCTGAAGTTGCAGGGTTCATGCACCAGCTGTCCCAGTTCCATCATCACCCTGAAGAGCGGGATACAGAACATGCTCCAGTTCTACATCCCTGAAGTAGAAGGCGTGGAACAGGTGGGTTGGTGAGAGGTAGTAGTTGTTTTCTTTTTAAATGAAAAAGAAGGTCTTTGTCCCTTTCCAGCATGGAGAGGTTGGCAGTTTAAGCAAAAGTACAGGATGTATAGGTGTAGTTTTCCTGAGTTGGAAACTGTATCTTAGCAAAAGCTACAGAACCCTAAAAAGCCCCTCACACCAAAATGCACTGGGGCTTGCCTGGCTGGAAAGCAGCTTTGCAGAAAAGGACTTGGGGTGCTGGTAGATGCCAAGTTCAGCCTGAGCCAGGAGTGTGCCTTTATGGCAAAGGTGGCTGAGGATACCCTGGGCTGTATTTAAGGGGAGTATTGCCAGCAGGTTGAGGGAGGTGATACCTCATTGGACTGTCTCCTTTTCTACTGAGGAGCTCAGAACTGGGCACCGTTTGCCAGCAATTGTTACCTTTGTGCTTTGGTGACTTTGGGTGATAAAAAGCAACAAGCTTTTGTCCCCTAAAATGCAGATTCTTTAGCTTTCTCGTTAAAAATCCGATATGCTGTAGTGATTGTTCTGGTGGCCTTTTGTATTAACTTCACCAGCTCCTATTTCAGCTGCGTTTCCTCCTGGCATTTTTGATCACAAGGTTTTCTTTCCTTTGTCATGTGACTATTGTCATTCAGCTGTGTAGGGTAACTGCTGTTCCCCTTGGGTCCAGCAGGGATTTAATGTAATAAATTCTTTAAACCCTTAGTCCCATAGGATTGCGTAAACTGTTTACCTAAGCTACTTCTGGGTTTGATTTCAGGTTGTTGACGACGACGATGACGTGGAGAAGGAAGCAAATTCTCCTTAAGCTAGCATCATCTATGGCCAAATAAGTATTTACCTCTTGGTGTACGTAAACTGTCCTTGTGCTGAGGAGCAAACAAACTTGCCTTTCTTTTCAGAAAAATAGTTGCATTTATACCTGTGAAAATGTATCATCGGTTTAAGCCACTAATTTATTAAATGCCCTGCATTCAGAAAAGAATCCTTTTGCTCCTCTTTGTACTCTGCGTGAAGAAAGAAATGGTGGGCTTCAAAACTGGTGATGTGCCTCTGCGTTTTTCTTTCACACCAAAAATTCAAGACTGGCAAAAATAGAAGGCAGAAGTAAAGTTTCTTGACTGGTTTTTGTGCAAGAGAACTATTAAATGTTTATTCCCCCCAGCTTCCTTATGGGGCTTGCAGGACTCCCTGCCTTTGGTCTATAACTGGGAAATTTAGGAGTGTTAATTTTTTATCAAGTCTTGTTAAAAAGCTTTTGGATTCATATCTTTTTTTGTGTGAAAAATAACCTGTAACTTCTGATGTTCATTTTGGAGGATGTAATATTGCCATCACTTGTGGAAAGTTACCTACTTGCTCACTACCACTGTGCAGCCAATAGCAACAGCAACAGAAAGTGTGAGTTTTGTTATAAAAATCGTATCTTTTAAAAGTTAAAGAAGATGATCCTCATCAGCTTTAGTAAGTGGAGAGACTAATTAGCTTATTTGGAAGTAAAATTGTCCAGCCACCATTAGTGGTCTGTTTAAACTTGCAAAAGGTGGTTTCTCAACGTCATACTCCAACATCAAGATGAATGTGCAGTGCTTAAGGGCACAAATTACATTTGTAGGATAGCAAAGAAAATTAATGTGTTTACCTATGCCATATCCTGTTTGTTCCTTCAGCAGTGCCAAAGAGCGCAGCGTATGTGTAACTTGGCTGCCCTGGCTGAGCAAGGGAAGACGTGGCAGAGCAGAACACGTTCCAGTTTTAGAGGCTATGGGAAGAGAAATATTTATTGTTCTGAAACTGTGATACGTAAATTGGGCTTTGCAAGTACTTCTGTTTACTTGCACGAGTAGGACTGAATTCCTTCCTGGTGCCTAGCTTTAGCAGATGACTTTGCTAACAGAAATACTATTTCTTTTTGCTGCCACAACCGAGCTGAGTTCGTGGCCATTATTTGGCTTATGGTTATTATACTGTTACTCCCTGCGTACAAAGATTTGACAGCCTCTGGTGTGTTCCCCTCTTTTGCTCCTTGCCGGTGTAATTCCACTGAGTCCCTAAACAGGATCAATTAAGTCGTTGGAGAATCTTTTGTATAGCATGCAGATCAGCATGTGGTAGCCGTAAACTTCATGTTACTTGTTAGAAATTTGAAAATAAGTGTTTTGGCAAAATATTTCTTCAGCTTTCATGGAGAGTAATAACTTACAGTCATTTAAATTCCCCACTCAGGATTTGGAAATTGGTTTGAAATTGCCACGTTTTATTTACCCTGTTACCAAGTAAGCAGTGCCTGATCTTACAAGTGTATCATGACAAAATTCCCCTCAAAGTAGGCTCACACTATCCAAAAGAGAGCTTGTGCAAACGTTATCACCGTGTTCTTTGTCAGTGAACCATAGAATGGTGAGCAATGGTTCTGGTTTCTGAAAAATAGAGCTTTTTAGGCCTAATTGGTCAAATTAATGCACGATATAAGCCAAAGCTTAAGCAGCGAAGTAGTCGTTTTGTGTGTTAAATAAAATGTCCTCTTAAAGATGTGGTCTTTATTCTTCAATTAAGCAGTCTTGTTTTTACTGGAGTTTTGATTTGTACAAATAGGACCAAATTAAGCCTGCCTGTACTGATGCTGAAGATTGAGCATCTTGTGATCTTGCGACTGAAGAGATTCCGTGTCCGGCATGTATCCTGTGTGTCCTCAAGCTCCTCGAGCTCTGTCATGGAGAGAGAAGTGCGTAGTGCTCGCATCCCGTCCTCTTTTTATCTGTTCTGTCCCGCTACAAAGTAAGCTCTTTAGGGCAGCGGCTGCATTTCTGCAGTGTAAAGCAGCAAAGTTGGGGTCTCCAACTCGGGATAAACAGAGGGAGGGGGTTAAGTGCCAGTTGTCACTTGGGGAACAAAACCAAACCCAGAAATGCTAACACTATGATAGCCCAATGTGGTAAAATCATCAGCCCAAATCATGAGGAGTTTCTGTGTGAACCTTCCAAGCTCTGTCTGAAACAGAATCCCCGTTAGCGAGAGGTGTCCCGTCTCCTCCACTCACCCAAAAAAACCTTGCCCGTTCACGGACACGGAGGCAAAGGGGAGTACAGTAATGACTACTCAGTGTGTAGCTTAGGAGTGAATGAGGTGGCCGGCGGCCCCGGTGACAGTACGGTATGTCATGGGGTGGCCTTGCAGTTGGTTTTTTTGGAGGGCTTGTCAGTTAGGTGGCTGGGAAGCTGTGCTGTACTGTAATGCTCCGGTCAGCATGGTTTTTTGACTCTGAAGTTTTTCTTTGTAGAAATAATTTTTTAGAAAGAAAAAATTGCAGTTAGTCATTATGTTTATAGTAGTAATGACTACTTGAAATTATTCTGGCATTTTTTTAAAGAGAAAAAAGTACTTTGGTATTTTTGCTGTGCTGTGGATAACGGCAAAATTACAGTCTGCCATTCAGCTGTTTATGTTTTCACCCATGTCAGCTAGAGAAGACACAGAAAATCCATTCATGTTTTCTGAGCGCTGTTCTAGAACTCTCTTTTACGGGGAGTTGATCACAGCTATCTAAACTCTTGTCATCTTGGAACTGTTCACAGGTGGACATGTGCTTTTTGGTGGGATGTGACTCATTCCACGTTTCTAGGAGAAATCCGCCTGTTTGTCATCTGATAATACTGTAATGTACACTGTGAGGCAGCTAACAGCTGACAGCATTTTTGGAGCAGGTACTTCCAAGGTAGTAGTAGGAGGAAATACCTCATGTCACCTGATGTTAGAATTCAAAGTGCATTATGTGTCAGGGATCACAAAACATACTCTTTTTTTTTTTTCTTTTTTCTTCTTTTTTTCCTGGGAGCTGGTAATCTTCACCAGTAAAATTCAGGACTTCAGCCAGGACTTCTATTTGAAGTGAAGTGTGTTGAGCTTGGAGAAGAAGAAAGCAGGTATTCTTTTTCCCAGCCATGAGCCCTTTAGTTACTTTTAAAAACGCTTGTATGTGTGAGAGAGAGTTTGGGAAACATTTTCACGTTTCTCCGTTTGGTAGTGAGTTGCACGTGTATATTCGTGTGAACTATACATGGTAGTAAACCCACGTGCTGTATGTACAGCAAACCTCAACAGAGGAACATGGGGCATAAATACTGGCTTGGGGGAGGGGAATTAAATAGCCACTTCCAGACTGAACACATGGAATGTTCTGTATGTGTATGTGTAAAATTCTGTATGTGTAAAATTCTGAGGAATTTGCACCAGATTGTTACATATAGAAGGATGAGTTAGCCTCGGGTTGAGGGATTAATTTTTATAGCATCAAGTATGGTATAGATTTAAGTCATAAAGTTCGGTATTTGCTGTGCTGCTGACGTGAGCTATGTATTTTGGGAGTGTTCGTAAGGACTGTCCATGGTCCTTCAGGTCTGGGGCATCCTACGTTATAAGCAGGAGTTTGCCCTCTGATAATGCTGCAGGTGATTTTAGGTGTGTATTCTTAAATTCTGCTGGGGGTAAGAAGTCACGAACTGGGAGCTGCTGCAGGGCAGCAAAGAAACACCGTTAAGAGCAGTAAAGCAGCGGGTGAATGGGGTGTGCCCGTCAGATCAGTAACGGAGAGTCTGAACAGTGGCCACAGCTGAGGAGAGCAGGATTGCTGTGCCAGGGCGCACCGCGTGTGGTCCTGGTGATCGCCTTCTGGGCTGGTGGCTCCTTCCTCACCCGGAGATCGCCTGCCACCGCCACGCGGCATTTGGTAATTAAAGACGTGGAGGTGGAAAAAGAAATCAGAATTGGAAGTGAGCCCCCCTCCACAGCTGACAAAGGGGTGGTAAAGCACTGGGCGAGCCGCTCGGTCGCAGCTCCGCACAAGCCAGTCCTGGGAACTGGGACTAACTGGGAGGTAAAGCACAGGGTGAGCTGCTTGTCGCAGCTCCGCACAAGCCAGTCCTGGGAACTGGGACTAACTGGGAGGTAAAGCAACTGGGTGAGCTGCTCGGTCGCAGCTCCGCACAAGCCAGTCCTGGGAACTGGGACTAACTGGGAGGTAAAGCACGGGGTGAGCTGCTTGTCGCAGCTCCGCACAAGCCAGTCCTGGGAACTGGGACTAACTGGGAGGTATAGCACTGGGTGAGCTGCTTGTCGCAGCTCCGCACAAGCCAGTCCTGGGAACTGGGACTAACTGGGAGGTAAAGCACTGGGTGAGCCGCTCGGTCGCAGCTCCGCACAAGCCAGTCCTGGGAACTGGGACTAACTGGGAGGTAAAGCACGGGGTGAGCTGCTTGTCGCAGCTCCGCACAAGCCAGTCCTGGGAACTGGGACTAACTGGGAGGTAAAGCACTGGGTGAGCTGCTTGTCGCAGCTCCGCACAAGCCAGTCCTGGGAACTGGGACTAACTGGGAGGTAAAGCACTGGGAACTGGGACTAATTGGGAGGTAAAGCACTGGGTGAGCCGCTTGTCGCAGCTCTGCACCGGGGCTGGTCCTGCCAGGCCCTCGCAGCGGAGCAGGGGGCCGCGTGCTGGCTGCCGGCCGATGGTTCCCGGGCGGGCGACGTTCCCGCTCCGGCTTGTGCTCTGCCAGGCTCCAGCGAGCCCAGAATCGGCCCCTCCTGGTTTTTTACCGTTGGCATTTTCTGGGCTTCCTCGGGAGCCCTTTGGTGACTCCTCCGGGCCCGGGCCCAGCGGAGCGAGCAGCGGTTTTCCCGGGAAGGGACCGGCTCCCTCCCAGCCGTTGGTGTTTCCATATTTCCCAGCGCTGCGCGGCCGTTACCCGCAGGCCAGGCTTCGCGCCCGCCCCAGTTTGCGGGGCCATCTTACTGGTGTCGCTGCCCGGCTGCTGCGCCGGTGCGGAGCGGAGGGGAAGCCGCGCAGCCGGGCCACGTGTGCTGCGGGGCCAGGACCCCCGGCTCCTTCCCCGGCCGGGCGCGTGGGGGATCCCAGCGTTACCCCCGCCGGTGCCGCCCGGTTGGTGCAGCTGCCGCCGGGGGGTGGGGGGAGGGGGGCGCCCCCCGCCTTTTGTCCGCCGCTGCCGCGGGGCGCTGGCGCCGCCCTCCCTCCTCCCGGCGGCGGCCGCGGGTCCGGCTGCCACGTCCCAGGCGGCCCGGGGGCGGGGCGGGGGCGGGGCGGGGGCGGGACGAGCGGAGGGGCCCAGTGGCGGGCCGGGGGCGGGGCGGGTGGCGGGGGCGGGGCGGGCGGCGGGGCCCAATGGTGGGGCGGGCGGCGGGCCTGCGCCATGGGCCCGGGCCGCGGGGGGCGGGCGGCGCGGCCCCGGCGCGCAGAGCCAGCGCGGCCGCGGACGGGGGCGCACCATGTGCGGTAAGGGCAGGGCGGCGCGGCCCGCCGAGGGAACCGGGCGGCGCATGGCGGGGCCTGGGGGGGGGGGCGGTGGGTTGGGCTGCCCGGCCCTGCTCCCTCCGCCGTGCCGGGCGGCAGCGCTAGGCCGGCCCCTGGGGCACCCCCGGAACCGGGGTGGAAAAACGGGGCCGGCCGCTTCGGCCGCGCCGAGGAGGGGCCCCGGCGTCGTTATCTGGGGATGTCATCACCCGGCCGGCGGCCCGCGTACGGTTCCCCGGGGGAGGCATCTTGTAACGCGTTAATAACTTGCAAGGGCGAATTGGCCCGCAGTTAGCGCCGCTGTGGCCGGGCCGTGCAAAGGCCGGCACCCGGCGCTACCGGTGGGTCCGGGCAGAGCGGCGGCGGTGCGGAGTGTGGCGGCAGCCCAGACCCGTGCCGGGTGGGCTGTAGGTGCCTGTAGGCTGTGGCTTTCCAAAGCAGCCAAGTGACACGGGAGCCTCTGCCCAGGGAGCGTCAGGAACACGCACCTTCCAGGGAAGGATGCGGCTTCACCGCTGGGAACGCAGCTCCGGGCATGGCAGCGCAACCACTCCCACTTCTACGGGGAAACTCTTGTCTATTGTTATTATCTTTTTTTAGGCGTTAGAACTCCTGATGTGGATGCTCGTACATTGATGCAAGTTTATGCAGCGTAGGTCTTGAGGCAGGCGGGTAAATGGGTTTAAACCCAGCGTCGAAGTGTCGGTTGCGGGGTGGTGCAGCAGCTCATCTCCACCCGTTCGTGTCCCAGCGGAGCATCCCTGCCTTGAGCACATGCCTTGGGTGCGCTGGAGCACGAGCCAGCGAGGCTTGTTCCCCAGGGTCACTTTGGTACTTTGCACTCCCATTTGTCACGTTAGTACAATTACTTACCTCATCGTTTGGATGCAGCAGTAGAAATCATCCTTTCTCTTCCTCTTCCTTTCTGTCACGTTGGCTCCATGTCTTTCCATGGAAATTTACACAACAGTGACTCTTCTTATTTGTCTTTCCATGTTTCCTCCTTTGTTTTTTTTTCTGTATTTTTATGTGCGAAATTAAAAGGGCGCTGTAAGCAAGACTGGGTTTTATATTTGCTATGCAAATTGCCCTATTCCATTGTTTTTGTGAGACTGAAGTGGCACCACCTTCAAATTGTCAAGTCTGTGGAGCGCTACAAAGAGGTGATCCGAAATTCATGCTTCAGCTTACGTTTAACACTATGTTAATTGGCGTTAAAAGTACAAAGTGGAGCGAAGCTAAGAATAGAAGGGATAATTATGGTTATAAATAGCTTGCTGCAAGAATAGGGATGGTTTTGGTGCCTTGTGCTTGCCTTATGTGAGGTCCAGGGTGTGAACTGTGTGATATTAACATTCTGCTCTTTGTCTTTTTAATTGCAATAAGCCCTGAAAATGCTGTGGGAGTTACTTGGTTGCATTCAAGATTTAACGTGTTTCTCCCCTTTTTGATAGAAGCAAAGTTCTTCTCGGATGTTGAAACATTTGATGGAATGGTAAGAAAGGCGTTAAGCATTACTGGCTCTGTTATTGTGTCCTGTTCTGGGAGCCAGAGGTAGATCCTACAGCGAGAGACGAGAAGAAGAGAGCATTAACTGAGCACATTAATACAGCAAAATGAGCCTTGGAAGTTGGGGAGCTTCTGAGCGCAGGAAGTGTGTGGCCGAAGGCAGTTAAAGGTTTCTGTAGGGAACAGGAGGGGAACTGTTTGGAGTCTGAGGGTGCTACCACGTGAACTCTTGTGACTTGTGGTTAAGTGCCATTGGCAGAAACCAAGGAACACAGCCTCCTGTGCTGCGGCCGTTCGCAGTCCGGCTGGCGAGCACAAGGCAAAAGGGGCGGTGGGCTCTGCTCACGGTGGGAAACACGAGTTGCAGTGGCAGGTTGGGCATTTTTCCATACAGCACCGGTAGACTCCAGCAAAGGAACAAGGTGAACAACCTGAGGTGGTGTTCTCTGAGATTGCCCTGCAAGTGTCATATGTAGGCAGAGCTGGCTTGTGATGCTCCGAGTACTTACGCTAACAAGGCTCCCCTAGCTGAGGTGGTGAGTATCTTGGAGCAGACGGCTCTGATTTCTCGTACCGTGCCCTGCAAAAGGTCTGAGTAGCCATGTTACACAGTGTTGTAGCGAGAGCTGTGTGGACCTGGTTGCTTGTACGAACCCTCAGACAACATTTCGTAATAGAATCGTAAGTCAGGATATAGATTGCTTCAACTTGCCACGCTGTCTGGTGGTTACCTGGTCTGCATTCAGATTTTTATCCAGTTCGGCTCACACAGAAAGCTACTTACTAAGATGAGCCTTTTTTAAAACAAGGTGACAGTGCTGCTGCTGTTACCTGAGTTCCTCCGTGACAGCTTCAGGGCTGGAATTACCAACACGGTGTTTTCAGCATACTGGTGATCTGATGTTCAGGTGTACGTGTATAGGATCTTGCAAGATCCCATGATCTGATGTGCTCGTACCACTTGACAGGTTATGGAAAGCAACCTCGAAGTTCAGTTCCTTGATGCCTAGCATAAATAACGGGCCTGCTGTGTGTATGTGCTGGGGTTTTGGTTTTGATAGTGTTACGGGAACAATAGGGTTTGTTCCTCGTGTGTGTTACAGACTTGCAGTTTGAAGACCTAGCCAGGTATAAATTGCATGTGGTTTGGTCTGAATGCACCAAACCAGTTCAATGGCATCTATGAAATAGTTTGGAAAACAGGTTTTTCAAGGTAGCTTGATAGACTGTTCTGTAAATAAGTAAACCTGTCGTATGCCGTGACCTTTTAAACCATGAAAAGGGACTGGAGAATTTAGTTCCTGTGTTACTAGCGATTGCTGAAGATAAAAACAGGTTTGAGAAAGACTCAGGTTTCCAGTGTTGGGGTTGCACGGACATCAGTGGGGTCTGCCAGACTCAGGTTTCCAGCGTTGGGGTTGCACGGACATCAGCGGGGCTGCCCTCCCGCCTGCTGAAACACCATGTGTATGCCTGGGTGCACCTTCTGTGAAGCACGGGGTGGTGGCTCTTGCCCAGGGTGAGTCCCTGTTTACTCCAGACAGGAGAAACCCGGCCCTCCTTAGCTGAAGAGAGGTGTGTGCCTGGGCAGTAAAAGCATCCAGTGGACAAATGTGGTTCTCCACCGAGTGGATCTTCCTCTGCAGTGCTTTTCTCCCAGCGCAATTCGATTGACGGATTGAATGCAAACTCCCATATGCAGCTTGCAGGCGTCGTACTGACAAGTCTGCTTGTTTCTGACCTTTTTCTGACCAAGACTCAGCCGCGTTTTGGTACGTCGGGGCTGGCACGGCGTTCTGCATCAGCCAGCCGCCTGGGCAGCGGGTCGCAGAGCCTGGCCAGTGGGTTTGATGCATCGGTTCTGCGACTTTGTTCTGCACGATGATTGCTGTCTGGGTTAGAACTTGCCTGGTGTCTCCCCTGCTGTAGTTGGAAGAAGAATATTTTTATTGCTTTTCCTAGACCGTAATGTAGATTATGTATGTGGTATTTAGGAGCCTGCATCTAATTTGTTGAAGACTTGAGGCCTAATAATCATCACGAGGATAAAGGGTTCTTTACAATTGCCAAGTGGATATGCTGATAACATCGTCTGTTGAAATGGTGTTAACAGTGTACGGTATGGTATAAAGGAATTTGTAAATCCAACAGTAAACCTAGCCTGAAGGCTTTCCTGCTTGTGTGGAAGGATTAGCAGAAGCTGTTCCTGAGTAACTTCACGTATTCAGGATGCTGGAGAAGACCATTTATTCTTACCTGGAAGCAGTGATTCACTTCATTTGCCTGTGAACTTACCAGGGAACATGAGCACCGAAAAGGTCACAGGAGAATGAAGCTCTCAGAAAAAGTGTTTTGGTGACACTCAGCAACAGAAATACTGAGCGTCCATTTGGTGAAAATGCTCTTCTGGTAAAGTCTGTCAGCTGTCTGTCGTGAAGTCTTTAAGGCGGCCCAGTTTGTGCTTAATTATTTAAAATGTTTTCTAAAGAGCGCTGAGTTTCACAAGAGCTGAATACCTGTTCTGGTGGTTCACCAGGTAAGGATTTTAAGACAAACCTGCAAGAAAGGATCCGTTTTGTGTTCTGCAGTATATTGTTCAAGTTATTTTGCTTAAAAGAAATACATACCAGACTGTCAGCGATGGCGAGTCTTAGTGCGATTCAAGAACCGTACGATAAGCAGACGTGCTTTGAACAACTTCTCACTCTGTTTGTACAAAGTCCTGCGTCAAGCTA
This sequence comes from Falco biarmicus, assembly GCF_023638135.1. NCBI lineage: Eukaryota > Metazoa > Chordata > Aves > Falconiformes > Falconidae > Falco > Falco biarmicus. The sequence goes on from NC_079305.1 coordinate 790,961, forward strand.
CCAGTTGAAATGTTTTATTATGTTGTAAAGCGTGACTGCTGTTCTAATCCTGAAGTATATTAGTGTATTCCAGACAGGGGTATTGTGTTTTCTGAGCCTGTCAGATATAAATTCCCGCAGTGTGCTTGCTGCTGTCTTATTTTAGCTGGGAATTCACAATTGCAGATGGTGCTGGACTAGAAGGAAGTTCACAGGGTGGGGTTTTTTTTTTTGTTGTTGTTTCACATAGGATGTTTCACCTTGAACAATGCCAGCTCAAGGCTTGTCCAGGTGGTGTAATTAAACGTCGTTCATATATCCTGGTTTTTCTGTAACACCACCTCTTTCTGGCTTGTTCTGGAGCGTGAGTTACAGAGGGCAGGTGCGGCGTTATTATTGAAGAACACTTGGAGTTGAATGGTGTGTAAATGTGTAAGTTGAGCTGAAACTGAAATTCCTCTTTTCAGGTCTGCTAGGGACCCGAAATTCGCGGGTTTCAGGGTCGGTTTCAGGGATGTTCTGTTTTGGACTTCAAGTTTTGCACATTTTCAGCACGTGGTGTCTAGGCTGGCAAGGGGGGATGAGCTGGTGGTGCACCAGATGGGACCCCGATGGAAATTCGCTGGATTTGCGTGGGAATTTCATCAAAACCAACATGTTTCCATTGACTGTTGTAATTTAAATGAATTGTCACTTTGAAGGAAAAATTGGCGCTTTTGTGACAGTGCTCCTCACGGAAGCCTTCAAGCAGCTGTAAAGATCTGTGCAGTTGATATCTTTTCATTTTCTAAATCGTGGAGATCGATTTGAATATAAGCACAGGGAGGGAGAGAGCAAGGCTTGAACAAGACATTGCGATTTGGAGAAAAACACGTCTCGGGGGTGGGGAAGAAAGGTCTTTTGTAGCCTAAACTGTGAGGTAGGGTTGTGTGCTGCGTTCCACCTTGGGGAAGGCTATGTTTTGTAGCTGAATGGAGTGACCCTTTGTTCAGCTTTTGAGTAAAAAAAGAGGTTATTTTCCTACAGGGCCTTGCGTCCTGCTGGGACGTATCACCTGAGCGCCCCTCGCCTCGGCACCGCCGCGTTCCTTGCCGTACATTTACACGGACGGGACCGAAGGCTTGAAGTCTAATTCTAGAACAGAATTAATCTGCGGAGCCCGTGTTGGTGGCTGCTGGGAGAAATAAACATTTTTTTCAGAAATAACGCTTAGATCAGTGAAGCATAACAAGTGTTTGGGTCTTTTTTTTCTCATCAGTGTTTCTGTCGAGGACAGTGGAGTTGTGCTTAAAAGATGGAAGTGATTAAGAGATGTGATTGCTCATATATTCCTGAATAATCCAATAGTTAGGGTAGATCCAGTAAAAATGCTGTTTTCTAAATGTGGATTGAAATTTTCTCCAGCTATGACGAATCGTATCATTATGGGATGTTTGAAAAGAGAAAATGGAAATGCATTTGAAAATGTTTCCGGTAAATGAAACTGTTATTTATACATAATTCATTGTGATCAAGTGTCATAAATGGGTGAAAAGCCTTCAGATATTTGTTTTTAGCTTGTACATTAGTAAGTCATGTGTTTAGGAGGACTTGTGTTCATTTTCAGCCGCCTTATTGTCCCTTTTTTTACTTTAATTATGCATAATTTTTACATATTATTTTTCCTTCATTTTTTCCTGTTTTCTCGAAGGTTTTTCAAACCTGCTTGTCTTACTTGCCTGATCGTTCCTAAAATGTGTCGATCGCAGGTGAGTTCTCAGAATTTTATTTTCATAGTGGTGTCTCTATTATCACTCCAGGTATTTTCCTCTGGAGATCTAAAAGCTGAGCTGAATCAAACCTGAATCTCCCAGTGATTACAGGGTTGAGTTTTTTTTAGGAGCATGTCCACGTAGTTCACAGCGTTGATACTGTATTTGCATTTCTTTTACTTGGCTTGTTTTTCATAGTCTCTGTGTTTTCTGATGAGAAGCACTGAATTCTTTGGTTTTGTTTCGGTAGGTTTTTTTGTATTCTTAGATTCCTCTTTTTTTCACAGTCCTTGTGAATGATCTTAATAAAATTGGGCTGTGATTAATAGATTATTTATTTTTTTTTCAACGCCTGAGACAAATGCCAAGTTGGCTCCTTTCTAGATAGATGTTTTCTGTTTGTTTACAGTATGTGTGGAAATAAACAGTGCCGGTTTTCAGTCTCATTCCAGATGAGCCGTCCCTTCCCGGAGGAAGCCACTGTCTGCCCTGTGCCCGTTCAGTACGTGGTGTTTTGTCATACGCTGCTGGCAGCTGTGATCTGTTTCAAGGAGTCAAGTTTTGGGTTGTTGGGTGGGTTTGTTTTTTTTTTCAGTTCAGGTGTGACTGAGCTTGTTAAAATGTGCAGAGAAAACCAACTTTTCAAGCCACTGTCTGATCTGAATTCCGATTTAACAAGATGATGTCCGAAGTCAGCCCTGCCTTGAGGGACATAGTTCGGGTTTTAAGCCTTTTGTTTTGTTTTGTTTGTTGTTGGGTTTTTTTGTTCAAAATAAGTTGCAATCCTTGCGCCAGAAGCAGGATGGAGGCTAAAGTGCTCAACTCACATTTGCAAAACTATTTTAGGTAAAGAAACCGACTTTCTGCTTAATAATTGTGCCCATCTATGGAGTTAGACTTCTTTTTCACATGGAAGACTTGGATTTTCGTGGCCTTGCTGGGGCTCCAGGCGTGTGGTTTCCCGGTGTCCCCCTGCCCCTCTGGGCTGCGCCCGTGTCACCAGTTACAGATGTGCTGGGGGGACGGGGCTCTGCGCTCTCTGCGTTGGGCTCCCCAGTCCACCTCGATGGAAAATACCCTCATTTAAAATGCAGTGTCGCAGCCTGGAAAGCAGCTGGGTGTTTGTAGCGGTGTGCCCGGTGGCGTTACAGGGGCGATGCCCGATGTCCCTGGGGCGCAGGGGAGGGCCACCTCCACGTCCCCGTGGCAGCTGCTCTTTAAACCTGCTTCTCTTAACTTGCCTGATCGTTCCTAAAACGCGTCGATCGCAGGTGAGTTCTTAGAATTTTATTTTCGTAGCGGTGTCTCCATTATCGCTCCAGGTGTTTTCCTCTGGAGATCTAGAAGCGGAGCTGAATCAACCCCGAATCCCCCAGTGTTTACAGGGGAGGCCTGGAGATGCTGGTGGGCGGCCAAGGGGGGCTGTGAGGTGGGGGGCAGGCTGCTTACAATAAGCCTGCTGTCCTGTTTGCGCTGCTTCCCCCCACCCTTCCTACAGCCCTCCTTTCTTCTCCCTTCTTGGTGCGTCCCCATCGCTCCTGCGCGGGTCCCCAGTTCCTTCCCCAAGCTTTGCAGTGGCTTTCACCCGTTTTCGCCCCCCGTTTGCTCAGCACGATGCCCTGCTGGAGAAGGGCTCCCCGGTGCTCCCGTCAGCGCGGCTCTTGTGCCTCTCACGCTGCTGCCGTTTGCTGCCAAGAACTTCAGGGACCCTCTCGCCGCGGCCAGCCTGATGTGCGAACTCCAGAGCACCTTAACGCTCGTCCTCGGTCCCTGTTTGCTCAAAAGAGCATATCCCGCTTTTGGGTGGCCTTTGGTGGTGTGCCGTGGTGGTGGAACAACTTACCGGGTGGCTGTATACTGGGCGGGACTGGTTATGCCAGAGCGAGGTGGCCAGTGCCGCCGAGGGGGCTGTGGGGATGGGGGAGGTGGTTCGGCAGGGGGAGGGGCTGCCCGTGCTGCCGGAGAGCTTTGGGTGGGAAGGGGAGCCTCAGCGTCTGCTTCCGAGGTACGGAGAGAGGTTTCAGCTCCGAAATTATTTGGCTAATTCGGGAAAACGTACGCGGCGTTCACGTTCCCGTCATGACTCGTGGTGGTTATAATTAGGCCTTCTGAAGCAGCTGTACCTTGGGTGCCGTGGTGGGTGGCTTTGGGGAAAAGGGAGGTGGCAGGAGCCGCTGGAACCTTTCCAAAGACATCTCGTGTGCTTGTTTGCTCTGCTTTGTGGTAGAACACTTGTTATTTTTTTGTGTGACGCTGTCGCTCCGTTGAGCACCTGTTTGGGAAGTTTCTGGTAAATACGGAGAGAGGGGCTCTTCCAGCTGCCTGCTAGTAAAGCAGCCTGCTTTGTGCTCCCCTTGCGAGACCTGGAAGTCATTTAAAGGACTTTAGGCATCCAGGATCTAGCCGAAATGTGCCGTCCTTCAGCCGGGATGACATCTACTTGGAGTCGGTTCACTTGTAAACAGGGAGGCTGCTGTTTGCCTGAAGAATGTGGTTTTTAGAAACAGAGCGAACTAAGTATCTCAAATTGGAAAACTTTTTTTTTTTTTCTTTTTCTCCCAGAAGGGTTGGGAGGAGGGTTTGGAGATTGACAGCGTGGGGGAAGTATCCTTCAGAGGAGGCTTTGGAGATAGAGCAGAGGTTGTTAACTGCTGCCGGTGTTTATCTGTTGAACTGTTGAGCTGTGAGTTGCCAGGTTTGCGGAGCAGGACCTCGCTGTCTCGGTGTCATTACTGGAGCAAATGCCATCAGGAGATGGCAGCAGCAGCCCTGGCTGCAGGCTTGGTGTGGGATGTTAGGAGCAACAGAAGTGAAACTGCACATTTTTGTAAACTTGGTCCTGATAGTCTTGCAGGTGGTTATCAGAAAAGGCTTTGGGTTTTGCGGAAATGAAGGCAGAAGCTAAAGAAACCAATGGAAAAGCTCCTTTTTCCCCCTTTTTTTTCTGGGTTTTTTTTTTTCCCCCTTTTTTCTTTTTTTTTTTTTTCTTCATCTGCCTGGGTGGTTTCAGAGGGAGGAACAACAGAACGTGCACCTAATTCTTTCTAGCAACACAGAAGAAAATAAGTGAGATGTGGTGTGCTCTTTTTGCAGCAGAGCTGCAGGGAGGTGTAACTTCTGGTGCTTTGGGAATGGGAGGGTGAAGCTGGTGAACAAACTTGTCCCGAGACCCGTAGCCAAAGTCCATGGGAAAGGGAGAAGAGTGGGAAAATGTCAGAATGGTACATGGCTGCACACGACCTCGTTGTCCCCGCTCAGGCTAAAAAGTCACTTGTGAACGTTTCAGCACTTTGCTGTGTGGTATTCGGTGCATCCATCAAGTCTGAGTAGCCCATGTTTCTACTTTACAAAATAAATTAAGACATCAAAAGGCTTTGAATAATTGAGTTTAATTCCAACACGCGAGCAGCTGAAGAATGCAGTTTTTCAAATGTTCGTTAAAATAAAGTGTGGAGAAGCAAAGATGGAGCAAAGACAGAGGTTCCAAAAATCATCTCGGGAGTAAAACTGTTCGCAGGAATAGAAGCTGGGAGCTGTGAGGCCGGCTGTGTGGCAGTGCTATCAGGAAGGAGTTAAAGATTCGGGATGCCTTTTAAAAGGACTTTGTTTTTCTGTGCGTGCAACAGAACGCCATTCTCCTCCAGAGGTTTTGGTGAAGGTTCTCAAATGACAAACCTTGAATTACCAGTCACCTATATGGATGTCTGCGTGAAACCCGTCTTCCTTTTATTCCATGCAGACATTTTTCTCCTTGGAAATGTTAGACAGGGCGAAACGGTAGATTTCAAGTACAGATATTTCTAGCATGCAGTGAATGTCTTCTCACGCTGCTGCTTCCTGACGGCACCAAAGGAAACCTTTCTGAAATAGAGCCATAGTTGGTATTAGAAATCTAGGAATTTGTGTGTCCCCATCACTGCTTAAAAATTGAAGCAATAATTTATCTTCCTTTGCAACCTACAGGAAAAATAGCTCTCATTAGTTTGAGGGTGTTTGCGTGAGTTAAATGACTTTTTTTTTTTTTTTTTTTTTTTTTTTCTTAGTGAGTCTGTGGGAGGAACTTAGAGAAAGCTGTTCAAGGAAGAATTCCTTTTGAAGATGGTTCTTCAGCATGCAAAGCTCAGTGTTACTGCACCTTGAATTTTTCATCTGCAGTGATTAGTTTCCCGTCCCCTGCATTGTCTCCTGACAGCTCCTTCTGTCGTGCAGGTCCAGCTCCCGCGGAAATTCTTTCTCCCATCGCGCCCAGGCTTATTATTTTCCTGTTTAGTTGCTTTCAGTGTCACCAGAAAGATGCTGGCGTTTTGTCGTTAGTTTTGATCTCTTCAGTGTTGGTGGCATCTTCTCCGTTGGACCTCAGGCGGGATCAGGAATTGCTGTGGACGCGGTGGTACCTTCCTGCAGGGTGGTCTCAGTACGAAGGGCAGCCTGAGGATTCGTTACGTGCGCGTACCGTGTAGATGGCACGTACGGAGTTTCCTCAGCTGTGATTGTGTTTAAAGCTCTGCTCTTTTCCCCCGTACAGGCATCTTTGCTTACCTGAACTACCATGTTCCCCGGACAAGAAGGGAGATCCTGGAGACCCTCATCAAAGGGCTCCAGCGGCTGGAGTACAGAGGCTATGATTCTGCAGGTAGCTCGCTCTGAGCAAGTGATTATTTTTTTTGAATTTTGGCTTGTAAATGATGATTTTTGTGGTGCGTTTGTGAATGGTGTTTCCGCTGTCTTTTACTTTTGAAGGCTGAAACACAAATTGGATGTGCCTGTGGTCATGTGGTCAGAGGTTTGGATTAACTTTCAGGATCCAGATTTCTATGAACGTTCTTGATGCCCGTTACCTAAGGCTTTAAAATACCTACAAGATGACGAATGGAAAACTCACCTCTGATCTAAGGGGTTTCTTGCCTTTATTTGGAGGGTCGGCTGTTGGGAGAAAGGGCACTGTGGGGAAAAAAAGATAATAATTCGGCAGTATTTGTTTATGTAAGATACTGTAATACCCCTTCTGCACTTCACACTCTTTCTTCGTGTTCTGTGGTGGTGCTTAGGTGTGGGAATCGATGGTGGAAATGACAAGGACTGGGAAGCTAACGCTTGCAAAATCCAGCTTATCAAACAGAAGGGGAAAGTGAAGGCTCTGGATGAAGAGGTTCACAGTACGTATTTTATTTCCCTTTTGTTCTTGGCCTCCTCTCTTTCCTTGAAATGTCCTCTGACCTCATTTGTGTTTTGAATATCAGCTGGTTTACCCAGAAACACTGTCTTTCCAAATAACTCGTCTATAAAGCACCTGAGATGTCAACGCTCGTGTGCTGTGAAGAACCCAGTGATCCTGTGGGTGTTGTCATGGAGTTACAGAGAAGTCCTGATTTCTCAAGACAAAATGAATCACATCCTGTTAAAGTTAAACAGACCTGAAATACAGTTTAGGAAACAGACCAAAAAAAAAAACAAGCCCGAAACAAAAATACTCCTTAAGCTGGATAAAGGGGAATATCTGGCAGATAATTATCAGAGACCTAGAGCTTGGGCAAAAAGAGAAATTCTCTTCTTCACCAGTTGAATTTTGAATTTTCATATGTAATGCTTGTCCCAGCTAAAGCTGTCCATCCGAGTGGCGATGGGCGATGCAGCTGGCTTCAGGAAAGCACTGATGTATGTGTGCAGCTGTCAAATTGATGAGAACGCGGAGAGTGAGGTCTTCTGCATCCATTTCTGCTCTCTGGGTTACCTTGATTTAAGTGTTCAGCTCATCAAATCTGTGCGCATCGCGAGGAAACACGAAGTTCTTGGGTGTGGAATGCAGGTCAGCGGTGTGAGGACGGGGAGATGCTTTTCAGAGGAGTAAAGATCTCTAGTTGGCATTCGAGAGCCGCCGTGTGGCTGTAATTGAACTTCTAACCTGTGCTAGCACTAACCTCACGGAGCAGAGTGCTGTGTCCGACGGGGAGCTGGGCAGATCTGGTCGTAGCGTAGAGGAAAGCAGGACCTTGAAAAGTCCCGGCGAGGCGGTATGTGCCTTGCAGAAATAGAAGATACACAAAAATATTTCTGAAGGAATGTTTGCCTGCTGAAGAAGATTGCAGGGTCTACGGTTTTAAAGAGATTGTGGTGATGCTTACAGAACAAAAGGAATACTCTTTTTTTTTTTTTTTTTTTTTTTTTTAACCAAAGAAACATTAATGCTAACGGCATGCTTTCTAGAAACAAGGGTTAGTGATGAATATTCTGACCATAGTTGTACGTAACCATGAAACGGGCTGGTTCGGTCACAGCTGACAGGATGGCAAGGTGCAGCCCTGAGAGATAAAATTAAGGTCGGATTCTTTCTTAAAGTTGTTTTGTTTTATTTTGGCGGGGTGAGGAATGCGGGGAGGTTACTTGCATGCATCTGCATTCTGAACAAGCTGGGTGTTTTGTTGGATTTGTGGATGGTGTTTCCTGGTGGGTGTTGCTGTCCTGCGGACCCCGGTGGCCTGGCAAGGCGCCCACCTTGACCTTGGGGTAGGGCAGCCCCTCAGTGCTGAAAACTTCTCTTACTTCTGCAGAGCAACAGGACATGGACCTGGACATCGAGTTTGACGTGCACCTTGGCATCGCCCATACCCGCTGGGCTACCCACGGCGAGCCCAGTCCCATCAACAGCCACCCGCAGCGCTCGGATAAAAACAACGGTGAGCGCGGCTGCGTGAGGAGCCGCGGGTCTGGGGGCGTCGGGGGAAGCTGGTGGCTGTCGCTGGTGCCCGGTGTGTGCCGGGGCGGGGGGTTTGTGGCGGGCTGTGGGGCTGACCCCCGTTACTGTGAGGCTGGAGGGCTTTGGACTTGGTTTCATGGGCACAGTGTGAGGAGGGGGTGAAACAGAATGGAACTGAAGGTGAAGAATTTTCGTGGCTATTCTTTGGGGTGGGATTTTGGATACTTCCCCCCCCCCCCCCCCCCCGTTTAATTATGGTTTTTTTCATAATCACGGCTGCACGGAAGAGGGTGGCTGCGCTCCGTGCTGCGGTGGGGCGCAGCCCGGCCGCGGTGGGGTTGGCCACCGCCTCCCCCCGGGCTGGGAGCCACCAGGTGTGAGCCCCCTCAGAAACTCTGCGGGATCTCAGTAGCCCTGGGCCCACCCGGGTCATTGTCATCGTCTGCCGTTACCGGTTACCGGCAGAGCCGGGGGGTCACGCCGGGGGGACGAGGCTCGGCGCTCGGTTCTGCCCAGCGCGGTGCTGACGCGGTTCGTGCCGTCCGTGCCACGCGGCCGCGGGCACCCGCTGCCAGGCCGGGGGCTGAGCGGGGCCGTTCTCTGCCTCCAGAGTTCATCGTCATCCACAACGGCATCATCACCAACTACAAGGACCTGCGGAAATTCCTGGTGAGCGACCCCCGCACCCCGCGCGCGGCACTTGCTCCCCCCTGCTCGCCCCCCCCGTTTGTATTCTCACATTTTCCCACTCCACTCACATTCACACTCCTCCAGTCACATCCTCCCACTCATATTTTTGTTCTCCCGCTCACTCTTCCACTCATACTCCCACTTGCACTTACGCTCTCCCACTGCCTCCTGCTCTGAGTACATCCTCACACTTACATCCCCCCAGTCCCTCCCTATCTCACTCACACTCACCCTCCCCTACTCACACGCTCCGCACTCACTGCATTCCCTCACTCGTACTCTCATATTCACTCACGGCTCTGCTCACGCACCCCAGCTTACACTTCCCCCTCACACTCACTCTCCTCCATTCACACTCCCCCACTCTTACTGTCCACTTGTGCTCCCCCACTTGCTCACTTAAAGCTCCCCCACCACTCTCTCCCACTCCCGCTCCTCCACTGGTTCCCCACGCACATGCTCACACTCACACTGCTCACACGCCCCTCATTGTTCCATTCCCTCCCTCTCCCACTCACACTCATCTGTTTGCACTCCTCCTCACTCTCCCACTCATGCTCACACTCCTTTACTCTCACCCCCCCGTTTCCTCACTCACCCGCTCACACTCAGTCTCCCACTTCACACACACTCCCCTCACTCACACTCCTTCACTCAGGCCCCCACTCGCTACCCCGTTCCCTCACTCCTATTTTTGCACTCACACCTCTCACCCCCTACACCCTACCTTGCTCCTCATTCCCCACTCGCTCCCCCACTCTCCCCCACTCACCTCAGGTGTTACTCCCCTTCACTCACACTCTCCTGTTCACTTGCCTTTCCACACACCCTCCTCACTCCCCCACTCACCCTTCCACACTCATTGCACCGCTCACACTCAGCCTCCTTATTCCCTCACTTATTCTCACTCCTCCCCTCCTCATTCCCTCACTCACATTCTTATGCGCCCACTTACACATGAACTCACACTCACTCATTTCCCCACTCACAATCACCCTCCCACTCCTCCTCACTCCCCCATTTCCCGCTGTCATATTCTCCCACTCCTGAACTCACCCTGTTCAGACTCACTACCCCTGCACTCACTGACATGCCACCCTCACGCTCACTCCCCTGCTCACACTCAACTCTCCCGCTCTCTCCCCCACTCATATCCTCACTCACACATACTCCTCCTCACTCACCCACTCATTCTCACACACTTTTATTTCCCCCAACACTTTCCTACTCTGCTCACCTCCCATTCATGCTCCTCCACACTCTCGCCTCCTTCCCTTCTTCCCCTGCTCATATTTACTCCTCCACTCACTCTTACACTCGCCTCCATTTGCTCATTTTCCCATTCACTCCCACCCCCCCTATTTCACTCCTGCACTCTCCCCCCACTCACACTACCCCTCGCACTCAGTCATCCCCCACTCATGCCTCCATTCATGCTTCCCCACTTACTCTGCACTCACTCTCACTCTTCCAGTGGTGCTCACCCCCCACTCACACTCGTTTCTCTGTTCGTAGTCACTTGCTTGCCCCAGCTCTGGCTCCGGGAGCACAGGTGTGCACGCTCGCTCTGCGTTTGCACTCTGTCTTACACTCCCGCCCCACTCCACGTGCACTCACAGTACGTGCACGCTCAGCCTGCACTCACACGCGCGTACTCTCCCCCTCCCTTTTGCACTAGCACGTGCACTCACTGCACTCTCGCTCCCCACGTGCGCGCTCACTCTCCCGTTCACACTTACCCTTCTACTCCTGTGCACGCTGCTCCGCGCCCGCTCCTGCCTGTACCCTCCTGCTCCCTCCCTCCCGCTGACGGGGCAGGGGGGAGGAGGAGAAGGAAGGAAGTACATCTGGATGGAGGAGAAAGATGGAAGGAAAAGCAAAGAAGAAGGGTTGAAAGGGAAAAGAAGTGAAAAGGAGGGCAAGGAAAAGGAAGGGAAGAAGTAATGAAGATGGGAAAGAGAAGGTAGGGAAGAAGGAAGGAAATGGGAGGCGAGAAAAGGAAGGGAAGGAAAGGAATGAAAAGGAAATGGGAGGAAGGAGAAGGAGTCTGAGGGAAGGGGAAGGAAAGGAAAGAAGAGAAAGGAAAAGACAGGAGAGAAGGGAAGAAAGACAAGGAGAGGAAATGCAGGAGAACAGGGGGAAAGGAAGGGAAGATTAGTGAGGAAAAAGGAAGGGCAGGAAAAAGGAAGGAAAGCAGGAAAAAAGAGAAGGATAAAAAGGAGAATAGCAGGAGAGGGGGAAAGGGAAGAAGGAAGGACTAAGAAAGGCAGGGAAGAAGGAAGGAGGACTTAAGGCGGGAGGGGAAAAAAGGAATAGAAGGAAGCAGACATGCAGGAGGGAAGGAGAAGGGAAGACAGGAAAGAAAAATGAGACAGGAAGGAAAAGGAAGTGCCGGAACAAAGGATGGGGAAAGGGAAGGAAAAGAAAATTAGAAAAGGAAAGAAGGAAGGAAAAGCAAGGTGGGAAGGGAAGTCAGCGGGCCGGTTACCCAACGTGTGCTGTCGCTGCAGGAGAGCAAGGGCTACGACTTCGAGTCGGAGACGGACACGGAGAGCATCGCCAAACTGGTCAAGTACATGTACGACAACCGCGACAGCGACGACATCAGCTTCACCACCCTGGTGGAGAGGGTCATCCAGCAGCTGGTAATGCTGGGAGCGGAGTGGGGACGGCTGGGGACGGACGCACGCACGCTAACGGGTGTACTGCAGTGCTGCACCGCCGTGCACGTGGACGCTCTGTGGCACGCGTTACGGAGGGTCTTTGTCATTCTGACCCTTCTTCATCTCGGACGTATATTCGGTTTTCTTTAATGTTAGTCAACACTCACGTGAAAAACGTCGAAATGCGGGGGCGCAGCAGCCCCCCGAGGCAGCCCCTCCTGGGGTGCGGGGTGGTGAGTGGGGGGTGGTAGCGCTGGGGGGACAGTGGGAGTAAGTTCCTCAGCTCTTCCCGCAGCTGCATCGGGAGGAGGTGCTGGCCTCTTGTGGGAGCTGCCCTGCGCGGGACCCCCACCCAGCTGCAGCTTGCCCCCTCCCAGTGCCCTCTCCAGGAGGGTTTTTTCCAGTGCTTGGCCTGGCAGGAGCAGTGCCAGCAGCAGACCAAGGACCCGTGTTGCGGGCGGGCTGCCACGGCTCAGCGGTGCGCTCGGTGGCACCGCACCTCAGCAAACGCCCCAGCGCTTTGGCGCCGCTTTTCCCAACGCTCTGCCGCCGTACGTCCCCTCGCCGCACCCTGAACTGACGCGGGACCCTCGCCCGAGCGGCCGTGCTGTCCCAGGGCAGCGGCCGGGAGTTGAGAAGGCTCGTTTCGTGGATGAGGAGGAGCTGCCCGGGCTCTGGGGGGGGGACACACAGCCTGCCAGAATGAGCCCCCCGCTCCTGGCGGTTGTGAAGACCCGGCTGTGAAGCTCCCGGTTCGGTCTCTCTTACTTGTTTGCAGAAACAGGGGTGCGGTTTCCGTGCTGGGAATCCTGACGTGGTGGCCCAGGCTTCAGGCAAAGGGATAACCAGTTTGTGTTTCCTTTCTTCCAGGAAGGTGCTTTTGCCCTCGTGTTCAAAAGTGTTCATTATCCTGGGCAAGCCGTCGGTACCAGGTAAGCGTTGCTGTTGGGAAGAACGTTTTTTGTGGCACGGGATGTGCTTTTTATTTTTTTTATCCCTCCAAGTTAGAAGGCAGTGGAGTAGAGGTTATTCTCATCATGCTGCGAGGGTGGCTGTTGCTTTCCATTTCCTTTCTCTCCTTTCTTATTTATCATAACAAAAACATTCTCAGAAATGTGTTGAAAATTTCTTGCTGACCACCCGTACCCCAACTGCTCTGGAACAGCTGTTTGTTTGGTGTGGGTTTTTTTTTGGTTTTTTGTTTTTGTTTTTTTTTTTTAGACTCCAGTTGTGAGAGATTTGAAAGGAGATGCTTTTATCTTTTCCTTTGAGTGTGGCAGCATTCAGACAAGTCCTCTGTGGGGCCAGCCTGGTGCTCAGGTCTGCCCCGCTGTTAAACGTCAGCATCAGTCGGGTCGGTTTGACCATGTTGTGCCTAAAACAGGTTCTGAGTTTCGGTGCCAACAGCCGTTTGCGGATACGTACGGCGAGCAACAGCCAGCACGTTCCTGGTTCAGGTGGCTGTGGGACTGCAGTTACTCCTGCAGAGTTTTGGCTAAGCTTGAGCCAGATTCCTCATGTCTTTGTGTTGTGTTTATTCAGAGATTAGTCCGCTCTATCTTGAGGCCTCCTGTGTTTGCAGCACCAACAACTTCTCTGGGAGGAGCTCGCTTTTGGGTTTGTTTTAAAGTTCAGTTCCATTGCTGTGCTGGAGAACAACAGTCCTTTCAGGTCGGGTGTCAAGGTGATGAATCTTTGGGTGCTGAGGGCTGTAACTCGGTGTCTTCTTGCAGGCGAGGCAGCCCCCTGCTCATAGGAGTACGCAGCGAGCACAAGCTCTCCACCGACCACATCCCAATACTCTACCGGACGGGTAAGTGTGTGCACCCCCTTCCCCGTAGGAACCACGTTCCATTCGCACAGGGACCCACGTACAAGCGTGGAGTTTCACAGTTGCACGCTTTGGAATACGTATTCCACTTTTAAACTTTCATCTGTAAATTAAACCGTTATAAGAAAGAGATTCTATTTTTTGAAGTAAGTTTTTAAGCACGTGCTGTACCACCACGTAGCTCAAGTTAGCCTCTAGTTTTATGATCAAAGCTGTAATGTCCAGTGGTTGCAAGGAAAACGCATCTTAATGCAGGAGAATAGAACGAAATAGAAGAGTTCAGTGTAGTAAAGTTAACGGTATGGTTAAACTTAGATATCTAAGTTCATATTTTGTGGGTGGCATATTGGTGTTTATGGACCTGTTTGTTTTCAAGGACAAAAATGACGAGTGCTTTGCAGGCTGTGGGCTTTCCCCTCTCTCAAACCTTTCTCCTGCCCCCCCCCATAATTTGTAAAAAGCAGAATGCTGTTCCCCTTCGTGTGGCAATCTGTATTGGTGTTGTCCATCCATCTTTCACACGTGTGTTTTACCACTGTAGGCGCATAGTTTGCACCCTTGCAAATGAGAAGTGGCCAAGAGTTATCCCGTAATTCACCCTTGTCAGAGGAGTCTGAACCCGTTGGGTTACTGGGCACTGGACTAGTTCTCTAAGCATGCAGCGACCGACGGGACTTACTGTCACGCTGCGTCTTACTACTTGCCACTGGTGTTGCTAACGATAGCTTGCCGCAGTGCACCGTGGAGAACCAGTCCCAGTGAGCTTTGTCTGTGTTTACACTTGGGTGGTGTTCGATAATTAGCAGTAATCCTGAATGTATGTATGTAATGCTTTTCCCGCCCCCCCGATTATCTGAAGTTTGGTGATTTTTTTTTTTTTTTTTTTTTTTTTCCAATTACACTTTCAGCTGTACAATCTGTGGATCATTCTTTTGATGGAATATCCATAAAAATGGAGGAATGTGCCTACCGGAGAAAAATCTTAATACTTGAAATTTCAGACAAATCCTCCAGTTCCTTAGGAAAGGAATCATAAATGAGACAAATATGCGTTGTCTCGTTAGTACGTGGTTATTGCTTTCTGTGTAGTGTAGGGAAACAAGTGGGACAATCGAAATTACTTCTTGATCAGAAACACCATGAGCAACACACAGGAAAATCCACCCGTCAGTCCACCCATCCCATTTAGATGGGAGGCTGCTAATAATCCCAATGCAGATATTCTCCAAAATTCCTTCTGGCGTTCAGATTGTCGAAGAGGCACGTCCTCCCTCCTGATCATAGTGTGAATCTGAATTGCAGCTTCTGGCAGAAGCAGTAAGGTTGACCTGAAGCTGGAACTTCATCCCCTTTGGTCATTCATCTGGGTGAACCACTTTTAATTCACATTAAATACTTAATTTTTTTAAAGGCTAACCCGTCATACGTGATGTGATGAGCTAAGCTCACACCTAAAGTAGCAGAGTGCTTTTCTGTAAGAGGAAAGGACCCGATTCTTGGCTGCTGTAAATAAATGGGATTCCACCCTCAGCAGACAGTGGCCTGGGGCTCTTGCGCTGGAGGAGAAACGAACCTCACTCTGTTGAAAGACGAACTGTGTTTGTTCTTTCTCAGGAGCTGGTTTGCCTGAATCCAAACATTAGGCGAGGTCTTGTTTCTTTTTACCAGACGTTCTCTCTCTTAAGTCAGCGTGAAGTATTTAGAGTCAGATTCTGGCGTCAGGTTAACCTTAATTCCCAGCGGCTTTAAGAACCGCAGCCCCTCGGCTGTCACGGCCACTAAGCCCTTCCTGAAAAATTCACACCCCCCCGCCCGCTTTTTACTCCACCTGTTAATTCTCTGTGATGTCTCCATTCTTTGATTTAGAAGGGAAAAGATTAAAAGATTACTTCTGTGTTGCCTCTGAATTCTAGTATTTGGCGGGTAGGTGCCGTAGAGCAGCAATCCAGTTTATCTAGAGATAAATGGCCAGTCTCTGGACAAATGCATAGATAACGTAACAGCCACAACGGGCTGATCATACTCACTGTAACTCTTTGACCACTCCTTGGTAAGAGATTATATATATGTATATGTGTATATATATATCTATAGTGCATGTGTCCGTGCACAGCACACACACGTTCCAGTTGCAGCTCGGTGTAGAACCTGTAACATAGGAAAGCAATGCAACATAGTAAAGTCAATGCAGGGAAATGTTCTGTTTTGAGAAACAAAATTTGCGTGTTTTGATCAAGTATGGGTGCTTCCGTTGGAGAACGGCCACTAACACCTTTGCTCTGTCCTTTCTCAACAACAAATCCGTCTGTCCTGTCTCAACTCAACAACACGGGAGCTTCTTTTTTCCCATTTGCTGACTCAGTAACTGGAGGGCTCTAAATTGTTGGCTGAGTAGAACCTTCTTATTGAGTATCAACATGAAAGCAGTATTTTTTCTTTGCGTTTTCGTTTACAGAAGCATAAATCTAAACATCCTGAGCTCTGCTTACATCACTGCATCAGCCTGGTATCCGGTGGGTGAAACCCAACATCAGAGCTTATAGAATAAATATATAACAGAGTAACTTCAAGTTGGTATTCTTCAGCAGTAAGCACATTGTGCTAGATAAACTGATTAATCCACCCCCACCCCGTACCATACTGTGCACGGTGACGGGCAAATAATTTTGTGCGCGGTCAGCGCTGAGCAGTAGGTGTTGTGGTCCTCATCTGCATTCCTGATGAGCTGCGCCACCGAGAAGGATTTTCTGCAGTTAAAGAGGAGGGGGAGGATCAGAGAGAATTGGGAATTGCCAGAATACTTCAGAAAGGATCCCTGGTGAAACGTTGAACTTTTAAAAAGCCTTAGTGCAAGTTTTTCAGAAGTCAACTCTTATTCCGGTGTCCTTCGGTACCCCTAGATCCTTCCCTGGCAGTAGCGTGAGACTCGCAGCAGTTTACCAGCTGTGCAATTTTTGGATCAGAACAAGGTGGTTGTACTCGATAGCTCAGGAACAACACCGAGTACTTAATCGTGGGTTTCCTGGTCTGTGCCTGAACCCGTTAGCTCAGCCAGACAAAACCAGGTTTGGGTTACATCTGCCAGTGCGCAGTGGGACAGTGTGGTGCGCAGGTGGCAGCTCTGAAAGAATTTCCCCACTGCTGAGAAGAACTGACAAAGAAAGAGCAATCCTGCTTGATTTCGCAGAGCCTCGGGGAAGTTAGCGAAACAGGAGCGAATTAAAAATGATAAAGAGGGCAGATTCAACTGGGAAAACCTGGTAAATGTGACCGCTCGTAAAGCAGCTTGAATTCTCTTCTCCTAGTGGAGCCACATCTAAACTTTCGTTTGAATTTTACCGAATATTGTGTTCGAACTCAACTGTTGTGCGCTAACGTTGCGCTTCCCGACTTCGTTAAGAAGCACGTGAGACCCTTGCAAGCAAACTGAGGAAGGGCACAGTCGAACGAGGGCTGCCCTCCTCCACCGGCGCCGTTCAATCTACTGTAACCGCTCGCGGTGGTGACAGTAGTGCTTCGTGTTGGTACCGCGCCGGGGTTGCTCTGGCTGGGGCATCGCGGCCGCCGCGCCTGATCCTGCTGTCCCCTAGGTAAGGACAAGAAGGGGAGCTGCAGCCTGTCGCGTGTGGACAGTACCACCTGCCTGTTCCCTGTCGAGGAGAAAGCTGTGGAGTACTACTTTGCTTCAGATGCTAGGTAACGTTGTCCGGGATCTTTTAGCGTATACAAAAAATGTGCTGTTTAAAGCTGAGGCCAACGCGAGCTGGGGGGGCTCTGGTTTCTTTATGAATAAAGTAAATGACGTCAGTGTGGCCATTGCTTCACAAACATGCACTAATTACCGTGTGCAGCCCTGAAAGAGACGAAGGTGGGTTAGGTGAGAGTTTGTTAAAGAAACCAACGAGCACTTTGGAATAGTGGTGTTATCCTTCTTCAGGTCGGTAAAGATTTCCAAGGTGTGTGATGGGAAACCTGAGAGAGTACTGACCTAAATTAACAGGACAGATGCTCGTTTTCAGGAGAATTGCGGTGATTCTCCAGGGATCCCTGTGCTAATTACCAGGAGAATTGGGGTGATTCTCCAGGGATCCCTGTGCTAATTACCAGGAGAATTGGGGTGATTCTCCAGGGATCCCTGTGCTAATTACCAGGAGAATTGGGGTGATTCTCCAGGGATCCCTGTGCTAATTACCAGGAGAATTGCGGTGATTCTCCAGGGATCCCTGTGCTAATTACCAGGAGAATTGCGGTGATTCTCCAGGGATCTCTGCACGCGTGCAATTCCTTCATCATCAAAGGTGGCTTATTTTAATCCCAGTGGAGGGAGGGAAGACTTAACTCGACAGCAGCCCTACCAGAGCTTCTGGTTCTCTCTGTAGTAGGGAAATGAGTACCTGCTCCAGAAATGTAAAAATACTGCTGTGGCTGACTTCTGCAGCTCTCCTCGTCAGAGCATTTTGGAGAGTCTTAGGACACCCCGATGCGTTCTGATTTTGGAGAGCTTTTCGGTGACTTGCCCAAGGTCAGAACAAAAGCTACGAAAAGAGGGAGCCGATGTATTTCAGTACAGCTTGCCTCGTTCAGCTCAGAGGGAGCACGGACTAAAACCTGGCTGGAGATTTTTAAACCCCGCTGGTAATTGCAATATTGACATTCCCCAAGCAAACCGCAGGCAGGGAAGGTATTCCATAGTACCTAATTCTCAGAGTGCCTCTAAGCAGATCTCGGAGTACTTTAACAGGTGGCCAAGCTGCCCCTAGTTCCACAGACTGGGAAAAGGAGATGCAGGGAGGGACAATGGCTTATCACTGGCAAAACCGAGACGGGAATCTGCACCTGTAGCTGCGCACCCTGCGTGCTCGGGCAAATTACCGTCTCCCTGACTTCCACTCTCTAGCTCCTAACGGTTAGATCACATTGCTGCACACGCTGCTTTGTCTGAGGAATTTGTGGTTTCTTCTTCAAGCAGGCACTGAGATTAATAATGAGCTGGGTGGAAAAAATCCAGTTCTATTGGCAGTGTGGAAATGTACTTTACAGCACTCGTCTGATTTTTAAAAGAGATTCCATTGAAATGAGGAACTTTCTTGAATCGAAAGCTGTATGTTGGATTATAAATAGGGCTGTAGCCCCGTCTTTCGCTGAAGGATAATGTCTTATGGCAAATGGTGTATGCTTTTATAGTGCCGTCATTGAGCATACCAACCGAGTGATTTTCCTTGAAGATGATGATGTAGCAGCTGTGGTCGATGGCCGTCTTTCCATCCACCGGATTAAACGCACAGCAGGCGATCACCCTGGACGCGCCGTGCAAACCCTGCAGATGGAACTTCAGCAAATTATGAAGGGTAAAATCTTTTGGATGTCACCTGTGTTAGAGGGGCAGGGTCCTCTCCCTGGAGTCACAGAATAAGTCAGGTTGAAGAAGACCTCTGGAGGTCATCTGGTCCCATCCCTGCGTTAAAAGCAGGGCCAAGTAGATCAGAGTGTTAACAAACTTTGTTTCGTCAAGTTTGGAGTATCTTCAAGGAGAGGAATCCCACAGCCTGGCTGAGCGCCTGTTCCAGTGCTTTGTTACTCTCACGGTGAAAAAAATTTGTCCTTACATCTAGTGCAACGTTCCCTCTAGCTGCTAAGGCCATGATGAGGGGATTGTGGGGCTGAGAACTTTGCCTCCTCCTTGGAGGTATCCATTTTTTCCAAGATTAATCCCTGGTAGGCTCGCCATTCCGGATCTGACCCTTCCTTGACATGTTCTAATAACCTGAATCTAGCACTCGTGATGAGCTGATGCTTTGGCAGAGAAAGAAGCGTCAGCTTCATAATTTCTGGCTGGTAACTGGCCTGTTAGTGACTCTGGTCCAAGCTTTTCCCTACGTACACGGGGAAAAATATAAATTATTAGGAGGTCATTTAAAGTGTTCTCATATCTTTTGCTTCTTTCTTTCTTTTATAGGTAACTTCAGCTCATTTATGCAGAAGGAAATTTTTGAACAGCCAGAATCTGTTGTTAATACGATGAGAGGAAGGGTCAACTTTGATGACTACACGGGTAATTGAGCTCAAGCCTCCTTTATTTTTGACAGCTCAGTACCTAGTAGTGATTCCCAGTAGTTATAGGGGAGGAAGCAGGTGATGACATGGGAGATAAAAACACGCTGGTGGAAGACAACGTGGGTGTCTCTCAGGGAGCGCTTCCAGCGTTACGTGTGCTGGTGGCAAGATTACTTCTTGTGGCAGTGTTTTTGCAATGTTGTTTGTTTGGGTTTTGGTTTTTTTTTTTTTGCAAAGTGGCCGATGGAGATTGTAACATGCTGCGTGTTAGCGCCAGTCACGCTGAGGGTTTTCCTGCTACCTGGCCACCTTAATTTTTCTTTCTGAATCTTGCTTACAGTAAATCTTGGCGGGTTGAAGGATCACATTAAGGAGATTCAGAGGTGTCGTCGTTTAATCCTTATCGCTTGTGGGACAAGTTATCACGCTGGAGTTGCGGTAAGTGGACGGTCTTGATCTGTGAGCCACGGTGTGTGTGTGCAGGTTAGGGATTGATTGCAGGTTAGGGATTGATTGCAGGTTAGGGATTGATTGCAGGTTAGGGATTGATTGCAGGTTAAGGTTGAACAAGTGCACACTGATGAACGAAGACCCTTTTGAAAGCTGCATACACCAGGCTTTTGATTCACCAGCAACAGCATGAGGAAGTAAAAGCTGAAGAACTTGAATTCTTACGAAAAATCTCACCTGTGACTTTCATTGCTACAGAAGGCCTGACAAAACAAAACCTGCTCTGTCATAAAAGAGAGTTGGCAGGGAAAGAGGCAGTGCAGAAAGAGGCAGGGAAAGAGAAGAATGCAAATGCTGCAGCAAGGTGTAGGGGCTGCCATGAGCCAGAAGGGGTTTCCTCCTTTGCTGTTCGCGCAGACAGAGGTGGCTCCTGCTTGGACATCGCCCCGCTTGCCCCGTGCAGTGAGGGGTTCAGCGTTGTACCTCACTGTGCGTGCAGCCTTTGTGGGATTCTCTCTGGTCAGGGTCTGGCTAAAGCACGATGGCTGTGGACGGAGCCTTTCTGGGTTCTAGCTTGGCAGCCCATAATGTTGCAATTAAAAGTACTCTGCAGCTTCACAGAGGAGCCCTTTTGCTTCTCCCAGAAATGCTGCAAAAATGCAGCTATGTTAACTGATGTGCAAGGACTGGGAAAGAAAATTTGTGCTCATCTTTGTTCATTAGCTCCGTAAGATAACGTTAGTAGTTAATCCCTCCACTAGCCAAAACAAGTTTGTGGCTTGACCTGGATACAGGTGGTGGTTTCTGAGTTCCTCAGTAATACAAGTTGTAGTCTGATAGCAGGATAACCCCCTATTACATAGTTCATATATTTATATTTATATTTATTTATATGTATACGTAGCAGCATATAATAATCAAGGCTTATTTAAGAACAATCTGTGTGTGAGGGAGGTGTTGGCCTCCCGGGCTTTTTGTGGTGCCAAAAGCAGTGTCACTTTCCACAGGGGTAGCTGTGCGACTCGAGTGTGGGTATACTGAGTAATTAAAATATAATCCAGCACTGATTTTTACGTGGTGTTTTGATAGCAATATTTTCCAGTGTGTGGCAGCTAGAAGGGTTTTTTTGGTGCTCCAAACACTTGGGTTTTTTTCAACATGATGCAATATGTAATTTTCTGTCATCTCCTTTTCCCAGACCCGTCAGGTTCTGGAAGAACTGACTGAATTACCTGTTATGGTCGAACTAGCCAGTGACTTCTTGGACAGAAACACCCCTGTCTTCAGAGATGATGTTTGCTTTTTCCTCAGCCAGTCAGGTACGGTCTCACTTCACCACCCACTCGCTCCCTGTAAACGTTAGCTTGGGAGGGAAGAGGCAGCGGGGCCAAATTCTGGCGCCTGCCTGTAGGATCGCGTGTGGTACGTGTGAGAGGAGGAGCTGGCACGCACGTACGAGAAACGGAGAGGTTCTCCTCCTGTCCATCTGCGTGCTGGTGCAGGGCTTGGTTTAGCTGAGTCTTACCTATGGGAACGGTAGTTTTGTTTCCTTGCTCTGTGAGGAAATATTCCGTCAATCAACAGACTAAAAAAAATGCTGCTGAGCTCTGGGTAAAGGCAACTCGATAGTTTCTGTTGAGTAGTTTTAGTTCTCTAGTTAAAGCTCTACCAAATACAGAGCTATATAGCTATATATATAATATCTATCTATCTATCTGTAGCTATATATACCAAATACAAAGCTATATAGATCGGATCCATAAAAGAAATGAAACTATTACAAGTATCAAAAAATACAGCAACCTTGGAATGGAATGTGAGATAAAAGACACGCTGAAGCTTAAAAAAAGAAAAAGCAGCAATGTGTCACGTCCAAAAGATTTTCAAGGACAACTGCAATACAAAACCACAGTATTTTTTTTTTTCCCTCTTAGTTGTGTTTACCACTGTAGACTTTCATAACTGATACTCAGCTTTGATACTAAAACCAGTTGTTATTTTTTCTCCATAGGTTAAAACACTCTTTTGGTAGCAATTTTTAATTCTCGGTATCAAGTAATTCAGAGTATCCTGTCTTTGTAGGGGGCTCATGTTCAAGTTTTCCCTGGTTGGTTTTTTTTGGTTTTTTTTTGACAACGCATGCAGATGCTGCTGCTTCCCCTTGGAAGCTGTGCTGTCCCAGTCTGGCGGGGAGCGTGGTTGAGGGCTCGCTGCGGGATGCATCTTTCCCCTGAAAGATGTGGCAAGCTCACAAAGGGTTGGATGTGGCAAGCTCACAAAGGTTTTCCTGGAACCTGAGCTTGGTCATCAGGCGATACAAACCCAAAGTAAATACTGAGCTCAAGTAACCCCAGTTCCCCCCCCACACACACATAGATCTGTTTTTCTAGCCGTAGATTCCCACCCTACACGACCTGAAGTAGCGCAGCTTGCAGAGCAGTTTTTATGCATTGGTGTCCTGAAGGAGAAGTGTGCCGAACCAACCTTGGGTTTTTTTTATGCTCTATTGTCACCTTACACACGCAGGAGCGCTCCAGAGGTGTGTCCTGTAGGACAAGCAAACTGGCAGCGCTAGGTGGAACACGCAGTAGCTTCTATTTCTAGTCCCATCTCTGGCACTCAGCTCACGAGCGGCGCTGCAGGGACCCTCAGCACAAGGTTTTCTCCCCCTCCTCCCCCATCGTGTTCGTTTAAACCAACTTTTTCGCCTTCCTTTTACGTCTAGAGGTTTTGAATCAACGCATTAAGCAAAGTTGGATCAAAGCCAGCTTGTGTTTGCATGGTGCAAATGATTTTGAACAGGGATAATTAGTTCTGGACGTAACCTCTTTGACAACAGGTTTTGGAAGCTCTCGGTTGTTGGTGAGCACCACCAGCCCAACAGCTCCGTGGGTTCCCGGGGCAGCAGGGTGGTGGGAGTGCTCCCGAGGCGAGCTGTAACCATGCCATGGCATCCGCTCTGCGCATCAGCTGCGTTATGTCCAGATAGCCCTGATACACAGTTTTAACCCTGCCTCAAGTGAGTTTTTAGTAACTAGGAAAAGGAAGAAAGTGGTTTTTGTTAAAGATACACTTGAACTGCCTTTTTTTTTAAAAAAAACAAAAAACAAAAAACAAAAACACCAACACAAAAAAAAAAAAAACCCAACCAAAAACATGGCAGAATACCGACTTTTTCTTAAACCAGGTATTATTCTTAGCTTTTGTGTTTTCTAGATTTCCCTGTCTTCCCTTTAGGGTTAAAACACAGTGTTCCGGGACTGAAATAACTACTAAACCCTTTGATTTGGGGGCTGAAATAACTACTAACTCCTTTTGACTTGCAAAGGCAAACCTCTTAAGATTCTATTTGGGAAATCCACTGCAATTTTACGTTTTAAAATTTTACAATTGTCAATTCCGGCTTCTGCAGTGACAGCGGTAACCGATGCTCAACTGCAGCGTTGTCAATCCCTGTCTTCTCAGGTGAGACAGCAGATACTTTGATGGGTCTTCGGTACTGCAAGGAGAGGGGAGCCTTAACCGTCGGAATAACCAACACGGTCGGCAGCTCCATATCACGGGAGACGGACTGTGGCGTCCACATCAATGCTGGGCCAGAGATCGGGGTGGCCAGTACCAAGGTGAGTCACGAGTTCATGGACTTCACTGACGACGTTATTGTTACTGAAACTCCTCCTGGAGGTGCTGGCTGCAGCGGGTCCTCTGCTGAGTGCTCCCTGTTCCCCTTTGACCGGTTGCTGTTGATGATTGTGGAGTTAATGAGACCATGTGCCCAGCAACACTTAATTTTCTTGTATCTTGCAAAGGGGTGGTTTTTTTGTTGTGTTTTTTTTTTCTTTTGAAAATAAATATTATAAGGAAGCAATATTAGACATTGAATACAAAGGGTTCTCGGAGGGAAGAATCCCCTAAGAGGCAAGAATTTTCTCCCCTTTGCCATCATTTATTTTGAGGTGCAGGGTCCATTTAAACTAAGATGAAAAAGGAAATTAAAGGGCAAGATTATGGGAACTTTGACCATACGTAACTGCCCTTGATGGCACTGCTTTACTAGAGAAAGTGTGTTGTTAAAACTACACTTCCAGCAAATGGGGGAACGGTCTTTTACAGAAGGCCAGTATTTATGTCCACCTAACAATTATTCCGTGGCTGATGCGTCTGGCTACGTGTGATACAGTATAAAATAACTTGCTTTGCTGCATTTCATTTTGATGAAGTGCTTCTGCATGGTGAAATCTGCTTTGATTTAGTTATATTTAGAGGCGAGATGATGTCAATCTGTTACATAAATTCAGCCAAAACCCACATTTGAGTTTAATAGTTCATTGGGGAATTTGATCATGGAAAATTCTTGAGTCTCTTACAAGAAGCTCTTGAACGAGTTGTTTGTCCCCGGGTTGTTTTCACATAGCCAACGTTACAGTTTGCAGATAACTGCAAAATGGCATTTTCTCTCTGGTGATGTGGGGAGTTACATGAGTTGTGCATATATGAAATACAAACCTGGAAAGATTCTGCCCTAGGGTTGTCCAGAACTTTGCTTGGAGAGCGTGGGACAGACAGCCTCTATGCTGGTAGCGTGACCGCTGGGTGCTGTTTCTTTTGGTGCAGTTGAAGGTTACAGAATTAAAGTAGATCACATTCCATATCGAACTCTGCTAGTCAGCAGAACTGAAGCTTTCCTAGATTCCTTCAGAGCTATTAAGATCTTCTGCAGTGTAGATAGCCGCGGGAAAGTTTGTTTGATCGTTGCTTAGGAAGGGACAGAAATACCACGGACCTTCATCTTCCTTCTAAGCAACTTCAGTCCCCGGCTGGACCACAGACCATTTCGTAACGTGCCTCACGTGTTTTGGGGAATAAAATTGCCTTAACTTGAGCACTGATTTCATTTGCCTGTGCAGGTGACTTTTCCCCGAGGTCAGTGACTTGTGTCACTCTGGCCTTTTGGAGAAATATGGAGCCTTACAAGGTGAAGGGTTCAGAATCTGTTCTGAAAGAAGGGGGTGGCGAATCAGTTACCTTCTCAGCTGCCTTTGTGCTCCTCACATGGGTCCAGACAAATGCCAGCTGGCTGTCCTGGCCCAGCGTTAGTGGTGGGCTTCCACCCCACGTCGCCGCTCAGCAGGTCCCTCCGTCTTCGGTGTTTTCAGCGTTTACTTGCAGTGAGGAAGGACGCAGGTATGGTCACAAACCAGGATCTAATAGTTGCCAGGGCTTCTCGGAAATACTTCGTTTTACTTGTGTCTTAATCGCTAGGAGTCAAGGAGATCGTGCCCTTGCACGCCTCCGTCTGAGAGCTGCTCAGATGGGGTTTCCCCTGTGAATTTCATCTTCATCTTTGCTAATTAACTGGAGTGAAAGCTGCCGTTTGGTATCGTGCTCAGCGTAACGTCAGCAGCTGGTCTAAGGATTCTATGTCGTAGGTGGCCACTGTTTTGTTACTGTCGTAACGACGCGCGTTCTCTCGCTCTCTTCCCCCACAAGGCCTATACCAGCCAGTTTGTCTCTTTGGTGATGTTTGCCCTGATGATGTGCGATGACAGAATTTCGATGCAGGAGAGGCGCAAGGAAATCATGCGTGGTCTAAAGGGACTGCCAGGTGGGAAACCGCCGCGTTTATCGCGTCTCCCAAAGTGAAACTCAGTAGCACAGATGAACTTCAGCAATGCCTGGGGCTTGCTTTGAAAGACCGAGGGGATCAGATACGCGCAACGTGGCAATTAGCAATAACTTCCACCACTGCGTCCTCTCTAATATGTTCATATATATAATATGAATATTTCCGCGATAATATATATAATAAATAATACTGTGAAATCAGACTATTATAACACCGAGTCCAGTGTTTATTATGCAAATCACTGCTGTCTGTGTGTATGAAGTATAAAGAGCGTGTATAGTTTGAGAGGCACAGGCGTATAAGCACACACAATGAATTCTTCTCTTTCCTTCTAGACTTAATTAAAGAAGTGCTGAGTATGGATGATGAGATCCAGAAGCTAGCCACAGAGCTATACCATCAGAAGTCTGTTCTCATCATGGGACGTGGCTACCATTATGCTACATGTCTTGAGGGAGCTTTGGTAAGAGATTTCTTTTGTTTAAAGCTGGTTCAAGCGCACTTAGCTATGGACCTCAGATTTCCGCGCAGGAAACAACACTGGCTACAAGTTGTTGTAAAAGCAGCTAACGGTTATGGCATGTTGGCTGACGTATGGGGTCGGAGAGCTAAAACTCGCCGTGATGCCACTGAGGTGGCCACGTAAAGATACTGTCACGCAACAGCCACAGGCTACCGTGGGCTGAAAGGGTGTGCCTTCTGCATTCACATTGGGAATGCTTTACTGTGACAGACTGGGCACCCTAATAAAATCCGTCCTTTGAACTGTTGGGGTGGCATTTCCAGGCATGCTGAGCATCCAAAACTGAGCACGTACTTCCTAAAACCATATATTGCAGTTCTTATGTTTGAGGAGATTCCTGTTGTTTTAAGAGCCGTCGCCCGCTGACATGCAAACGCAGCTTTTTGCATTTGCCTGCCCAGTTCGAGGCTGTGATGACAGATATGTTGGCCGGCACAAATCATACGGCCCCTGGTGGGATTGGTGTTAGAGCTGTAAGCGGTGATGGCTTGCAAGCGGCTCAGCCCAGATGCGCTACTTTGTTCCGGGTTTTCAGGCTGGCGTGTCTGCACGTCGGGTCTGAGGGGAGCCAGAACACGCTTTCAAAGAAAGTGGGAGAAGCCACAGCGATTGTTAAAAAAACTCCAGACAGTATTGCCCGGAGCTTGATGAATGATTTTTTTTTTTTTTTTTTTTTTTTTTTTTTCCTATCTAGAAAATCAAAGAAATTACCTACATGCACTCTGAAGGGATATTGGCAGGTGAGCTGAAGCATGGTCCTCTCGCGTTGGTGGACAAACTCATGCCTGTTATCATGATCATCATGAGAGACCACACGTACGCCAAGTGCCAGAACGCCCTCCAGCAGGTCATTGCACGGCAGGTAAGCACCTGTAAAAGTTTACAGCGCATCAGAAACGTTGCTTTTAATACACAAGCACTTTACAGGGCACCCAAACTGTTTGCTTTATTGTCGCTGCCTGAAATGTGAATTCAGTAAATGTTCTGGGCATTTCAAGCGGAATTTTTGCAGCAGGTTGCAGAGACCCAGTGTGGTTTGTTTGCCCCTTAAAATATGCTACAGGGATGCCCAGCTGTTTTTATTCTAAACTCGGTAAAAAGTTCTTACTGATGCTCATGAATGGAAGTGAGAGAAGGATCTTCCCGACCTGGTTTTCTTCAACGTTTCCCTTTGTTGCAGGGGCGACCTGTTGTGATTTGTGATAAGGAAGACATCGAGACAATTAAAAACAATAAAAGAACGATCAAAGTTCCCCATTCAGTGGACTGTCTGCAGGGGATCCTGAGCGTTATCCCACTTCAGCTTCTGGCGTTCCACCTCGCGGTGCTCCGAGGATACGATGTAAGTACCGCCTGCCTTCCCTGCCTTCCCTTCTGCGCTCGTGCTCGCTGCCCGCAGGTCTGGAGGAGATGCGTTGGGTGCTGTTGGGAGACTGTGGGTTTGTCTGTGGAGCTGCTGGAGCTAGTGGAACGCCCAGTTAAATGGCAGAGCTGGCCGTGACAGAAGCTTGAACAAAACTGGAAGGCGGTCTAGTACACCTGGCAGAGTCTTGCGCGGTTTGGGTCCGGACACATGTCTGTTTTCTGGCATGAGCGCACAGTTTCGGGGCGGCTGGTAGGAGGCTAAGAGGAAGGTAACAATCCACAGAAGGATGTTTGACAAAGAAACAGAGTCTGTTGGCGTTAGGCATTTGATCTTAATACAGACACTGGCCTCTGCCGTTTATCACAGTGACTTTTTATCCTTTGAGCACTGTAACAGCGCAGACTAAAAGGACTAACTCACTTCTCGACAGAGGAGTCGTAGCGGTTAGGTTTACGGACATTTTCTGCACCGGTTGCCCTAAGTTAACGTGAAAATATGTTCGGTCATTTTCAGTTTAAACGCAGAACGAACGTTCCACACGTGACAAAGTTATACACAAACAAAGAAAGTGTGTAAATACTCACAAGCATGTTCTTTCTCCTCCCTCTCTGCAGGTTGATTTTCCAAGAAATCTGGCCAAGTCCGTAACTGTAGAGTGAAAGATCATCTGAATCATAGGGGCAAAGGGGAAATAAATGAAAGACTTTTTTTGGTACCAAAATAACTTGATTTTAAAGTCCCCTAGGTAAATCTTATTTTGGTAAATCATTGTTTGTGTATAAGATCACCATAATTCCATTACATTAGTGATTGTCAAATTGATTCCACATGCTATGCCAATAGCTTTGGGGTTTTTTGAACAATAGACCTCCATGAAAGATGTTAAATGGTTTTCTTTAAGGATTACTGAGTCTTCTAGGTAAGGGGCCCTCCACTTTCAGATAACGTCATTGTTTCTTATCCAGTGTGGCTCATTCCAATTGTTGATGAGAACCCATTGAATGAATGACCTGTCATGCTCTCAGGCAGTGAAGCAGGACACTAGAACATGCAACTGGAACAAGAGCTGTTACCGCCATGCTTGTGCAGATAGTATTTTAGGAAACAAGCATTTGGGGTAAATTTCTGCCTCATGTACAAAAGGGAATTCAACTGACCTGTCACAACCTCCTAAATTTTAGGCACGTGGTAAATGTGCTGAGAAAATTAATGTTGCTTCAGAAGGATTTTATCTATGCCAAATACCCAGCAAGTGACAATCTCGTAGACTCGGTGGGCCACAGCGCGCTGTGTAACGCCAGTGTATGCCTGTAGTTGTGCCCGTGAAGACAGTGGAACTCGCGCCTTCGAGTGTAAATGGAAGCAGTGGCTGACTCGGGACGGATGCTTACCAAAGTGGGGGAAAAGAGGAATATGGGCAGTGCTCCGTTGGTGCTGGTGTTTTATTGTTGCTGTTGTTTTTGTTTTTTTTTTTAAAAAAGTAGAAGCCTTCCTGTGTTGAGGATTTTTTTCCCCTTGAACTGAGCACTGTGGTACTATGAACACACCCTAGGGAACCAGCTTTATGCTGCTGCAGGTCACTTACTAGTCTGAATGCGCAGAAGAAAGTTCCGACCTTGCACCTCCCCGGCAGAGAGACGGCCCTGGAGCTCCCTTTCCGAGGCTTGCTGTGTTAGCCAAAGCCCCTTAGTGGAAGCGAGGGTTCTGGTTTATTTAGGAGCAGTTCATGTGTGACTCGTGTCAAATCCAGCCGGTTTAAAATTGGAGGGGACAAAAAAGATGACAGACGCAACAGAGATAGATACCTTGGTAATAGTTTTGTAGCAGGCTTGCAGAGAACCAGAAGTTACACAGAACATGCACCTTCAAGACTTAACGCTGACTGTTTCAAAGCCATTAACGGGCAGTTGGCTATGTATTTCCTAATGCAAAAAGGTGAATTTCCTACCAGCTTGATGGGTTTTGAATTCGCTTTACACACGCACCATCAAAAGAAAAACCCACCCCGAGGTGTAAAGCAACGCTTGCCCCATGCTGGTGTGGGGGCTGCCTGCCGAGCCTCGTCCTCCCTGTGCAGGACCACGGTCGCAGAGCAGCGGCCGTCCCGGTGGCTCGCAGCAGCAGTCCCGGTGGCTCGCAGCAGCAGTCCCGGTGGCTCGCAGCAGCAGTCCCGGTGGCTCGCAGCAGCAGTCCCGGTGGCTCGGACAGCGGGAGATGGCTGCCGAGCCCGAGGGTTCCCAGCGGCTGGGGCAGCTCTGCTTTGTGTGAAAGGGCAGCGACTCAATTCGGTATCAGCTCAAGGCGTAGTTTTATTATGAGGATGAAATGCTGCGTGCCTGGAGACAGACAGCTTCTCAAACCAGATAGGTGTGTATTAATTAGCACTGTATTCAGACTATTAATTTAAGACCACATTGTGCTGCCAGTGTCTGTTTGAGAACAAAGCAGCAAATAGCGCGTTTTATTTATGCAGCATTCGCTTATGAGACACTGACTCCTAACAGTTACGTGCCTCTGCCTAAACGTGACCAGTAGACTTCCATGCTTCATCTGAAGGTGATGCTTGTCCTTAAGGAAAAAACAACGCATGTTCAGTGCTAATGCTTTGAAGACAGTTGTTGTTCCTCCTCCTCTTCCTCCTCCTCCTCTTTCCCCCACTGAGCTGGCTTAAGAGAAACTGTGCAAACCTTTCACGTGGGGAACTGGAGCTGAGGCAGTTTCCCCCCAGCACAAGGACACGAGGACTTGCAGTATCGCATCCTGTGCTCTCGTCAGCATGGGAGCTCGTGTGAAAGTAGCCCGCAAGAGAATTATTTTGAGAGCTTTTTCTCCTATTCTGCTCAGAAGAAAAGCAGCAAGCATTGCTTTTATCTAGCCGTGTACAGATGATTGTCCGCTAGCTTACCAAGTCTCCTAGCAAACAGGATAGTAGACATCCTTGTTGAAATACAAGTCGCTATTCAGTAGGAGTTCGATAATGCAGGCTGTTAAATATTTATGAAAGTACGTTGCATACAAAGAGGACCAAAGAACAGGAGCCTGTTAGAGATGTAAGTCTGACGCTCTCACGTTGGGTGTAACTGTACAGATATTGCCGAGCTATTTGTTTTGTGCTGTGATAGACGAATCCTTATTCTTTGTAACTTAAGGCATTAAGACTCGTGACAGATTCTTCATGGTCAGAAGTAAGGTAGTACTCACCCCCCGCATTCTGCGAGTCGCCAGCAAACTGCCTGACGTGTATAAAACTCTGCCTGCCAAAACAGAGGTTTAGCCGCTACTTGCAACTGGGCTGTCGGACATTGTAATGCTTGATATCAAAGAATGCTGTGGAGCACACTTGCTCTGAAGAATTTCTCTGATGAGCATGGTAGGGAATCTGTTCAGCATCTCATTGTTGTTAATTGCCATGCCTATGTGAAGTGAGAATGTATAAAGGACTTTTCTTAGCTTTCCTTACCTCATTTTTGTCTAGATGTGTTGCATTTCTATGAAAAGATGATGTTTCTCTTTTTCCTTAGAAAACGTTTAGAATGTCTTGTGATATTTATTAACAGCCAGTCAGTCTTCTGCTCTCCAAAATGAATGTTTTGCTTACTGAGCCAGTAAAATTCCCTCCCTCCTAATTGAGGTGTTCAAAAATTCAGTAGCCCTGTCACTAAAATTGAGCCACAGGTAAATACAGATAACAGCCTTTGCCCTTTGGAGTAGCAGCTGCCAATTACTGCATACTTTTCTCAGAATTTATTTTAAGTAACTGTTTTCCTCATCTATGTCTGCAGAGGCTTAAAGGGAAGCACGTGCCCATAGGTCTTAGGGTTTGTTAATTACCAAAGACCAGAAAACTTCCAGCTCGGCGCAGGTTGTTTCTGCCCAGCAGATCTCAGACAAATTCCACGCCGCTAGTGAGGTTATTCCACACACAACAGAAAATTCAGTTGTATGGGGGGTAGACTTGTCAGAAAGGGTTTCCTTCGTCGCCGTGCTGAAGGAACAGGCTATAGACAGATCTTCCTGGAGTTTGTCAGATGAGCAAGTGCCGTGTGGGTGCATATTCTGTTAAGAGCCCAGAACAGTCTTTGGGCAGCCCTCTCCTTGCAAGGTGCAACACCTCCGTTCCAGCACGGCCGTTCGGAGCTGAAGGTAGCCACGTACCGCTCTCACGGGGATGCCAGTCTGGCAGAAGGCTGCCTTGACACCCACGCTTGTGAAGCCTCAACCCCTCTGTACTGAAAGGGCTTCACGCGGACCGTTCCCGAGTCAAGAGGGAGGGAGCTCGTGGAGGTGACCCGTAGTCCTGCTCGGTTAGGAGCCTTAAGCCCAGCCTGGAGATGCTGGGTCTGGCTGAGCTGCAGCCCGAGAGAGCTGAAGGCGTGAGGAACACCAACACCTCCGTGCAAAGTTTGGCTTCTCTCCTCTCTGGCTGCTGCTCGTAGTGCCTGGTGGCAGCGTGGCAGGTGGAGGGAGCACTGAAATTCAGCACCTGAGGTAGCACGTCAGTGTTTAGCTGTGGCTAATTTTAGATCCTACCTGAATGTACCAAACTTGCCTCAAAGCACAGAGTCCCTCCTCTACGTCAGAAACGGGAAGAAGAAGAAACAAAGAAGCGTTTGGTTTGAATTAAAGGAAAGAAAACTATTTGCCTTCGATTCAGTTTATGTAAATAGACATTTGAAGTGGCAAATTCCACCATTTCTTCCCTTCTAGATCCGTTTGCCTCTGCCTGTACATACCCAGCTGGCTTGGTTGGTGGGGACCAGTCTGTATCTTGTTTCCTGTTGTGTGCTGTATGCAGAAGATGTCTTTCTTTTGTCTGTAGTGTTTTATAATTTGGGTTTTGTCCTTTTGCTTACTTTTTGTATCTCACCCTTTGAATAAAATCAAGTGCCCTACATTAAACAAACGGAATTACTGGTCTTTAGTTAAATCTATTTAAAAATAGGTAACCCCCATGAAAGTTCAGGGCAGGACGTACAAAGCAGGAAGACACAGGGTTTAACTCGCCTCCCTCCCAACCGCCCAGGCTTTTTTCTCTTTTTGTGTGTGAGATAGAGAACATACTCCAAATTCCCTTTCCGAAGAAAGCCCATAAAGTACCCCCAGGGTGGAGCAGTCGGGATTACCGCCTGTACCTTAATTCTCATTTAACTATCGCTAGGTGAGACAGAATTGCAGTCAGCGTGGCCTGTGCTTAGTGACTGTTACATGGGTTCCTCAACTTCTGGAACTCGACGTTTCTTTTTCAAGAAAGAAACCTGTTTGGGTAACGCAGACGGGCTGTGGTGCAAGCCCCGGACTACGGCACCGATGCTGTGATATTGCAATTAAGTGCACATTCTTGTGAGACAGCAGCTGGGGGCTTGGAGATTGTTCACGTCGGGAAAAAAAGCCTGGATAACGCTGTAAGCGAAACCCGCAATGACAAAAAGACTGTCTGAAATTCCACCTCTCCTCCAGTCGGAGCCATTCATGGATTAATTTCCCCAGGGAACCTTCACCTCTCCAGGGGAACAAGGATCAAACACAATCCTTTATTTTCCTAGATAAAGCGAGCGGTGTGGGCTTGCTCTTCTCACAGATACCTTTCCTACACCAGGACTGAAAGGTCACGAGGCTGCTCTTTAAGGCTTATTGCCTCGGAACAATGCACGTACGTCCTTAGAATCACAGTAGAAGGTCCCTACGCAGCAGTTGGGAGCAAGACTGTCCCCTTCTGCTCACTCCGATCTGCAAAAATAAGCGGCAGTTCTAGCTTGTGTCATCAGGAAATAAAGTTGTAAAGAAAAACGGAGCGAAATGCTCTGCGCTGCAGGCTTTCGTTGTCAGAGCTGCAGGACACTAACGGAGCAGGGGATCCTGCAGCCGAGCGGCGCGGGAAGCCGGCTGTGTGCAGGACCTTCCCGCAGCGCCTCCGGGGCTCTGCTGCCCTTGGCACGAGACACCCTGCACTCGGGGTCCTTGACCACACCGCGGGTACTACGCTGAGAAGCGAGAGCTGTAGCGTAACGGGTAGCTACGAGACGCTGCCAGCGCTCTCCTTGGCTCGTTTCTCCGTCTGGGCCACCGACAAATACAAATCCAGGGTCCTCAGCAAGTCGGTCCCAAGCTCGAGTTGCAAGAAAGACTTTTCCTTGAATCCCAATGGGGCTGAAAGCAGCAAGACAAGGGGCAAAGGACCTGTGGGCACGTTGCACGGAAACTCTTCAGTCGGTGTGAAGTTCATCTAATACAATATGACATCTGAAGAGAAACGCGCTCCCGGAAGCTGAGATTTACAGAAGGGCATAAGCTTTTGGTTTGAATGAATTACAATAGATTGCCGGCTGCACGGCGCTCCTGGGCCCCTCTGGAGCAACCTGCTGCCAGACATTGACCCCCTGCACGCTCCCACCACCCGTGGGGCTCCAGCACAGCTTCAGGGCTGAGCCACAGGCTGCAGA
Source organism: Falco biarmicus (assembly GCF_023638135.1). NCBI lineage: Eukaryota > Metazoa > Chordata > Aves > Falconiformes > Falconidae > Falco > Falco biarmicus. The sequence continues at coordinate 825,028 of NC_079305.1, forward strand.
CTGCACACCTTCGTGCACGTTTCTTTACCTAGATTTACCTTTTCTGCTATAAATCCGCGCCCACCCTTTACTTGCAGGAGTACGGAGCATAGCTGAGCCCCTGGGGAGGTGTTTATTCAGCACCTCGCTCTCCTCTTGCTCCCTGGTTGACTTTCCACCCCTGCAGAGCACCCCCGTAGCCCTGTACGACAGCCGCTCTCACGTAGAACACCCAGGTAGCACCTGGGCTCAGGGAAATGCCGCCTGCCCCCCCAACAAACCCCGTTCTCAGGTCAGTGGAATATGCTCAGTGGGCAAGCAGCAGCCCATAGGGTGGGCTGTGGGGGGCTGCTGCCCCAGACCCCCGCTGGATACGGACAAGTTTGGAAAGAAAACAATACGCAGCAGCATTTTTGCTGGACGTAGGAGAACAAGGAGGGGATGGTACCAGGATGCTCTTCCACCACAACACCGACTGGCAGCGGAGCCAGCCCTACAGGTCAGCCCCATCCACAGCCCAGGGCAGGCGCTCCGTGGTTTGGGAAAAGCGACCATTCCTCACACCACCTCAGGAAGTGCCAAAAGCCATTTTCCAATTTTTTCCCCCTAAGCAAGCAGCCAGCCACGCTCATCACAACGGTGTGAAGGTTCACACACAGTGAAGGAACTACCTCTCCTTTGTACGGAGACCCGCAGCAGAGCGTGCAGCGTGTTGAGGGCAGCGCACCGTTACCGGGCAGACAGCCCGACCTGCTGAGCTTGTGGGTCCTGAGCAGGATCCTGGTGGTCCCGCCAGCCCCACAGCATCACCGAGCCGTGCCACAGCAGCACCTCTTGGTGTTCAGAGCATTAACAAGGAGGATTTAAGGGCCTTAGTCTGAGTGGCAGCTGATGGGATTGCATGGGAAACATTAAAAAACGCCGTATGGGGGTGGAAGTTCCCCTCGATGGGGCATCCTGGGCAGTTCCACTGTTGAGTAGCTGCCGTCCCCACCACCCACACACCCTCTTTGCTGGGCTGCTCATCCAGCGTCTCCTTGCTGCTATTACACCTACTTGTGTCTTGCCACATTTCCAGCTCCTGCAGCTGGGAAGGTCCAACAAGCAGCACGCTGCAACGGCCCGGCTTCACCTCCCATCTCGGCTACAACTCCCAGTGCAACATCTGCCCCCCAGGCCACCCCACCCTGCCCTTCAGAGGACTAACAGCACCCAGGAGCCCACGGCGCCCTGCACAGCCTGCTGCGTTTCATTTACAGGCAGGAGACCATCCCTGGCCTTTCCCAAAGCGGTGAGAAGGCAAGGATCGTTCCCGACCATCGGAGGCACAGCCGGTGCTTGCACTTGGACAGTCAGGCTCTCCAGCACCAGCTCAGACATAAAAGTGGGTTTCTGAAGTACTACAAGCCTGACCCAAAAGCTGCCCCGTGTGCCTCAAACGAGGCTATTTCTGACCTATTTCTATGCGTTTATCAGCCGATCGGAATACATTGCAGGCATTTGAAAAAACAAAGGAGATGGGAAAAAAAGCAAGCTGACTTGCCAAGATGGTCTGCTCAGTGCTGAAGAGGTTACCCAGCCTAAGAGAAAAATCAGACCCACAAATCAGACATGACGGGACTCCTTCCCCCTTCCTCAGTCTCATTCTTTATTGTTTAGGTCAAATAAAATATGTTCCCATGGTCCTTACAAATTCCTATGGAAACAAGTTTAAACAAACAAGCCGCTGGCCTGTGTCTGGACCACGAGCAGCAGCGTTACGGTAACACGGGATCCTCGAGGCGGCGGCGAGCCCAGACACTCTGGAGACGCTCACAGCACCACCGGCTCCGAGCGAAGGGCCACTTGGGCTCCCAAGGGCTCCCGTGCATCGGGAGAGCCGCTCGGACTGCGGGTGGGATGGGGGGCAGCGTGGGGGCCGGCCAGCTCCTTCTGAGCAGCAGGAGGGCACCCGGAGACCTCATTAGGACCTCACTATACCCTGTGCCTCGGCCGTCCCAAAGCGATGCTGCAGCTCCTGCCAAGAGGAGCAGCTGGCAAACCTGCCTGGAACGCAGCTCAAACTTCCCCGCTCGCTCCTCTCATTTGTGCCTCTGCCCAGAATTAACTCGCGCTGGACGAGCGCGCGTGGGCAGGGTCAGGGGCCGCACAGGCGCATCCCGGCTGGAGCAGGGATCTGCATCCCTGGCAGAGTGGGGCAGGGGGCACGGAGGCTGCGGAGGGTGGCGTGCTCCACTCTCCGCTTCGGCGGCACCACACGCGCCAGCAAGTCATCGCTGGGAAGGAGACGCTGCCTCCCCTCCCTCCTGCTGCCATCGCCACTGGAACAAGCTCCTCGGGCCCACAGGCGGGTGCCTTCTGGCCCCTGGTCTGGGCAAGACCCCGCCTGCCCGCACGGGATGACTCATGCCGCATCGGCAAACCCCAGGGATGTGCCAGAGCTGGTTTCACCACCAAAGCCACCCTGCAGGACTATCGGCGTGTGGCTGCTGGCCCACCCGCCCTGGGAAAACCCAGCCTGGGCTGCAAAACCTCCTCTCCAGCGTGAGAGCAGGGCAAAAGCACTACCAGGACAGACAGAATGGCCCCTGTGGTCCCCGGTTGGACTGCTCTGCTCTCAGCTGCGGCGGGGACTCACATTCCTTCTTGCATTTTTTGCAGCATCTCCTAGCCTCAGGAAGACATGCTTTTCCAAGTTTTTTTCAGAAAACCTGCTGAAAACTCAAGTTCCCTTCTATCTAAACAGCCTCAACTAGTCCACCTTGAGAAAACTCATGCCCCATGCCAAGGTCACGTTCAAGGGGTGACCCCCCCCCTAATGTAACATCAAGCCTGTGCCGCCAGCCCTCGCCAGGTGGAATTTGAAGGGGATTTCAGAGTTGCATAAAGCTGGGAATTAACACACAGAAGAAGAACGGCTGAACCACACCACGAGGATCCAGGGCTTTCTGTGACCCAGTGAATGCGCATTACACCCCTTGCTGATCATGTTGCTAAAAACTGCCATCCTCATCCTCATCCTCCTCTCCATAGGTTGGACTTGAGCCTACAGAGGAGCCACGTCACCTCCCTTAGTATAACTGGCAGACGGCTTCCAGGAGGCGCTCATGGCAGGGCTTGAAGTGTAGGATGGATTCCTTGCCTCAAGGACTGTCCCTGCAGGACCACAGCCAAGTGAAGCAGGGGGCAAGGGGGTCTTTGGGCTGACATGAGCTGGCCCAGAAAGGCTCCTGCCTGCCAGCAGAGCAGCTGGGGTTAGGAAGGAATTTTTGCCCTGAGACTGTATGGACACAAAAGTTGGGATCAGCAGGGACTGAAGCCATCGGCTCCTCGCCCCCCTCCAGGTGCTGCCAGCCAGGAACAAGGACCTGTCACGGTCCCAAGCATCATCCCAGGCTTTGCTAGCTTAGCTTAGCTGAGAGGGGGCAGGGTGGGCTCCGGGAGCGCCTGCCAGCAGGGTCTCTCCTTGGTGAAGCCACAGGATGGTCGCCTCCTGAAAGGGGAAGGATGCAGAGGCTGGGGGCAATCGTCCCTCCTCCAGGTGCTGCTGGACCCAGGAAGGGACCCCTGTCCTTTCACTCTGAAGCTGGGTGTCAAGGTTATTCTTTAGTCACTAGATGCCACTTTGTGCAGCACAAGGTGCCACTGAAAGGAAGGCACAGCTCCCGGTGAGCCGGCGGGACAAAGCGAGCACTAAAACCTGCTCCCAAACCCGTTGCAGCTTAAAATCTGTCACATCTCTCCAAGAAGTGTTCCGTACCTCCAGACTTTACCCCTTCCGTTGGGGTTACCACGTGTCCAAGTGGTATCGTGGCCAATGCCTACATGGAAAAGCAATAAAGCAAGTAATTTATTTGTAGCTGTCTTCAATTTAACGCACCAGCTGGATGCGACCAGCTGGTTTGTAGCAGGCCAGCGCCCAGGGGGTTGTGGATAACTGGAGGTACACTGGTCCCAGCTCTAAGAAAAACTGTTCTTGAGTAGATGTGGGTGGTAGCTACTAGCATAGGGAAAAAAAAAAAAAAAAAAAAAGAGAACTGCAGTGAGATTTGGGCTTTAACACTGTGGAAACATCAGCAAATAAACACTTTTCTCATCAGTAGGAACAAGCAGGGAAACGTTCAGCTGGGACAAGGGCTCACCAGCCTGGGAATGCTGTGGTCTTTTTGACATGTTCTGCTTGTTTCAGTGACTATGGAAAGCGCTATATAAAGTCCTGTTCCAAAGGGAAATATGTGCCATTATTCTATGGCTGGAAAAAATAGAGGAAGAACTGCAGCTGCTCCTAAGACCACGTAGCCTATGTGGATGCTGCTTCCAAGAATGGAAACAGGTAGAAAAGCCCCAAGCGAGGGGTCCTGCGTGACCCACAGGCAGTTTCAAGCGGCACAGAGCCTGCAGCTCCCACTGCTGCTGATGCTGCTGGTACCTGCCCTCCCCCGGCGAGTCTGGGAGCTCCCACCCCGGATCTTGGTCCCTGCAGGGCCACGGCAGCCGAGACCAGACCAGTTTCAGTGCGGGACTTGAAGGAAATGACCCAGCCTCCGGCCTGCCCAGCATGTTTCGACAGTAACTGCATCTCAGTGTCCCAAAAATATGATTTCTGATTTCTGAACCCCCTAGGGCTGCACGGCTGTTTGCAAACTCCCGCCACCATGGTCTGATCCCAGAGGTGTGGAGGAGGTAGCATTAGCCTCCGTAGTCGTTAACAGATAGGCAAGAAAAAGAAGCGGAGCTACACTACATCACACGTCCCTTGAGAGCAAGGATTAACCCCCCCAGTCACGGCGAGTTTTTCTTTTTCCTGTAGCATCTCAGTTACAGTGAGTAATCCCGTCAAGTCTGGATCGTTATCCTGCAGGCACAAAGTCCTCCTTTGTTTAAGCCCAAAATTAACAGGGCAGAAAGCAGATACCCTTATCTCCGGGGTATTCAACCCCCACGCTCCTTTTCCCGCAGCTGACAGGGTGAAACGCGGGCTGCAGCGGTGCGTGCTCCCGGGTGCCGGCTCAGCACCCCTGACCAGCGGGTGTCGAGGCGCGGCCGCACCTCCCTGCGCCACCGGCTGCTCTTTTCACGGCTGCCTGTCCTTTTTGCAGGTGGACCGCATTGCCGCCTCCAGAGACTGAACGCCACCGCCACTTCGCCGCCCGTGTGAGCGACTCGCCTCCCGCACAGCTGTCCCAGAGCCTGGAGGAGAAGGATCGCGAGGGCTGAGCTGCAGGCAGCCAAACCCACGGCCCTGGGCAGCCACCTCCTCTGCCTGGAGCCCAGGGCCCTCCGCGGCCGCAACGAGCATCGCCCGGGTCCTGCCTGCGCTGCGCGGCACAGGCTGGCAGCCCCAGATTTGAGTGTTTTGCACTGAGTAAGGCATAGAAAAACCTCCTAGATAAGTGACACAGTCACAGATTACTCGCTGGTTGCATTTTGCACTGAAGTTCTTGCCTTGGTTTTAAACAATAAAAGTCTCCAAAGATTTCTTGCAAAGATTTTCAAGCAAATGCCTAAAGCAGAACATTCTACTTTCGAGATGCCAGTTTGTCTTTTCTTGGATGTTTTCTTCCTTTCTTGGCTTCTGCAGCCCAAGAAACAAAGCCAAGTTCACGACTCCCCCCTCCTTCCCCTTCTTTCCCTGTTCAATGACAGGTTTGGCAGCTTAAGCCTCTGTTGGTTTGACTTGAATTTCCAGCCCACATGCTGGCGTGGTGAGGATGCCTCTTCTATAGACAGAATGTCGAGGTTACACCTTTAGTTCTTGTGATGGTTTTGTCACAAAAGCCTGGCTGGACAGTCCTGCACCTCACTTCATATGTTTAACACACCAGTCCCACGCAGACAAGAACAGCTAGCCAAAAAAAATCCCAACATACCAACCCAAAACCTGCTGAAATGTCTATGGCAAGCTCCTGAGAGAGGAGGAAAACCATCACCTTCCGTATGATTAGATTAGAAAACTACAAAAACAGTACAAGACACCGAGGAGTGGTGGCTTGGTGTTAACACTGTGGGGCTGGGATGTTAAGAAACGCCTCTTGGCTGGCGGGGAGCGTTGCTTATGGTGAGCATCGTCACAGAGGCTGGGGACACAGCTAGGATGAAGGACACGTCTGACTTGCAGAGCCACAAGGCTCCCACTACTATAAACCCAGCAGGCTGTGAATTCCTGAAGGCATCAAGCCCCAAGCTGGCCAGAATAACCCCAGATCCCGCTTGGTCCCTGGCCACAGGTCAGAGATCATCACAACCTGGCAGTTACTACCGCAGAAACAACCAGGATTCACCCAGACTGCTCCACTGTGACAGTCACCAGCATCTGGCACGTGCGGTGCTCACCCGGACACCGCTCAGGACCGATACTCCTTTGCAAGCTCCGATAACACAGGTCTCGGTGAGGAAGCGAAGGAGGCGTCGGTGTGGGAGAAGGCAGCAGCTGAAGCTGGCTTATACAACTACAAGATTTCAAAGGCAGCAAGTCTGGGAGCCTTCCTTTGCCTCCCTCTGCTCGCAGGTTTTGGTTTTTTCTTTGGAGTGAAAGATCAAGCTTTTCTATTTTTAGCCACAATCCAAGATGCTCGGTCACCCCCTGGCACCAAAGCCTTGCCAGACCTGCCGTAACGCCAGGAGAGAGGTGGGTGGCACGGCGGTGCCCCAGGCTCTCCACAGGACGTGCCACCTGATGTCGGTGACATCAGCTTAACTGGAGTCCTCATTTTCAGCGAAGTGGAGAGCCCCCGGCCAGCTGCCAGTGCCCCAGCGCCAAGGCCAGCACCACCAGCTCTCTGGAGAGTACGGAACCCCCCTGGCACACGGGCTGCTATAAATCAGCCCTTATCCCAATTCAATCAATAACCTAGAATGTGTGTAGGGGTGGAAATAATCTAAAATACAACAAATAAGCACCGCAACATACTGCTTGTAATGTTTAAGGTAACCCGGGGCCATTCTGGCTGGCCTGAGCTAGGACCGTGCCTCCAGATCAAGGGCACATGATAAAAGACATGCAGACAAAGCTCACTCTTTAGCAGAGGGCAGCTTATTGCAAAGAGGAGGAAATATTAATTACAGCAGCGCTGCAGAGGTGAATCTGCTGAAGGCAGTGGGTGAGTTTTCTGCCTGACTCATAGTACTGATTTGCACAGGCTCCCAGCACAGATGCTGCAGGTCTGATGGAAGGCGCTGCAGTAACTGGGAAATCGTTCCAGCTGCTTCACCAGGCTGCGTAGGGGGGGATGCAGGACTGGGAGAGATCTCCAAGCCCAGGGCCACCATGCCACCTAATCCCACCCTCAAATCAAACACACCTACAGCAGGACGTACTGTCCTGCCTGGGCGCTGTTCCACCCCAGCCCTGGGATACCCTCACTTTTCCTGCCATCTGAACAAGAGCGTGGCTGCTGTTTGCCAGAACCACGCTTTAGGATAATAAAGGACAGTTGCGTGTATGTGAAAGTAAATTTGTCCTCTTCTCCTTGCTCTGCTTTCAAAAGCCTCACACGCAGGCCTAAATAAACAAGCTGAACTGCGCTCTGCATGCTTGCACCGGTTGCTGTCGCACGCGACGCTCGCTCAGACACCGCGGGCTAAATCTAGCACAGATCTGCTCCTCTGATTGAAACACATTTAAAAAAAATTATTAGAGAGCAAAAACGTTGCCAGGCTGTGCCAGCCTACATTAGACGGACAAAGCAAAGCTGGAAACCTCTCGATGCTTCCCCACAAAACTGAAGCACCAAGTGCAGCCGCGCGTCCGAGGGCTGCTGAAATCCCGCCTGCATGGAACAGCAAACCAGCAGGGCTGCTCCTGCTGCGGACCCACGCAGTCCCCCAAGAAACTGCTGCTTGAGACAATGTCCCCCCCTCCTGCACAGCCTACAGACCCCCTAAGCTCCTCCAGCAGCCCGAATATGCTTCTGTCTTCCATGGAGCATGGGAAGCAACTGCGAAATCCTGCAGTGTCGATGCATCAGCAAACGCAGCGTTCTGAACTCGCCAGCACACGGAGTATCCCACCCCCAGCTGCAAACCCTCCAGTGGAGGGGGGCGAGTGTGGAAATGGTTTTCAGTGCAGCTCATCCCTTTCGGTCTTTTCTCCTACAGAAAGGGAGGCGGCGGGGGGAGAAAGAGAAAAAAAAAAAACCAAAAAACCAACAAGACAAACCCCAAACCAACATCCTGAGCTGCCAGCGAAGTGATTTATCACCCGGCTGGCTGCAAACAGGCAGACGCGCATCACCGCTGCAAACGTGTCCTGCCTGCCTGTCTGCCCAGTGGGGTCAGCTGTGAGTAAATCATGTTCCAGCAACGGCAGAAAGGGAGGAAAAAAGAAGGCAGGAATTTTTGGACAGGAAATACAGGGGAAGAGGAGGGGAAAGGATGAAACAGGAGTGACATACCAAGTGTGAAAGACACGACCTGGCACAGTTTCTGCCCTTCTCCTACAGACGTCTGGGGCAGGACTTTATTGCCACGGGGGCAGGTACCTGCTGGGAGCTGGGGGCCACCATCCCCCGTGGCCACAGCTCCGATCCTGGTGGTGGTGAAGCCCTTCCCTCAGCCAGGTCTGCAAGCCCAGGAGTTGGCATTACCTGAACCACATCGCATTCCTGCGGGCACACGCGTGTTCCCCGAGTGAGGCGCGGAGCGCGGGAAAAGGAACATCCTCACGCAGCCCGACAGGCAAGGCCTTCTGCACATGAACGCACCACCCGCAATTAAACCAAGCCAAATTAACTTAAAAACAATTCTGTGTTTGTTTTAGCTCTGAATTATTTAAAAGAGGATTGCACTGAACTTATTTAGTTCCTGAACTGATCTTATTTGCGGGCAGGGATGAACCAAGGACCAGGACCACTCGTGGTGGCAGCGAAGCTCCCGTCTCCATGGGGGGAGGAGGACACCATGGCATGACACGCAGCTGTCCCCACTTGTCACTGGCCTGACTGGTGGGGCGAACCACTCAGAGAAACTATCCCAGAGCCTCCAGCCGTGATCACCCATCAGAGGAGTCTTGCAGAGAAGGGATCCATAAGGCTGTGTGAAAACCGCTTGGCTCTGCCAAGTCTGACATGTTTTAGGCGTGTGCGTTAGAGCCTACAGTGAGATTTGTCAGATAAAAAACACATTCAACCTTAAAAAGGCCTCTAGTAAAAAGAAGGAGGGGGGGGGAGGGAAGGGGAAGGGAGGGGGGAAGGCTTCTTTTTCATTTTTGGCCACACCACAATTTTCAGTAAATATTCTTATTCATATAAATAATTTGTTGTTGTTGGTTTTAAACAAATAAACCAAATAAAGCTTGCTTGTTAAAGCCCAAATCTGCATTATTTTTTAGGGAAATGAAAACATTTCCCTTGGGCTTTCCATCAGCATTCCCCTCCCCCCAAACACTGCAGTAAACATGGACAAGTAAAGATCTCCAAGACGGAACCGTGCCTCTGTGCAGACAGCTCTGCCCTGCAAAGTACCAGCAGTTGCGCCGGTGGGTTTTGCAGCCCCACGGACCCGCTGCCTTGTCTCCCACACGTGCTCTGCTCTGGGAGCGTGGTCCCAGCTCACCACCCACCTTTGGGATCACGGGGAAGTTGTGCTTCCTCCTTGGCAATCCGACGAGGCGATTTGCTTGAGCTGATTCCCCTCCCCGCTTTCAGAGCTGTCCTGCTGGTGCTCAGAGGCAGCAGGGTTCGCAAGGGTATAGCTGTTTCTCTAAATCTCGATTATTACACCCTCATGACCTTCGCCTGCTGACACGAAAGTAATAAAAGATCCCACAAGCTAATGGGATCCCTACCTCCTGCTCCGATCAAGGTCTGCGTTTATCCTACTGAATCAATGGATTCTCTGGCCGGTTTCCAGCCGTTCGTGCCTTCTTTTTTGTTTCTCACATTCTGGTCTGTTTCTTATTTATTTAATTTTATGTTGTGGGAATGTAAAAATGTGCCACAGTGGATTAGGCCGGTGGCCTGGGTGGTCCAGCACTTGGCCTCAGCTGGTGTCTGTTTCGGCCAAATTGTTTCAGTAAGAAATCATTTTGAAGAGGTATAAAGCAAAGGCTAAATCCTGCCGTCCTTTTTCAGGCAAAAATCTGTGCAGACCGGTGAGGGGCAGGATACCCCAGCGCTCACGGCATCAGCAGCCTTCTCCAGACCCAAGTCCCTTCCCCTGGGCTCACCGCAATGCTGACGCCTGTGTTGGCACGGGACAAACGCCCTGCACGGTCAGGAGTCGTGGAACTGCCCATTCTACAGATGGGGATGCACAAATTAAACAGGGAAAACTGTGCTAGAAAAAGGCACAGACAATGCTGCAGGACCCCTCTGATTGACGCCACCCGGGGGTACTTGGCCCTGGGACCACAGGCTGCAGGCACAGAGGTGTGCTGGGGCTGCGCCGTGCTGCACCGTGGGCAGAGGGCTCTGCAAAGCCCAACGGCAACAGCGCGGGCTGCGCGCAGCGCCCCTGTTATTTCCCAGATGCTTTTTGACTGCCTAAACAGCACGGAGAAAACGCTTTCCCTCCGGAGGTCAACAGCCTGCAAGAGCAGCAGAGAAACCCTAGGCACAAACCGGCTCCGTTGCTGCTTCCAACCTGCTCCTTTGTGAGGGGAGGACGGCACAAAGCGAACGTGGCGTTTCTCTGGCACTCGCACGCATGCTCAGCTCAGCTGGCTGGTATAGATGACACATGAGGCCCTTCTGTTTTATAAGGAAGTTTGTTATTGAAGGCCAGGCTTGGAAGGCTCTAAGCATGGCTACAGAGTCACAGCTGGAACAGGCATGAGATCAATATATCTGGAGACAAAGGGAAGCTCTTGCCAAGAGAAAAATCAAAAGTTGTTTTGCAAAGGGAGCCAGATTCCCTTCTAAGGCATCCTATAGATCAAGGCCTAAATCCTGGAGCACTTCTCTTGGCCCAAGTCCTACCGTACCAGCCTCCCGAACACACATCAGTGTTACCTAGAGGACAAACAGCAGCTCTGCAAGGCTCCGAGTGCTGCCGGCACCGCTGCTACCTGCGCTGCAGCGGGGAACAGCACGCCTGCTGCCTGCAACGGTGCGTGCCGAAACAAGGCTCAGATCCATCACACAGGCACCCATCGAAATATGTTTGTACCATCGCTTCACGCTGTGTCCCAGGCTAATAAGAAGTTTGGGGAGTTTTCCCAGTTTGCAGAGGACATTCAGATCATAGGATAGAGTTACTGCAGCTGGTTGTCCCATTTCTGAGATGCTTCTCAGAATCGTCTGAAAAGCTTTTGGCTTTGGGAATAAAACCCAAGCCCTCACTCCCCTTTAACATTTGCCTTTCATTTGTTCCCACATGTCAGACAGCACAGCCCTGCACAGGGAACTCCTTTGTCTGCTTGGCCTTTGCATGGAAACAAGATGCGGTGGGGTACTGATAGCATCCAGTCACGGATAGCAGCCAGAGCAGGGCTTTCTTAGTCATTATCTCTGATGTCTTCCATTTATAACGGGCACTCTTTAAAACCTTGCCAATTTGGCCTTAGATAAGCAGATACAGTTACCTCCATATTTGCAGCATTACCTAAACTTTCCCCTGCCTGCTACAGAGAATATTTGGATATTTAAAGAACCAGCAATCTACGTGAAGAGGAACTAACCCTGGGTTTCTTTGTCAAAGAGCCCCAAGAACCGCGGAGTCGTGCCAGCCCTAACAGAACGGCAACGAAACTGAGACCGAGCTTAGGGGATGGCACCAGTCAAGGTCCTGGCCCCAGGTCCTGCTGCAAGGCTGAAGGGCACGGGCACCATGAGGGATGCCCAGGCTCTTGCACCAGAGCCGGGGTCAGAAGCGCAGAGCTCTCCAGCGTGCACGTGCAACACCTGGTTTGAGCCATTAACCATAAATGCTGAAGGAACGGCTGCGCCAGCTGGAAACAAACGGCCAGGGCTCAGCTAATCAAAAAGAAAGCTTGCTTTGTCACCCGTTACTCCAGTCACCTGGGCTCCAATTTTATTTCCGAAGCAACAAGCGCCACCACCAACTCTGCTCCAGGAGCTTCCTCCTTATATCCACCAAATCTGGCTTTTCCCAAGCTCAGGGGATCGCCTACCGATGCGAGGGTCCCCTTGGGGTCACACAGATTGCTGCTGTCTGGGAAACGGGTGGCATCACCAGTCATTGGGTTTGAGTGGATGCACCTCCAGACCAGTCTGCACATGGAGAAGGAATCCGGACGGGAACCCGATTCCGTACCGTCACTGACCCAGGCCAGAGGCGCGCTATTGCTCTGTAAAGCCAGAGAGACCAGGAACAGAATTACGGAGGACTTTTTCTGGGTTTGTTGCCTCTGAAGCCCAGCGGTGCCATGCGTACTCTCACCTCACCCAGTGTCACGGTCAAGAATTGAAACCGCATTTCTAACTCACGGCATTATTTGGGTCAATGCAAATAACTCAGTCTCCTAAAAAAGCAGCTTATGAGATCTCCTATGACTGAAAAGAAGAAAACAATGGTTTGCTGTCATGTTTTGAGGGGAAGCTATTGTCCTAGGAGTCTAAGCACCTAGGATGCAAGTCATAGCTCTGCCAACAACTACCTCTTTCATCCTTGACAGCTTATTTACCTCCACATCCTTCTCTAACAACAACAAAAAAATATTTCAGTTTGCAAGCTACTCTGAGCCAATTATTTTCACCAGATTATCTCAAGCAGGCTCGGGGAGCAGCCTGCTCCAAGCCATCCGCATCCCTGCCCAGACAGGAAGAGCCAGAGGCAGACAAGCGAGAATGACTTCAGAATTTGACCTTCTGAGCTGGACTTCGCAAAAAAAAAAAAAAACAAACCCACAACAAAAAACCACAAACACAAACAAAAACCTGTCTGATGCTACTACAGTTATTTCGATACATTTTTAGCAACGGCAAATCTCTCCAGTTTCCATGACAGCCTGTGAAATAGGCATCTGTGATCGCTATTACTTTAAGCCAAGAGTGTATCACACACACGCACATGAGAAAAACACTAGTCTTACCCCCAAAAAAGTAACTACCATGAAATTCACACTGTATCACATCAAAACAGAAATTCCCAAGTTCTGGCCTGCGGGCTTTTTATTTCTGGCAGTCAATGGAAATACTGCCCATATATCCTATGCTGACTCCCTTGGCTCCCTGCTGCTCTGCATCAGAGACAGCTAAAAATACCTTTGATCCATTCCTACTATTTTTTCCACATCTGCCGTTGCTGTAGTTACCGGAGCGCCTGCTACGCCATTCTGAACAGGGAGGGTGAGGCACTGCACAGCCGTGAATGGGGAAGGAACCATCCAGAAACACCACCCCTATTAACACGTCCTGCAAAAGGCACAGCCAGGACCCGCTATGGTTTCCCAGGAGCGGAGGCAAACCTGGAATTGGGCAATTGCAATGTAAAGAAATTTTAATTTTTATCTGAACTCAGGCACTGCAGAGCCAAGATGAGTCAAAAAAAAAAAAATTCACATTCCCAGAGGACTTTTCCCAGCTTTTCTTTAAAACAATTCAGGGTTTGCCTACACAGGTGGTAAGTAATGGCAAGATAGGATATTCTGTGGCAGCCCTGACAGGCAGTCAGACCTTCCCAAGACCAAAGATGCTGACATTTCACATGTCACCCATGACCTAGAACAGATTTAAGGAATGCAGACATACTCTTATTTCTGCCTGGCTTTTCCCAGAGACTTTCCATTGAGTAAGAAATACTTCAAAAAAGGATCCTGACACCCCGTTCCCAGCCGTCTGCTAGTGAGCCCTGGACGTACAGAGAGACCACAAGATCTCACATGCAAGAAGAAATCAGCACTAAGCATCTTCTAGAAGCAGCTAAAGACATACCCACCCAGAGGCACGCAGCAGCAGCAGGCCTCAAGGATATGCCAGGAAGGATTTTAAATGGGAATGGAAAGTGGAACATAGAAATCCCCAGCTTTCTTGCAAGTGAAACTTACCTCATCTGCTAAGTTCAGTTTTCCACTCTCTGTGGTATTTTCGCATGCTATAGTTTCTCCATCCCTATTAATTCATTCCTCCAGCTCTGGAAAAGGTCCCACAATTTAATGTCTGTGAAAAACTAGAAAAATTCCCGTTGCGGCCGCAGCATGGTTAGCTGGTAAGGTCACAGGAGCCGGCAGCGCGGCAGAGCTCACCGCTTCAGCCCACTGGGAGAGCCCCTCGGTGGAGGGGACAGTCCTTCCCTACCGGGGACACGGTGGGCAACATCAACAGGCACCCACTGGCACAACAAAACACCTTCCCTGGTGCTCTGGAGCTTTCAGAGATGTTTCACCTTCCCTCTGCTAGCAGGAAGGACCTTTGAAAGCATGTAAATATTAAGAGATTATTTCAATAATCTTAAGAAGTTTGTTCTGGCAGTGTGCTACAGACTTTCAGCCACGGTCTGCATCCAACATGATTTATTCCGTAGCTCATGTTATTTTTACAAGTTATTTTATAGCAGTTTCTTTAAAAACAAGCATTACTCTCTCCAGCGACGCTAACAGTGAAAAAGAGGGTCCTACGGTGCTTTGAGTCTCACCGGAGTTTCCATCAGCCCCCCCCCCCCCCCCCCCCCCCAAACCTCTATGACTCAGAAGGGGCTTTCTCTGCCAGAACTAGAAAAAGCAGAAATTCCTTTCCCTTCCAAGCGAGGAACTCCTCAGCTGCCCAAAGCCCGACGAGCCTTTGGAGGGACGAGCAGGGTTCATCTGCGAGGGCCCCATGAGCAGCACACCCCCCCCCCCCCCAAAAAACGCACCGCTGCTGGGGGAAGGGGCTGCTCTGCGCCCGCTGCCGTGCCTGGGCACCATGGCAGGCGTCGCCGGTGCCCGTCTGGTCCGGCACAGCCTCCAGTCAGGGGCCCAAAGCCCAGGAGAAAGGAGCCTCCCTCCCCTGCAGCCTCGACACAAAAAGAAATTGCTGGAAATGGCCCAGCCAGGACTCACCATTTTGGCTTCTTCCAGTTGCCACAGGCACCGTCCCGGTTTCCCCCGCTTCCCGCGCTGTAGCCGAGCTGGCTCCCGGGACACCCGGCACCCCGAGACCACCTCATGCAGCCCCAGCCCACCCGCTCCCCGCTCGGAGCCCAGGCTCTGGAGCCCAGACCTGCTCCCAGGTGGGGCTGGTTGAGGATGATGGGTGGCTAACAAAGAGCCAGGTGGCTAACAAGGAGCCAGCCCGACATCGGGGGTGGCCACGTGCTCAGGGCTGCTTAGTGGTCTACTGTCCCTCTGTCTTTGCTTTGGAGCAACTTGGCTCCAACACAAATGTTTTGCCTGGAGAAATTTTGTCCTGCTGCGTGCATGGTGATAAAATCTGCCGCAAGGGTAGCACAGCGCGGTTCCCCGAGCCCAGAGGTCCCTGAAGCAGCGGGGCTGGCAGCCGACTGAAAGGGCGACCAAGCCTGCCTGGGTCTCACTACAGTGTTTTTCTCATTTTTTTTCCCCTCGGTGCACTGATGGGACTTCATGCAAAGCCATCCAGCTGTTTTTGTGTAAATGCATGCTGTGAAAGACCCTGAGCTTTGCAGGTTTGCATCAGCTCTTCTGAGTTTGGCTATGCTGAGGTTTAACTTGCTTTTTTTTTTTTTCTTCACCTGTCGCTATCTGAGAAAAGCAATTGCGATTTTCTTTGATAGTCTCCATTTTAAAAGCACCTTTTGTCCAAACGAAAGAGTAGGACCTGCTGAGTACTGTGGCTTCCCTCTTTGCATTTACTAGATACAGGTCTGGTTTAAACAAAACCCAGCAAGAAAAATCCAGACTGAGCCTAGGCTTGCACCCTTTGATGTGCTGAGGAAACTGCTAGCTCACATTTTCAGGGGAGGCTAAAAATCCCAGGCTTGCATGCTTCGCTGAAAGAGGGCAGGGTGCTGAGGCTGAACTTCTTCATGCTCCATTAATCTTCTTTGTGGAATAAAATATTCCAACCATATCAAAATCCAGATGAGTTAGTGATACTTAAGGCGAGAGGAAGAAAGAAGGCCTATCAGCAAATGTGAGAGGCAACATGCTTAGTTATTTCTGTAGTTATTTCTAGTAGCTGTTGGGCTTGGTTAAAGGATGCCTCTCTTAAAGGTTGCCGAGTTAGCTGCGTGAAATGAGAAGTTATCCCGCACTTGGAAGGCGAGGTGCTGGGTATCAGTGGAGGAAATGGTTTAGGCTGTGCCACGTCCAAATGAAAATAGCTTTTGTGTCAGGCAGAAGTGCTCTGGGCTGTCAGGAAGAAAACCACCGAGTCTTGAGTTCTCCAGGGTGAGAGAAAGCCAGTTTTATGAGAAAACTTGTTGACTGAGATTCTCCTACCTCCTGCTTTGTTCACTTTGCCTAGTCAATGAATCTTGTGGAGCCCAGCGCAAATTTGTGTAGTTCTTTAATAATAACAACAAGGTCAGCAAGAGTAATGACTGAATTTAACAATGACACATGCAACAAACAGAGGGAGTAAAACATCATCGCACAGCACTGGCTGAACTGACAACATGTAATTCAACATCAGAACAGAAGGCTTGTTTATTTTCCTTTGCTGCATCAGCACCACATAGAGCGCAACGTTACTGCCTGGTTACCCTCAAATCTTGCCAGAGCTCTCCGAAGCCAGACACTCCCCCCCTTCCCCAAAATAAACAGTGACAGAAGATGCCTTCACACACCAAGGAGTAGAGAGAGAATCTGGATGACCGCAAAGTTCATGTGGGTGAACACTTCAAAATACAGCCAGCAACAATTTGTAACACTTTAGCAATTAAAAAATCTGAATCTTTGTCAAATGCAGCTGCTTAGTCCTTCAAGGCTGCAAGACACGCTGACAGAAAGTTTTGCACGAATGAAAAACAGCGGCAGTAATCAAAGTGACCTCTTTAGAGCAAATGAAACGACTGTATATTTAATGCCATCAGACATCTGTTTATTGCTGTTTAGACCAGGCTATACAGGAGCACGTGCAACTAGTAAACAGTGAGACCTGCTGAAGTCTTTTGAAATTGCAGAGCAGATGTAGTGCCACTCAACTCCTTTTGATCTAGAATGAACATTTACTTAAAAACTGGCTAGTGTGGATTGATAGCCTGTGTAATGTGTTTCTAGGAAAGTTTTATAGACAGAGAATACATAGGGTACCATATACCCATATATGGTACACCAGCTAATTCAACCACATTTACATAGCATTAATTGTCAGTGGAAGCTGATTTAAAATTCAGGACCAAATTTTCACTCTTGATTGCCACACGTTAAGTTCCTAAGTGAATTTCTAGGGACTGGCATAAAAGGAGTAGGATTTTGGAAAGCATGTGCGGTGCTTTTGGGAAGCCACTTTAGCAGCCACATGTAGGTTGATACTAAAGACAAGACCAGGCACAAAGCCCGCCACCAAACCTGCTCTCATTTTTCTGAGAACGTTAGCAAGGGTCCACCAAAACCGACTCACTGGCAGCAGCGTGGGTGCTCTGCCTCAGCACCCAGTTACCCCACACCCGTTTCCTTTGGCTCTACCCACCGCACTCTGGCCATCTCCCAACCTGGAACGACGTGCAAAACTCTTTGCCAAGGGATCAAGGGAGTGTGTAGCCTGGAGCTCTGGTGCTTCAGTTAATGCTATGTAAAATAGGTATTCGTCACTACAGGAAATATTTGTACATTTATAAAAAAAGCAATACAACCATAAAGAAAAAATACAACAAGCACAGCTTGATACGATAACATGCCATGAAATGTCATTGGCTTTATAATAATTTACTACAACTTGAAAAATGTTCTTTTATCCACAATGGATAGGAAATGCTTCCATCTAACATATGGTAAGCATGCAGTAACAATATGTACAACAAAAAATTTGGAGTTTGTTTTTTATTCATAGACTGGATGATTACATAGGGGCTATTTTAAAATTATGATTTTTATAGCCTGATCTAGGTTTTATTTTGCTTCTTTAATACTATAGGGTTTTTTTTCCCCCTTAGTTTGTGGAGAATTAAAATTTCTATGTACATCTGCAAGAAGTTAGCTTTAGTCATGCAGTATACACTGCTTTTAGTTTTTTCCCCAACAGCAGGTTTAGATTTATTGGTTAGCTGACTCAAAAAAAAAAAAAAAATCTCAATGCTGTATTGTTGAAAATCGATTTCCTTTCCAAACTTTTTTTGAAATACTGTGGATATGTTAAGAGAAGTATCTATTGATCCTGTATTCCACTATTCCCAGTTTTTACACCTTTCATCGTGAAACCAAATCAGCTATTCAACTAGATCCCATCCATCACAAGAGGGAGTCCAACCACACTTGTGTCAGTGTTAAAGGTTTCCCACTGCCACCTGCCAATCGCAAAGTCGTCTCCTTGAGCTAACTGTGGCCCGTAGCTGATACAGTCTGACAAGAGCGAGTAGCAAACCTGTTGGTTTTGCTCCTAATTGGGAACTGCTCTGTGCTGCCTGCAGACAAAACAGTGTTGTGGGTGAATTCATCAGCCTTTTCGCAGGACAGCCAGCCTTGGCTTCCTGACTGATGTACTTATCTCACCTAACAGATGACATACTGACCTAGCGGTGGGTAAGGCTGGTGAGTGACATTTAGACCAGCTCTGAGTCTCACAGTAAGGGTTTATTCACAAATGCCCTTACCAAAAAGGTCCCAGATCAAGTCTCCACTGAGTCTTTTTCATCTGTTCCCTTTCCTCCTTGAGCATTTTTTTAATTTTTCTTTCTTTTTTCTTTTTTTTTCTTTCTTAAATATTTTTTTTGATAGAAAAGCTAGAATTAATATTTCCGACAGCACTGAAGTAAGTACTTGGCAAAGCATTTCTTTATCTGGTAAAAAATTACACAGTTATGAGAACCCTTAGATATTCATAGAACTGCAGCTACAAAGACGGTTTGCCTCTTATGACTTCACAATTCCCAGAGAAAGTCATGTCGTGAGAACTGATCCTGACAGTAAATTAGAGAGCCAGAGGTTTGACGAAGTGCTGAGTGATCTCACCTATTTCTAGCACTGTGTGGCAAAGGCAGGTGCTCAGAAGGTTTGCTATAAAGATAAAAGATGTGCATACGCAATATTGTGGAATATGGTGGGGGTCCCATGAAGGCGAGGAGAAAGCATGGAGAAATGCAGCCAGTGCATTTCTTGGAGGACTGATTCCCATCCTGCATGTCCGGTGTGTTGATTTTTGCCTTAGTCAACAACTGCTAATAGAAGTGATGCTGTTTATAGTCGACAAGAGTGAGTAAGCACACTGGCTCTTCTTCACTACGAGTCTGGAAGGCATCTGCTACTTATTCAGGAAAGGAAAACAAAAAATACAAATCCATGTGGAAACATTTCTAGGGCAAAAGAATGCAATTTACAGGAAAAACAGAAATGCATCAGTGGTAACCATTTCAAACTGACAATAACAAGGAGCCCAAGCAGACTGGATTTAGAGAAATTGATACACCTAACCTCTTGTTTATACTCAGAAACTTTCCTTTTAAAATGGAAACCAGCATTAAATTACACTGCTGAACTGCAGAGCCATTAACTAGATGGACATAATTAGTCTAAACTGAATGCAAAGACTCTTCTGTCAACCGTACCTTTCCCAGATTCCTTTGCCCAATTTTTATGAAGTCCTCTGTCCCACTGGCAGCGCTGAAGGCTGGCCTGTCGTCAATTATTCCTTGTCCTCAGGGAATGGGGTCAAAGCCTCGTGACATACTGACCGGTTTATTTTTTCGTGCAATTTGTTTTCCTAGTGGCACTCCATTTTCATTCACCTGCACTTCCACATACCAACATACGCAAATCCAGACACCAGAGACCTACCTATTCGCCTTTCCAGACCCTCCGAGATGATACCTTCCCTTCTCCAGTTTACGGTCCATGGGAACAGCTGCCTGTCAACAATTCTTTTCAGGTTTACAAGGGTTTCTGTATCTGCAGACCTGCTGTTGTCATTATTTGCTGGGCAGCTGGCATGTGAGATGTGATCAGCTTTCTGTCATACCTTGAGTCTCGTACCATGAAGTTTGTGCAGCTGTCTCCAGGTAGCTAGCTGGGATGTCTGCACTTGGAAGAGTCCTCTGCAGTCCTTCCCTGGGGAGAATTGCCTTTCTGGAGAGCTTACTCTAGCTATTCATTCCTTTTTTTTCCCCCAATGTATCCTGGAATCACCATGGTAAGGCACAGGGAAGTGTCGGAGACAAAATGGGGGGAGAGCCTTGCTGAAATGGAACTCAAGTTATCTGCCTTATTTCTGCAGTCTCTTGGCTTTTCTTGCTTCGATAGTTTGGTGGCACTGATGCACAAGGGATTTAAAAAATAAAAGAAAACTAAAGGAGAAAGACGACTACCAAGTCGTTCATTCTGTTGTGACCCATTTCAAAAATGGTCCGGCTTCCTCTAGCCTCCCCCACCCCCCCAGGAAGATGGATGTGATACAGTACTGCTGAAAAAGCCTCTCGAACGCTTGTGGAAGAGACGGGAGCAAGGCCAACCCCCTAGACTGTTGGGCGAGGTGGGGGCCGAGATGGAGGTGGGGCCCGGTTGGGTGGTGGGGCTTGGGGTGGTGGTGGGAGGGGTGGGAGCGTGGAGGATGGGGATGGGGTGTGGGGTGTGGGTGAGCTGGGTGGAGGGGGCGTATAGATGGGAGCTGGGGGTGGGGGGTTGTAGATGGGTGCCGGAGGTGGAGATGACGGAGGGTATGCGTTGTTGAGCGGGTATTTGGGTGGGGCCTCTGTGTTCTTCACTCTGGTGAAGTTGATGCAACGGCCCTAAAACAGAAGAGAAAAAAAGTGGAAAAGCACAGTTACTCACTGAGGCAATGGCAATCGCAGCTGAGACACCTTTGCTGGCTGCGTGCACATCTGATGTCACTTTCAGCATCCCTGGGCACACCGCTTTGTTCCCTCTCTTTCTCAGAGACGGATGTTATGAGAGCAAGTCCCGTGCCGGGCAACCAAGAGGTTAAACCCTGCAACAGCTTTTGTAGGTAGCGAAGGAGGATGAAATTCCTCTCATACTATTTTCTGACTCCGAGATCTGTAAAGCAGAGCATCAAGTAGTTCAGGTCATACCGAAGCTATAAGAGCTGGCAAGAGCCGTTCCTATTCTTCAGAGCTGGTGTCTGAGTCAGTGCGTGACCTGTGGTCCCTGCCCCTACAGATGCCTCTTCCCAGACCCCAGTCTTAAACTTCTAACAGCAGGAAACCTGGACTTTGCACCTTTGGAGCCTCTCTCTCCTTGAAATACTTGGCTTTTGTGTCCTACTTCTAATCATTTACCAACCAGGCAAAAGGGAAGGTTTGTTTAACTAAGTTTCTTACTTAGAATTTTTCCTGAAATTCATCCATTCTTCATTAGGATGTCTTGATATTCTAGTGCTCATGAGAAGCCAGTAAACTGCTTTTCTCGCTCTTCGGTGCTAAGCTACAGTTTGTTGTACATTTTTAAACAAAAACCTTTGCCCTCTGAGCTGTTCTCTTTATTTCTCCTAAGTTCCACCTGTGAAAGATCGCACTGTAAATACTCAAATGTCAGAATCAGCACTACTGTACTATGGATGAATTCTTTTAGATATGAAATCATCCAAAAAGGCACTAGAGGGTTTCTGAGTCCATACTTTGTTTTTGGATTTGTGAGCATGATCTTATTTTCTGTTTTCTCCTTTCCTCTCCCAAAGTAAATGTTTTTTCCTGGTGAAAAAAATGCCAGATGGAGCAGTGAGCCCATGCAGGCTGGAGCAGACCTGTTGGGGTAACCACATCAGCCAACCCTCTGCATGGCTCTGTACCTTCTCCCTGCTGCACCCAGCCTACGGACAAATGCTCCGCAGAAGAGGGGCCCAAAGTGAAACACGGGGGATGCTGGTAGAAAGGCAGAAGGGTGCTGGAGAAGGATTTGACAGGGATGAAAAGGAGCTGGCCTGGAAGGGGCTGACATAAAGAGATACAGATAGCTCCTCTCCATGAGCTCTGCCAATTATTATCATCGTGCTCTGTGGATATGAAGAAACATCTGCCTGAGCCTTAGCCGTTCAGCCGAGGAAAGTGGATTCCTCGCCGAAGTGATGAAGTATGCAGAGCAGCCCACAGCTGAGTGCAGGCTGTCTTGTGCAAGCAAAGGTCATTTAAGGAAAACAAAGCGCCTTGAACTGCATCAAGTTCAAGATGAGAGGATCACCTCGGGGCTGCTCTGAGCACAGTGGCAGCTGAGCCCTCTCTGCTTGGCTTGGCCCTGACCTTCTGTCAGCAGGAAGAACCTCTGGCTTCAGCTCAGGCCCTCCTCGAGGAATCAGGCTCTGGGGCAGAGCAGACACCCACTTAATGGTCATGAAAATGCCGATGGTGATGCCCCTCTGTAAGGATTAATGCTCTTGCAGTTACAGCTTGTCCTTGCAGCGTGACAACAGAGGGGAAAAGGAGGAGAAGCCTGACGGCTGCCTGTGCCACCTGACGGAACACTGTGCCACCATTAGCAGTGAGGACACGTTCTCCATCTCTCACACAGGACAGAACACCAATAAAAAATGAAGTGCTGGAGTGGGCAGTGCCCCTGAGCAGAAACACTGCGCCCCCTCCACAGCATCCCTGCATCTCTGGTGCTGGCCAAAAAGGGGGGCACCATCCAACAGGCAGAGGAAAGCCTGAAATAAACACACTGTTCTCTCACCTCAGAGCATCCCTGGCTCTATTTGTTCTTTGTGGGCTGGCGTGTCTGCTTTAATGCCATTTTAATGCACTTTGCTGTGATTTTAAGTAAATATTGTGGGGCAGACCTGCTGAGTGAGTGAAGGTTTGAGCCCAAGATTAACTGATTCTACTCAGAATAAAAACCCCATGAGAATGTTTTCCTTGTTCCAGTGCCACATCTCCTGCAATGCAACTTTAGTAGTTTCAGACTATTACTTGCACTAGTTTTGTTTTCTTTATTTATGTTGAGAATAAAATAAACCTGAAAAAAAAGCAGCAGTCCAGGAATCTCAGCCAGAGAACAAAAAATTGCCATTGTTTTTGTGTGGAGAGATACTCTGTCTGGATGCTCCAGGGGTGAGGTTATGGTACTGCTGTTCCAAATGGAACTCAGCACCACCCTAAGAGCATTCAAGAAGATGCAGTGAGGCTCAGAAATCTTTGGGTTTGGGGCCAGGGCAGGCTTGAGGACTAAAAGCCATCTAGTACTTACAGCAATGCGCAAGGCACGGTCCAAAAGGATAAGAGAGTACATCTTGTGCATCCTGTGCACTTGCAAAGGTTTGATTTCTTACTGACGAAAACCAGCTTGGACAGATCATCAGTGCTATTATCATAAAAAAAGGGGCTAGAAAGTCATACCAATGTATAGCCACAATATGTTTACACTAGTTTTCATAGTCAGCTACAACCTAGCGAGCCTGTGTTCGTGAGCTTATTATCCATGATTAAAGATAACTCTTTTTCTCCAGTAATAGGGCTGCTTTGAAATTAGAGAGCTCGCTCTTTTCAAAAGACGTGATTAAGTCTTCACCGTCCTCGATGACTACGCTTTAGCATGGGCTTGTTGGACACGCTGTCTGGTTTGAACAAGCAGTTGGACCGGAGTCTGAGCACAAGCCCCTCCGATGCAGACCAGAGTACAGAGAGCACGGGAGCACCGACGTGAGAGCCAGCCTTGACCCAGAGCTAGCACAGACGTGGCTGTACTTACCAGATACCTCGTCCCCGTTCCCTCGTGCATTGCGCTGGCCTAACTTCAGAGTTCAAACCTTCGTCCCCTTGAAACAGGCTAGAGCGTGCCTTTTTCTCAGCTCAGGCATGCTGTTCCCTATCTCCTCCTATTTCCTTCGCCGCCTGGGTCAGCTGCTCTGCAGGGAATTGACAGCAACTTGTTTGGCAACACATCCTACTGCTGTGCAGGGGGCAGTTCTGCAGGGCAGCCCACGTGTGAAGGGCAGACACACAGTTCAGGCTTTCTCCTCCTTTCACGTGACCTGACAGACCAAGGGAGTACTTGTGTTTCGTTGCTCGACATTTCCTCACCCATGCAGATGGGGGGAGGGGAGAACGCCAGATAGGAGTTTTCAGTCCAGATGGACTGAGATGGACTTTGGCAGCTATGCTGCCTCAGAGGAGATGGAGAGGCCAACATCTCCTGGGGGAGAAGAACTGTCAGAATGACAAGGAGATATCCAGGAAACAAATTACTGTGCCATAGCACATGAGAGGCAGAAAATGTTCTACTAGTGCCTTGGGTACAAATGTAAAGCAGACCCAGGATGAAGAGAGCTACTTTAACCAAAAAGCTGGATGTTAAACATCTTGTATCTAGCAATATGATAACAGACACAAAAGTGCAGAGGTTGTGCTAGCCAGAGTGTGACCACAAACAAGTAATCCTAGAGCTGCGGAAGACTCAGCTTTCTCTGAAATCCGTGGCAAGAGATGTGTTTTCCCACCTGCACTTACCAGAAGGGGGCCCTGATTCACAGCTGGGCTTCGTACCATGCAATCGCAATAGAAAAATAAAACATCAGCATCATTGACCTACTCCATGGTTCAGTACTGTTTTATCTGGAAAACTGTCTGGCTGAAGATCAAGTTGGCTGGCTGATCACCCATCCATTCAAGCTTTTACAGGGCTCTCCATTGCCAGCACAGTGCAGTTCATCCCACAGATAACAGAAGTTGACGTGAGCGCTAACAGACCCTCTAAATAAATGGGCCCAAATGCCTGGTTTGGCTTTGGGTTCTGCACACAAAACCAGACCGAGTGCCTGAGGAGCTGCACGTAAGAGGAGTGCAGGATCTCTCTACAATCAGTGGAGACATAAGGACCTTCACATGACTGTGATTTGAGGAGGGTCTCAATGCTCACCAGTTAGCAGCCACTCTTGGCTACCCACCAAGGTTTATCACCTCCTTTGGGTGTCCAAATCGAGATGGGGTGGATGTGGAAGATGGTGGCAGAACATCCAGGAGGCAGGAAGTGAACCCATTGCCACAAAATGCTACTTTGCCTCCTTAAACAGAAGTCACGCGCCATCTCAGGAGAAAAAACTCCTTAACCATATTATACCACAGCTTTGAGAATGAGAGGAGCCAATTCTATTAGCCTTCCTAGCAGGGAGACAGTGGTTGGAGATACCGAGTGTACGAACGGAGGGAACAGGCTGTGTATTAAAAGGCTGCTGTGTTGGACGCCTTGGCTAGGTTTTATTTCCCTTTCTGCAGCCACAACGCTTCAGGGGGGAGAGTCACAGCTGTGCCTCAGAAGAGACAATTGAAGCAATATGGAGACATTATTAGACCTGAAATTTAGCAGAATCAGCAAAATCAGTGAGGTCAATTCACTCTCGCATTTTATGTTGTTTTTCTAGAGAGTTACTACTCGCAGGCATATGCATAATGAATTCTGCTTGGAGTGGCCTTGCTCTTTCACCTTCGACAGCTAATTGTCAGGGATGGAGGCAGGGAGCACTGCCTTTAGGACAACAAAGCACTTGGCTGTGGGAGGCTGGTCTCCTCTGACCACGGGCCTCGCCCTGCGAGCTCTTTGGAGTGCTGTAGGGTTGCACACTTGATCCAAGCTTTTCCTTTTGTTCTTCACATCTGGCTGGTGGAGGAGCACTGCCAGGGTTGAAAGAAAAGGGTGGGATGTGGGGTGCGGGGGACATTAGGCTACTGAGGTCATAGCACAGGGTGGTGGTTGCTGAGCGTTCAAGAACACGAGCTGGAGCATTTGTATCTTGGACACGGATCTGGTAAGCAGAGGCACAAAGAGCAGCAGATGCCTCTGCCAAGTTGTGCCCTTTCCTAGGAACTCCACAGACTTCTCCAAGCCACTTCCCACCTCCTCCTGCCTCTCTTTCTGCTTTTATCTGAGTCTGGATATTAACTGGACAGTCACTTCGAGCACAGTGCACGATGACCTGCCCAGACCTCTACCTGTACAGAGACGCTGACTGGGATTCAGCACATTGAATCCAGCTGCAGGGAGGATGGACCTTTCTCTTGAGACCCTGCGGTATTTCTTTTTTCTCTAACCAGCCAGCCCTCCAGCTCCCATTGCAGCAGGACTCAAACTAGGAGGAAGCTTTTTTTCTTTGTTTCATTTCAGCTCTGCATTCTGTGGTTCCAGCTGTTCGGGGTGAGGCTCACACCGGCACAGCGGAAAGGTGATTTAGGAAAGGGAAGTCAGTCCCAGAGCAGTGGCATTCCCTTCACGGTCCTGAAAAGGTATCTCTTTAACAAAGGAAGATGGAGCACATTTTTCTCAAGTGAAGATGAAAAACGTTTCTGTTTCCCTTGGTTTCCTATCAAGCTGGAATTAATACCTGGAAAAGTATCAACATTTAAAGATCATAAAACACTGGGCCTGGCTTCTGAGCTCCCGCGTTTAAAAAGAGATACTGGAAAAGATATGATCCTTAATGTTGTTTTGTATGGGTCATTAGTAATTCAAACTTTCCATAAACAATATCCTGGTTTACCCTGTCGTTACGAGAAAGAGGAGAGAGAAATAAAAAGAAATACAAACATAAAGAGAAAAGAATACAAAAAAGGAAGAGAGAGAGGGGGAAAAAATAAATGCAAACCCTACGATTGCATACCTTATTCTGAACGAAGCGCGCACAAAAACTTGTAGGAGATACTAGCCAAATGAATAATAGGCAAACATTAAATATATTAAATAAATGTGAGTTACCACTAGTGTCTGAAAAGAAATGATTTACTAAACCATAGCTACTTCAAAAGCAAAGCACATACATGGCTGTGAGAAACTAACGCTAAATTCTGCAAGCCAAACCCTCCCTACCAAAGATCCTGGGTGCTTGGTTTGAACCCAGTTCAGAGATGAACTTTCCACAAACATCTGTGAGGGTGACGAGTGGGCAGAGAAGGCGGAACACAGAGCGGAGAGTCGCAGTGGATGTGATAGCAGCTCTGAGCCCCACGGGGAGAGGAAGGCGGTAACTGGCAACTGCCTGTCTGCAGCCTGCAAGAGCCAAACGGCACAGACAGCTCATGCTGCCTCTCCTGTGGCTACAGAGAAAATTTGCCTATAGCCAACGTGCTGGGGATCCCCTCTTGTGAAAGTGCTCTTTGCATAAAGTACTTTACAAAACCTCTTTCCAAAAATGCATCCCTTTGTGCCTGGACAAAGGTAATATCGGGAAAAGATCAGGGTGAGAATAATCAATATCTGCTTCCCACCGACATTTTATCACTTGGGAACAGCATCGGTCGGGGAGCTCTTGGGTTCCCAGGGGGTTTTGCTGCTCTGAACCCCTGTCAGGATAACTCCCAAAATCCCAGGTGGGTTCTGCTATGTGGTAGAGTTCTGCGAGATGGAAATATCCCTGCTTGCAAGACCTGAGCTGTGCTGCCTTTTAAATCACACAAGGGTGTCTGGAGACAGTTTTAGGAAACTGCTAAGTAGCTTCTGGGTTTTGTTAGCCAGCCTCTCAGTGAGATCAGTCTGCGTTGCGCGTGCTTGGTAATGCCAGGAAACAGTGCCTCCTGCAGCAAGCACACTAATTATACGGCTACCTCTGTATTTGTTAGTCACCAACCAACTATTAAAACTGTCTCATTTCGTGATAAAACATCACCGCAACAAAACCATTCCCATCTGTGTCTCACTGCTAAATACAGAGCTAGAACTCAGCGTTGCTCATAAGACCTACCATTCCCAAGGCATTCCTGCCACCTTGGCCACTCATTAAATAATAAATTGGAGGCTTGACCTATTTTCTCCCAACGTTAAAAGGAAGACTTCCATCGATAAGGTCACCACTCCAACAGGGTTCTAATAACCTGGTCTGTTATTGCAGAGGCAGCACTGAAAACTAGGGACTGTTATGGTTTACCTTAAAAGACCTTGTGAGAGGTTCTGCAGAGTGATAAAAATCTGGAGCAAGATCCAGAGTTTTCTGTCAGGTCTCAGTACTACACACCATGTAGATTTGACTTTCTAACTCCCGGGAATAGAGTGGTACAAGACGGCATTTCCTTCTGAGGCCAGTAAGGAGGTGGGATTTACCCCAAATGAGAATGTTAAAAACATCAAAACTAGTAACAAGTAATCTTATACATGGTTGCTGAACTCCAGTTACATCAGAGGCAGTTTCCTACACTGCAGACAAGCATCCTGCCTAAATTCAGAAGGAAAAAAGAAGCAGATAAAAACTACCTAACTTTCTTTGATGCCTTGATATGGTTTGGTCTACTCAGAAGTTAAAGCAACGGTTTGTATTTATATGGTTCTGTTCCGTTCAAGCCACCCAAAAGCAGTATACATTGAAGAACAGAGGAAAAAAACCATACTGAACTTTCACAGATCTTTCACAGAATTTGAAATAAGTAAGAGGTTATTTAGAGCATCAGCTCAGTCATGCTGGCTTATGACTAAAGCTCGCATATACCTATGCATATAGATAGCACTGTGCATCTGGGGGCCCCACAGTACAAAGGCTGGTTCTGCTAACTCAACCTCCAGTTGAAATCTTACTCATAGCTTACTCATAACTTCTCATCTGCGCCTGGCTCTTCAGACCTACCACAACCCAGATAATACCCATTGCTCTGCCAGCCTCTGGTTCCTCGTATCTGTAACTACCTAATGCAGGACTGAACCAGCTGGGGAACCTACTAAGAAGAAAACACACAGAGCAAACTCCTCCAAAAAGTGAAACAAGATGATACAGGCTTCTACCTTGCCAAATTTGAGCGTGGGAATGAGCTTAATAGCCTCAATCTTTGGCTCATGCCAGAGTTCAGGAGCATGGCTCTTTCAGTGATGAGTGGGCATGTGCATGTCAGCAAACAGGCCTGATTACTTTTGCAGGAGCTCGTTTTGGCTTATTTACGCTGTGGGATGGGTGTCATTTCCAGGAAGATCTGGTCACTCTTCCCATTGTCTTTCTGGAAAGAGGTAGCTAGTCTTGGAGAAATGCTGAGTGACACATCAAAGACGCTGCCTCATACAGGATCGTAATCTTTCATCTGGAGGTTGAATAACAAAGCCTACTGGGTATGAGGAAAAGAGAGAAAAATTCAAATGAAAAATGAAACACGTTATTTTGGCAGCAATAACTGGAACAACTAATCAAGGGCAGTGGTAAACATCCCTCTGCAGAGGAAGAAAGAGCCTGCAGGATCCTGCAGCCTGCGGAAATCAGCAAGCTGGGGAGGATTTCTCTGGGTGCACTTTGCCTTTGGGCAAAGAAGACAGGGCACGGTTCAGGACTGGATCTTTCACGATGTAAACATGGGAAGAACACAACTCAGTGGCTGTTTTCATGTTACATGACTCAGGAAAACTCTCCTGTGCTAGGGCAGTGCTCATGGCTCGAGGAAATGGGAATTACTGTCCGCTGAATATTGTCCTACTACTATTTAGTGAGAAATCCCTCCCCTGCAATCCCTGTTTTCTAGATTTGCCTTGCTTTCTGAGGCAGATCTCTGACCATCAACGTCAAAGGCACAACCTTGTAATTCTGTCTGGGGGAAATTTTGCCCTGGATCGAGATACGACTGGGATGCTCCCCTTTATGAGCTGGCTACTCCCTGCTGCAGAAACAGCATTCCAAAGCCAGCTCGGGCAGTTCAAGAGCAGCTCTGTACTTTGCTTTTATAGTACCGAGCAGTCTGCTTTGCAGTAGTCCTGCAAGCTGATGAGCAGATCACTGGGCTTTTGGCTTCGAAGCTGTTAGTTCCAGGAAAAACAGCTAATGTTTAGGTTAACTTTTCCATGGCTATTAATGGAAAACCACACTGCAACAGTATGTGCGGAAAGGTTACAATTTTGTTCTTAAGCTCCGCAGCCTATCAACAGGGATCTGCTAGCTCAGAGTTAATAAGGAGTTAAACAAGAGCTCCTTATTAGCGCCTGTGCATTTCTGAGTCTGCAGAAAGAAGAATCACCAAGCAAGGAGCAACGCAGCAGTCTACAGGTGTGTGTAGGGGGATGACTTGGGAGTCCACACGGCTGGTTTTACTCTCAGGTCTGCAAAAGGGTCTAGTGTTTAAAGCAGGGAATTTGAAATTCTATTTCCTGGTTCCTGTTCTTTGTTTCTATTCATGACACTACGAAACAGCATGGTGTGAAATCAGACAGTTACCTTAAATCTGAATTTCCTCATCTCTAATATAGATTCCTAATCCAAAATAAGAGATGACCCAGGGGACTTTCCAGGATGATAGGTTTTGCTCGTGTGCTTTGAGAACTTCATAGTTAATTAGCAGTACGTAGCCCTTCCATTACTATTATTACTATAGTAATATCCACATTGCTATTCATCTTGGCTACTCTATAATGAAACAGATTTCATGACTTTCAGTGACCTCACTGGAGGATTGTGCGGCAAAAATTTGCTCCTCAGTATCCAACTATGAACAAATAATTACAGCTCTGGGGATGTTTTCACTGGATTTGTACATTCCAAGCAAAGGCCCAGGCTAACTGCTACATACCTTCTGTATTTTTTGATATAGCTCTAATAACGCAGCCTTAAGTTTAAAACAGTAATCCTGTGCGCCAGCAATACTTAATGGGCTTTACAGTTCCTGATGAACCTGCTAACGGCTGAGTTTATTACAAGTGCGTCACGGCTGATGACCAATCACTGGTGCTAACACTGACATAAATGACACCCTGTGGTCTGTAAGTCCCTGGTGGCACAGGGCGGGACGTTGGCCATGACTTACCATGTATAGGTGCCTACTGCTGGTAGGGACATGCAGGAAGGGGTTCTTCGTTACTGGTAGCCCTGCACTCCTCTTTGAAAAACTCCAGGCTTTGCATATCTACTCGCCTCGGGCAAGGGGTGGCACACACAGCACAGGACCTGCAGATTTTGGCAGGATGCTGATCACAGCAGAGGTAAGAGGGAGAGCTGAAGCCCTGGCAGCAGAACAGCATTACGCAAAGCACTATAAGGCCAGCTGGAGCTAAACTGGCCACCCACACAGGGTGGTTGCTGCCCTGCCACACACCACCGTGTCACTTTATGGCTCTTCCGAAATGCCGCTTACATGTTTGGAATCTGGGTGTGTATTAACAAAAACGCACCGGGAAGCAGGGCTCTGCAGTTGTTAGGCTGACCAGAGATGGCTGACCAGAGAAGTGTGGCTCTACCACCACCAATGTTATGCTTCAACCTGTCTGTTGTGTGACACACGGGCACAGTGTGAGCCGCTCCGCCGACTGTCCCTCTCCCAGATCCACTGTGCCTTTGTCTCCACAGCTTTCACCCTCACTCTTCAGTCTGACACTGTTTGCCCTTTTTGCACTTCATGCAGGATATTTGCCTGGAGTGCTGCAGGTACCATGTGCTTGCACATCCAGGATGGGGGCCTGACCAGGGAAAGCCAAGGATGGAATTAAGCTGTAGTGTAAGTCATTCCTTTCTGTGCCTTGGACTACAGGTAAAGCATCTGCTGTCAGTGCTTTTGTTTCTGGGTGGCTTTGCATGCCTAGCAAGTCTCTGATGACCCTCCGATGGCTGATGTAAGACCTAGGGTTCCCCTCACAAGTTTTCAGCACAGATGGACACAGACACAGTCCAAGTTTTTCAGCTGGGGCTGCTGCTTATTTTCAGGAATTTACTGCAAGCCCACTGGAAACAATGACCTCGCCTTCCCATAAGGATAAGGAGAGTAAGTCCAGCCCACTGCTGGAAGCTGCATGAAGGAAACACAAAACAAATGCAACATCAACATTCACTCAGCAAGAAACATGCATGGGAGAGATGGATTTTCTAGGCATCTGTCACAAGGTGATTCTCTCTGCATCAAAATCCTATTCTTTCTGTTGTAAGAGTTTCACGCCCTATGTTTTTACTGATTTCTAAGAACCTAAAGACCTACTGAACAAATTTGTAATACGTTCTGTGAGAATTTACATACTTAAACACTTTTCTGCATCTGGTCTCCTTGGTTCTGCAATCCCACCCCCGTAACAGTGTTATTACACTCCATGTAATATGCACATCTCCAGTAAGGGTTTTACTCCAAGTAATTTCATTTACCCCACAGCTGCAGAGCTACTTACTCCATGCAGAGGAAACTTTGAACTATGGTGTTCCATTGGCTTGTTTCGCCTTCTGCTCTTTAAAACAAACTAGGAACCCCTCTTCTTTCTCAGTTCCTTATAGCAAAGGCTGCCCTTTCCATGAGCCCCACACAGGGATATCCTCAGAGTAGAGAGCCTGCCCAGTCCCTCACTGCTCTGGAAATCTCGAGTCAACACTTACGTAGGCTAAATTCTTGCTTCAATTAAAATCACACTTTACAGTACAGCTCAGCACTTGTGATCATTATCACTGTACTAAAATTCGGACAAACCCTGTTTCGTATAGTTTCTCAGAGGAGCAAAATGCAGTTGTGTGCTTGGGGCTAGGGAGGATGGGAGGGAAAGAGGAACTGCAGTGGGAACACAAGCATCTGCCTTTGTATCAAGAGAGGAGGTGGTACTGCTTAGATGGAGAAACCCACATCATTATCTAACTGCTTGCACCTAGGTATCTGTCCTCTGGCAAACAAAAATATATTCTGCAAATTTTGCACAGTTAGACACACCGGACAGTCTGATTCCCTGTCCCACTAGTCCAGAAGGACTAGTTGCTCTGACCCAGCAAGAGTTTTGCAGGCTCCCCCTCTTATGGCTTGATCACCAGAGGCAGTGCCTGCTCCAGGCTCTGACACACATGTACATGTGCGTGCACACACACACACACACACACACACTCAGTTTTGGCTAGAACTCTGCACTGCTCCTTCTTGGGAAGCCACCTGGGAGATGTGCTGAGGGAGAACAAACCAGCAACAAAAGTTGTTCCTTGTGGTTTAAGTGCATTTGTGTGCATAATGTGTGCATAATGTGTGCATTAAGTGCATTTGAACTGCACTATCAGATTATTGCAGCTAGCGCTGTAGATCCGCTGTTTAACATTCAGATAAATTAGTACTGCCACATTGTCTCAGGGTTTCTCACTCCATCTGTCTATCCTTGCTCTCGCCCTTTGCCTCTCACAAGGCTGAGATTCTGGTTTTCACAGCACCTGGGACAATGGGTTTGATTTAAGCTGATGCCTGGAGCATATGAACACACCACTATAACGAACAAGGAGCAAGGCTCCAGGCTATGTGGCAGCATTGTCCTTTTCTTAGTTTAGATTTAATTCCTTTCTATTTCAGCACTGTGTGGGAAGTGAGAGACAACTAGTTATTTCTCAGATAGGTCTTTGCAAGTACACAGCTTTCTCCACAAGACAGGGAAAGCTGTAGAAAGGAGACTTCGTTTCCTGAGATTGTGAATTTGCCAGACAGAAAAAGACATTCACATTCCTCAAACGGTACAGCAGCCAGCGCTAACCTCCTCTGTGAAACACCTGATTACAGTAGCGAAAGGTTATTCAGGTTTTTCAAAGCATAAGAATGGACAGAGAAGAGGGAAATTTTATTGTAATGTGGTGGCAATTCAGGCTGGTTTTTTCCTCCTCTGCATTTTTTAGCCACAGTGGTGATTGCCCACTCAGCTAGGAGTGCTCAGGAGGGCTGTCCCACGAACTGAGGACCAAGTCTGCTGACACAGGTGCCAGAGACGGCATGTGGACAGACTCGGTAAAGCTAGCTCCTAGTTCCCACCGAGCTTCCTCTGGTAACACCTCAGCCTGCAAAAGAAAAATGAACCCTGGCACACCGTGTAAGAAACACTGCTGGACTTCTGCTTTCAACTATCTAAGCATCGCGCAGGTCTAAAACAGACAGACCTGAACACCCAAACCCTGCGCCTCTGTACCGTCAGCATCATGTTGTGACCATGTCACCCCACAGGCCACTGTGCAAACCTAGGCAGGTACTTGCAAACAGAACTGTCCCTGCCCACAGCCGTGACTGTTGCTAATCCTTTAAATTTATTACTGAGTTCCAGCCTTCATTTTCACCGTTTGGGAAAGAAAAGACATTGGATTAGCCTCATCAAGAAGACAGGAAAAGCCTCTGAGAAATGGAAGGTGATGAAGTAGCTCAGTCAAGGTCACTCTGTGTGTCACCAGCAGAGACCAGAGCAGCTCTAGGTTTCGACTCCCAGTCTGGTGCCCAAACCTCAGATCTCCCCGTATATGAGAATAGCCCACAGACTTCCAGCTCAGTTAGACATCTTAGATCCAGAATTATAATAGCAGGATGCAAATGAAAAGAGCTATCCATTACTAGGCTTAAGACTTGCAGAACATTATGGGCTGGGGGTTCGACAGCTCTTCGCTGTCCCCTGTTGCACAGCTGTGCAAAGGCAGAGCCTCGGTCAGCAGCCCTGGGGTGTGTGCTTCAGTGATTCTCCAGAAATGCCATGGGACTTTACATGCAGGAGCAAGTCCTTGCTTTGCAGAATCTGGCCCTTTACAAAAAAGGGTCAGTTGGGACGAAGCCTGATATAATGCAGAGTGGTCATCTGAACTCCTTAGGCTGCACGAAACATTCACAGCGAAGCCTGAAATCAAGTTAGTTTGAGGTTTTGGCATTTCAGTGCAATATAAAAACATTAGCAGGATCGTCAAGGCAGAGGGAGTTTTGTAAGCTTTTGTTAAAAATCAGTGCTTTTCTGTAGTGAAGATTCATGCAACTTGGCTATAAATTTGTCTCATTTCATACCCTGACTGTTCTGTTTGTATTAAGATCATTTTTTTATGTCAGCGCACACACACACACACACACACATTCTTCCTCTCATAGTAAAAAGAACAATTGCAATTACTTTAATGGGCACATTTTCATGTATTCTGTAGCCTCATCCTTTGGTCATAGCTAACCACAGTTTGTACCAGAACTGTATCACTGAGATCTAACAAGATATGAGCATATGTGATTTCACCAGTAAACTTGCAACATTATACTAGTTTTGGAAAAAGCTCCTCCCCCTGCATCATCGTTAATTTAGGTAGGATACATCTTTACACATAATTACAGTTTTGTTACACTTTTTCTCCATATTTATGCCCACCTATATTCACCTATACAAACACAACATGAAAATGCAATAATGCTATGCAATAAAAATTTAAAATATAATTTGCTCCCAGATTGAGATGGTTCTGGCCAAGTCTGAGCTTGAAAAACATTTTAATAATCTTCTCATAAATCCCTGACAGAACAATGTTTATCAAGGAAATGCAACTGACACTTTGAAGTGACACTAATTATTTGGAGCCTGTGTTTTGTGAGCAATTTGCATAAACAAGCATTCCCTTACTCTGTTATAAAAGCGATAAAGTTTTCTGGAAAATATATGTTTTTTTACATCACCCCATCTGATGATGTTTCAAATGTAAAAATAACCTCATTAATGCTGACAAGAATGCAAACCTAGTCTCTTGAAAATGTGAGAAGACCACAGGAATCCCATGTGACTCTGACTTCCTTGCCTTATTGGAAACATCTGTGTCTGTTGGTAACTTCAGATCATTTCCAGGTCTGACTCCAAAAAAAGAATTTCACAACCTTTTCGTGCATCTCAGCCTCTCTGGGTGCACTTCAAAACAGGTCCTGAACATCCCTCTCTTTTCCTTTTGCTTTGGGGTAAAAGATGCACTTTTAAGAGCCTTCGGCAAACCAGACCAAAGCTTGCTTCATGGTTTCTTCTTGAAAATGCAGATGGGCATGTGGCCAGTTGTGTCACAGATGTAACAACCTGCTGACCAGGAGCTGTTGCCAACATCTAGAGCCATAGCTCTGACGGAGCAGAAAGGCTAAGGCTGGCTCAGGCTGCTGCCACGCTACGAGCAGGCATCCTTTCTGGCAGTTCTCCCTGAAGAGGTCTCAGCTCTCTGATGTCCAGAAAGATCTAGCCCTGTATCTGGAACTTACTATTCAGTTATTTCTTTAACTGTACCTTTTGCAGCGAAGAAACAGTCCTAGTACATGGCATAGCAACCTTGATTAAAGGGTTTGGGGCATGGACAAGAGGCAGGGATAAGAGTTTGTCTGAGGTCACAGAGACGACTGGAATCTGAGCTTCAGTCCCCACATGATCCACTGCGATGTATATAAATTGCAAATTTATTAGTCACGACCCTTGAACCAATGGCTTGTTACAGACTAATGTGAGCCTCAGGGCAGAGGACATCTTTCTTGACAATTGGTATGGTACCTAGGAGGCTGTGTGGGCTACAGCAGATAAACAGTAACGTTAGTCAACACAGTGAAGCTGAATCCATGTTTCGTTCAACGCAAGCAATCTTTTTGAACAGCTCAGCTAATGTGCTGGCAGCGGATAAAGTAACTGATTACAGCAAGGGATTGCTTATATATGAAGATGATGTAACCCTGGGATTAAGTCCAACTCCTTCACAGGCTCCAAAGCAAACAGAGATGCCTTTCAGTTATTTTTCTTCTGGCTACACTTTTTGATGTTGACCAGTGGGTGAATTAAGGTGCCCATTTGACAGCACCAAGAGCTGAAATCTGTCTCTTTCTTTGCTTCAGGAAAGAGAAGAAACGAGGTACAAATTGCTTTCAAAACTCCTCCTTGCAGCTTTTCGGAATATCAGACGGTCAAAGGCTTCTGTCTGCAAATTTCAGGCTCCTCTTTACTAGCCATAAATTTTGCCTGCCAGGCTTTGAATATTTCTCTAGCCTGAGAATGCACCACGTGGTGAGTTTTTTATCTGGTGGCTCCGTTTGAGACTGCTGGTTATTGTAAGATGCTTGGCTAATCACTGGTTCTCTCATTCCCAGGGCATGTCCACGCTGTAAAGACTGCTATGGCTGGCAGTTCGTACGCAGCTGGCAGCATGGGCATGCTAGCGTGCTGCTAAGTAACTCTGAAGTATTTATTCTGCTTGTGTCATGAAATCTACGCTGAGTGGCTGCACGGTATGATTGAGATGGAGCTTGTTAGTCTGGAACTCCTCTGTGTGACTGCCAGGTAGACAAACCAGAGTGCCCAGCCTCCACTGCCCAGCGTTCCTGCAGAGGACCTGCGACAGGAGTGATGGGTGGCCTGGTCCCCTGTGGTGCAGCAGATAGCATACAGGGCAGCACCCTGTGAAAGTCTGGCACCGGGATGAAGTTAGGCAGTCTGGAAAAAGCTGGCAAGCGGGAGCTGCCCTGCCTTGTGCAGCAATACCTCGAAGCCCTGCATCTGACTGCCTGAAGCTTCCCATCTTCTGCAACTGGCCAGGCAAGGTTTACAGCAGTGCACTGGGGCTGAAGTGTCAAACCGCCTGTGCCCCCGCGCCTCCGCTTTAAAGCCACACGACAGGCTTGGAGTTGTCGGTACCAGCTCTGATGGGCCCCTTTGCTGACAAGCTGGGTAGAGCCCTCCTTCATGTACGCTTCCCAGTAGAACAGGATCAAATCCAAATCGGCCAGTGAACAGTTATGAAAGCCCACAGACCTGCCACTGAAGATTCTGCAACTTGGTGAGGACCAAGTCTGTCCTTGCTGTGGCCCTGGTCTGCGCTGCCTGGCCCAAAGGAACGATTTGGAATCACATGGAGAGGCCACAGGAATTTCTAGCTGAGCTTACCACTGTCAAAATGGCTCTTACAGCTCTACCCCACCGGCTAATCTTCAGCTGGTGTAGGGTTTGCCAGCACTACACGTGGCTGGGAGAGCATCTAGGTGCCTGCGTGTGAATGTGCAAGGCTCCTGGGTGTGAACGTTCTCCTTAGTGCTGCACTTCACATCTCCTGCACTAGGACCATCTAAGCCAGTTGGATACAGCCAGCTGGCCTCAGTCTGCACGTCAGGTCAAGGTGGTGACATGCCGTACCTCAGAGCACTGTGTCAAAAGACACCTTCCTCACACTAGCTGTCAGCCGTCGGACCTCCCAGGCGCTTGGCGGTGTTCCTGGCATGGGACCAGGTGTCTAACTGTGTCTGCTAAGTGACCCAGTGCACAGCCCACCTCAAAAGTGGTCCTGTCTTTGGACAGCAAAGGGTTGAAATGCTGCTGCTGTGAGTGTTGTTGCAAGCCGGAGAGATGCCAAGAACTATGTCCTAGGTTGGATGAAGGAAATGATGAACAGATTACTAAACTTGTTTTATCAAACATCCACTTCAGAGGAAGGGCTGTGTTTATAAATCACCCAGAGGCCCTCTCATTGTGGTCCTGGTATAAAGTCTCCAAGCTAATGGCAGGGATTAGATCCAAGCTCATCAAAACCAGCCCTGGCTTCCTGGGTGGGGGATTCCGGCCACACAGTTGTTTGCACGGGTAGAAATTTCCCATCATTTCAGTGCAATGCATCCAATCCTCTTCTTTTGCAACACTGTTCTAAGGACATAGGTTTCATTTTGAAACAGTTTTCTGTGGAATTGCTCCTTTTCCTTGGTATTTTTTCTTGCAAGGAAAGCAAACTGCTCACCCTGGCTCAGGACTGTCTGCACTGAAGGCACTGACAGCTGCAGTCAACGCTGGCAGATGTTTCCAGGCTGCTGTCCCCATCAGTTCAGCACTGACCTTCCCACTGGATTCCCAACCACACCAGAACAGTAGCGTGTTTTATGAGATAATATGTCATGTTTGCTGACTTGGGAGAAGCCACTGGCCTTAAAGTAGCCTGAATCACGCCACCGTTGTATCCTAAGGTTTGGGCACACATTTAAATTTCTCATAGAACAACAGTGGCACAGAGAAAAATAAAGGGAGATTGGCAGCAATCAAATAGAGTCTTCTTATTTTGAGAGGTGCCAATTTTGCGGCTATTTTTGCAACGTTTTGCTTTTCATTTTGACTAATCTGTCTCCCAAGGCACAGTTGTAGTTTGTGGTAGTTTAGTTAGCAGCAACATTGCCTTATCCCTTCCCAGTCCCTTGCACCGAAGCCTCTAAATATTGTAAAGCCAGCCGTCCTTACCCCCAGCTCTGGTAAAATCACTTTCTATGTCTACAAAGGAGAAAGTGAAGTATGACAGACTAAAACCAGCATCCAAATCATGAGCAATGTCTGTAACAAGATGGGAGATGACTCGGGAATCACAAAGCTGAACCCAGTGCTTGAAAGCTAGATTCCTCTCCCTGCTTTAAATCTGAAGTAGGGAAACAACCCCCACACACATTTTTGCTGAATAGGGGAGGGGAAAACCCTACCTAATTCTGCCATTTCAGCTGTATAAACTAATTAAAGTAATTTCAGTGTTTTACAGTGTGTCCTTATGTTGGTTTTGCCTGGACTGTTGGGGGTGACGTCACCTGGTAGTTATGTCACTACTGTAAAGGAACAAACATGAACTGCTTGCTTAAGTCTGAAAGTGATTAAAAACATCAAGAGGATCACACGTGGTTATTCAAAGACAACAAACACTCGGGATCATAGTTTTGTTTACACAAAGGAAAACAAATATTCTTTAGAGCAATCTACCCTCACAGAAAGTCCGAGAAGCGCTTCATATTGACACAGGAAAGTGTCCAAACATTAGCAAGTCGTCCAGGAGTCAGCTGCAGAGAAACAGGTATTTTAGCAGCTATAAGCATGGGTGCATTTTCAGCCAGCTTCTCCTTCACACTAAATTATACTTGCACCCAAGTCAGAGATTCTTTATAGCACAACGGAATCATAAAGAGCTTAATTTACTTGGAGACTGGATCATAAAACACCTATATGGGCAAATTGTGGTATTGCTTACTCTGACAGGACACAGAGCTGCATGTCTAAGAGATACATCACTGAAAAGGAATGGAGCCTGCTGTCAGTTGCACTAGTATAAATCGCTGTTAACTGTATCAGCTTCAATTAAACTGCTCTGGATTTTCCCTAGCATTAATGGAAGTGGCATCTTTCCTGTAAATTAACTGAGCTTGCCAAGTCAAAAAAGTTATTGACAGAACAGGCGTTCTTCACACCCTGACTTCTGCGGGAAAATTGCCATGCATTAGCAATCTGTATGTTACGAACTCTTCTCCCAGAAATCGGTATCACACTCAGTGAAGACATTTCAGCAAATTTTCCCACCGAAGGAATAAAATCTTAAACCTTTTTATTCACAAAAGTTCATTGGTCCTGTATTCCATAGCAAACCTTACAGGAAGCCAAACGTTACAGACCTATGATACTCCACCAAAAAAGCCTTCACAACGCTACACAGTTACTTGTGCTTTGGCCCAGATATATTCCTGAAGCAGCTCCAAGCTCCTTTGTTGATTTATGTCCGAGGTATGTAAACTGACCGCATAAGGCATTAATATAACTGACATTCTTCACCATGAGGCAAATGTGAACAGGAGCTCAGGGAGGTGCTGAATCTCTACCCTTGGAGATACGAAAAACTGGATTGGGAATATCCCTGGGCAACTGGGTGTAACCATCTACATCGCAAGGAGTTAGGGGATGTCTTATGGCTACCCCAGGGATTTCAATTCACCCGTGTTGTGTACCTTGAACGCACACTAAATCTGCAAAGCCCAGGTGCAGCTCTCACGCTCCCTTCCCAGCTGCTTGTCCCGGCATCTGCTGGGTGCTCAGAGCTCAACACAACCCATGAGTGTGTGCCAGCTTCAGTGCTCGGCCAGGTACCCCCAGAGATCTTTCAGGGTAACTGTCCTGAAATTACTTAGGAACCACCCAGCTGTTTAATTCCACTGAAAAGGAAGAGACTAATACCTTGGAGATGAGAGGTAGCTATAGTACCCAGCTGCCACAGACGGTACCATTCCTGTAAGGTGACATAAGTCCATCCTCTTTAATGGCTTCTGTCTCCACACACAAGTACACATTAATGTATAGAAACCGGCATGAACCCAGTTTTCACTAGAAATATATGGAAATACTTCTTCCCTCTCACACAACAGTCCAAACCTCATTCTGCAAACTTTGCTTTGTAGAAGTGCCCATGAAGTTTAAATTTATGTATGTGTACATATATATATATATTTATGTATGTTCATGGTTTTATTCCAAGATGTAGGATTCAGTGAATGAACAGATGTAACGATATTCCTTACTATTCATTAGAATTACTTATGTAATTAATTGAAAGCAGCTATTATCTAAGAGCAAGATTATTTTGGGCTCTTCAATGGGTATTTCGTTCGCTGCACCTGGATAATTTTTGTACTTGAAACCACATCAGTTAAACCGCATGAACTGCGGCCGCAAACAAAGCGGACAGGCGTGACTGAATTTTTATTTCTAAGCTGTCATGAGTACCTGCCTTCAGTTCCACATGTAAAGGCAGTCAGAAACTTTAAAGATATTTTATTTTTTCCTAGCTGTTAAAAGAAAATGGTTTTGAGGCACACTACCTTGTCTCCTGGCTGTGGGCGCATCACAGATACACGGTCGTAACCTTTCCGCAGCAAGACCCAGAGAGCATCCAATTTCCCCTGCAATCAAAAGAAACACAGTGTTAATCTTCTGTGCAAGAACAAGTGCTCTGTGCTAAGTGCAGTGCAGGGACAATGCAGCTTAGACATACACACTTTTTAGTTAATCATTTCCTGTGCTTGTACAAGATGCTGGAGAGCAGTATTTTTTTCTCACAGAAACTCTGAACTTGCTGCAAGTGCAAAGGCAGAGGCTTTCAGATGAGCAACAAGCAGGTGTGTCTGACAGACAACAGTATCCGTGCATCCAGCTTTTACGTGTTCTTCTGAAAATCTCTAAAAGTAATAGGTGACTTAGATACGTCCTGGGCTGAGAGAGAGTCTCATACCTACTCAGCTCCTGACATCATTGCTAGCAAAATGCTAACTCAATGCAGAAAGCAATCAGGTGAGTTTATCCGACGCATTTCCTCACCATCCAGCCGCCTCCTCTGGCTGGCTGAGTGGCTTGCCTCTAGCTCTAGGTGACCACTGTGACACATTAGGAATAATTCTGATTTATATCTCAAAACAATCTGCTAGGGACAACTGACTGAAAACCTGTCCCTCCACGCAGCCAAGACAGCTGAGTCACAGCTAGGTGCTACGTAACAACCCGCTTAATCTTTCCTGTCAGCTACAGGCTAGCAGGAGAGCATCAGGTTACTGAGTCTCACGCAAGCTCCCCAGTCGCACCCCATATGTCAGTTAACGTTTGCATCTTTTCCAGGCAATAACACATCTTTCCGAGTCCTCCGTTCCTATGAGCTCAGTGTCAGCTGCCCCGCAGACGCCACCCTCAGCACACCGCACTGGTCTTGACAAGCCCTTCACCTCACTGGGTGGTCTCATACCCAACTGCCCGCACCCAACCGCACACATGTGCGCACGCACAGACCCAGACAAGTCTTGCTGAAAACCCAACACGCTGAAATAAATCTCTTGCTGACAGAAAGGTTGGTTGAGATGTGGGGTCGGACCCTCCCTGCCACTCCTGCAATGCTTCTCTGCAATGCAGACACAGTGTTCATTCCTGATAGAAATTCAGCAGCGACACAAAATGCCAAGCCTGCGGTTATTTTCCAAATGAGCTGAACAAGGCCAGAAGGAGCAGCACAGGGCTCTGCAATGTAGAGATACCCACTGAATCATCTGCTCCAAAACGTACATCTGCTGCTGAAGAATCCCCTGCTGTATCCCCATTTTAATAGGCCAGGCTTTCACTTTCCAAATGGATTCAGTTTCTGGGAGATCTGTAGAAGGGTGTACATGATGGCAGCATGTTGGCTGGCTCAGTGGAAGGCTACAGACATCTTAGAAGCTGAAAATTAATTTATCAAACGCTCTTCACATTAACTTCATTTGACCCTTGGTCTTTGAAGTGCACGATACTCAGAGATTTGTAAAAATGTCTGGAAAGGATTAACAACAGGCAGTGTTTATTAAGCTTTCCATTAGTATTGTTCCAAATGCTACAAATGCTTTGATATGAGAGCAGGCCCCATGAACAAAACCCCTACCAGTAAGTCAGTAAACTTTACTGTATCTGCAGAGACAGACACAAGCTACTCTAAGAATGTACAAAGTCGTCCCTTGGTATAAAACTAGTTCCTGTGATGACAAGAATCAAACCCAAAGACCTTGCTACCCCTAAGTGGACTCAGAAACTCATGTATGATCCCTACCTGTTTCCTGAAAATAAAGACTACAAAAAAATTATGATAGCAGAATTGCCTCATGTAACTATCATGGGATAAAATTAAGGAAATGGAAAAGCAAGCTGTACATTGCAGTGGTGGTGGGAAAAGAAAGCAAGTAAGGAAGCTTGCTTTCCCGAGAGCTTGGCTTCCATGGCTGAGAGTAAACTTCAGCGTTTGTGAAGGTGAGACCTTCCTGGCAGCCAGGGTATTTAAAAGGTCCTTCTGTGACCCAGGTTCACCGGTAGCTAATTAAAGCTCAATGCCTACCGCTCCTTTCATGGGGATGCTGAGCCTTTCTCTTCCCTTTTCAAGAAAACACTAGGGCTGTAATCGTCTTTGAGACCTATATTCCTCGATCAGTGTGTTGAGCCAACGGTTCAAAGCTTATTTGGGAGTTGGAGGGATACATGGGTGGAGACGGACAGACACACAGAATGACTGCACAGATCTTGTTTCCATAGGGTACTGGGGGAAAGACTTCCTACGGCGAGAGCCAGGAAAGTGTTATTCTCAAAGGAAGAAGCCAGAAACTCCTCTGTCAGACTCTTCTGCAGTTGGACAGCACAGACTCTTAGACCAGAGGAAAGCCATCCCTGTCTCCCCAGTCCATCTTTCCCCCTACATCAGAGCTGGTTGAAGCTCTTGATCTCCTGTCTCCTCTGACAACTTAAGAAATAAGTACCTTTTTCTTCCATTTCTCCTTTAGGAAACTATAGGGGAAAATTACAACTTTCCATGGAACAAAAAAGCCCTTTTTACTCTACAGT
This sequence comes from Falco biarmicus, assembly GCF_023638135.1. Classification (NCBI taxonomy): domain Eukaryota; kingdom Metazoa; phylum Chordata; class Aves; order Falconiformes; family Falconidae; genus Falco; species Falco biarmicus. The sequence goes on from NC_079305.1 coordinate 868,718, forward strand.
CCTGATTTCCAAGAGCCTACCAAGATTTCTTAGGAAAAGCCAAGAGCTCCATCTTTGGGAGTCTGAATGGAGCTTCAGAGTCTGCCTGAGACATCTGGGTGGAAGAGAGGGAGAGTAGATCATGGAAAGGATGATGTTGGTTGAAGAAATGAAAATGTCAATGCATTCACTTGGAAATATAAACACTTCTGTGCTCTCTAGTGAGTGGGCTGTGTCTATGTGTTTGGGAACTCCTGGAACTGAAGCACAAGGTTGCTTGGATTGAAAAAAAAAAGGTCTGGAGGCAAATAAAGCTTTGAGTCCTACTAGCTATGAAGACCAGAAAGAAGAAACAATCAGGGCAGATGACAAGTGAAGGAGGGCACAGTTTCAGCCATTGCTTTAACATAAACACATTCTATTCCTGAAGTGCTGGTTAATTCAGTACTGTATCGACCCTGGTCTCGTGAATGACCTGACGCCTAGAGTGCTCCTGAGACCTGGCACCTGGTGGTCTCAGTTAGAGGCAGTCTTGTAAGCTGCCTAGAAATCTAGGCTGCCCTGGGGCTTCCTCTAGCAAGGCAGCTGTGCCATGTCAGCTTTGTAGAGACAGGAGGGACAAAGGCTAGAAAACGTGCCAGGGACACATAGTTTAGTTAATGCTTAAGTAGCCTCCACTTAGGATTCACCTGAGGTGGTGGTGGGTTTTTTTTGAGAGCACCAGTTGCTGCTGCAACCTCAGCCTTGAGGCAGAGCCTGCATGTGAGTTTTTGTAGACAAAGAGTGAGTTTAGTCTTGTGTTGTGGTCCTTTCTGCATTGTTTTTTAGAGAGCGATAGTGGTCTTTCTGAAGTCAAACAAGTACTATAAATGCTGTGAGGAGGAGGAAGAGAGGAGAGGTAACGAGGTAAGACAGGTAGATACAAGCAGAAGTAGAAGTAGGAGCAAAGCTGCTAACCAAACCAAAGCATAGAGAGCTGTGTGGTTGGCTATAGCAGGGAGCATGTCCTGAACCAAATTAAAACTAAAGGACGGTCCTTTATGATCCTTCACTTGCATCTACATTTTGTGCTGCCCATCCCTCTGTCAGATGAACTGAGGATTTTTTAAGTTTCTTAAGAAGTTTTCAGACTTGTCATTCTCTTTGGGTTATTTGCACTGACTTTTCAAACTGTTGAAGTGATATTTTAAAAGCAGGATAATCCAGTTGGCATCGTGCTAAGAAGTAACAGCAGCAAATAAGAATAACAACAACAGTAATAACCACAATCTGTTAAGTGTCAGTAACCACATTTGGTAGCAAATAAATCTGGAGTATTTCAAAAAGCAATGTATCCACTTTCAGCTGTCTACCTACCTTATAGACGTTACTCTGGGAAGAGTAACAAAAAAGGGAAGAAAAAATCCATCAGATAAACTGGCAAAAGGCAGAAGTAAAGGCTGACACTTGTACTGCATGGAGAAAAGGAGGCCTGTTGGCCAGCAAGATGACTGGCCCCAAAATGTGAATTTCCTGGCCCTTTGCCAGATTCACGTTACTTTGGTTCATTGCTCCTGAGATTTAATTCCTTGTCCTCCTCCTTTAACCAGTGATTATTTTTTTTTTTACAGAATTTGTTACATGCATATTTCTCTACCTTCCAAAGAGGTGTTTCAACCAGTCCAGTGGTGTGGGTGGAAATTTAACATCTGCTTTAACCAAAAGAGCCAAGTGCACTTGGAGCATGGGGATGAGGGAAAATTTAAGCTGAGTATCAGGGGACAATTCTTATGGGTGAGGTCTGGTAGTCTCTGAAATATTCCCCCCTGAGAAGTGGTGGAAGCCCGTGTGTTATTTTAAAAACCAGACTGGAAAAAGCAGTGAAGGATAGATTCAAGTTAGCAGCCCTGCTCTGGCTGAGCGTACAGACCCGATGATCTAACAGGCTATCCCTTCTCACCTCTCTCTGCTTGTTATGGCTCTGTGATAGCATCCCTGCATAACACCATGCAAATTCATCTTCGTGTGCTCACATCCTCAGGTCAAGAGCTTCTGCCAAGAGTGCTGATGAGTTTTGCCAATTTTGCTAATTCCTTACTGCACGGGGAGAGCAATAGCAGGACCCCAGCTTCATAGAAATGATCCCCTCTTTTTGATGAGTCGTCATAATTCTACACGGGGAAAGCATTGAATTCAGTTATCCCATCTGCATACGCTGTCTTTTTGGGTGCAGTTCAATAAGGGGTGTGGTGGCAGTTAATAATTAGGTGAATTCTTGTCCACAGGCTGCTAAATACTATCCAAATATGGAGTACCCCAAAGTTATGGGAGTATGTGGACACAGGGTCTTGGACTGGAACCTTATACTCTAGAAGTATCTCTCTTATCTACTGTTCAAACTGTATAAAGGAATTAAGAATATATATTCCCCATGAGACACTCCTAATATTTGCAGGCCCCCCGTAAGTGAATTCTTGCTGTTACAATGCAATAGCTGTTTCTAGTCAGTCAGAACTGAACTTGAACCCTACGCTCATTGTCTTTTCTCCAAGCCTCTCTTGAACTTTGGACAATCTCCAGCTGGGACACAGATCTGCAACAAACTTGACTCCTCTGTTCAGAACTGATTTCCTACCATGCAGAATAAACTCTGAAAATTAACTGAAAGACTCCTGAGGCTGTAACCCAACAGTGAGAACTGGTGAAGGAAGAGGGGAGAAATTCCGTAGTATTTTCTATGGGAAAGGACTCAGCTCTCAACTGATGATCTCAGGTAGTTGTACCCTCATGGATTCCAGCTGCCTGAGCATGTATTCAGGGCTTTTTGTGCTAAAATCAGTGTTTCTGTCAGCTCCTCAGTGGTTAGACTACAGCTTTGTGTGCTGTGAACCCTTCTGACTACAGCATGCAAAAAGCTGCATCTCTCAGCTGGATGAGGTCATTTCCATGAGCACACAGTAGGAGTGAAAGTCTTCCAGATGGGATGAGTGTGTTTTACAAATGCTCTGCACTGATGCAAAGTGACAATGCAATGCATTTAGGAACAAAGGAGCAGCTATATGGGATGGTGCTTATTGCATTCCCCACTCTGAACTGAAAACAGTTGACTCTCTAACCTGGTTCCACTGTGGGAATGAATAACCTTCATGAACACATGTTGAAGTCATTATAACACAACTGCAAATGACTTGTTGGTAGGCTATGTTTATTAGATGATAATCTTTAAGGGGGAAAAGAGAGAAGGCGTTGGACCAAATTTTCAAAGAGGCTCACATTTCCGTATCCTCCGGAAACCACTTTTACTCCCTTGTGCATCTTTGCCATTCCCAACACTGGATTTGAACCAGCTGCAAGATCAATGGCTGAGGAAAGCCAAAACATGTGACTTCCCAAATTCCTATGGACGCTGCTTGGAGCTGATCAGTAATGAGATACAACACAGGGAAACCTGGGTGTACTGCAGTGTAGTATATTTGCATTGCAATAACTTGGCTAATAGAATATGTCTGACTAGACTGACTACTACTGGGGAGGAAGAAACCAGGAGAATAAAAGCTCTGTTTTTCAGCAGTGAGGCACCTCCTCATTCCCCAGCATAAAGTGAGCCCTGTAGACCAAAAGGTTTACTACATGTGCTACACACACCCTCTTTGCAGACTACTTGCAAATAAACCGCCTGTAGAGGGTTTTTAAGCCCCTAACCAGCATCTCCAGTCTTCGAAATGAGGTCCAAGCTCCAGTGGTGGAAGGTTGCACTTGGATATGAATTAGGCATTTTCAGTCTTTTCTGAGACTGATAACTACAGGGCTGCTACAAACAGTCCCAGACCAAAAAGAGACAAGAAGGGTTTTAGCATTTCCCGGAAGAGTTAAGCCCGAGAAACAGGAGTGTGGTTGTTTTGGCTTTTTTTTCTTTTTTTCTTTTCATTAGTTATACAGTAGTTAAGCTGTCCTCCTTTCCTGACGGCAGCTTAATTTGCCCTGAATGCAAAAGATTAGCTTTCTGACACTGAAGCTCCCTCATACTGGATGACGCAGCTGATGCCTGTTTTGTGTGGTTTGTTTCTCTTAATCCACGAGAAGCATTCACATGCGCAACGAAGAGTTTTGCTTCAGTGAAGTCTTCAGTGGCTTTGCTTGTTTCTGTGGCAAGTTTTGTGCCTGCCAACCATTTGTATTAGTGGAGGCAAACTGAAGAACAGCTGCCTGCCCTTGGGACAGATGGCAGGGAGGGAGTTTTCCCAGTTCCTTATGGGTGGCTGTTGCGCAGCTATGCATTGCATGTGACCTGATATCAGTGTGAATTTGACCTTCTGCATCTGAGGCACTCTATTTCAGCCAAACACTTCTTGCAGGGCATTCTCTCCTTGTGAGGCAAGCATACTGCCCTGCAGCAAGCCTGGCCCTATGACCCATGCCTGCTGGCAGGCATCCATCTGCCACACTGCAACCCTTGATCTGCTGAGGACAACTCTCCCTCATGACATTTAGCAGCAATTTTCTTCCTATTTTCTCCCCTCTTTCTAAGGAAAAAGGATGCTATTTATTCCCTGCATCTCAGGGAATATGTAGTGTGGACTAAAGGGCCTGACCTTAGAAGTGCAGTCGAGTCTGTAAGCACTTTACAGAAGCTAGCTATGCTACTAGACAAGATCAGGATCCTATTCTGGTCTAAGAAAGCAATGCAACCCCAAAAAATTGATCAAGCTGGTTGGAAATTCCCATTGCCCCATGTGGCTTCTTTCTACAGCACCTCCCTAGGCACAAGCTCAGGGGGACCCCTGCATGCACAGCTACTTTAGCAGCATCTTGAGATCACAGGTTTGTGGGCCGTTCTACATCATAGCCTTAGATGTGAAAAGATCTCCTGGATATGAGTTCAGATCTCCTGGAAACCTCCTATGCAGCACAAGGCTGGTCTGGACTTACCTTGATTGGAGAGTACCACTTCCGAGGAGAGGAAGGCCTGCGCATGTTGTTCACAAGGTTCCTGGGTTCAGGGAACTCATATTCCTGTTCTGGCATCTTGACCCTGGCATTCTTGGCTTTCTCTAACTTAGCGCCTTCTTCTGTGGAGCCCTTTTCTCCCCAGCGTACCTGAAAAGATGGCACCAGAGCATATTACAATAGTAGCTGCTGCAGAGACTTACATTCCTGCTGTAATAACCAGATCCTTGTCTGTATTTTCCCAGTGTCCAAATCCAAGGTGAAGGACGATGCACAGGCTGTGAAGCTTGTTTCTAGACTAGAGACCAGACTTTGAACTTCTTTGTGATTTATAAGAAATGTGAGTGGGGAAAGTTTCCAGAAAAACCAAAAACGTTTCCTTGTAATTTGTGTGGCAATACTGCTCCTGTATCCCAGGCACAGGCCAGGATCTACTAGAGGAAAAAGATGGTCCCAAACTTCAGAAATCCATGTTTTGCTTTCAAATATTCCTATATAAAAAAGATCTGGGCTCAGATGTACAAAAAAAGCTTAAAGAAGTTTGTGCCTATCCCCTGCGTTTCCTTCTGGGAAAATTGCAGGATGATATCACAGCTCAGCTCACAAATAAGATCTTTCGATCCCTGAGCTGGTGTCTAATTACCTCCATTCGTTTGATGCCACCAACTCCTCGTCCACCATAATATGAGGCATCTACTGTTGGCCATTTCTTCTTTGGGAGGCCATCGTCATCTTCCTCCTACAAAACAGAAGGGAGGGAGTGCACTGTTAGGAAACACGGCTAGAGATGGAAAGGAATAAACAGTCACAGGCTATGTGGCCCTTTGAGCCTGCTCGAGCCAGTGCAGTCGAGGTTGTGATCTCTCACTGGTTATTTTCCAGAGGATGTACACTCATGAAAAGAAAATGTTTCGTGATATAAACACCACCACCACTTGAAAGGTACAGTCCAGCTCCAGCAAGAACACAATTTTTGCCTTTTTAAAATTTATTTTTAAAGAAGACTGTCTTTCATCATCTTTAAATTCGGGGAAGTAATTTGTTTCCAAGTTGCAAAATCATTGAAGAAGCAGCCACCAAAATAGCACTCAGCATAGCTTGAAGAGCCGGGGTCTTTCGGCTCCAAGTCTGGTTGATACACCAGCCGTGAGTGACGGAAGGTGGGACTTACCTCTTTGCCACCCCTTCACTCATACCTGTGACTAGGGAGAGAAGAGCTGCTGCTCTGGGGAGTCTTCCCTGACTCGCAGCTCCCCATGCCGGAGGAACCCTCCGGGACCCAGAAAATTCATCGTATTGTAGTTCAGATTTGACAGAATGGGGGAAAAAAACAAGAAAGCAAGTCAAATTTGCTCCTTAAGTGAAGGCAGATTAGGAGCACAGCTGGAAACAATGCCAGCATGAATGCCCAGCACAGAAGATGAGGTTTTTTTGAGATGAGCTGGCCAAGTGTAATAGGATGGAAAAGCCTAACGGAAAAGTTACAAGAATGGAATTAGTTCTTCTAATGAACTTCTGCCTCTGTTAGGGAGGCTGCCCATGGAAGTCCACGTGGCTTCACAGATTTTCAAGGCTTATGCCAGGAGGAAGTCAAGTTCTGTGTGAAAAATGAGACTTTAATCCTATACAAATTTGAATGTGTTCTACCCTTACGTACTGCAGGCAGAAACCCATGGCACAGCGCCATACACAAAGTTAAATGTGTTCAGGACCCTGGCCTTCATGATGAGATTCAGGGACAGCCAAATTAGCAAATCAAGCAAATCTCCTTAAGTTTATTTGAAATGAGTCTACCTAAAGTTCTAGCCAGTGTATTCTATATTCTTTGTTGCACTATGTAACAACTCCACAAATGCTCTGACCTATATAGTGCCTTTCCCTTTAATTTCTACAGTTCAGGCTGTGAACTGGCAAAGCAGAAAAGCAGAGTTGATCAAAAACGTGAAGTATTTCCTGTGAAAAATGTGGAGAGAAATGAAAATGGTCCCTCTTTTTTTCTTTTTTTTCCCCTTTCTTTAATTTTTCACAGGGATTCGGCAAAACTCCAAAACTTAGGAGCTTTCCAAAACTGGAAAAGCCAAAAATACTTTGAATTTGAACTCCCCAGTAGGAAAACTGAAAAAACTGGAGGAAAAAATCCAAGACAAACTATGCTTTTCATGTCAAACAAAAGCATTTCTGTTTTTCAAAATACACATAAATTCAGCTGCAAAATTTGTCCTGATCTAAAGGAAGAGTGAACAATTGAGTCATAAATACAAGGTTCTTCTCCTTCATAGCTGACCTCTTTCTCTTGCTCTCATTCGAGCTGCTGAGGCTCTTTGCTGCAACCTAAGAACTTATATCTCTGCATGAAGTTTTCCATGAGGACTTCTTTAAAAAATTGGAATCAAAGCCATCTAAATATTTTCCTTCAGCAATTCTCTTTCGCTCTCTTCAGTTTAGCACAGACTGGCCTTCTCACAACAGGAAATACCAAGGTTTAGGAAATCTTCCCCACAAGCCCTTAAAAGCCCTGCAAGTCACTTCAATCTAAGATAGGAGCGTTTCTGCCAGAACAACAACAGAAACAGCACACGCACAAAAAGACAACAGCGGACACTTGAAAAACAAAGGAGTCACAAGCTTTCTTCAAGATGAGTCTGTTTACATGTTTTGAAGGGCATGGGAGGTTTTGCAATACAAGCGAAAAACCCAAACCACCAGTGATGTCCTACACACTTGGCAAATATGCTCCCAGCACACGTGAGCAGCTAAAGGAAAGCAACTGGAAACTTGGGGGTCAGGGTAGGGAGACAGCAGGAAAATGAGAAGGAAGAGGTATACAATCCCCATGTCCAGCATGCTAAATCACTGCCTTGTTCAGAAGATCTGAGCCAATAAAACAGGGCCAAATTCTCATGTCCTGGCGCTGTTTGGCCCATATTTTTCTACACTTTGCAATGGGGTTTTTGCCTGAGGAAGGATTGCATACGGAACTTCAGCTCTGACCCAGCAGCAGTATAAAAAACAGCCCCGGAAAATTCAAGAGCATTTAAGGATGCTGGAAACTGACTGTACAGAACTTGGCATCTTTCCACCCCCAAAATCTGCTTTAGATGGAGCTAGAGTTTCTTTTAAAAAATAAGAAGCAGGACAGAGCTACATTTCACAGTTTGAGATCCAGATTCATAACTGCTGGATTTCAGACAACAAAGATCTGTGTTTATCTCAGAGTCCTTGCCAGGCTCTGTATACTTTGACCCTGACCTGAGGGAACCTCATCTGTGGGTAACACAAGGATAATTTAGGCTCCACTAGGGACATCTGAACCACTCAGGGTAAGAATTCATACTAAATTTGGCCAGATAGAAAAAAAGAGTTTGGACAACTTACCCCTCTCCCCACCCTTATAATTATTTTCACAGTTGTCTCTGCAATGCCTGAAACTTGTCAGAATTCAGCATTTATAGAGAGCTCTGCCTGCACAAAGTGCTGTAAGACATGACAGGACAATCATTCCTCTGAGTAAGAGATGTTATCATCTAATTTTACAGCTGAGGAAACATGGAGGTGAATATGCTGTCCTCAAGGCTTCTGGCTCCTTACTGCCTCCTTTTTCTCCGAAGGCTGGACTCATTTCCAAATTGCATGGCCACCTCCCTGATGCAGAGGCATTATTACACTTCGAGGACACCTTGCTCAGTTCTCAAGAAACATTTCCTCTCTGCTGTGGAAGGTTTTGCTTGTTACATTACACTCTGCCAGGCGTCTAAATTGCAAATGCATAAACTCATCGCTTTGGTTTTTCTCGTATCTTTGCCTGTCACTGGCCCAAGCCTGCAAACTATTCTCAGAAAGCACTCACAGCTCACAAGACCATCAAAGAGAAGATGTTCTACTGGTGCTCCACTACGGAGCAGGCTGAAGACAGACCTCAGTTCTCATGAGGTACCAAAAATCCACATACAAACTCATTCTTGACACACAAATGCTTGGAAAACCAGCCTTTGTTGGTCTTATTAATGACAGAAACTCCTAGTTTATCTATGGTACAGATTCTTCAAGATCTTGCCTGAAGTTATATCTCCAAGGGCAAAGCACTGCACGTGCAGAGTTAAGAGAAAACCCCTGCTTTGATGAAGATGAAAGGATACTGAGCTTTTCTCACTCTATAGCTCAGACACTGAGCTACAGGAAGATGACATAAGGTCTCCTAAGGTCAACGGAATTAACACCAGCACTCCCATTGCAACCATGATGCGACTAAACCCAACTTCCACCACCTCTACACTAACTGAGTTTTCTGTGCTGGGCCTACTTTGACATTTCACATGAAATCTGGCTATGAAACTCCACTCCTTCGTGGTGTAATGCGTACGCCTCACCTATTGCCAATAACATCCCAAATCTTTTTCTTGTAAATGCCCGTCTCTTGAAAGGTTACCTTTCTCCTTCTCCCATATCTCTCCAACTGACTGTCAAAGGGAAGTAAAGGGAAAGGAAAAGAGCTGGCATACCACTGTGACCTGGCTTTATTTCAGGAATAATGGAATGCATTTCCTGCCCTGGTGTCTACAAAAAATTCCTGTCAGATCCTTTCTCTGGAGCTTATTTTGCTATCTCCCCAGCAAGGCTTTTCAGGAAGAGAGAGGAAGGAAAACAATTTGGAAAAGATTAATATAAACACCCCTAAGTGAGGGTGCAAGCAGCTCCCCAAGCAGATGAATCCCTTTTAGCCATCCTCCAGTCTCATGAATGTTCAGTTGTGGGAGAAAGAGATTAGCTCACGAAGATCAAAGTGGTTCAGGCTGAACAGGTGGTTTCATCTATTGGCTTCACAATAGCTGCCATGCAGTGAGTTAAATTCCTCTTTTTCATGCTGGCCTCCCATGACAGTGATAATTACCTTCAGCATCTCATGACTGTGCTGCTGAATGATCCTTTCTCCCCAGGACTTTGTTGTATGTGTTTGCTTTGGTGTATGTGGGTAAGATGACAACAGACATAAAAATTATCCAGTTACAGGCTGGTTGGTGGCTTGGCTCTGGTGCCATGCTCAGGGTGGCTGTGGAACTTGGATAATAGAGCAGCACGGAAAAAACGGGGCTGAGTGATGGGGAAAGGACACGCTCTGGTCATCTGGTAGATCTTCTGCCTGGTTTTACCAGACTTCAGGGAAATTTGTGTCCCTGAATCCCTTCTGTGGGAGAAAGCGCTGCTGTGACAGAAAATGAAGATCCAGCAGTAGATTTTAACATTGACTGGTCTCTGTTTACAGAGCAAGGAAGCAACAAGAGGAGAGTGTGCCTCTTGGGGATACTTTGGAGGGCGCAGTTTATACACCCTCTGACCACAGTCAGCTTGTCTTTCTGTGGGACTCACCAGCAGCAGACCCCCAGCATGAGTCAGGTAGTAAACAGGAAAATTGTTGGAAGCTGCAGAGCCCTACAGGTTGGGATTTTTTGATGAAAAAGATGGGTTGCTATAATAAGAACGATAGTTAGCCTCAGGGTAAGCTTCTGGTCTCAGTTGAGTAAGAGTTGTTCCAATAAGGCCAGCCTGAAGGTGATGAGACACATGAATAACAGCAGCTGTGTCCTCCTCCAGCAGGGCTAGAAAAAGCCTTCCTATTCACTGGAGGTAGAAGAATGTGGTTTTGATCCACCATCAATGACTAATCACAGGCCAGAAAGGTGCTCACTGGCTCCTGGAGGCATTCACCTCTTCCGATTGGCATTAACTCAATCTTTCCTGGCTGTAAGTAAAACCATCTGTCCTTCATCTGGGCTTAACCTCCTCTAGCATCCTGCGTTGTCTGAGGAGCACAGCGGTAAGTTGACGACATTTGCAATTTCTGAATGAATTAATTGGAAGTTTCTAGCCAATAATGATTTCCTTCACCAACAGTGAGCATGTCTCCAATATGTCTCAAAAGGCCTTTAAAGTAGAGTTCAATAAAACCTCTGGCGGGTTTGACAGCAATGCTACTTTCCCTTCATTGCTACAGTATAATGCATTCTCCTTGCAGTGCAAAGACATATGGGCCTCAGCTCCCAGATCTGCTGATGCAAGAATTCCTCTTGTCCTTTTTTTTGCCAAGATTTTTGGGAGAAGAAAAAAAAGTCTTACTGTAACTGTAATGCTGCTGCTTAAGGGATTAGCACTCTCCTGCTGGAGATGAGCAGTTGCTAGGTGTTCTGGAAGGGAGAAAGCTATCTGCAACACGTAAGAAAAAATCAACCCCATCCTCTATTTGTTTTGAGCAAAGTGGAAAGTGTGGAGTACCCAGCCTTTTCTGAAAGCATCATACTACTGCCGATCTCATCCTGTGGATCAGGCTCTGTCAGAGTAAATGGGACCAATGCAGTGCATCTTTTCAGAGCTTCTGCTGTTTTTCCACTAGCAAGAAGCTCTTCTATCTGGGCAAAAATGCATGGTACAAGTCACAGCTTCAAGCCTTACTGCTTTTTGAGCACTGCTCTGATGCTATACAGTCTCTAAAATAGTGTAAACCATATTTTCCTTTTTAAGAAACCTTTGGCTGCTAATTGAAGAAGATGGCTATAGGATAACTGAGTATTGAGCTTAGGGGATGTGCTCTGGTGGAAAAATACATGTGAAATGACACCATCAGATTAGTCCCTGCAATGTTGGAACATGGTTGTAACCAAAGACCCCTGTCCCAGGGTCCCAGAACAGTAAGAATAATAGCCAAAAGACTGTACAGATCTCTTGCATTAACGAGGAAGCAGGTAAATGACAGGTATGAGTTAATGCAATTTTTCACGCACTGTGCTGTGCCCTACTCGGGGTACAACCAAGGTCTGGACAAGTTTGCATTTAAAGTTGTTGTCTACGAGCAGCAAGCCTGAGAGCAAGTTGGTCAACATTCTGCTTCTCTACTAAAAGAGAGATTTGCCCCACGTTCTCCGCAGTACAAGACCAGGTTAGTTTAAAATAAAAAGCCAGCGGCAAATACATTGCTGAAGGAAAGCTGTCAAACAGGCAGATGAATTGAGCACTATCGCATTCAAAGAGCTGCACAGACTGTTCCTCTCTGTCAGAATCAGGGTTGAGGGAAAATATAACACGCCTAGAAATATCTTTGCACCACCTTAATTACACTTAACCTGAGGCAAACAACTGGTCTGCTGCAACTAGTTTGTTTTGCAGCAACTAGTCTGCTTTTGCAGCACTTACTGGTTTGATAAAAGGCTTCCTTATACGTGAAGCAGGCCTTCCCTCTTAGCACAGAGATGTAATTTCCCCTTCCAGTCCTTGGCCAGTGACCCAGCATTCCAGAATGATGTATTTTAATTAATTTCAGCAATTGAATCCCTTGGCTTGGAGGCACGCGTGATGCAGAACAGAGCATGTGCAACTTTAGGTTAATGTTTTCCTTTTAATCCAGTGGAGAGAAGCTAACAAAGCTAGTGGATTTACATACAGCCCAAACAAACGTCTGCTTAGGAAAACAGGCCAGATGAGGCATGGGGGGCACTGGGTCCAAATGCAAGTCTCCTTTGGGGCCAGGAATGTTGAGATTTGGAGTTTTGCTTCAGGCCTGTTTTGAGGGGATGAGTGCCACCATGATGAAGGTTCCAGTACTGTCCCTGGCTCCAGCTGCCCTGAGCTATTTCTCTGTGCTCAGTGCAAGCAGAAGCTAGGTTGGATTCCACCTCCATAGTGTTGCAGAGGACTGAGCTTTAAGGGTGTCTGCCTTGGTGCAGAGCACGCTCACTGGGCCAGACTTCATGGAGAGCACAGAGAGGATCATTTCAGCAAGCTTTTCCACTTGCAAGCTGAAGCAGGCAGTGAATTTGTCTCCAGATGCAAAAAGCAAGACAAACTAACTAACCAAATCACGTGGAGTGTAGATCTAAGTCTGCTCGTACTTGCATAGTTAAGAGGAGCTGATCCAAACCCCAGTGAAGTCAATGGAAAAACTCCCATTGACATCAACACACCCTGAACACAGCTCATTGACTTTTCACTGAAATCCCATGAGCAAAACCGTGAAAGCAAAGAAGAGACTCACTGCTTGCTGAAAGGACAGAAGGACATAGAAAGAGGCAGATAAAAAAAATCTCCGCGTGTTTCTGGGCGGAGTCTGCTAATTAAGTAACGATGACATAGCTTTAAACCATTTGTTGCTAGGTTCATCTAAAAAGCATAAGCAGAATTAAGATGAGGGTTTTAATGTTGTTTTACTATTTTTCTTCATTGAAACTTCCCTGGCTAGTGCAGCTCTTCTGGTGTCAAGAGGATTTCACTGGGATTTTACATCTGCTCAGAAACTGGTCCTTCAGACACACTGCAAAGACCGTGGGCTGCCCTCACTCACAGCAACTGTAGTCCAAGGATTCAACATCGTGAGTTACCGCTCAGCTGCCAAGAGCTGTTATATATGCTAAACCATCAAAATCATTACCGTGCCACTCCAGGAAGGCAGTTAAACATATGTTTAGGTTCCATTAACTTCAAAGTTAAACATATGCTTAAGGGTTATCCTTTTTGTGAATCACAGCCTAACTCTGTAGTGCTGTTCTGACCAAGTGGAAGTATTGTCTGCCTCTGCTGTCCTTTCCTACCTGCTCGGTGTATACATGGTACTGTATATATGTATATACCGTATATATGGATCTACAGCCACTCTTAATTAAACACCGCATCTCCACCTCTGTAGAAAGCAAAGGGAGCAGAGTGAAACACACATGGCAGACATCAGCTGAAAAGCCCCTAGTTTAGCTAAACCACTATTGACTTCAAGGCTACAGAGCTGAGCACAAAAGTTTAAGTGGTCTGTACACTGCCGCGCAGTAGATTCACAACCTCTTGTGAGAAACCTGAACAAAATCTTGTCCTAAACATTGAAGAAACCAGGTAATCAGCATTACTCACCTCGCTGTCTTCTGCAGGAGGTGGGGGGGGCTCTTTGATGATCTAGAAGGATCAAAGAGAAAGAAAATAGTAAGTTCATACTTTGTTCTTTAGCACAATTCAAATGTCACCTGAAAAAACCCAACGAGAGAACAACAGGATATGCTGGTGTGAACATCTCTGAACTCAGTTACGATACTGTGTGATTACAGGGTGGCTACGTGTGCTACTGGTGTCACAGTCACTGAAAGTAGGAGCAGAAACAGGAGGTATCCCAAAGCCCTGCCATATAGAGACTTCCTAATTACACCACCAGACTCATGTTGCTCATTAGGTGACCCCTGCCCTACGTGAGGTGCCAGCAAATTCAAAGTCATATATCCTTGATTCTCCAGCCCGCTAATCCCAGTAGGAGCCACAGTCAGTGCTGGCTCTAAAGCAACAGATAGCAATCATGGTTTCACCTGAAAGACCATGCTAAAGTCAGCCTCTCCTTCTACTGGTCACTGCATTGCATCTGTGTACAAATCCTGCCTCAAATAATTTATAGTCTGAACCAAAAAATGACTGGAAAGCAAAATGAAGGTGAAGTAAAAATGCCCTGGAGACATTGCAAAGCAGTAATAAACCCCCAGCCTCTGTCTCCCACGCCCGTACTTCATTCCAGAAGGCTGTGCCACCTCATTGCTCTCATGAAAAATGCTTTTCACATTATCAGGCTAAAATAGTTCATTCTCATAAGCTTTAAAAAATATATAAAAACATATATATATACATTTGAGGCTCTCCTAGGGTTTCTAATAAAGCAAGCAGGGTGAGGTTTTATACCAGTCCAGGATATTCTCCATAGAAACAATTTAGGTTTATGTGGGCGTGAGGCTATTATTTCATGCAAAAAGTTTGCATCTAGGGCTCGGCAGGCAGTTGGCTATTATCACAGCCCTCCACTCCAAAAGCAACAGAGAGCTTTCCAAAGGGAAAGGAGTTGCATACAGGCACGTCAAATATCTCTCCCTTACACGAGACACACCCCAGCACACAGCCATTGCAGTCAACAGATTGAATCCAAACAGTCATGTCAATGTGATTGCCCCAAGGATGGATTTTCTCCAGTAGTTTTAAATCCATCTGGACGAGGCAGCTCTTTCTTTCCACACCAGGCCATGAGTCAGATGCTGCCAGGGTGCTGAGCGCCCGTGGAGATAGCACTGAGTGTCCTCAGCTCCTCTCAGGACCGGGTATTAGGTGTTGAGGTTGCCTAGGCATGGGGTGCAGATGTGTAGGCCTAAAAATTACCCTTAAAAAAAATAAAATCACAGTCCCAAACAATCGCAGCTTGGCTACTTAAATGCAGAAAGAGAAAATGACAATCACATTAAAGGCCCTGAAGATATAAATATTTACAACAATTCCTCTCACTCGTGTTTTTCCTTCTCTGATGAGCTCACTGTTTTTATTTTCCTCTGCAAACCCAGAGTCATGCAATGTGGCCATTAATGAGGAGCATGTGCCTCTGGCTAGGGAGATGGGGGCTGGATCGGGTCCTTTGTTTGTATCTCAGCCCAGAGAGACGATGGCTGTAGAGTTCTGTCACTACCTGTTCCTGGGCAGCAGGGCTTTTTGTGGTGGCCTGCAGTGCCCCCGGGAACCCCTGCCAAAGAATCTTTATGCTTAAGGAATTGACACTGAATCTTTGTTTATAAACACAGTTGCAGAAAGCTCATGTGGAAGCACGAATTGACACTTGAGGAGCGCGGTAGGTGCACCTGCTGCCCTGCTCACATCATCGCTCATTCCGACAGAGCAGAACTGCGGGTCAGACCGTGGCTGTAAAGCCACTGACCACATCAGGAAGACAGAGGAGGGGTGATGCGCCAGAGGAGCGCAGGCTGGCTAGCGAGAGCTGGCGAGCGTCTGATACCACATCCATCTGTGCCTACCCTGCGGTTCCGAGCCTGTGCTTGCAGCTCTGGGGGATGCCAGCCCTTGCCCCAGTGGAAAGCAAATGACAAAAAGTGGCTGGAATGTTGTCTGCATCAGAGTCCTGCTCAGTGGAAAAGAAACGATGGGAACCGGCATGGTGCTGCTCCTTGGCTTAAGACAGAGACAGCATGATCTCTTCTGTGTCTCCTGACACAATAAATACTGACAGCATGTACAGTGCACCAAAATACACAGAAGACTTTTCTAGCCACATTTTCAGGTATGTTTTGGCCAGCGTGAGGAGTGGCACTTGTCAACAGACCTCCTTTTGAACCAAACTCCTTAATCCAAACCCATTGGACGCTGAGAAATTTCAGATATCTGATCCAAAATATACCTACTGGAAGTGGCCCCATTCCCTCCGGGGGAATTCCCTGTGCTGGTGGAACATCATGGGTTTCAGTGGAGTTTCTCTCATTTGCATTGGCATGAAACACCATGATAATCTGTCCAAAATATTTGGTCCAGCTAAGCATTCAAACACAACTTCTCAGCCAGTATCACTAGAAACTCTTGAGATTACAGACTTGGAAATGAAGAGATGGCTGTGTTTTTCATACATTTGCATTCCTTCTCATAACATATGCATACACGTGCATGCAAACTAATTGATTTCTATAAACAGATCAAGTTTTTTTTCTATCACAGTCCAAGAGGGGAAAAAAAATAAAGATTCTTTCAATTTTTAAAGTGCAGAGCAACTGAACACCCCATAATTTGGCAACACAGATTGGTTAGTTTGGACAAGTCCACAGATGGGTAGAGTTTAGTCGTCTTTGCCTGTGAGCCTGTATGAGCTTTCAAAACCCAAGCTTTATGAAAAAATATATTTTCTGTCTCACTGCCCAGGTCTGGAAAGGTTTTTGGTCTACAAACAGTACAAATCTTTTCCTTCTCCCTTTTGGAGACTTAGAGCTGTTATATGCAGGAGACCCTTACTCTGGGGTACTGCAGGCAGTGAAGCAAGTGGGACCGTTGCACCATCTCACACAAGTGAGCAAGGCAAGCGCCACATGGGAATAACAAGGTCCCAGAGCCAAAAGGCGGTGCCTTACACCTGCTCATTTTGCACACATAGAAACAATTACTCAAGTGCAAGCAAGAAAATGCCATTACAGGGAACCCAGTGAGCATACAGCCCACACTGGCCATCACGTTTTGTTCTGGGCTGCACCTCTCGCCTTCCCTCTGCCTCGCCAGATGACACACATGGACCTGCCGAACGCGATCAGCTGGGAGCATGCCTGGCCAAGCAAAATGCTTAGGCTAGTTTAGCTTGGCAAGGCTCAAGTGTTTGTTCATGTGTGCTGCAATTGTTTTGATAACCCCAAGCCATTTCTGTGATTGCTGCTGCAACTGCATCTCCTGTCCCTGTGTTTGAAAGAAGAAAAATATGATTGTTCAGCAACTATATTTGCTTGCTAGGTGAGGAATACCTGAGGGTTCCTACACCATCATCGTGTTATAAAAACCTTACAATGTGGTCTTTTGTTTTCAAGTAGTAAAGGCCTGAGGGATGAAGAGGTGGCCATGGCTTTTTCTTGGCAGGGGAAGGAACTTTGAGAGTAGTTGTCAGCACTGCTACACACTTAGCTGTGAAATTCAGGACAGTAAAGTAATGCTTTGCCTTTCTATCACCTTTCATCACAGATCTCAACATGCATGTGATTGACACAAGTCTGTTAGCTGACCCACCCTGATGTCACAGTTGCATGGAGAAACAGCATCAGCTGTTTCTGATGAATAACCCAGTGTAAAAACAGAGGAATGCTATTGGTGACCTCCTAGAAGTTTAAAAGCATTGGAAAGGCTTGGTTTTCTGTTGCCCTGAAAGTTCTGTAGCCATTCAGGCATAAGAAAGCACACGTTGAATCCAAATTTTGCCTATTCCAGGAATGTGTCTAGCATGTTTTCCATCTCGGGAGACCAGAAAACTCCACCAGTTTACAGTGTCCAGCAAGCACATGCTCAGTAACTGTCCCTGGAGTTTTATATGATAAATAGGGACAATGTGTTTCTTGTCAGCGAAGTTTATCTGCTTTAAGATGGAACAGATCATCATTTAAAATTAAGGCTACACAAGAAAACAGTACAAAATAAGAAATAAAGGATTTTGCCTCTAATTAGGACTAAAATCTGAGAAGGTAGCATGAAGTTAACTGAGCATTTTTTTTGTCCTTACTTATCTTCACTCTTCTGGAAAATACAGAATGTGGGTTTTGCTACCCTAATAACCAGAGGGTTTTTTTCATAGCATTAACTATGACCGATCTGACACTCCCCCCCGCCCTTACATATTTATAGTTCTGACCTCCTCTAAGTCCTGTGACAGAGTTTCATAGTTTAGTTATGAGCTGGGTAAAGGAACATTTCGTTTTTATTTGTTTCATATCTGCCATGGCTTTTAAGTACCCACCAAATCCTTGCAGATTTGGTCTACACTTCAAAGTTTCTACTACAAGCAGGAGCATGTCTCTATTTCTTCATCTGCCATACAATACATTCTTCATCCTAGACATACCAGTAAGAGGTAAATGAAATCCAGTGGGAAAGGTAACTCATATTTTTAAGTTAACTTCTCTTGCCAGCCTGGAAGCAGATCCAGGAATCTCAATTTTAACTCATTCAAACTAGAAGACAAGGCTGTTTCACACCTAAGACTTCAAACTGACCTGTGCAAACCACATTCAATACAGATCGTAGTACATGTCAACGTCATCCACTTATGAAAGACATGACATCATGGAGGGGAAAGAAAAGCTCTCCATTTAATTAACCCTGGCACGGTTCGCAACTGAATGGGGCTGGCATGCAGCTCTCCAGGGAATGCATGAGAAAACACTGCATCTGCAAAGGTCATTCCTTTTTCTCGGCTATTCCACTTACCCAGATAAACAAGGCCAGAATCAGTGGGGTGTGCTCCAAGTCTGACCCACTTTCTTTGAAAGACTATATAAATGAAATTGATTTTCTGGACTAAAGGAAAACATCTTAGCTACTTTCAGCTATATGCAGAAGCCCTTGTTCTCACTCACTGATTGCTAGTGGATTTTCTGGTGAAGTAAGACTACGTCCTAAAGGTCTCTTTCTCCTTAGCTGGGCTGAGCCAACTTTCTTTAGAAGAGATGAGAGGCGGCCAGGGAAAAAGCAAAAGAACTCGTCATTTTTACTGAGTTAATTAGTTCCCATGCAAGACTAGGGCAAAGAACAACAGTGCCTCCTTTGCCTTAAGTATCTGTTGTGGTCTGGAGCAAAGGGTGCTGAACCTGGTCAAGATTAATGTAATTGGCTTTTGGGTCTGGCCTTAAGGGAATGCATAGCAAGTAAAATGGTTTAGGAATCTGAAATCTAGGCACTCATCTAAAGGAAAATGGCTACCTTCCTAACTTTCAGAAGGCAAAGCTCTGCACTTTCCAAAAACAGAACTCCCTGAAGACATTCCAGTTCGGACACCTCAGAACTGATGGACGCTTTGGAGAATTTGGCTTTAACCTTTTGGTAACGACACGTCACAGTAGCAGGTCAAAGCACCCCAGTTCAGTGCCTGGCACACACACAGTTCTGCTAGCCCGCTGCTCCACTGTGCTGCTGTAGAGCTGATGCTGTTAGCCCTGGCAAAATGCCTCTGCTATGCCGTTTCCAGGATCCATGCTAGGCTGTTTAAAGATGGCCAGTTATAGAGCATTATATGCATATCTAAACCATTCTGACCTGACTGACAGGAGGCTAAGAGGAGCAGTGAACTGCTGTGGGTACTCTGGATGCTTAATAACACCATCTTTTTATCCTCCTGCTGACCTTTGTGCACAGCAATGGCAAAGTCAGCTTCTGTTATTTACACTACTTTAAACCTACAGTAACATTGCTACCTCCAAATGTTTGGGTTGACTGTGCTGTAAACAAAGACGCCCGTTTGCGGCAGCGTGCATGAATTCAGACCTTCTATGTCACACACCACATTAAGCTCCAATAAACTCAGTGGAACTACCACATTACGCTGGGTAAGCGCTTGTCTCAATAGCTCAGATCTGAACTGAGGGCAAGGACGGTGGGGTCCGCAAGCAATTTCTGCCTGCACATCTGTGTCTTTCTTCCTTGGTTTGTCTCGGTAATGTTTCAGATGATTCATGATCCTGTGTTCCATTCTCCCAAAATCATCACAACTGCAGAAAAACTGTGCCTTATGTGCACATGGGAGCGGGTGGGAATCAGAATACGTGGGCCCTTGTAAGTAATCTCCATCAAGCCAACGTATACCATGTAATTTTATGACTCCAGAAGGTTGCTATAGAGTCTATGCATTTCCTCCCCTCCTCTTCCTCCAGTTTAGCCTTGATTTTCATGTGGTTTTAATATATATTTTCTGTATTTTCTCCATCCAGCTCTTTGTTTCCAAAACTTCTGGTCAGCTGCAGCACAAATAGAGCCAAACAAATTGCTGGGTTCTTCCATGCTTCCTTCCAGAAAACAGCTTTAAAGTTAAAACTGGTGTTAAATGCTTAAATACCAACACCTCATTTATATGCCAGCCACACCTCTGTATTTAAAAAAGCTGCAGTATAAAAATGAGCAAGATGGTGGGTATATTCTAAGTGGGCATTTAACACAGACCAGCTTCTCATGCCCTCCCCACTCAGGCCACGCTGTATTGATGCATAAGGGAGGCAAAGTGACTCATAAAGCTGTAAGGAGATGTGATGTACGAGCATGTGGGGAAATGCTTTGAGTCTCAGCCGCACCACAGAGATATTTCCACTCATACCCTCCACATTTTACCCCTTGCTAAGATTCAGTCCTAGCTAAGGTTTGGCTCAAGGCTTGGGGCAGGCTGGTTGGAGCCACCACTTCAGCTCCGTGGGGGACACTTGCTTAGTGTGGTGCTGCATATTGGCACAGGGAAACTGCCCCAGCACAGACAAGCCTTCCAACTATCGTATTGATTATGCCTTCACTTATACATCCACAATGCTTTAATCAGCTCCATTTTCAAGCCGATCTAACAACATGCCTGTGAAATCCTCCTTAAGACAGTTTTGGAGGCTTGTTATCTACTTGGCTTACATCTACATTAAAATCTACTTGGTTTACATCAACATTAAACCTAAGCCTTGTGTTGGCCTCCTACCCAGAACAATTTCACCCTTGGGCACCTAAAGAGCCTCTTGCACACACAGTTACTATGATCACTCAGACTCCTTCAGGTTATACTGTGTTCAGGAAAGAGGAGGAACGGGAAGACAACAGCAAGATGCCCACTAACATCAACAAGGCCAGGATCTGGCATGTGCTGTTTTGCAGATATTCTCTGCTTAGGAAAAGCGGGGCCGTCCTATTACAGCTGTCTTTGTATTTGCCATCATTCTTCTAACGTGCACAGTGCTGGGGATGTCCACTTAACAGAATTATCTTTCTTTGGTTTCTGCTGTTTTTGAATAAACATCCTTGAAACCTTTTGAAAGGTTAGGGACTGGCTCCCATGCTTTTGTAATATCCCCCCACAGATATCAAGGGAAATTTTGCCTGTGTTGGTGTCAGGCACAGCAAAGACCTTATTATTGTTCTGATCCACTAAGCAACAATTGCATCTACTGTAAACTGAGTGGTAAATTCCAGACTTCATCCCAGAATACTTCTGAGACCAATAAACTTGGATACGTTTGGAAACAGCATTTCTTTATGAGTTCATGCCAAGGAGATACTGGGTTCCAGATAAATCTCCAGAGTAAGTCTATTGACTTCAGTCCATTTACTCCAGGGATGAAGCTGGCTTGGTGTCTTTCCTGAAGAATTGCTGGATAATAATGATTCCTATTTAATTAAAAAGCATGCCAAGAGGAATTTCAGTGTTTAGAAATGTGCTTGTCACTCAGAAACAAATTTATACTTGGTCAGAAAGAGTTGTGTTGGTTTTGTTTTGTTGTGTTGTTTTTCTTTTTTTTGTCCCCTGGACACATACACAATTATCTCTGAAACATCCCTGGGCTTGAATCCACAGCAGTGTCTCTGGGTCTGCGGTTTGATTATTAGAGGTTATTGCTTGCCTGCCTCTCTTGCCTGTTGTGCAAGCCAGTTCCTCTGCCCTTAACTCACTCTGTGCTTTGGACAACACTGCACTCCTTAATGTGCCATTACCAAACTAGTAAATAAGCACTGCTATGCTCTCTTTCTCCCTACCCTAAGTCCTACAGGCTGAGTATTCCTCTGTGAATTTATCTATAATTTTACAGAATCTTTGGGTAAGCAATACACAGTCAGGTATCTTAGCTGCTAATGTACTGCCAAACATAATGGACTGCCATCCCAGAGAGCTGGAAGAGATTTCATACAGGCTCTTGAACTAAAACCTCTCCAGCAAGTAAAGGAATGTGTTTGACTTACATTTGGAAAGTATCAGTGAGATAGTCCCTACTTGAAGACCTTGCTAAGAGGGAATGTGGGAGGTAAAGGAGGAGAGATTAGCTACAACTAACTTTTAAGTACAGAATTTAAAACTGGAAAATATTAACCTTTGAAAGTTTCATGTGGACAAGCGATTCCCTATCTCTGCTGCACCCATCTTGCTTATGTGGACTGTATTTCCCACACTTCAAGAACATTGTTATATGACCACTACCCTCATATCATCCCACTGCAGCAGACCCATACTACCCTCACAATATTCCCTTTACTCCATGCCCTGCTGCTTTTATTTATGCCTTTTTCCTATCAGCTTCATCTTTCTCCTGTAACAGAACCTTAAAATGGCAGCATCACTTAGAGCTTTTCCTCTCCAACACCTCAATTCTCCACCAAACCCCAGTGTAAACATCTGTACAGGGCATATCTCCATTGACTTCTATGCAGATGCGCCAACAAAGAAGTTAGCCCAGCTTCTCTGGGAATGTGCCATCTAGTTAAGACAAATAACTGCTCCAAGCAACCTACCACCCTGCTAATCCTCTGGCCATTTTTAGAACTGATTTTTATTGTTCTGAAAAGTCCAAATAAATATTCTTTCCCTTCTGGTTTTCATCTCAGGACAGAGGTGCCAAACTACTGTGAAAAGAAGCATTTTACCCCCTAGCATTTCCAGCCAGAAACAGAAATAGACAACTAAGATTTTCCCTGCAACACTTCCCTACTTGTTCTGGACAGAGAAATGTATCTCCAGACAAAGACTCATCCTCAAATGTGACTGCTCCTGCAGTTTGTGGCTTCAGAACTCTCAGCACCGGATCATAGGTTTGGTACAGCAAGATGCAAATTTGCAGCACTGGGTAAGTGATTTAAAATTGGGAATAATGATGGTGACACAGAAACTAGAGCCAGTTTGGGCAGTTTTGAAAGAAACATCTGAAACATTACATGCAGACAATCACAAAAAACAGACTCCAATTCTGCTGACATTTATACATCCCTAATTCTTGTTCTATATTTGCAGCATAAACAAGACCCAAAGCAAAAGCAGAGCTTCACTGTTCACAAGCTTCGTTGTACGTTCCGCAATAATGAGCCTTTGCCCTGATCTTTACTGGGAAAGGCAGACCTAGGAGATGACCAGCAGAGACGTACAGGGCTATGACAGATCCTTGCAGACAAACACCAGGGTTGCGTGTGAGAGAAAAGCTTGTCTCAAGTCCTGTGATTGCCTTCTTGCCTCCCTTGACCTCTTCCTTCTCCTCTGTTTTCTCCTGATTTCTGTCTGCCTTTTTTAATTATTAACTCTGTGACTGTGCTTTTTAACTGCAAAGAACATTTTGTGAAAAGCGTGGCAGAAAGATAATGCTCAGTGAAGCATAGTTGTGCTTCATCTGAAACTGTCATTTGGATATTTCAAAGAGCTTTTCAGAAATTGCGAGCCAGGAAGAAAAGTTAATCTTGCAAAAATTTGCACACTTACAAATCTCTTTTCCTTGTACCTGAGGCAGAACAAGGGCTTCAGCCTGGGTTCATCCTTCTACAGGAGCCCTCCAGCACTGAGATACTGACACGGGTTAGAAAATCCAGAAAAGCCATTCCTTCCTAAAAAGGCATGGCAACTAATATGTTTCTGCAAACCTTTTCCATTTTGTGATCAATAAATAAGACTAAAAGGCTCCCGACAAGGTCTGTACATTAGCAACATTGCTATTTCATGGGTATAATCCAAAGGTCAGGCAGATGAAATAGAAGCGCAGAACAGTGCCAGCAATGGAAGAAATGCTGTCTTGTTCAATGACCAGTCCTACGCTCTTTCTTACTGGAAAACTTTGCCTCCTTCCCACTCATTTCATACATTCAGTCAACACTGAATTGCTGTTTTGTGCTAATGATTTCTGTCACTTACCACTGTGCAGCAAAGAGGCCAGAACCACCAGAGAAGAACCAACGCCAGCAGGAGGAAGAGGATCAACAAAGCAATAGCCAGGATGGTCCCATCTGACTGGAAAAGAAACACAGAGAATGTAAGCATCACTAATACAAAACTCCCCGTTTCACAGTACCAGTCTGTGCATCCTGCTGCCAGGCAAGCACATGTGCTAAAGGCCATTGCCATACTCCATTTATTTGTCAGACAAAATGCAGTTTTCCTCCCTCCTCATCCATCCAAATGTGGCACCTGCTCCTGCCACCTTGTTGCAAAGAGGCTGAGACCTCCAGTTCACTTCCTAGAGAGTTATAGGTTTTGTCTCAATTTTCTGAGCCTCACAATTACGCAAACCACTTATTTCGCTTCAGATCCAAATTAATGTAATATTCCTCAGAGTACTGTAAAGACTGGAAAAAAAGACCTAAAAAAGAGCTCACAACACAGTTTCATTGCAGTTTAAGCACTCCCCTTCCTTTGCAACTCTTTTCCCCTCTTGCACTATAAACTTGAACACAATGTTAGCATTAAAGTTTGCTCCAAAAAGAAAACTTGAAGCAATATCTCCATGGACCCATGACTCGGGTCATCCTGCTCTTCTTAGCAGTGCTGAGTCAGGGTAGTTCTGCCATGAGCTTTTCAAGGAGATTTGGATGCACACACACCCCCCACCACAACAATCTGCAGTCAGAAGCCATTGACTCTAGAAGATCCTTTCCTCTCTAACTGGGTACTTCCCCCATTTAAAAATGCATTTGCAATTCTCTGATATTGATTAACAATGCGAAGTGCTGCACAAGCCAGCTCAATACAGCAATCAAAACTGAATGTGCATTATTTCTTGCTGTTTAGATTTAACCCACACCAGATGTTCTTGGCTTCCTGAGGCATGCCAGCTTCCCTATACCGCTCCCCCGCAACGTCATCCTGTTCCGAGATAAGCAAGCAGGCAGTCCTGACTTAAGCCAGTTTGAGATGTTCTTGATCTAAGAGCTGGACATTTAACACACCCCCCACCCCCCCCCATCCAAGTGTCAAGATCACAATGCCAGATTAAGGACACATTCAAGAGCAGACTGACCCGTAGGATGGGAAAATTGGGTGCCTGCTTAAATCATTGTAATCCAATGGCCAGATGATCTCCCATCATACCATAATGGGAAGAATAATGGAAAAAAAAAAAAGTCAGGTTGAGAGCCGTTTCCAAACTCTCTTCTGGTGTTGAAGGGATTTCTGGAGAACTTGGATCAAGACAACCTGATCTTCAACACTTGGAAACAACAGAGGGGTAGTCCCCACAGGAGAAGGATTCACCAAAGGCACATCTGGAAATGGAACTTGGACCCCAACACAAAATAAAAGCTCATTTGAAAAGACAAAGCTGGACGCTTGATGCTTTTCCCCTAAACAGACAGCATAGTGTCATATCCATCATCTGCAAAATGGAACCTGCTGACATTCAACACTCTAGAAAACGTGATCCTGACTTTTTGCTGCCATGAAATTACAGAAGAAATAAGGCTTTTTATGTCTAACTGTTGTCTGCCCCTTTTTCCCCTATACTGAAACAAAAATTTTGTCATGAAGAATATCCTAAAATCAATTTGCAAAAATACAAACCAAATTAAAGTGGCCTTTTAGCTGTTTTCTTCAAACAGAATTCATCTTTACACACACACACACCCCCCAACAATCTGTAAAGAGCAATTACGTTACCCCAACACATCTGTTTCTCTGCAAGGCTGCTGATGTGGCCAGCTGGTATTCTGTGTATCACAGCAGCGAAAAGTCAGAGGACATAGAAGGGTTTGATTTACCAAATCTTACATTTCTCACTCAGGTAATGCCTCTTGCTAAAGCAAGCCTTGCCAGGCAAGTCTGCTGGAACAAGCCCTCTTCAGATATCAAAACCAGAACACTTCACCCCCTACCCCTCTCCCCACCCCCCCCAAAGAAATAATTCCTCGTTGGATTCATTCCTTTTCTTGTATTTGAACAAACATAAAAATATTCCAGACAAATATGAACTGGATTTTCTGGGTTCAGCCATAGCTACAAAGTGTCACACTGAGAGCCTTAAGCAGGAACGGCAAATCCTACCCTCATCTCCTCTGACTGGGCTGTCACCGCTGCAAATGGGGCTTTGAGGAAACCCTTGCAAGTCAGATCAGGATAAAGCATATATACACAATAAATCCTACTATAATGATCCAAAGCAGCTTGAACTCTGCTTTTGGTTTGTTTTATCTTTATTTTGTCAGCTTCTGCTAGAATTTAGCTATCATTCTGTGTAACAGCTATGGTTTTATACAGCTAGAACAATGCTTAGTTAGATACTGCCGCTTATCCAAGCTGAATAATAACCAAGCAGGAAAATACACCTGCTAAAATAGTTTGCAAAAGTTCCACTCACATTTTGAATGTCATTCTCCCAGTCATAGCTGGTTAAAAAGGGCTGAAGCATTTGAAATGCCTCGTTTTCATTCCATTATTTTTTTAATCAAAATTTGGAAGAACTATACAAATGCTCATGGAAACAGTGAACCATGGAACAATTCAATGAGCTGTGTTTAACGCTTACTGAACAAATGCTGTCAATTCAGACCAAGAAAACAACTTTCATTTTAAAGACCAAAAAAGAAGAATTTTAACACTGAACTCGTGAATTTTCCATTTAAAATATCTATAGAGACAAAGTGTGGCTAGCCGTGCACAGTTATCTGAAATCAGTGCTATTTTCCCACAGGGATTCATCCTGACTGCTTACACCAAGGTAAAACCGTGGTGCTTGTGGTCACAGTGAGATCAACAGCCTACAACTCCATCACACCTGAACGGCTGAGAAAAGCCAGGCAGCTAAGGTACTTGCCAGAGCCTCTGCCAAACGCCAAGTGTAAAACATCGGCAACTTATTCTTGACAGCTGTTGGAAGACCTAGGCAATGCCTGGAGTCATTTTGAAACGCCTTGCTATCTATCTAGAAACAGTAACGTATAAAAGAGCGGGCTCTTTGTGTGACCTTTCAAGGTGCTACACATCTGACATGCTAAAACTCTACCATGTAGATTTCAAAACAGATCGGCTGGTAGAGAACGCAAGGCAGCTGGGCCTTGAAGCCTCCTTTTCCCTGCCAGAGACCAACACGGTCAAGAAAACGCTACAGGTATCACCGGCAGTTAAAGAACAATGGAAAACAACCTCTGAAAGACATTATAAAATATAAAGATATCAATAAGCCTGAAGCAGAACATATTAGAGGCATTTCCTCATACATAGCTATATGTGTGTGCAAGGGGGGTGTGTGTGTATGTACATACATATGCTTTCACTCAGCAGTTACTTGGAACTGTTACGGACTGTGAGAAGCCAGACTGACTGAGGGGATCCTTCTGCGATGAGGCAGCAACCTGGCCCACCTCCTGGACCACAGATACTTCCAGAGAGAAGAGGGAAGGGATGGCAAAATCTCATCCAGTAAACAGCAGCGGCTATTTCCTTAATTCTACCCACAAACATTTGGATATGTGCTGTCCTTCAAAGGAACGCGCTCCTTCAAGGCACGCACGCAATCCCTGGGAAGATCCTATCAAGAAGAAGGTTAGTATAAACTAGGTGCATGCACATTCCTTTAATAGTCAGCGAACAGCGATGGCCACTGCAGTGATGGTCATGCCACAGAGGAAATGACTCATCCCCCAGAGTTCTTTTGCTGTTGCCTACTGAGATGGCTGCCCCAGGAAGCACGCACACAATATTTGGAGAGACAAAGCTAAAACAGAATCTGTGATATTAAGCTCCTATTTCTTCTTAGGCATCCTCAATACTTTTAACATAGAAACAAACATATACCAGTTCATAAACATAAAGGAGTTCATTGACATTTCAGTGGAACTATGGCTTGTTTCTGAGAGTTTTTCCAAAAATGCTACTGTGCACCAGATGGACATTTTTTGTTGTGCTTGAATTTGGTCTGGTTTGTGTTTTCCAATACTATTTTTGTTTAAGATTTTATTTCCTAGTTTCTCACTTTACTGCACTGGCATTTACAGCATACATTAGCTATTCCAGAAAGGTAACTTGGAATAACATTCCTAAAGTGCACAGACCCTCAAAAGCTTTGAATGCTGATGTTCAGGAGTGATGAATGAAGTACTAGGTGCATCTAATAAATGCACTCATGTGTTTTGGCTGACAAATTAACGCACCGTCGATTTATAGGGATCAGGAGGTGGGTAGCATGCATGCTTGTTACCACAGAAGTAAATGGATTTAACCTTAAACATGTGTTTAAATGTGCTGACTTCATGCTGTACCTAAGAGGGATGAACATGTATTAAATACATGCATCAAGCGCTTGGCTCTAGTAGGGCTTGAAGGCTGGGTTCAGTAAGAGGATTTAGTCCTAACTCCTACATACTTCACTGGAAAGTAAGAACCCTAAATATTCTGTTTAATCCAGTTCTGCACCCACTGCTTTAGCAAACAAAAGTGATGCACCCTACCAGCTGGCTGCTGTCAGGACTACAGGCAGCCTATCGTTCCCCTGTGTATGCAGAAGAGCTTGTGGGAGCCTTTCCAGCTCTTTACTGCAGCAGAGGACTTGGGGCTGTCCTGTAGCCCTGTGATGTCTCCACCAGGGCAGGCTGGAAAGCTGCTGTCATTACTGCTTCAGGGCTCGGAGTGTGGAACCATCCGCACTGCTACCAAGAACTGGGAGCAGTGGCATGAAGACAGCCATATAACCAAGCCTCGCTTCAGGGTGACTCCACAGTAATAATAACTCAAATAAACCTTAGGTGCTTTACAAAGAGGAGAAACATGGTTAATGTCATTCCAGAGACAGGGAAGATGGAATGGCTCCTGTATCCCAGTCCATTTTTACATTTTCCAAGCAGGAAGAGCAATAATATGCTGAAAGCCTTCAGAGGTGTTAGTAGGAAAAGAATGAAGTGCCTTTAAAAAGCTTTATGAAAATCTTGAGTACAGTTTTGAAGGGGCATCCAAAATCAGACAGAGGTTTTCTCCCGGCAGAGAAAGGAGAAAGAGTTTTAACATCCTTTAGTCAATAGGGGAGGGAAGACAAAGGATGACCCTGCCTTTTCACACCAGAGAGACTCTGGCAGCTTTTATTGTGAAGGAACCACTCTCTATTTCTCTCTATTTCTGCCTCTCCTGGGGACTCTCCCATCACAGCAATAGAAACTGATGTCTATAATTTATTTTATCACACACAGGAATTTCTTTTAATATAACAGAAAAATCTGGCCTAATTTCTAAAAGGAAATGAAAACTCAGTGAATGCACTGTTCTGCAATGCTAGCCTCTGATCGGCATCTATGCGAAGCTTCTTGAGTGGGAGCCAAGCTCAGCAGGGGATGCCAGCAAGAATGACCTGGTCTGGGTCAACCAGTGTAGGTGTTCTCAGCTTCTTTTTTCCAAGTTTACTGTGCTGTGAAATGAGTTGCCCCTCTGGGAGGGGCATCTGTTTCCCTCGTCTCCTTCCAGAGCTGAAAGGAGATGAGAGCACACTTAAAACCAGACTTCTGCAGCATCCTATGTTATTTGCTTTTCAGCCCAGTGTAAACACCAGTTGAAGGCTCGCATCACCATATGCTGTATAAACCCAGAGCAAGAGACAACCCTTGTCCTGAGAAGTTCACACTCCACACAGAGCAGGCAAACACATGGTGGGAAGGAGAAGTAATCATTACACCCACTGTTACAAGGAAAAATCTTTGGTCAGGGAAAACAATTCTCTAATACTTGATTGATGCTTATGAAAACAAGCTGAACTTTTCCTTCAGAAGAAATACTTAAAAATTTCCAGCTCAACAGAAGTGTTTGCAAGTTTTCTGAAAGGCAGATATGGCAAAACTGATGGTAGAATTCAAGTTCGTACAGTCCTTGGCTAGTGCTTCACAGGTAAGGCATAGCATCTGGATCCTGCAGTAAATACAATAGGATCTGGTGGGATAGCTTATCAAAAACCACATGACAAAACCCTGCAGACTGATGAGCTTTCCCTCTTCAGTTTTATATACGCTCCACCAGTGCTGGGATTCAGTAGTCTTCAGATGACAGGCGCCTCCCCATTCAGAGGTGCTGTGGTCCAAAAGCCTATGCTCTCCTCTCTGGTTTTCCAGCTCCCTTGAACATCCCATCTGGTTTGGTAAAATGCTCCAAATTCTTTTACTGTTTCTGACACAAAAGCTCCTGACCCCTGAATTTCACTGCCAAGAGACCTATTCTGAACCAAAGGCTAAAAACAGTGGTAAGACTTGGTGCCACTAAACGTCTGCTCAGATCTCTACTGGTCGTGCTATTACCTGCTAATCATCAAACTTCAGGTGTCACAATTTTAACAGCCTCACTGCAGGAAGCAGCAGAGATCAAAGGGAGCAGGGCTCCTTAGCTGCAAGCCTTCAGCATTCTAACCAAAGATGAGCATCTTAATAATCCCACCCTACAGTTACAGGCAGAGGTCACAGCATCTTGTGAGGCCTCAGACTTCATCCTGGAGGTGAGTGTGCAAGCCTCGGCTTTGTGGCTGCGACATCACATAGCCTGAAAATCCTGAAAATCAGCCAGCACGAAGGCAGAGGCCTCTGAGTGCTCTTTTCAGGTTCAATCTGCACACTCCCTTGCAATGAAATAATGCCAGCAGCTTAAGTGCTCCTCCTGACAGTGCACATTCAGTTATAGATATTTCTATTTTGACTGAGGAGGCACCAAGGAGCTTTATTCTGAAACAACCATCTCTTGTCATCACTTATAGCTAAACAACAAAACCTTTGAGGTGAAACTTAAGCAGTTATTTTGGTTTCCATTTGTGCCTGAAGACAGTCCTTAAAAAGAAGTATGTTAAATCCATTTCAGGAGGTGAATAGCAACTGGAATAATAGCAGACAAAATTCTGTGGAATTAGACTTTGTCAAAACAGCAACCATTTATGGCTTGACTTGGGTTTACTCCTTTGCAAGGCAGGAAAGAAAACAGCATGCTACAGCTCTGGAATGTCTTGCCTCTGTGCATGTTTATGAGATTTGTAGCATTTAACCAGCACTTAAATAAATAAATATTTTTTTAAAAAAAAGATATTTCAGGAGCACCTTCCTTGAGCTAACGCTCATGTACCTACCCCGCAAAGCTGAACAGGGGAAGTTCCTCACAGGCCATTCCAAACGGTTTGTCTGGAGTCTGACAAGTCTCAGAGCATGCCAGCATGACCTGAACCCACACAACAAGATGTGTTTGGGATAAGTTTCCTTCTGAAACTCAGTTTAAATTGAAATCACATTTTCAATGGAAAAACATTTCAATAAAATAAAATGTTTTGTTTCAAATGCACTGTTTCAAAGTGCTCTGTTTCAACTTAAATGAGTTTTACTGTTAGAGGTATACATGCATATAGAGATTATAGCATGTATTTTCTAGTTAATTTCAGCATTGGCACAGAAAAAAAGTCGCATACCCACAACCTATTTTGATGTTTCCAAATTAAAACTTTTCAGAACTTCCATTCTGTGATCCTGCCCCCACCTCAAATTTATTGGTCTCTTTCGTAAATCCCTACTTTCCAAACCATAGGAACATGCTGTTTGTAATATGCCTACCACACTTAAGGGTATTATAAAACAGCCTGTGTAGCAATGTTGGAGTGAAATAATCTCTGCACATTTAACTCTTCGGGTGACCTGCATTAGCCAAAACATTCACTGCCTATTATACTTGCAGCATAAAGCATGTAAGAACAATTTCTTTTAGAAACAAACCTGAAATCGTATGCCCTGGAGTTCCCACAGAGCAATACCTCAACTAATAATATACAGGTCAAGGGCCCTAGGAAAGTGCTCATTAAATTTACTCTGCAGTTTCATAAAGCCTCTATTGATACAATAGCACATGCACTTTAATTGCCTGCTGACTTAAGAACACTGATAACTAGCAGAGCCTTAATTGTGCAGCCCAGAACAAAGTCACAATTGAAAAAACCCTACTTTAGCACTGAATTACATTCCTTTTGAATTAAAAAAACCCCAAACCAACCTTCAGTGAAGGGCATCATTAGTTTTTACTACAAGCCTGCAGTGCTTTCTTGATTTTCTACCTATTTCTTTCTCCACATTTAAAGATCAAATCCATCCACTATTGTTTAACTCAAAGGTGTGAATTCCTTCAGCCTTTTGGATAGCCACAGGAAGAAAACCGAGGTACCTAGATGTAGTGAAGCTGTGCCAGTACCCACCTCCTTTTGTCAAATGCAAAACCTGTTGAGGTTAAGAGACCAAATTCTCCTTTTTAACTGATTTCAATGGCTCCTGCACCCTCGCAACTGGAAATGTGAGACCAGAGGGGCTGTCTCTTTCCAGAATGGCAGGCCTTTTCCCCACCTGTCACCCCACTGGTCATCCCAAGCCATTTATTACGGGTTGCCACCAAGACAACTGCTTCACTGTGAGATAACCCATTCTCTAATCTGCCTATGCAAGAGTTTCTCTTCCCCAAGTTACTGTCAGGTGCAATAAGCCACTGCATCCATTCACTTCCACACGAATTGTTTCAAGAAGCCCCTTTTCCACAGCCAGGGACTGGCTTGGCCCAACTGCTAGCCAGCAGCTCTCCTCTGGTTTCCAAACCCCTAGATTATCACACAGTCCTATCTCGGACTGTGGAAGGGCTAACTGCCCAGCAGTGTGCTTAACCACCTTGTCACCTTTCCATCCAAAAGTGATTTTGGAGCACCAGCATGTCAGGCAAGGAGGGGCCGGTACCTACTGGCACTGGGTAGGACCCCAGCTTACGAGGGCAAGCCCAGCTTAGGCACTGCATATGCCTCCCAAATGCAGTTGCTTTCCCAGAGCTGCCCTGACTCAAAATGTCCCTTTTGAGCTGAAAGACGCTCCTTTTTAGAAGCATAATTCCCCTAGCCCTCCTCCTGAATGAACAGGGTGTGACCTGGGAAGACATCCACTGTGAACTGGATACACACAGCAAATAAAATCGAGCTTCAGTCAATGCTAGTCTAAGGCAAGTCTAACATCTTGCCACAGAAACGTTCTCCCAGCCCATGTTTGGGTATCTCCATTGTCTCACCTTCTTGCAAAGAAGCACCACGTGTTTCACTAGGTGATACAGGGAGCACAGCAATATCACCTAGCGATGCTCCTTCCAACTGAGAACTGCCCAGGAAGACCTGGTTTACACTGTCACTGCAGCCCTGCAGTTTTCACCTCCCAGTTATGAGTCTTAGAGTTGCTAGTGCAAGAGGTCATTAGTAGTTTTTCCTCTTCTGGGAGCATTTTAGAAAATGAACAAAGACTTATTTTAATTCTCGTCCTGGCTTCTCTCCGAAATGCTCTCTTTTTTCACTGAAGAACTTGGCAGCAGCCCTCCAAGTCCACAGAGCAGGACTGACTTCCTGCCTCTAAATGCTGCCTTGTAAATTATTTCCTCTGTTGTACACTCCTGTGTCCTGACAATGCTTGGTGTGCAACCTGCTCTGTGCACATCAGCATGTGTACAAAATCATAAAGCGGTATTTAATACTTTCTCTCTCTTTCACTTCTTCAAACTCTCCAACACAAGAAGGGATTTACTCCCGTTCCTAAAAGCTTCCCAACTCCACCAGCCGTTACTTGCTCATTCTCCTTCAAGCAGTGGGAAATCCACGGCAACATACACTCCCAAGGCATTAATGGTGTAAATGCTGGCAACACACACTGCGTTCATACCACTAAAGCCTGATGTGGGGCAGCTTTGCCTATGAGCTTGGTGGCAGGTTCAGACTAACAGCTGGGGAAGAAGAAATAACTTTTGGGTTTTAGTCTTAGCACTAGTGGAAGCTGAGAATGCTCAGTTCCCATTGCATTTGTGTCCTATGCTGTATATTATTGCTGTTACAAGATAGGATTTTTATGCTTAGCAAACTATATCTCTTGGTGCTTTCAAATATCACAGGCCCACTGACTTCAGTAGAATGAAACTACTTCTTAAACTCTCATCATTAATTATCTGCCACCCAATTAAGACATTCTAGTCAGATAAAAGGTAGAAAGTGTGCGACCACGCAGTAACACCTGCAGCAACGTAATCGTCAACTTCCAGACTGGGACTAGAGGCTACGTTAATCTTTATTTTCTGCCTTAGTGTCTCGTTTGTAAATGCAGGCACATGTAAAAAAATATAAAAAACTAGTATTAAAAGCTAAGGGAGAGGAAACCTATCATGGCAACAAGAATTCTGTCTTTCATGGCACATGAAAATATACTGTTCACGTACCGTGAAGTCACACCTAATGTGTTTCTGAAGATTATCGCAATCTCTGACAGCTCCACTGAGTTGCTGGGTACCTTGGACCTCGGGTAGCCTACTGCACAGATACCTCCGCCAGGGAGAGCAAAGGCACCTCCTTCACCTGCAGAGCAGCCCCGCCAGCCCACGCTGGGAGATGAGGCCTTTCCCAGGCACTGGAAAGCTGAGCATGCCTGGCTGCCAGCAAGAGCACTGAACATTTGAAGTCAATAGCCTTGCTGCAAGGACTTGAACACTAACGATGTGGGGGCAGGGTCTGTCTTTGTCTTCTGTGGTTACGCAGCACCTGGAGTAAGTCAGATCCATCGTGTGACTGCAGTATGAAGGCCAAATAAGAAAGAATATCAGCACGGTGGGGTGCGTCTGTGTGTCCATCTGTCCCAGAAGGGGCCTCTGTCTAATCTGAGTCAAGCAGAGACAGATAGTGACAAGTTCTGATAACTAGACGTTACCTATAACCAAAATAGCTCCTTGAGGCTCAGAAATGGAAGGCCCAGTTGCTAAGCAGATGCCCAGGACACATTCACAAGCCTCCTAAAGAATGCTTGCCAGGGTAATCTCCTCCTGAAATCTCAGTCCAAGGAGTCACACCTGACTCCAAGGGTTGGAGAGAGGCTTTTAAATCCACATTGGATTCTATAGAGAAGAGATTACCTTGTCCAAAAGAACACAGGGGAACAAGCCCACTTTTCTCTGGGCCAGTGTAATGCCACAGCCTTAAGGGCGTTTCTTTAGAAGTGATGCCTCACGATGCCTTGCCCCTAATGGGTGCGTGGCCTTGGCAGCCTTCACTATTCAGGGCTGCCATTTAGCATCTTCTGCCAGCAGCAGAGGAACCTGGACATCCCTGCCTGGTTTTGCTCCTTTTTGTTTAGGTAATGCAATAACAACGCAGCCTCACTGCCCTCTGCATGGAAGGAGGGATTCCTTTCCCCACAGAGAACTTGACAGTGAAAGAAAAACATTATTTAAAAGGTATAGATATTGAAAAAACAACTTCAGAGCAATACATTAGTAACTCCCTGTGCTGGTTTTGGTTGGGGCAAAGTTAATTTTCTTCATAGTAGCTAGTATGTGGCTGTGTTTCGGATTTGTGCTGGAAACAGTGTTGAAAATATAGAGATGTTTTCATTATTGCCAAGCAGTGCTTAATAGTGTCAAGGCCTTATCAGCTTCTCACCCCACCCCACCAGTGAGTAGGCTGGAGGGGGCACAAGAGGTTGGGGGCGAACACAGTTGGGACAGCTGACCCCAGCTGACGGAAGGGATATGACCAAGGGAGACCGTACGATGTCACGCTCAGCATATAAAGCTGGGGGAAGGAGGAGGAAGTTTGGGGGGGACCCATTCAGAGTGATGGTGTTTGTCTTCCCAGGTCATTGTTACATGTGACAGAGCCCTGCTCTCCTGGAGATGGCTGAACACCCGCCTGCCAATGGGACGCGGTGAATGAATTCCTTGGTTTTATTTGCTTGTGTGTGCAGCTTTTGCTTTACCTATTAAACTGTCTTTATTTCAACCCGCAAGTTTTCTTACTTCTACCGTTCCGATTCTCTCTCCCATCCCACTGCGGGGGGAGTAAGCAAGCAGCTGTGTAGGGCTTAGTTCCGGCTGGAGTTAAAGCACAACACTCTGCAAGACAAGCAAGCCAAGAGACAAATTCATCAAATATTTCCAGCCAGCTGAGCTTTATCATACTGGAGATGCTGGCATCTTATCCTCCAGCTAAGCATATAAACAGCATGCTGTCTCCCAACCTTAAGAACACTCATTCCAGCCATTCCCGTTCTGTTGGAGTAGCTGCCAGTGGTCAAATAACACCCTAAATTACACTCAGGACAGCCCTGTCTTAGTTTAACTGGGTAATATGTAAAGTTAGTGGGGCGCAGGATTAAACTTCTGTCTGCAGCCCCTGATTTACACAGTGTTACCCTCTAGCTTCTGAAATAAACCCGGCCACTGTTAGCAGCTTTACCAGAAGCCATTCAGTAATCCTCAGTCTGGGGTGTGCAGTCAGCAAAATCTCTGAATGAAAAATAGTCTTGCCCATCCACAGAGAGGGCACAAGCAAGCTTCACATTTACTTGTAGTACCATTCTGCCCTAAGCTAGAGGGTTTCATCTGCATGCCATAATTTAATAAAACAAATGCTTTGCCCAACCACAAAAGCTCCTGTGTCTGGCCCATTTTGGACAGATAAACAGAAGTCACTGCATTCACCCAACAAGCAAACCCCCTTTTTGTCCACGGAGCTCCTTACTGATGACAAGCCCCTGCCTGGTGAGCCCAGCTCTGAGACTGCTGCTGGCACCCTGCAAGGGTGGGCAGGACACAGACCTCCCAATTCTGTCCACCTTGAAGTACGTGCCTCTTCTTGCCCTGCACCACCTGGGGGACTGAGAGAGGATCTGTGAGAATGCATGCAGCAGCTCCTGACCACCTGTGGGGATGTGATTAGTTGGGGTAGGCTTGTTTTATAATCTCAAAGCAGTGGGTGCAATATCCTGGTCTCTCCCCAGCATCCTTTTATTTTCCTCTCCTGACAGACAGATACATGCTCTGATACTTTGTCATCTTGGGGGCATCTGGCATTGTGCAGCCAGGTTTCCCTTTATATCTGAAAGCCACCAAAACCAGCAGAAAAACCAAGATGGTAACAAACCACCACAAAAGCACTATTGCCGTGGAACTAACATGAAGGTGGGAGAGGGAGCGGCATTCACCAAAACAAAAAAAAAAATTCTCCTCTACTAACCTGGTTCTACCTGTTTTTCTTTCTTTCATTCTTCTTTGAGGTAAAGACTGCACTCTGAAAACCGAGCAGTCCCACACAATTCCACAGTCAATGCTTTTTACCATCTCCAGAAAATGACAATTCCACCTTTAACTAAAGACCACCCCTGCACGAGATCGGGGAGTCAAGCTTTGTTCTGACTGATACTTCTTTATACCTCAGACCAGCCTTGCATTTGGAGTTTCATTTGTTGGATGGGCAAATTCTGGACTGATACATATCACAAGGGATTTAAAAGGGCCTCCTTTGTGTAATCAACCCTCTTGCCTCTAAAAACTCATATTGAAAAGCCCAAGGAAGAAAAACAAAATAAAATACCCAAAGACCTCCTATGGACAGCTTCATACCTCAGGCTTGAAAGTAACTGGGCCAACAGAGAAGAATTTTGATTCCTTTTTTAAATGGAGATTTTGTTCCACCTGATCCAGCTGAGATCACTTTTATATGACTACAAGTCTTCCCAAAATGTACTTTAAAAGGGAAATGCTGAAAGATCCTCTGCAACAAAAGCATCTTTACAAGTCTCTCCCATGCCGCCTTCTGTTTTCTTTTGTTAAATAAAAAAATCAATTACCTTTCAACGGAGAGGAGAGAACTGCAGAGAAGTACCCGGAAAGCCTGGAGACGTACCTGGAAAGCCTGGAGACTTGCTTTAAAAGATTTAAAAACTGCTGGCAATTTTATCTTGGGAATCTAAACCAGCAGCTCCTTGAGTCCCATGGAAAATGAGGTATAAAAGGATATACAGTCATGCCTGTACTCTGATATTGGAAAGCACAGGCGATTAAGCAAAGGGCAGAATACGACAGAAGCCTAGCAGTTCAATTTCTGACAAACCTTGCACTTTTTTTTGGGGCTGCAAACCTTGAAGCCTGCCACGCTTCAGGATGCAGAGAGCTAGGGAAGACGAGAAGTCCCTCAAAGCACAACAGACACCTGAAGTCCAGACAAGTAGATTCCAAAGTGTCCAGATTTGAAAGCATAGGGAGAAGCTCTAAGGCTGTTTTAGCTGTACGTTTGACTCCTTTAAACAAAATAGAAAACCCAAAACCCCAACCAGCTTTCAGTGAGGTCTAATTTGCTGTTGACAGATTTGACAGCTAGTATCGCTTAATGCTGGAAAGTAAGATGTATTTAAGTGTCCCTCAGACTAAGAAGGAGATTAAGTCAGTCATTACTTATGCCTTCATTCCTAACTTTCCCATGTTTTCTCCTCCTTGAAATCCTATAGCAGATTTTACACCTCAAGTGGAAAAAGTGCAAATAATCACTTTGGTTAGGCAGTATGGGCTCAAGCAAAAGCTCTGTCTGTTCCCAGAGGGAGTGAGTTTATCCTAGAGAGGTATGTGCATTACCACATTCAGAGACATAAACCAGTGACATTTCCTAAAGGGGACAGGCCCACAGAACACTTTCTGCCACACATTCAGTATTTAAATATGAAGGCAGCATATTAGCTGCAAAAAGTGAAAAGCACTTTTAACCTCACAAAAATGACAGCACCGGGCAAGGTAAAAAAATCCCAGCATGCCACTTTCAGCATCTGGCAATTGGTGAGAGAAACCACAATGAGAGCACAGGAGTACTAAGTCCTCTTCCCTCCTCGCTTCTGGCAGCCACAGGAGTCCGGTCTTGCTGAGTTATAGCAGTGAAGCCACAATGTGCCTCTAGAAAAGGCAAAGGCTTTGATCCCTTGTTGCTTTCCAAAAGTGACCCATCTGTTTCCTATCTTCTAGAGTTTTCACTGCTCAATAAAACTGACCTTCATTTAGCTGCCTCATTCCTAGGAGTCTTAAGATATTTAACAAAGGTCAGCACCTATGCTAGCACAAAACAGCTTTGCCCAATTAACCTATGAGAAATTGGCCCAGTTTCCTTACCATAAAAACCTACACTAAAATTTTTGCCAGCTAGGGTGATAAAAAAAGCTTATGAGATAGTTCAATGCCTAGGTTCTATTTGTTCCAGTCCTCAAATACCTACATTTGTAACTTAGGAGTCAAAGTCCAACTGACTTTTCTGATTATTCATTTTTGGTCTTTACTTGCTGGGATTGGAGCTGTCTGCTTTAGCTATGCTCTTACTTGAATTTTCTTCCCTAGATTATCTCCAGACAGTCCTTGAAAATGGGTAGTTCATAGAACAGGTCAGGTATTGTTTATAAGGAAAATGGGATCTTTGCAGATTCTTTACATGTTGCATAGGAAGGTTTTTTTGTAGAGCTTCACAGGAAAATAAAGAAATGGAAAGCTTATGAGGCCATCAAGCCACTTGCTTTGTTCCTTCTCCCATTAAATACCATTTCTGGAGTGGAACGAGACTGGGTTCAAGGCATTTGCATCAAAGCGAGTGTGGGGCTGCCACGTTAAGTCACTGCTGATGGCCATCTGGGAAGCTTCTTGAAGACAACACTCCAGACCTCTTTCCAAACCTGATAATTTCTGAAATATAGTGCAGAGAGGAAACCGAAAGCACTGATTGTTCATTTGCACACAGGGAAGAAAACCCTAGATTTTTTCCCTGCTTGTTACCATCACTTCATTCCACAGCTTTCTGACTGTCCCATTTCAGCTGCAGTTCTTCAAACAGACCTAACTTGCAGGTCTGAAGTCAATTAAACAAGTCATTTGGTGCACATTTTGTATACGGGTATTTCCAGGACCGAAGTCCTTGTAACCTTAATTAAAGAGAGGATTATAGTCTCGGTAAACAGTTCCATCTTTAAAAGGAACTTGGAAAAAACAAACACTACTACAAAGGCAAAATGTCTGTTTACCCAGAAGAAGCCTCCTCGATTACTGAAGCCTGCAATATAATTATCAAAGCAGCCAATGAACGTCACTGCCTCTAGGTCTGGATGTAGGTTCTGAATTGGAATTCTGGCTGCTTAGAGGCACTGCAAATCCAGTTTCGCAGTCTGGAGGCATTACAGTAGTAGGTGCTGCCATCAGACATAGGCATTTTTGAAGGTTTTCTTGCAGCTATTAAGACAATAGAAAAGGAATAGCTATTTCATCTCCTATAATCTAGAAATAATAATTGTATCCCCAGAAGAAAGCAGATCAGGAAGGAATAATTTTTCTCTAAGAGTTCTTTCCCAGGTCTTGCCTCATGATCAAAACATACCAAAATATTCCTGTAATTTGCTGACAAAATGCAAATACATTTTTGCCAGTGAGCAAAGAGAACCTGAACTAAAAAATTAACTATTAAAATAAACTCCCTTCTTTA
The DNA here is from genome assembly GCF_023638135.1 of Falco biarmicus. NCBI lineage: Eukaryota > Metazoa > Chordata > Aves > Falconiformes > Falconidae > Falco > Falco biarmicus. Next base: position 909,130 of record NC_079305.1, read on the forward strand.
AAGGCATAATTAAGTCTTTGTAAGTTTTGGAATATAACCCCTCATGTAAGCTCTGAAAACTGTCTCTCCATACAATCTTGCCCTTGTTGAACAAGTATCAAGACCAAGTGACATAAAAGACTTCCTTCATCTTGTGCATCAGCCCTTGGGGACCACAGAGCACTTCTGGTAATCTGATGTTATACAGCTTCACCTTCCAGTTATTCTGTATGGAAACACAATGTGCCTTTCCTGGGTAGGGAGAAAAGCAGAGTCTTTCTGGCAAGACTACTCTGGTTTCCCAAAAAATAGTTTAAGTCAGTACACAGGAGTAGTAAAGCAGCACCTCAACCATTCCCTGTATGGAAGATAGGCCTTCCCATGAATAATGCTGAAGCATGAAGGACTTCTCTGAACTGCAGGTGAATTCCTCCACTACCTCCTTTAGCACAAGTCATTTCATACTCTATTCCCATCAGCCATGACTTAACAGAGGCAGCATCTTCAGCAATACCATGAATTATAATGGCTTCATCATCCTTTGCCTGATTCCACCAGAGACTGAGTGCAGCAATTCACGGCTGGCAACGAAAGATGCCAGCCGTAAGCCAGCTACTTCAGTGGAGAATCTCCCACGTTATTTTTGGCAACCATACTGGTTTCCAGACAAAGGTTGTGATCACAACTGCCATACGCTCTTCACAATTAGCAGCACCATTGTTGTAGAGGAAACAGGCTAGCTAACAAAGCCAGCAGACCTGCTTCTTGTTCACCGTGCAGTGAGTATAGGTACCTCCAGGCCGCTGGCTGCTGCTGCTAGACCTGTTCTGGTCTGCATCTTACAGCAGATACAGTCTGAGGTGTTTACTGGAGACTCAAGAGCTTTGCCACATTACAGCACACACGATACACAAAATATTGTATTTACCAAACTCATAAGCTCACCTTTAAAAAAGGGAAACAGGTTCTTTGTACACCAAACTTACTCAACTTGGAAGCTCTAATACCAGTATAACAAACATCTGTGTTTAAGTGCCACTATCCCACTGAATCATTTTAGGCACATGAATTGAAACTTACACAGTGTGTGCTGGAGATGATGACGGAGCTAGAGATGAAGCTCAGACCATCGTTCATACTGACTTGAAGAGCTGCTTCCCTAGAAAAAAACCCACAAGAGACAAGTCAGGCCAGCTAGCCCACAATCCTCTACTAGATTATATCCTCTAGAACATGGGCTCCTGATGCACAGAAAAGCCTTTTGTACAGGTTAATTCACACTGATGGTGCTCTCTCCCTTGTGCTCCAATGCAAACTGCCAATTAACCCGACAAGCACCAGAGACACCAGAATTAGAGGCCTATAGCAACAACAGAATATAGTGAGATGATGCAGACTTATTTTCCCACAGGCAAAGTAAATACTTGAGTATGTAGAGAAAACGTACATGCCAACTTCTCGTAGCACAGGTGCTGGGCAGAGTAGGTAGGTATCTTCCACTACAAAAGGCTTCTCATCTGGAAAAAAATAAATATTGGGATTTATTACCAGATCAGTAATACAAGTCTCAAAGACCAAACTTAAATAAAGTTTTTCCTTGCTCTCAATACATAAACAAGATAAAACACTGTGTGAGGGATAAAAATCTACTGCACAGCAGTTGTTCGGAGGTAACTGTAGGCATGCTTTTAGCCCATGAATTTACAGAGTAAATGCAGAGTAACTGCAGATACCCTGCACCTCAGGGGAAAAAAAAAATTAAAATTCAACACCTTACATTTACCTGCCTTGAGAAAGATGAGGAAATGTGGCACCTCACCCTTGTTCCTCATTTCTTTGCAGAGCCCTTGTGAAAACAGTCTTGTGTTCAGGCTGCCATAGCAAGCTCTCATTCTCACTGTGAAATGTCGCTTCACAAAGCCCGTTGTGCCATTGTTTCTACAAAAGGGCTGAGGACTGCCTGCCCCTGCAGAGCTGAACACCTCGGGGCTCTGCACCACCTGTTACTCACATCTTGCATGCAGCACCTTCGCTGTTCCTACAGCTGCTCCGTGCTGTTGAAATCTACCATGCCACATAGCCGAGCCACAACAAAACTGAAGATACAAAGCTTTTTTTGAATGGTCACAGTAAATTATCACAGCCACTCCATACAGGAGACCAGATGGAGCTGCAACAGATTACATATAATTGGAAATAGCTGAGTTAAGAAAATTGTATATTATGGGAAATTTTGTACTTCAGGGCAGATTCGACTGAACCTAAATTAAAACTTCCAACCTGAATTATAGTATGCTTTTTAAAGTGGAGTCAGAAGAATAATCAATACGCTGGGAAACAGGAACATTATTAGTTAATATTCTTCTTTTGTAGACTTAAATCAGAACTTTACACTATCACTCTGGTGACCAGACAGATGGGGATCCCAAGAAACTTCCCAGCCCATTCGCCAGCTGACTAGAGATTGGGCAGATTGGCAGAAAACCAGGCAGACAGGCTGGGTGGGTTTTGTTTTTTGGACTGGAAACCACACATTCCCACAGAAGGGGTTGATTCTGCTGAATCAGCATCTTCCAGAAGCACGTCACTGCATCAGGAAGCTTTCTACCAGCTGTACTTAACTATCTCTAGGGCCTTCTATAGAGATGCTTATAGACCTGAAACGAGCTGCTATCAATACTATCAGCTTACTAAAATTTTCCAGTTGAAATTTTCATTTTGTTTGAAAACCCTTCCTCTCCTGGCAGATTCTTTCCCCCTTGCCTTTCAAACCTATCGGTTTCAAATCTCATCTTCAATCCAAATCTTGAATCTTATCTCTGTACATGGCAGGGTGGAGGAGACCTTCATTCTGTGGGGCCACGTTGAAACTGGAGTACAAATTATCACAACCTTGCTTTGCTATTTGGAATACAGACAGCAAACCTGGGGTCTCTGACCATCTAGTCTCTTCACAACTGCACAGTGCACTTAATTAACTGCCTGGGGTGCTCGTAACACTGCCAACGTGGAAGTAAGGTTACAGTGTTCAGTGCATCACTGACAGCAGCAGGGAACAGAAGGGAGCAAGGTTAAAAGTTTAACCAAATCATTTAGCAATCTAATGAAGATCTGCACTATTCTGACTGTCTGGTCTTTTGGTTTTGAGGAAACTTGTGCAAGTTGCAGTTCCATTTAAGGTGCCAGTGGAAGGAGGGAAAGCCATGAAGAGACACAAGCCAAAGAGAAAGTGGCAACCTCGTCTGAAGTAATTTCTGCATCAGCCGTGAGCCTTGATCATACTTGGCTGCCAAGATAAATTCATTCACATGGTGCCTAACAATGATTAGAGCAACAGCAGCAGAGCACTACTGACCCTGGCCCCACTCTCGGTGGTTAGCTCAGCAGCGTTCACTCAGAAGCAGGGTCACGCAGCACATTTTTCTGCACTGGATGAGGCATGAAGATCAGAGATACAGACTAAAAGAGTTTGTCCCCTCATGAAGAAGCAGGACTCACCAAGTCAAGCATTCTTTCCTAGATGTTCCTAAAAGAGAGGTTTCCACTGAACTCAAAATTCTAGAAAGCAGTAATATTGCTTTAGTAATTCCTATCACACATTATAATCCCTACTTCGTACAGGTGTACTTCTTTGCTTTGGCAGCAGTATAAACAATTATTTCCTCAGGCAGGTTAGGAAATGTTTAGGTTTTACACCCCATTAAAAGAAAAATAAAATAGTAATGAAAAGTTGTAACCTTCCCTGAAGTTTTCCTCATGTTTCCAGCTTCCAGCAAACCCCATGCCTACACATTTGAATTTTTGGGTTACCCACAGCAATTACTTTGTTAAGGACTGTTTGACACAGGCAAACAGCTGAAAGTGCATTATTTTAGCCAGCCATATGGTTTTCACAGATAGGCCTGGCTTCTGCGTCATGGCTCACCTACTGAGAGCAGTCTTCAAGCTCCTGTGATCACTCTAGATCCCTGCTCCTGTTGGCCTGGAAAGTACCATATTATTGCTATTTTCCCATAGCCTCAGTGCAAGAACACATAAGAACACTTCCACTATGCTAAATGTTAGCAGCAGATGTTTTTAGCATGCGATATTCCTTTGCTAGCCCCATACTTTCTTCCTCATTAAAAGAAAGGCAGGCAGACAGTAGGCACTTACAGCATGCAATGTAGCGATACAGTGCACACTCCTCACTTCCTATCGCCTGCAGCACAGGCACTGGATTTATGATGCGCTTGCATCATCTACAGGCATTCAGTTTTGCAATGGAGTTACCAAATCAAACCACCAGCATTTCCCACTTTGCACAAGCAAGGCAGAGGCACAGCGGCGGTGAATCTGGCCCTACAGTTCTGTTCTCACCCTGATTTATGAAGATACCATTAACTCTCATAAATTTATGACATTGCCTCAGCGCAAACATGCCAAGAGAATGAAGACCGATGTCTTGTTTTCTCCTTTGCTAACACTGGCAGCAAAGGCCAAAGAATTCTCCGTGCCAGCATTCACTAAAACAAAAGCTGGCTTAATTTTGCAAGGCCTTTTAGTTAGATCTCATTTGCTTTTTTGTTTCTCTTTCTCTCCCTTCCCACCCTCAACTTGCATTAAAGTCTATGCCTCTCTAGAAAGTTTATCAGACTCAAAGTCCCAAGAGGGGGAACTCATGGCTGGCCAGGCTGGCTATAGGGAGAGGTTATTTTGTTTGGAGAATGTTTGTGTTTCACCACAAAAATTAGTGATTATTTTCCTTTGCTCTAAACAAAGGACGATCCATTTGGTTTGCATAACTCTGGCCATCTGACTCCTTCCTGGAAAACTTACATAGGGAAACCAAACAAAACAACACTTCCCATCTGCTATTGCATCTGTATCTGCAGGATGCATTTGAAAGAACGCCGCTTTTCTTGTCTGCTACAGAAAAAACTTGCTGTATTCCTGTGCAGTAAGAGATGGGCTCGAATGCTCCCAAACTCTAGATCTCATGCCAAAATCTGAGTTTTGTGGTTTGGCCTCCTCTCAGCTGACAATACTAGTGGAGGAGCTGTGGAAGGCAGGAGGCGGAGCACTCGGCTCGATGTCGCTGACTTTGCTGCCCAGGAAGTGATTTCTGTTCCTGGCTCAGCTGCTAGCTGGCTGCATAACCGTGAAGAAATCACTTTGCCTCCTTTGCCAATGTTACAGCAAGGATGCCCAGGCCTTGATCACATCTCAGACACCAATCACGAGCAGAGCTTGGGCATCTTCAGGAGATTCTGCAACGCCTCGCTTTTGAAAAAGTCTGCCTACAGTAATGGGCACAATGTGCTCCTTACCTGTGCAGCTCTAATCACTCTATCAAGTCAAATAAGATTCTCACTATATAAAAAAACCTACAGAACACAGCACACATAGGCAACTAAAACTAGGCAGTCCCAAGGCATAAGGCCTTTCAGAGCAGTGTGCAGAAATGCAGAAGGGCCAAACATCTCACAAAATACATCTGTTTTCTGTGGATGCCCTTTCAACAAGGTACTTGCTACTGCTCAAATTCCTGTAATTTGCTACCCAGCATTCCTACACCTTTTAATAACTATCTGTAGCCTGTAAAATCTATTATTCCCAGCATTAGTGAATAGTTTCTTTTGCCATTAACAGGGTGTAACCTTCTGGCAAGCCAGCCTTGGAGTACTTCCCAACCATAATAATAAAAGGCTCAATATATGCATGATGTTTTAACACAGAAGAGCAAACCTCAATAAGAGAGGCATAAAACCCCAAAGAAGGTGACCAAGACAGATAGTAGTACTTTCTTTTAGCCATATAACCAAGCAAAAATTAATGGCCTTTTCTCTGGTTTAACGGTTCATCCAAGAACCAAGTGGCATTTTGAAAAGTAACTGCAAAGATCCCTTACAGAAGCATTTTAAAAAGCACATTTTCAAATTGCCACCACAATATCACAACTGCTGCTCGTTGGACTCGCAATATCAGCAGTATTTTAGTCCAGAAAAGGCTTCAAAAGCTGTTTGCCAAACTTCCCATGTATCACAGACCAACAATTTCCCTCTGTTATCCCTGTACTTATGATTTGCATTCAACTAAAGCACATCTTCAAAAATGCTTTAAAGAGACAAAAGAAGTCTTCTGTTTCAGCAAGAGAGAAGACTCTGGACTATTAGACAAATAGAGCCAAATTGGGGGTGGCAGCCTGGCTGCTCTCACATAAGACTCCCTCAGGAACATCTGTGCTAAGGCAGCTGTTCTTGTCGGCACCTCAGCCCACTCTTGATGGGTAGCCCTGAGCCATCGTGAGCCTGAGTACTTCCATCGTCCCTTTGTCACCTCAGATGAGAAAAAATACCTCCATAATTCTCTGCACTGCCTCCCACAGCACAGTCTCTGTTCCCCCTGGCTGACGACGACGACTCCTATGCCACTCCTTGTGACAACTCTGCAGGAAAAGTTTTTCTTTCAAACCCATTTTGTGGGGAGATAGGAATGTAGAAAGACACTGGAATACTCTCTGAGCTAGAGAAACTGCCTATGAGAAAGACCCATAAATAAGAAATGTTTTGTTAATGCTGTAATGAAAACCACATTGAGATCATACTATAATTGCTCTGCTTTGTGTAGGGAGCTTTGAATGCCAAAGCCATTCAGAGCAGAGTTAGGGGACAGGGGGAAAGAAACAGATAAGCACAGAACAATGATATCACATTCATAACAATCTCTAGATGGAGAGAAAGGATCTGGAAGGAATTGCTTTTTTCTCTGGTGGGTTCATCTGCTGTGCCTGCAGCTCTGTTCAACAAGCACACATAGCTGCAAGGCTACGAACAGAACTTGACAAAGCACCACACTTCATTTGCTCATGCGCACAACGGGTGGCTCAGGAGAGCAGCACATGCTGCGGTACGACAGGGGCAGCCCTGGGCAGGAGCGTCTTGCTCCAGCACTGCAACAGCTCCACTGCGATCTCAGAGCTGTTACCATAAGCTCCAGTGTACTTATTTGTACAGATCTACTGGTGTCGCAGCAAGAGACCATCTTGGTTCCCCGGCAGCAGACAGTATAAAAAAGTGAGCTTAGTAAAGCACTTCACATTCCACAGAGATTCTCCTCCTCGTTCAGCCCAAGTTTCCTGGCTGCCCTGTGCTTGCTCCTTCACACTTAGCCTAGACAGTTGCAGAGAAGTCTGCTGGAGGTAAATGCACAGGAATCCCATTTTAAAAGTTCTTACACTGCAATTTGTTGGAGGCTAGGAGAGCCTATGAAGGAAGTGTGACCATTTCTTCTGTTTTCATATTCTCTGTCATGCAACAACTTGGGTCATCCTTCAAAACAGGATTCCAAGCTCACCTTGGTGTATGTTTTCACATTAGAGGCATACATTGTGTCCTTCATAAAGGTCACACTCTCAAAAACACCTGATGGAGTTAGTACACAGTAATGGAAGTTCTCTTCTACCATAGTGGAAAGAGGGAAAAGCTACTATAAGAACATGAAAGGAAAAGGTTCAGTGGAGAGTTAAAGTGACATGATCAAGTGGGGAAATTGGGGATTAGTGTGTGGAACTGCAAAGCAAAACATTACTGTGCTGAGTGACCACGTTGTGAGAAAGTAAAGAAGGTATCACCAGAAAAGTACCGTGCTGCCAGGAGAAAGGAAAGTCAGGGAAAACAGAGCAACCTGCTAGGGATTTAAAAACAGAAGACCACTTTTAAAAGGCGTTTCTTGGGCAGTTTTGGGATACAGTTCCCTATACAGCTCACTCTCCACTGGTACCTGGCAAAGTCCTGCTCCCAATGTCTTTGCCTCATTTTCCCCTCACTTCTGGTACTCAGTGCTGGAGAAAAAAAAAAATAATCAGGCGAGTTTGTCCAAAGGATCAGTTTCGGCCAAGTGTCCAGAGTATTCACTAGAATGCAAAAGATCTAGCCCCACCCCTGCTGCAGGGCATGCTGTTTCCTCACTGATCTTTCATCTCTTGATTCAGTTTTAAATTGCCTAGGACAAAGCTCGTCTCTATGCCCAGAACTATCTTTGCTGGATCCTGCACAATCTGGGCAGACAAAGACATTTTAGCACCACAAAGCAGTCATAAATCACTGCACTGCGTAATTACTTTTAACTCTGTGCAGTCTGAAACCAATTCTCCTAGGTCCTGTTGCTGGCAGAAAACATCCTGCTGTTGAACATGCATCTGATTACAGTTCTGCTCAGCCAAATATTCTTCATGGTTTCTACAGATGTTCCTTTTTTTTTATCCCAAAGCTATGAACATTATGAGCTGATGCTCTCTTCACCTGCCACTTTTCTCTGCCAATAATCCCAATAAAAACCTATTAGCTCATGCCCTTTACCTCAGTGAGTCCTAGCTGTGCTGGCCTGCATCTCATCTGGGATAATTTAAGGTTTCAGGAACTGTTGGCTTAGCGTTATCTTTAAAAATCCCTCTCTCCCTCCCTGATACAATCAGAGGCCGAGAGGTTTCAAGCAATCAAAAATAACTGAACTATCCAATCTCCATAAGGTTTCCATAAAATTCTAATTTATTTAACTCTTACAGTATGCTGTTCGCATTTAAGTGCCAAAGGCACACTGAGAATGCAGGCTGGAGCTGCAGGCTCCAGTAAAGCGAAACACTGAGATACGTTCTCACATAAAGCAACTTAACAGAGCTGTGCCAGTTCCCACCAGGAGAGACTGGGGGTTGAGAACACTGATGAGCAACTGTTGAGTTCCCTCAGTGAGGAAATGGTTTGAGCTCAGAAACTGTTTGCAGCCTCTCTGCTTGCAGGTCACTGCATCAGACAGACTAGTGCAAAACGAACTGAGAAGTCTTGGTGCAGTGCCAAGGAGAATGAGCTCACTTTTCACCTATGCATCAATTCAGGACACAATGAATGCATCAGGTCAGGGGGGCAGGAAACATATTTGGCTCATCTCCTCATTTTCCACAGTCATTTTGTGGACACAGGAAGACAGCTTCAAATTAAAGTCCATGGGTTGCACTAAGATAAACTGATCTTTCCTGAAAGCTACTATGAAATTATGATGACAGACACCGTAATAAATTACTCAGCTAGACAAGCAGTCAGCGCACAAGAAGAGAAGGAGTTGTTCTCCTCACCCCACCAACACCAGGTCACAGTGTCTGGGAGTGAGGTAACCCTCGCAAACAGTTCCTCCCATTGGCAACACTGGATGTTTCTGTGTCTCCACAGACAGGACACTGAATAGTGGAAAGTTGATGGATGACATTCTTAGCTCTGTGAGGACTTTAGGATGTTTCCAGGAATGAATGCCTTGCTCCAGAGCCAGCCAGCTCCTAGGAAGCTGAGTTGAGAATCAACTGGGATGCAACTGGCAGGTCACAGCTAGCCTCAGGTAAGAGAGGTAACTTTCAAGCTAATGACAAGGGAGCGAGTAGTCTTCTCTGGAGGGAAAGCAAGTCAAGTGCTGAAAAGACTTTACCTAAGAGAGAAAAGGATAGCATTAGTATCACTTCCATAACTCACAAAGCTGCTGGCAGGAACAGTAGCTGTTTCACCTTCCATTCAGGCTCAGAGTCCTGGATTCACAGTGTAAAGGGGGCCATAAGAAGGGCAGTTGTTCGACGGATATGAAGGCAGAAATAAATGAAGAACAGGCAATCCAGAAAGAAGACCTGCACCAAATCTCTAGCTTCTGAAGAGGCCCCACAAACCAGTATAGGAAGAGCGCTAGGCTGGGTGTCAGGACATCCGCCCGCTTGCCTGCGATTAGCTCACTTGGAGCAGCTACTTTCAGTACTGTAACTTCAGTTCCCCCATTTGTAAACCCGGGGTAGCAGAGTTTACTCCATTCATATACACCTTCCAATGTTTTTTTCTCTTAAAGACACAGATTATTTTAAAGCTCCTCAAAAAAACGTTCAAATTAAGCCCAAGATCCAAGTTTTTCAGGCTTTCAGAACTTACTCTCAAAGACCTTTGTGCTGCAGCTCTTGAAAGCTATTTATAGAAGAAATGGAAAGGAGTTTGGGGAAGTAGAGTAATGATGTCCTTCCACTAAGGAAGGACCAAACCTAGCTCTTATCCCCGCCCTACACAGGCTGCAAATCTGGCCCTTGGTGGATCTGAAATGGTGCACACACTGACCCAAGCCATCTTCCGTTAGAAATCATCAACAGCTCAGGTCTCTCAAAGGGAAATCTGGCCTAAGGGAAGTTCAGGGCTTAAAACAAGGCCAGGCCAAGCTACAGCAGGGTGACGTGGGCACCCCTAAATCTTGCAGCTTTACGGTCTTCTGTCATGCTGAGCCGTGGTCTTGTAACTCCTATAACTTCCATTATACACATCCATGCATTTCTTGGCATAAAATATGACTGCTTGAAAAATTCTCCACTAATGCTTCTCCTTAACTGAAAGTAGCTCCTCCACAAAGTGGAAGTTTTCACCCAAATGTTATGTTTAATACAGGATATTCATGTTTTAACTGAAAAAAAGACAGCAGACATGCAAACTAAAGATGCTACAAACTGTCGGCTTCCAGCAGCCAAACCCAGAGGCTTATGGGTTTGTACCACATGGCTTCAGACTTTTGATGAAAAGAAAACTTGTAAATATTTGAACAGCAATTTCATTTCCATTGGAACCTTCCAGGTGGAGAGAGAAGGGAAGGTTTCCTACCTAGCTCTGGAGAACTATGGGTGACTTTATAACACATAGGATCCAAACAAAACTTTGGATCTGAGCTCTGGGGAGAAACCGAACATGGTTCAACATCTAAATACAGCCATGATCCAGATTTAAGGAGTTCCGGCCACACGTCAGGTTTGGTTCCGATTTTATGGGGCTTAGAAAGAAAATAAGTGAATCTGTGGCTGCTTCTGCTGTTCTTTGTTTGAAAGCCACCCCTCACTTGCTCACACATCTCCAGCACTTAGATCTGGGCTGCATGGAGGTGCCTCCAAAACAATTAATTCACCATATCCCTCCCACACCAGTGCTTTTTTACCCAGCCCAGATCCCTCTCCTTCCCTCCTCCCCCCCTCCAATGCCACTTGCTCCTCCCTGGACACTGAGCCCTCCAGCTCCTGATCTTCATGTCCTCAGCACTCACCGTAACTGCTTAAGCAAATACGAACCACAGCCAGCCAAGCTTTCTGCTTAGTGACACAAGAGATAGCAATTCCAGAACCTGCCTACTACAGAGGCAGCCAGCATAACAGTACAAAAGCCCTTTAGGATAAATTACATACACTCACTGTCCTATACCTGCACTGAATGCTCAGTGGCATTCCCAACATGGCAAACAGCCTTAGCAAACTCTTCCCCTGCTCCAAAGAGCAAATTACACAGATGCTCAAAGCACGAGCAAATCCAACATCAAGCCATTAGACTTCCACATGTAAGAAACTAATTAATGCATTTAGGTTTTACTCAAAAGGGTCAGGACTGCCTCCAAAACCATCAGGCAGCTTCCAAATTGATTCCATGTTAGAAAAGATGAATTCTACTGTCACTGGTGGTGTTAGCTATGAGTTACGCTATCTGGTTTCCTATGTGGGTTTGCAGGCATGCCAGATGAGAACAAGAGGATCATTAGGCCTTCCAGCTGTCAGTACACTTCACAAAAAGGCCAGACACTCAGGGTCCAATTTGCTTCTCTAACTTTTGTTCTTCTGCTGGGTGGACTCTGTAGAGGAAAAATCTTTCCAAGCTGCACCCACAGAAGCACAGCTATACCTTCGCCACTGCTCCAACACAGCTTCCAACAATTGTGTTTATTTAAGATGCATGACCAGGCCTGCTAAGTACCACAAAACATAGGTAAGGAGAGAAACAGAACTCATATCACTACATACTTAACCCAGCAAGACACATATAAATACTCTTTACAGGCAAGTTCCTTGTCTTCTATATTTTGTCCTCTCTGCTGCTCAAGCTTATCACATACTTGCTGTCAGAGTCGCAGTATACAATACCAGCAGCAGCTTTCCTCTAGAAAAATCACCTCTTCTCCATTCTGCAAATTAATAGTTCCTCATCCCATAATTATTATTACCTTCACAGTCAACATATTTGAAGATCCAAAATCTTTTGCAAGCAGAAGTCTGTCAGTGCAGAATCAGAAAAAAAAAATATATCAAAGCAGCTTACTGAGAGTAACCGTGTCATTGATCCTGAAACTGCAGAGCACTCTGTCAACATTACGGGCATGTCGAAATCCATTTCCTCTCACGACAACCTGAAACGACTCTGTAGCAAAAGAAACAGTAGATCATTGATAAATAGCAAGGCAAAGAACGGTCATTTAGACAAGGCACATATGCCAAAAGTTTTCACTTGAAATCCTTGAGCTAAGATTTGCAGTTTAACAATTTTTAAGTTTAAAAATTGTTAATAATTGGACTTCCATTCCATCTCTACCCAATTTCAATTTGAGTTTTTAGAAATAGCAAATAATACACAACAGAAACATTTTATAACTGACCTGCAGTGCAAACATTAAGCTTCAGACACACTGAGCTTTCCCCTCCCCAGCTTGACATTTTAAATGGCAGAAAGTTTTGGGTGAAGAAAGGCAAAGGTTATCTTTCCACGGAAAGGAAAAAAAAAATTCTTTCAGTGACAGATAACTTGGAGAAGTTCAAGTGCTACTTTCCCAAGTGCAGGTAACTGCAAAATTGTATCAGTTGCCACGAGTTGTGTCACACCCTGCCCTACTAGCCTGTACAGTGACCATGAGTCTTTGACTGGACTTATGTGCATACGGTGACAGGGAATTTCATCAACCGACCAGCTTTCCAGTCTCTGGACAAAGGCTATGATCTCAAAGTTGGTGGGCATTTCCCCAAGTCTTCCTTGCTGCTATTTTTCCAGATAACTCTACAAGGTCACCACAAGCTGCAGTGCAAGCAGAAAGCTTCAAGAACAGTCACTTACACCTGAGTGCTGAAGTGAGCAGTCATTTTTTTTGAGCAAGCAGGGCTGAGCAATGAGATCATATCCTCCCAAGTCTTTTGGACCACTGTCTACCATCCCTTGCTGCTCCAGCTACTTGAGCCTAGTACTGGGAAAGGTTTATGAACTTCCTGCAGCCACCAGCATTAAGACTGCCTTGCAAGGCAAGCACCATTTCCAGACTTTCAGATTTTGAAACAGGGCCATAGTCCCAGAAAAGTTCTGGCAGCAGACATAGGGACTCAAACTCTGCAGTTCCCCATGCGAAGGAAACAGCCCCCACAATTCCTGTTACTATCTAGGAGAGGCACTCAGATAATCCCCACTGATATTTCACTGGTGAATGTGGTTTGGACACAAAATATTTCACCGTCCAAGACAACACAGGACTAATTACAGTGCTTCGGAAACACCACCCTGGTTTTAAAATTCCCAGGAGAAACAAGGAACCTAGTTTTTGCAGATTCAAATCTTTCCCTTTGCATTTTACAGTCCCCATCTTTCATCTCCCTTAAGGACTCATACACTGTACTTGTCAAAAAAAAAAGCAGATTTGCTCTGGAATCTGGGCTCTCTTCCAGGTCCCACTTGTTTACAGCCAAGTTGCAAATCATCCCACCACATCTAGCCAGGGAAGCTGCCTTGCAGGCCCGTTATGTGTTGTCCAAGAGCATTTGGGAAGAACAGGGGAGAAGAGCTCTGTTCTGGAGCGTGGGGGCTGATGAATACTTAAGAGAAATCACAGAAGTCTCAACTGCTGGGGAATGAGAGTTCAAGTACAGTCAAAGAACAGTATATCAATGATGTCAGATTAACCACGGGGATCCTGTCTCTGCTTGAGACTGAAATGACCAGATACAGTATGCACCCTGCATGTCGGTACTGATGCAAAACCAAATCATCAAAAAACTGACATTTCAGAAATATGTGTTGCTGCTGAAATTCATGACTCAAGTGTCTGGGAGCACTCTGCAGTGCAAGAGTGGCCTCAGGGAACACAGAGCCCTCATGTTCTCTCCTTCCAAACAAAAAAACAAAAAAACCCAAACCAAAACCACAAAAAAAAAATGGCACCATCACTCTTCAAGGATGTGCACAGGAACAAGAAAACATGAGGCATCAGAGCTATACCTGCAAAAAATTGTTTAAAAAAGACACAAATGTACATAGCTTTCATATTCAATGGCACTTGCATTAGTCTCAAAGTCCTAAGCGATTAAGTTAGCTGCAGTTTGAGAGCAATGGACTATTTGCCCAGACTCAGAGATGGGGCCTTGAATTGAGCTTCTAAGTAACTGTTGGCATTTTTCAAGTTTAAAGTTTCTCCTCCTCCTGTGAAGTACTGGCCAAATTCCAGTATGAACAGTTTATATAAAACCCCTCTGCATTTCTTTCAGCTGGCTCTGCTGGATACAGCTGTACGTTACTCCCACATTCTCATTAAGACACAATGAATGGGAGTGATAAGATGAATAAGCAACTGCCAAGCATATTAGAAAGTGTTAAAGATAGTTATGAATGATGGTTATAAGTCATCTTCTGGCTTACAACATTACATAAGTATCATTGTTTATCACTTGTATATGTAATGTAAATATGTAAATACATTTTTTAAAAATCTTTAAGTTTGTAAAGTGGCTCTGGATCTTCATAAAATTTCATTTCCTTTCCCAAACATTTACGGAACATCGCTCACTATATCAGAGACCCATGACAACAACCATCCACCATGCTAAGGTAGAAAGAGCCCTGTTTTGGAGCCTTTTTAAAGAGAGGAACTGTTTAATTGGCCAGCAAAAATGAAAAACAGATCACTAAGTACTATAATTCATGTCAATGATACCATCCTGGCTTCAGAAAACAGAACTACTGTAAGTGGCATGCATGGAATGCAAAACTGAGGCCTGGTTCTTATTGGGCATTTGGCCTGGTGTCTTCCTGCTGCTCGGAAAGGGTGACTGCCTATATATGTTTAGGCATACAGGCAGTTGCTCCAGGAACAGGAGATGCAGGAAGGATGATTAAAGCAGCTGCTTTAGAAGTGAAAACAAAGAAGTAATGATAATTAGTTTTCCTATTTGGACTACCAATTTAAGAAAAAGGAAGATGCGGTACTTGTCACGGACTCATCCTTCTCTACAAACCTCAGCTTTGCTCCCAACCTCTCTACTTTATGAGTTGTTACACATTCAACTAACAGTTAGGATACACTTCATAAAATGTGAAGAATTCACAGGAAGCAGATGGAAGAGGCTAAAATGGTTTTCTTCAAAAAAGACTTTTTGAAGTTTTCTTCAACAAAGACTGAGTTCTGCTGAATGCAGAAATGCTTGCCAGGACTTTAAAGCCACAGTGTAGGTGACACAATCATATTAGAACAAGCACACAAAGAGGGGGCGCACTACAGTTTACACAGGTCAGCTGAATGAGGTTTAAATTCTAGTCCCAGTCACTGTGTCAATACTAAATGCCTAAGAAATGTTCAAAGGCTCTTAGAAGCCTTTAGATCAAAGTGTGCTCTTTTGACTTCCTTGCTCGTTTCTTAAGAAGTACTTCCTTCAGCAGTCTTCAGAGGTGATGAATTTGCAAAACTCTAAATCTAGTCACAAAGTCTTATTTCCTGATTTGGTTTGTATTCTTGCAGCATATCTACTTCAATTTTGGCACAGTCCAAGAAAGACAGACTGGTTTGAGTGCAACAGTTAAGCAGAACTGTCAAACTCAAGCTTTTTCTGTAAGAAAATCCCATTTGACATCATTAGGCAGAAGTGGGAAACGTGCAAGCTACTGTGAGATGAAAAAGAAATTCACCAAAAAAAGCAAAGGATTTAGCTCCAGTTAATTGGTTCCCTTTGCACTCTCCAGCAATTAGAGATGGACAGAAAGATGTATTTTAGGCAACACGAACAACTAGAGCCTACATTTATACTTACCCCCTGCACATATACTGGAAGGCTCTGCCGCCAAAATTTCTATACAGGATTTCTTCAAAATCTAAAAGACAGACCAAATGTCATGAAGTATCTCAGACTTGTTCCTATAGAAACACAAATCTGAAAGTATAAGAGAGAATGCATTTATTCTCACGTAAACGCTTAACGTTGCACTTTGCATTCACGTCACAATTACGCCATCTTAACCAGGTGTCACTGCTCTTCCACAGCAAGCTATTTCTGCAGAGGGAGGCGATGGAAGCCACCTCTCTGCTACGTCAGTACAAGCTTGTTTTGTCCATGGTACAAGTTAGGATGTAGATTAGGATCTGTAACCACTAAGGCGCACTCTGAAGGGTTAGTGAGGCAATGCCATTGCCCTCCCTTTGCAGCCTCACCTCCTTCTCCAAAATTATTCTGGAGCCTAAAACTCAAAACAAAACAGCACAAGTTTAAGCCAAGCTGTTTACCTCCACATTAAAACATCCTAGGAAAATCTACATAATCACTTCTCAAGTCTTAGCATAGGGGTTCAAACTCCTTACTTTTTCATCTGATCTATGAGAGCACACCTGAGTGCATCCTCTAAGTTGCACTGTGATTTCAAATCAAGATGTATAGGTAATTGTTCTTTACTTAAACCCAAATTAAATTAAGCAGAATGTCTTCATAAGGGTTGACACTGCCTTTAACCGCTTTATGTGTAGACAGCGACTTACACAAATGCTTCAGCATCAGGCTCGGCAGCCTGCTTGCAAGGCACGAGGACCATGCTAGAGCTGGACATCGTTTATTCCCATATGGTGTTAAAATTGCTCAAGCTGTTGTTTGCATGCAGCAGCCTTTCAACTGCCCTGAAGACCAACTCTAATTCTTCACTGCATACAGTCAGCAAACTTGTGACAGTATCCGTAAGCCCCTGTGAGAACAGTGGCAGCAACCGAGAGCTGTGGGTGTTCAGCACTGGGCTGAGCAGCCCCTAGACGAGCTAATACTGATCAAAATTTAGGTCAGCTCCAAGAGGCAAGTAAATGTCAGCCAAGCATCATGACTCAAATCCAACATGAAAATTATTTTCCCAACTTTAAATTGAAACATCTGTAAGGAAAGAACAGCAACCAATACAATAAATTCTGTAAGAAAAAGATAATCTGTTTTTTCTCCACAATCAGGGTCCTCTGCCTCAAATACCTAATCACAAAAGGTACAGACAGAGCCACAATTTCTTTCTTAAAAACTTTAAAACAAAAGTTCAAGTTACTTAGAAGCAGGGCTGGTAGAGCCTGAAAGAGCACCAAGGGAGTGAAGGAACCAGGACTGTCTGAGCTGCTGGCAGCCTGACAAGTGAGGAGAAAGATTTGCAGGAATAAGGTCATACAGGAACTGTAAAGTCAAAGAAAAAAAAAAAAGAAAAAAGAGAAAGTCAACAGCTGAGAACAGAACTGAAAAGCACTAGAAGAATTTGAAAGGCAGAAGAAAGAAGACACACAAAAAATAGAGAGGACTGTAAGAAACACTCTTCCAATGTATCCATCTGTAGCTATCCATCCATCTCCTGTCAGTCCTCTAGTACCTGTCCCCTTACTCATTCCAGGTTCTGCTTCTCTGAAAAATACAGTATTTTTCCTCTTAAATTGACTGCTGGAGCTAATGAGCACAAGTAAGAGTTGATATTTTTTTTTGCCAAGTATTTTTCCTCTCCACTGAAAAATGGAATCTTTCCACATTTTTCCAAATACCCCCTTAGATTCTGTTCCCCGCTCCCTCAGCATCCCCAAACATCTTAATATATATTTCTTCTTATTATTGCCTTTCAGCAATAAAGTGAAAGAGAAGTAGGCAAACAAGACTGAGAACAAATACATGAAAAATACAATACTTTCATTAAAAAAAAAACCAAACAAGTAAAATCTCACATGATTAAGTTTGAAATTCATGACTTCTATTCAGTCATTTGCAAACATTCACGCTGTAAGCCAGCTCAGATGGAGGGTGGAATAGCAGGTGTCTCAATTAGATGATGCAGAGCTCCCTTCCCTCCCTTCCAGTCCAATCCAATCCATTTATGTGACTATAAAAAGCTGGCCTTAATGGCTTTTTACAGTGCCAACCGCAACATTTATTTTGCTTTAGAATAAGAAGTTTCCAATGCTCCAAGCACCCACCCCCAACTTAAAGTGAAAATCAGGCAGCAGTAACTATTGCAAAAGAATTCATTTATGTCTATTCTTCGTTATAAAAATACATTCAAAATGAATTTCAACATGTTCATTGTAGAAGATTTCATCAAATCTGTTCTCTTATTTCCTGAGGACCGCACAGCCTTGTGTGGGCTGTAGGTGCACTTCATTCACTGCTGTCTGGCTCCCCAGGAAAGCAAAATAACATGCAGGAGTGGTGATGCAATCTCCCAGCTGAGCGCCTATAAACCGCTCCACCAGCATACATGGAGAGCTGACCCCACATCCTCATTTTCATAAGGAGGACTACAACAGTGCTGGTTTACTTGGTAACTAGCTGCAGGCTTCGAGGCAGCTTGCCTTGGCATCCACGCAGAAAAGCATTTGAAGCAAGTGCTCACCCTTGGTGAGGAAGCATCCCATTGTCTTTAGCAGCACACGCTTAATGACCAAGCTCAGATTTCCAAATCAGTCTTCTGTTGTACTCTACAGGGCTCCAATTATGCTCCAGCTTCACGCAAGCTCCTGCGAGGATCTCTTGTTAATATTTGTTGACATGCCAAATAAAAAATGCAACCCATGGCTTCATTTGTCACAGTTATCTCTGTCAGGACAGAACTGAATTTAGCACTACCTGTGACTAATTTAGCTTTCTGCCAGGCATCACATTCAAGGCCAAGAGCCAGGAGAGGCCCTGCGGGTCACCCGGGCCCTTTCAGAAACAAAGGGAAGAAGCGGAGAAAAAATCTGCAGCTGCTGGAAGCTTCCATTTGGTATTCTGGTCCACAAGCATGCAGACAGATTACTTCACCACAGCAGCTGCATATTTGTTATAATTTTTTTTTTCCAACAAATTTGGGAATGCTAATTAGCAAACAGGATGCTGAAGTTTAATAGAAGGTTACTGCCTAATCTGTGTTAGTGTGAATGACCTACAGTCTGAGGCTAGATACTCATTATCAGACTCTGCTGAATTACTAAATAGCTAAGTCTGTTGCCAATTACAAAACAGTAATTTATTTATGAAGTGCTTCCTGTCCAATAATATCTGCATGAGCTAAGTAAAATAAATACATTTAAGTCATTTTTAAAGATGCATTTGGGAGAAGAAAGGAGAAAGCCTGATCATATATCACTAAAAGTAATGAGAAACACTTTGTTTTTCTCATTACTTTTTATACAATTGAGGCTGGGGGTTCACATCCTCTACTTTAGATGAGTAAGGTAGCTACACAAGACTATAGAGACTGGAGTTGTTGACTTTCTTTGGCCTACACAGAAAGCGTGGCTCTGACAGAAGACAGATTCAGAATATCTGTGTGAAGCTCCAGCTCTGAATTGCCCACTGGAGATTCCCACCCGTCCTTACTGGCCGCAGAAGCTGACAGAGCCCGGCTTGCTGACCCTGGGCGGTGTACGCGTACAGCTCAGACTAGAGGTTTACACTCAGACAGACAGCTGACTTAGACGTTTTGTGTACATTACAGATTTTGCACATACAGGACGTGTCTTGGAAAAGAAGTAACTTTCTCTCATGTCTCTCCCATTCACGGGGTCTCAGCCCCTCTCCCTGCAACAGGGAATATACAGTTTACCTATTTGCAAGCAAAGTTTGAACAGCTAGCTCAGAACGAGTACGTAAAAGCGTCACCACATTTCTCATTCTTTGTCTATTAGATGCTCACTTCATGTTCTTACAAAAGTAACCATGCTACACGTATCCAGCACTGCAGTTCGTCCCAGAAAACATTTGTGTAACAGAAATGTTCAGTGACAGTGTATTTCCAAGCTAGAATTTCTTGGGGTGAAGGAGTACACTAAACTGTCACATCAGTTCTAAAAGCTGAGGCAAGACCTGAAAAATATTGAGCGTAGATGGACACCATTGCAAGGTGGCCCAAAAGGAGTATGCAGGAAATTAAACTTTTTAAAAGGATGAATCATTTGCACAATTTATACAGATAGGAGACAAACTAGTTCCTACTACTTCATTTCTTATACATCACAACTGCTTCATGAGGCTTCCTGCAGCTCAGTCGAGAATCCTTTCTAAGGGACCCATGATTACATCTCCATTTGAGATAAGCTCCAAGCTACCGTGCCACTGCTTAACACACAGCAAGGATCAAGGAGTACTCTTGTTACAAGCGACTGCTCTTTCAGACAGTTTCTCTTAAAGACTCAAAGCAAAGAAATGACAGGCTCCCATCCTGATTTTCATGTTGCTTCATGTTTCTTTGCCTCCAGCACTCCTACCAAAGACATCTCGAGCTGCAGATGAAGTTGAGTTTCAGGTTTTCCTTCTAAGACTTGTTCCATTTGCTTTAAATTGACAGGTTATGATCTGCAGAAATTTTTTCACAGCAAAGACATGTTTAATAAATTAATTCAGTTCCCTCCATTTGTTTCCCAGCTTAGAGCAATCAGATGTCTGTTTCTCTACCAGATTCTTCCCTCATTACAAACTCAAAATCCCCACTAAGCATGGAGGAAGCTGAAGTTTTAGCATTGGCTTTTTCACGATGAGGGAGGCAAAGGAATTGATTTGCTTTAAAAAAAGTCACATTGGAACTCTCAGGAGCAAAAGGACCAAAACCTACAGTTCACAGTATACCCTTAGCTCCCACTTTAAGAATCGTGTTTTTAAGCATGACTTCAGCATGGGACTATATTTTCAGCTCATTTCAGCACAGCCTCCAGGGCATAGCCTGAATAGCTTGGTGGTGTTCAGGGGAAGAGAGTCCTCCTCAGAAAGCACTGAGCAGATCTCCCTGCAGCTGCTAAGTCAAAACTTGCTGGCTCCCACACAAAAGGAAAGGCAGGTGTACTGAAACATCTGCAGACCAATCATCCTGACAGTCTTTGCTCAGCAGACCTAGAGGCCAGATTCAAGCTCAGCCACTCCCAGCTCCCACGCTCTTCCTCATTCCAGAGGGACTTCTAAGTCTACTGCCTCTGTACACACAGAGGGGTGAAAGAGAGCTACTCCTCAGGACAAGGGGAGGAGGGAAGGCTCAGGCTGCCTCAACAGGAATACAGGGCAGTTCACACCAAATCACTGCAGACCAGAATAAACCCATGTCTTCACATCTCTAGAGTGATTTCAAGCACTAATCTCCCCTAGGCTCATCATTTTATCCTTTCTTCCCCTGTTATATCACATACC
The DNA here is from genome assembly GCF_023638135.1 of Falco biarmicus. Taxonomy (NCBI): domain Eukaryota; kingdom Metazoa; phylum Chordata; class Aves; order Falconiformes; family Falconidae; genus Falco; species Falco biarmicus. The sequence goes on from NC_079305.1 coordinate 930,314, forward strand.
AACCATCAGCTAGTAGCCTAACCAATCGCCTCGACACATGGCTGAGCATCCTTGCTGTACTTATTCCTACATAGGAACTGAAAGAAGCTTCCAAATCTCATGGACCTTTCAACATTAAAATGCTTTCCTGTGAACACAACTGCTCTGTTTGCTCGAGGAACACAGAGATGCTTTGCAAGGCTAAGAAAAGAAGGAATGAGGGAGCTTATTTTCTGGCTAGAACACAAACCTACAGATTCTTTGTTATTCTATGGAGTGATTGATGTCCTTCTTGCCATTCCTTTTACACACCTCCTTTCTACCCAGCCTATTGCAATCAACCCACTCAAACGCAGGTGATCAGATCACAGATTCATTGCTGTACAATTATACTTGCTTGTGACCCTCCTTCTAGGGCTGGTCAACCTTCCACCAGTCAGCTGAAGCAGTTCTTGACTAGGTTCCTGGAGGGTGAAGTCGTCCCACTGTGTTCAGCGTAACTGGAAAGGGAGTCAGAACTGCTGCTGGAATTCATTAAAAACAGCTGCAAAGGGAATGCAGGGCTGGGAAGCAACCTAGGGGGTTTTGTTTTGTTGCTTTCTTAAATGACGTGCAACACCTGATTGTCCAAGAGAATTGAGGCCGTAGCCCCACGCTTGGGCAGTGCCAGGAAAACCAATAAGCAAGGAATTGTACTCTATCTACATGTGAGAGCACCAGGGAAAATAGAGCCTGTGCTGAGGGAACAGTTTTGCTCCATACTACATGGTTGGAATGGTGTGCAACCACTGTTAAACAGAGAAATCTGAGACCCCCTGCCTTGGTGATCCTACCCTCCCCAGCTTCAAGTTGTATATTTCTCCTGTGTTTTATCAACTAAAAAGCCTATTCAAAATGAACAAAACATGTGCTTTTAAAAGGATTTCCCATCCTTCTTTGTAGCCATGGGAAGCAATCTAATTAGAACAGTTACGAGATATAACTAAGCAGAAAGAACAGAAGAATAACTAAAACTACCTGAAAACATACTGTTTCTTAGCAAATACTTGCACATTTTACAACTGAAATGAAAACGGGACACACATCCTCTCATATATTGCCTTTCCTGCTCAGTCAAGGGAAGTGTTGATCCTAGGTGACAGTGTACTAGGCTGCTCCAAGTTTTAGAGCTAGAAATAGAGATGCCTCATGAGGCACCCTTATTTGCCAGTAAAGATCATGGAGCCATTTACATGACTTGTATGAAAGGCACAGGACAGGCATCAATCCGTGTCACTCCCTCTGTCAGCTGAACTACTAGGTCTTATCCCAGCTCCCCAGGAACAGGCCAGCTTTTACATGTTGCACCCAACCCCTAGAGAAAATGCCAGGAATTGATCAATCTAAATCAGGAAACCTAGATCTGCAGAGGAAAACAGCAGGCCATTTGTCAGGAGGCCGAATGCAAGAAAGCAGATTTTGGCATACATAGTAGGATCCTTTCCCCCAGTCTAAACAGGTGAGCAGTGCAGCACATCCATCAGGACAGAAAGGAAGATAATCAAACAGAAAGATAGGGATCAAAGAGTGCCCTCATCCTTAATATAGAATGTGCACAACACATCTCTGCTGTCCCTGTCTGTCGCAGCCATTTAATAAAATGTCATCATGTCCCTAGTTCATTCAGTCAGTTACTTTCCATCAAGGAGGGAATATATAAAGATAGACAAAGATAATATTTGGGCTCAAAGTTTCCTGTATTGCGACCTATTGATAAACTCCACCTTGAACTAGCAATATCGGTACAAAGGTCAGTTTCTTTGGACCAAATGTTTAAGTGATTTAGGAGCACAGGAAAACTAACCTTCAACTGTACAAGTTAACACAGACTAACATGCACACATACAAACACATGATTAAAAATACTTACAGAGTCTATGATCCCCTGAAGGGCTTCAAAACCGTCATTCACTGGAAAGACATGATCTTTGCTGTCGGCAATTCTAGCCAGCTGACAGAGTGGTAAAGGTAAATAAAACAGAAATGCGAAGAATGAGATAAATTAGCCAGAAGGCAGAAAATTAAGACTTCTCCAGATTCATCCACTTGCAAGTAAAAAAAGCCCAAAAACCAAACAACAAATACTCCAGGTACTCCATATGGATTGCTAGTGCATTATCGTTTGTCAAGTACTGAAAAATTTATCTCTTCACCCTGACTGATTTTAGAAAGCTCTATATCAGGAATCAGAAAAGGCTTCCCTTAACTCTGAAGACAGGACAGAACATGACTTTCACCGATGCCCAGAGCCTAATGATCTTTATTGCAAAAACTGTCTCCCACATGACTGTAAATCACCCAGCACTGCAACTCCCCAACCAAAATAGGCCACAGCATCATGACAGACCACTAATGCAGCAAAACATTTCAGCACATACATCATTTAAACCAGGGAACTAAGGAAAATTATTCCATATTTTCACATATAGAGAAGATTAATGCAAGTCATACCCCATCTGGAGATATAGGTCTGATTCACCTTTCCTGTCAGGACAGAGGTTTGACTATTTTTCCTAGTCTCAGGCATTAGAGAGCCAAGAAGAAGAAACAGGGAGCTAACACGAGATATTTTCTGCCTGGAAGGAAAAAGGTAGCAGAAGAGCATTTGGAAGTCTACATGACAAGGAAAAGGGCCATTCATGAGGTGGTAGTAAGAGAAGGGGAACCAGGAAATCATCTGCAAAGAGTTACATGCAAGTTCACTTGTCTATGGCATGCTAAGGGTTAAGGCAAAAATATAGGCCCAATTCAGAAGTAATGAGCTCTCCATGCATCTGCTGGAGCAGAATCAAGTTTTACTGCTGCAAGGCCAACATTTGTTATAGCAATTCTCTCCCATGGCAGAGGTAACATCAACCCAGCAGGCCTCTTTGGCGTTTCCTGTAGCACTGCAAATTGGAGGCAGCAGACTAGCCACACATTCCTCCCTAAACCCCAGTGGCTCCACCTTTCCAGCTCATGTCACTCAGAACTCCCACTTCTCAAGCAAAACACCAAACTGCCAACCTCCTGGTTTGTGTCCAGAGAAATACTCCAGGCAACTTTCCCCTGCCTGCTCCAAGAAGGGTAGTAAAGCAACTTACTGCTTGTTGGCCAAGGTACAGCAGCTTCTGTAAACCAGGATGTTTACAGTTTCCTCAACCCATTCCCCATAGTCCTTCTCCCAGTGCATTCTGGCATTCAGACACAGTCATCCAATTCCAGTTAATTTCTTCAGCATCTAAATGGCTTTAAGTAGCAGCTGTCTTTGAGGTTTGCTACTCCACATCTAGTCTCTTTGCCATTTTTGTTCCCTCTTTGCTTTCTCTATAACTTACCCTGGATTACACTAGTCTCTGGTTTTGATTCCAAGCAGATTACTTAAACCAAGTTTGTTTTGACTCCTTTTTGAATCAGTGTTTGAAGCTTTGTTAGAAAGCTGAAAACCTGAAAAAGTTCTACTCAATAACTATTTCAGCACTCCACTTAGGGGCCGTATAAGTGTTTCACTCATGTTAGAAAAATATAATGTCAACTGTCACACTTGGTGTGAAATCTAATTCATGGACATATTAACATTCGTGTGATAAATTTAGAAGTCAGACTATCAAATGGGAAAACACTGTAAAATATTACTGTCACTAATAAAGCTGTTGCTTTTTATGGCATAGTTTTCCCGTGAAAGAAAAGCTGTACGCAAACTGAAACATTATATGGCAAGACTTGAATTTTATGGCAAAAAAAAAATAAATTCCCACAACCTCCTTCTGCCTACAGCTTAAGCCAGACTGATTTGCTACTCTTCCTGTGTCTTTTTCTCTGCTTTTGTCCACCATTAGCAAGAGTCACTGTGGCATGCAGACAGAGGAACAGTTCTCCACATATGGATATTTAGACAGAAAGGGGCTGAAACCCAATAGCCAGACCAAGACACCTCAGGCAGTCACTTTAGACAGTCAACACAAGGAGAGGAAGACCACTTGAGAAGTCTTGAGAAAGTGATTCAGGAGCACGTGCTTGTGTTCAACGTGTGCCTTTGCCAAGTACCTCAGTAAACTCGAGTGCCTCATTTACCTGGGTCTCATTGAAGTCTTTCACACCAACACAATATACTGTTGCTCCCAGGTCACGTGACCGATTAGCCTGGAACAAGGAAAGGTAGAGTGATGTGAATGCAAATGTGATGGAATGCAGGTTTCTGAAAAGTCTTAATCATAAATGTAGTCTTTCTCTGTAAAACGAGCAATGGGGGGACTTACCGCAAAAAAGCTTTAAAAGCTTTCCTCACTGATTCTGCAAAAACAGGTTTTATCTCCTACTAGGGTAGCTATTTGTTTAGTAAAGCAAATCCCGTTATTTAGTGGGTTTTTTAAACCTAATTAGCTCACCTTCCCAGCTACTCTATCTTCCTAACATTTGTCTGTCCAACAGATGTAAGACAGACTAAATCCATTTTCTTTTCATCATTTAGGACATATCCCAGTATAACAGTAACCTAAAACATTTTTCTGTTTTCTGTTTCAGACGTGTGCCTGGACTCATGATACCTATAGGTGAAGAGACATTTTATTCCATCTCCTACAGAACTGTACTGCTCCGACTATTTACACAGCATCTCAACTAATAAAAGGGGAACATCCACAGGTTTGATTTTTCCAGGCTATTTCATTGACATGCAGATGTAGTTGCACTGACTATTCAAAAAGCAACTGTATTAAATTCTGTTGCCTCTGTAAGAATGAAGTCATTTAATCATATTTCATTACAACAGGAAGACTTGACCAAAAACCTATGCCCAGAAAAGATGGTAGCAAGTCAGACTATATCAGAAGACTGTAGCAGTTCAAATTGTTCAATAGCAAAGTGCTTTACAAGAAAAGCATCATTCCAGTTCTATACCGAGAAACTTAAACCCAAACAACCGAAGCAACTCACAGCATAAAAGCTGAGTTCAGGACCTCCGTTCTACTAGCTCACTAGCTGTTTCTCCCCAAACCAACACAAATATAACACTCCTGACCTCTCAACTTGTTCTTTCACCTCTAAAAACAAACTTGTTTTTCTTGTGGATTTTTTGTTTCAGAAGAAAAGATGAACAGTGAGGACCGGAACTCTTGATTCATGACATTTGTTTGTGCTGTAGCAATACTGGTTTTATTCTGCAAAACCATTCTTTTTGTTGTTATTGGATTTAAAGCTGCACTTTGGACAGATTAAGAGGAAAAAAGAAATCTGTCAACAGCAAATTCATGTAACAATACCATCTTCCAAGCTCAGGTCATCTTAAATTTGTTTGACTGACAAGTGAAAACTGGTTCAGCTCTTCAGAGGTGACTACCAAAAGGACGTCAGCAAGAACACTATACAGCAAAGCTTGCAAGTGCTCAACCTAGTGTTTAGCTAATATTTTGCATAATATGCTAATTTAACAAGGGTGCTGAAAACACATGCTTGAATCTTGGAAATATTTGTGGAAACTTTGGATTTGATCCTCTGAAAGGCTTTCTGATGTGACAGAAGATTACAGGAACAACAGTCACCCTCTTTTTGCAGTCTTCACTTTTTGTGAAAGAAGAAAAGTCAAAGTGAGATCCAGGTATTTCCCAGAACAATTCAGCAAATACTGAAACTTTTCAGCTGTAAACTATTCCTTCCTCCACATTTTTCTATTTTTTTAACTGGAAGTTTAAAACCCTCTCCTTTCCCATGAACAGCCTTAGTTTTGATGAGTCAGAAGCATTGCTACCGTTAATGTTTATCCTTAAGAATCATGTCTTAAGAACACCAAAGTGAAGTTCTGTCACTAGGGAAAGATGTTTTCCCTATCTTTTGCCTTCCAAGCAGCAAGCCCAGACATTTCACTTTCTCCCTGGCTAAAAAAGTTTAAGACACTTACCTCCCTCTCAGAGTAGAAAAATAGGTCTTCATGGAGTTCTCCATCTGTCAACGCAATGATGACACTTGCAGTTCTGTAACCTAAATACACAAACTTCTTTAGTCTCTTGTTTGAGTTGTATTTGTTAAACTAGCCTAGGTAACAACCCACTAGCAACCTGTCAGCACACTGAAAGGGTCAGAAACAATGGGCTTCAAGCCCTAACCTCCCTCCAGCCAACCACTTTTCAGAAGACTTGAATTTCTGCATACTTTTTTTACACTTGGACACCTGCCTTCAATACCAGTTTTATACCACTCTCCTGATGTGCCAGTGATTTTTAACTGGCAGCCCCTTCTATTTCAGTATTTCAGACCAGTAGATTAGACCACAGCCATCAAGAAAACAAGGTGTTCCTAGTTATTTCCCGATTTTATTAATGCTGTCAATTCAAGAAATTCAGAGATTTTTTTTCAGCTTGTGATAAAAAGCACAGCTGGGATATGGTAGGAAAATGGCCTAAAATATGTAACATATTTCAGCAACATAGTTAAACCTTCCAATCTTCCCCTTGCATTGATTATAGCTTGGGGTTTACAAGTTTGTACTACTTTTCAGGAGTGACCAAATAGAATTAACTCATATTTCTGACAAGAGAATTGCTATAGATCTGAAGGAGTTCTGTAGGTACATCTTGCACACTGTTACAGAAAGATAAAATTTAAACATCTCAAGGCATGTAAATTATCAACCTTTAAATTTATATAGCCATCTAGGGCATTTTCCTGCCATTACCAGTAGCTGTGCCTTTAACAAGTTTCTGCCAAAGAGATAAAAATCCAAACAAGTAACTTCTTTAATTACTACAGAATAGAGAACCGACACCTAATTTTCTTGGTGCTACTTAGAAATCCCCAATTTTAAGTAACGTGGTAATGATGCAACAAGGAAGTCGAGTGCCTGAGAAACAGTAAACAACACTCAGGGCCATTCCTGTTGCAGATGCCTAACTCAAGTGCCTAGGTGCTTCCTGTAGGAAATGGAGAAAAGTGAGCACTTCTTGTACAAACGTAGGAGCCCAAATGACCTCAGAGATGCCTTTCTCCCTCCACTGGCTACTGCAGGAGCCTTTGGATCTACTGTAGGTTGTAGAAGCACTCTTTAGTGACTAGACCAAGGACAAACACAGGCCAACATTCAGACTTGAGGACCCAGCTGGCCACTGCTTCTTGCATATGACAGCAACCTGTTTACATGTAGTACATATACTAGCATGTAAAAAGCATTATCAATCCCAAATCGAATGGTTTTAGCTATCTATTCCATTCTGCTGCAGTCATATTTTACAGGTGAGCCCCAAAGCTGTGTGGACGTGGTCACTACTTCATTTTATTCACAAGTGGCCCTGCAAAACCATTAGGACTGGCTTTGTACTGAAACATCTGGTTGCCTGGTTTTTTGGCTTCCAAGAAGATTGTTTATATTTCTACTTCAGGCTTTACAATGCAGAAATCTTTTATATTAATTGCAAGGAAGGAAAGGACAAACATTTTTGCAATTCTCTGCACTTACTACTAGATTTAGTAACTGCTCACTGAAAAAACTTTTACCTACCAGCACCTCCACATACCCACGTTTCAGAAGGAAGAAGAAATGGTTACCTGAGTCTTCAAGCAAAAAGAACAAAATAAGGTACTTGACAGTTTTGATAAAAGAGTAGGCACCTTCAGTCAGCCTGGCTTCTCATTTCTAGCCTGAAACTCATTCATTCTAGCTCTGGATCCTTAAAGCTCCACCTGTTCTTTTTCCTTTTCAGGGACAACTAGCCCAAAGAGCATTGCATTCCTGTAAGAATAGGAGCCACCTCCCACCTTTCCCACAGTGAAGCTGCATTTCAAATCTATGAAAGTTGTAAGTCAAAAAGAAAGAGAAAAAAAAAAAAATCAATGGATGAAGAAAGTGTCTCACCATGAACATTTTCATAGTAAATCTGTTCACTTGCCTGAAATTAAATCAAAATATTATTAGCAATAAATGAATAATAATACTTTGTGGGCATCTACACATGCACCAGAAAGAAAGAGAAGATGGCAGTGAGGATGTCATGTTTGTAGTCCACACATAACCTTGGCTTTCAGAGATATCTGCTTCGTGGAACAAGTTTCTTGCCTACAGTTCTGATTGCCTATGGTTCTTCAGTGTCTTATCTAAAGCATAACTCAGTCAGACCAACCCCAAGGTCACTGGCCAAGAATAACGTAGTCTCCCACTATTATGCTATCTGAAAATCACACTCACCTTCTGCCTTGAGAAACATTCTACGTCCATTGATAAATACTCCCCAGCACCTCTAGATCAGCTACTCCAATAGCAAATAAAAAAAACTGCAGGGAGATATTCTTATGCATCTGTCTCCCATTTGATCTATGCTCAAGCATATTCTGCAGGGTAGAAAGGCAAAGGCTTCAGTGTGCATCAATTTAAAATTAAGAAGTAGGCCACCCTGGCCACACTTGACTTACTCATTTCATTTCTGTTCTGAATTTAAATTTGGGTTTTTTGGACTTCTGCAGAGTTTCTGAAGTCACCACACTCTGGGACTTGGTTTTGGACTCCTAGTTAAGAGCCAGCATCTCTGTCAGGTCACCCGATTTTTTGTTGTGTGTTCACATGCATTTTCAATAGGCAGGCAGTTCCATAATCCTCGCAAATGCATGTGTAGTACAGAAGTGGGAGGGGTTCAGGAGTTCAGGTTTAGAGAAAATCCTTAGCTTGTAAAACAAACAGGAGATGGCCAGAGCAAGCAATAACTTTTGGGCAGCATTATTTGTCTACCAGCGAGAACATGTTAGAGCCATGGTCTCAGCTCCCACCCAACTCTAACAAGCCTACTACAGCACCCATGTAGGACTCTGGGCAGCTTTCCACTCTTTGTGAACATGGTTCCATGTGGGAATGCAATGTCAGAGACTTCTGCCTTGTCCTAAGCTGAAAAAGCTGCTCCCCCCATAAAAGCTGAAGGCAAAAGAAAAGTAGCAGGGTTTACAGCTCCCTTTTACCGGATCCAACACTGTGTACACTTCAGTGTGTCTATTGCATAAAAGGGAAATAGCCCCAGTTTTGTACTAGACAATTATTAACCAGATTCATTTGTTTAACATTTCCTGAGGAGCACCCAGACACAGTTTAAAGGCACTATAGCATGCAACTAGTTACCCTTTCAAATCCTTCATGCATGTATGTGTCACCTCCTGGAAGGACCTTCTGCAGCTCTTCTAGACCCTGACGTATCTGTTCCCTGAAATGAATGCAGATGCACTGTTAGATCCAAGATCAAATTTACCAGGAGCTGATATCCAGGTGAAGAGATGCATGGTAGAACTAGATACAGAGAGGGGGGGAAGACTTTAGCCAGTGTTTATATAGGCTAAAGTAATGTCTGGGTAGATGCCTTTCTAAGGATGTGGAAAACAGAACACTTGGGCTGCCGGTGTTCCCACAGCCTGGGGAAAGCATCACAACAGCAGCATCTCCCAGGTCAATATCCATACATTTCTTTCTAAATACATATTCCCTGTGTAACCCTGGTCAAACATTTGATGCAGAGCAGCCCACTTGCACCTGGCTCACGCCTCACTTAGGCTCTCTTGACATACAAATGTAATCAAACACACACAAAAAATGAACCAATCTCAAACCATCCTGGCAACTCCTGTTTGTTTGGACATTACACCTTCAGTTCCTGTTCAAACTGACTTTAAGATTAAAGCCTTTCCCAATAGTTTACTACAATTCAGGGTATCTGTTTCAATCTTTTTAGAAATCCCAGGCACAGTGACAGATCATCTGCAGGCTAAACGGGATGGACGCCCCTTTGCTGTTCCATTGAGCTGCAGGCACCAAACTCTGGAAGCCAAGTACAGGTCAGGAGTCTTTAATACCAAGATAACACCCTGCAATGTGTGGGGTGTATCTCTGAGCAAACTATAAAAACTCCATGGGAAACCGATTAAGTCACTGCAATTCAGGACCATGCTGACATTGTAAGACTGAACGCCAGAAAGCAGTTTTGTCCCTGCATTTTTTAACTACCTCAGAAAATCCAGTTTGTGTGATCACAACTCTATCTCATGTTTGTGAGGCTGACTGCAGCAGGGCATCAACATTATCCAGTCTACAGAGAGGTAACTCCCACAGGGGAAAAAAAAAAAAAAAAAAGAGTATCTGCTTTTCCAGTAGGTTGAATTATCAAACTTTCAAGAACTCATTCTGTACCTCTGACATCCCAAACTAGTGAGACATGGAGCTTGTATATCATACGTGGGCTAGGGACAGACATTTCCTCCATTCAGCTACCCATGCACATACCAAGCTGAAGCTGAATATAAAATAAAGACCATTTCCTGTGATCAGAACTATTTTTTCAAACATGAGCACTGAAATTTTGAAATATAAAATAAAAGTCTTTAAAATATGTCAATCCAATCCCATTAGAAGCACAGGTTTTCCAAAAGGGATATTAAGCACCCATAACCTTCACATTCAGATGCTGATACACCACATGGAGACAGGGGCAAGGTAGAAGAGGTTTTGCCACTGCTCCAGCTTCCCAATTAAGAAAGGCCAGTGTTAACTAAAGCCTACACCTTGTTTGTCAGTCCTCCAGTAAAAAACAGCAGCTCTCCAGTCAGCTGGCTTTTAGACTAGTACCATATCAATATCCTGTTCCCAGTCAACATTTCTAGGACAGCTGGATAAATACGAAATACATTTCCACATGGGAAACACTGAAGTCTCATAGCTTAGAGCCTTAACAGACTAGAGATCTTTGCAATGGGGTGTGCTCACAGGGTGGGAGACAGAAAGAGCCAGGGAACAGGTTCTCTTCTGGCCTCAAGTTAGATATGGTTCATTCTCTTTATACTTATTGCTGCAGTAAGTGGCAAGAGATGCTTAGGCTGGCTGGGTTTAATGACATTTTTCATGGCCGGTATGTATGTGGATTGCTCTTTAGGAAAGCGGCCAATTTCCTATTCATTCCTCTATAGTATGTTCTGGTATGCAATTTCATAGACATCCAATATGTAAAACACATGCTGACTTATACAGTCTTCACATGTGTTACATATATTTTTGCTCCACGTGGCAATGAAGTTAACAGAGGAAGCAAGAGTGATTAAAGAATCTCATCCAGCTCTCCTTGAAGTCAGAGTAAAAAAAAATAAAATCCATCCCGTAGATTTTACTGGGATTAACTTAGGGATCTACAGGGATATGACGATATGACAGGAACATGCTTCAGAAACATGGCAATCAAACCAGCACTTCCAGAAAATATACATGCTTGCAATCCACCCTAAACACTGTCTGTCTATAACATACCTTCCAACCTCCAAAGAAATCATGTTCGCCTCTACCTCAAGGGTATGGATATCACCTACATCTTTCAAGTTTATTTTTATGGGAAGGGACTTTCACCTATTTGTTTGCAGAAGAAACTCCCTAAGGATGTTTCAAAGGCAGTAAGGCTCTTGTCTAGCAAAAGCCTGAAAATCTGTGGAAGGCAGACTCCCTCAATGAAAGCAGTTTGAGTCAAAACCCTAATTGCTGGCAGAAACACATTTAGAAGTTAAAATTAAGATGGCAACCTCTGCCTTAAGAGACCTTAACGCATTCTAGCAGAACAAGTGTCACATGTGAAAATGGGCAGGCAATTCAAACAAATTCAGAAGCACAAAGGTGTCACAACACTGCTCACAGTGGACTGGAAATCATTGAGCAAGGAAGGTGAAAAGCTACAAGGACACAAAAGCTGCTGTGCACCTTTAAACCTCTTCTTACCTGTCTTCTGTTAACCTCATTAGAATTGTCCCTCTAGTTGAAAAAACAATGAAGGACATCCTCAGCTGAGGGCTGGAGAAGGAGAGGAAAAAAAGTAAATTATTCTGGTGGTCCAGACTAGAGCTTACCGTATGCTTAACACCGAACACAGAGATTGCTATCTATATTACCACAGAATCAAAGGACGTCTGGGTCAGAAGGGACCTTAAAGATCATCTAGATCCAACCCCTGCCATGGACATGGACACCTTCCACTGGACCAGGTTGCTCAAATCCCCACCCAGCCTGGCCTTGAACATTTCTAGCTGTTACAACTCCACAGGATGAAAGACAAGACTAAGCAGCAAAAGGTGCTTTGCCTTTGGCCTTCCCAGTCAAGGCAAACCATGAGGATTCCTTCTGATATGTAAATAGCACATGCATCATGACCTTAGGACTGCTAAAGCAAGAAAGGCTTAAGTGCATCCTGGTACCCCCATGGAGACGAAAGAAGGCCAATTTTGTTTATCATAACACATTCCACCCATGGGCCTGGGGGATTTTTCACCCAGTCTCAAGTCACTCAGTGCCTGAAAGCTACAGCCTAAGGCCTCTCCCTGCAGACCCAAACTCCTGTACTACAGGCAGTAGCCAGCCGTCTCAGAAACAAGTGGATTCCTTCCCCACAAAAATACAATTTGATCCATGGAAGTCAGGCAGGAAAAAAGGAAAACTATTAGCTTATCTGCTCCTACATGACAGAAATCTGGGGAAAAGCAGTCAATGGGATAATCTGAGAAAAGCATTAAGAAGTCTCTCCCCCCCAAGTCCCCTGGTGGGAAGCAGCATGTGCTACTTGACTGTGACTGAGAGTGTGTCTCCTAGCTGCTGGCACACACACCCCTCCTCGTTCGCTCATCTGCAAAGCAGCGCTTCTTACCTTATGAACTTGCGGGCCAAATGTTCCACAAAATGATATATTTCATTCCAATGGTGCAGGACACTTCCTGATCTAGGGAAACAATTATTACAGGCGATATTAGTTTAATTGCTGCTATTGTAGTTTTCCCAGCCTAATGTTTTGTTACACGTTGCTCAGCTAGTCATTCCTTTTTCTTTTGTTTAACACTCACTGTCCACACTGTTCCTTTAAAAAGATATTAAATTGTAAATGGCATTTCCTACTTAACTTCGAAAAGCAGGAATAATTTACACTCCATGCAAGTGTCTGAGGCTACACTTGGCAATAACATATGGCAGTTATGCTAGACCTTCAGCACAGCCTTAAACAAATAAATCCTGTATGAGTGAAAACCCATCTCTCTGCACAGTATTTTAGATTAAATCCACCAACTCACTTGCCATACCATTACGCAGAGCTTTTAGCTCAAGTGTATTTTGAGAATAAAATGCAGTTGGAGGAACAGATTATTAAACTTCTCTACCACTGTGCTACATTCTATGAAAAGTAAAACCCCTTAGGTCCACATGCCAACTGTCCTGGCTAATTCATTCACACCCCAGTTAAAAGCAAAACAATTTAATTTTGCATTGCAGAAGAATAAACCATGGACTATAATAGGACTGGATTATTCTTCTTTATGCTTTAAGAACCAGGAAAAAATTAGGTTAATCAGCATCTTTCAGCATTAAATGCCCCTCCTAGCATGAAAACTTCTATGAACACTGAAATATTAATATTGGAAAAAATTCCTTCCTAGAATCAGAAAATAAATATGTCATCACTTATTTAATCCATTGAATACAATTAAAATATTTATAAAGGAAATAACCATTTTAGTTTTAATAGAAGCTTTAGTGATCTGCAGCCTGAGGAAGAAAAGATGAGCATTTGAGAAGAGTGGGGTTTTTTCGCTTCACAGAAAGAAAAAGCATCAGACCTGACTCTGTTCTACCTTAGATGTGAGAATGCCAATGAACAGCCATGAATAGATTCACCCAGGCACTGCACACCTGGTACCCGCCAACCCCAGCCTGGCTGCAAAGAGCATTACTTCACTTCCTATAAGCATAGCAAGCATGCTAAACACATTGTGCAGGTCATACACGTTTCCTTCCATTCTCCCCACACCTGGTTTTTATTTGCAGCCATTCAGTAAAAACTTTGGCCTTACCCACTTGCTTCGTGATACCTTAAGACATTCTTTCTCTGTATGACCCCAATATATCCAAAGACAACCTTAGATGACATGCAATGAGGACCCTTGCACAGGTACAAAAGCATATAGACCGTCTGGAAAAACAGTGAATTCTCCAGCTCTTGTTGCACAAAGGAGTTGATACCAAATGCACTTTAAAGACAACCTTAAGGGCTCCCCAGTTTTGTCCATGATTCTAAAGGTCAGATTGCAGTGGAGACTTGATCATAAGCAAATGTTAATTGTGCTTCAGGGCTCTCTTTCCTTTCATCAGACAAGGACTTGAAATCATGACTTGTTCTTCATGCAAATAGGTACTGGAGAGGGCCAAAGAAACACTAGTAGCAAGGGTCTTGACAAACTGATTAAACCACACAGACAGTGGGAAAATCGCTGTCTTAGAACCGATGAAGGGCAAGGTACATCAGTACTTGCTTTCAAACAAGAAACAACTCCCGCTGCATGCACACCGCAAACTGATAGAACGTAGACATGCCAAGCTCAGCCCCAGGTGCAAATTCCTCTGAGATGTATGGAATAACTCTGAGACCCTGAATATGACAGGCACTCCACTCCCATCAATGCCAAACAGCCCAAATAATTTCCAATAACTGGCCTGGAAAATAAGTATTTATTGCCTTTTACGGTGAGCTGTAAAAGAAACACTTGACTTTATAGCAATGATTGCATCAGTCTCTATAAGACACATGAAGCCAAGGCTTTGTTAACCATAAAAAAATTACTGCCTCCTTCAGTGAAATGTATGTTGCTACAGACCATATATCCACCTCTCAAAAAAAGTACACCTCGTTAAAGTTTCACGTCTCGTCAACCATCCAGTAGCAGACATGTGAAGCCAGGACCCCTTCACACATATACCCTAACCAACCTCCTCCAGGCCATCAGACAACACAACCGTACTACACTTTATGTTAAGGGAAAACTTAGCGCTCAGCCTCTGCCAGTACAAAGCCCTAACTAACCCCCACCTGCAACAGGACACTGCCCTAGAAGCTACGGTAGCTTTCAAAAGTATGGTTATTTCTTCTCCTCTGAAGAAAAGTTGATCGTCACTTAAAATTACTATTGCAGCAAGGCAGCTGGGAATGAGATCCAGCCACAGAGCACATAAGGTATGTAGGTCGTCATATAAAACTCCTGTCATTTTCCATGGCTCTGAGAAGTCATGCATTTTTTGAAAACAGCATTTGCCAGAATAAAGCTGAAAAACCAATAGCTCAATTCAACCATGTGCTAGTCAATAAGTCAATAGCACATCCTGCTTAAGTGTTTGCCTTTGCAACTGCTGTTCCACCAGTTTTAAATTGTTTGGGCAGTTTTTTCAGGTATGCAGTGCCGTTTAATTCTTCACAAAGCATGACTTCAGCTCCTGCTGCACCACCTCCCCTTCATCATTCTCACTCTGTTCTCCCGCCAACAGTCCCATCTTTATGCCCTCTGGAACAAGCCTCCAAGCATCTGAAGTTACAGCTTTTTTTCTGTGAAACCTTCCTACACATCTATGAATGTACAAAAGGAACAACCTGAAGTTCAAGAGCTTGTTAATGTTAAACACCTATTTTAAGGAGACTTCTTACCATTGCTACAATCATAAAAACAAACCCTTTCTATCCCACAAAAGGATGCTTTCTGCTTTCACTGAAGTAGGGCAATTGGAATACTCTACAATCCATTTATTCTCATCTCTACCAAAGCAAGCTATAAAAGGGTCCCAAAATGAAGGCTCACACTTTTGCTGACCATACATTGTTCCTTCTAGCGCAGCAAGCTTTCCTCTGCAGCTAGACAACTTGCAGCCTACTTGCAGCTAAAGTCTCCATCTACTCAAGCCCAGCTGCCAGTGGCTATAAATGCCCAGGGTCTGCATTTAGAAAAAAGTACTCCTCCAATACATAAAATACATCTTCTGAAGCACACTTCAGATTTCCTACAGTCTTCACTTGGCATAAAATGGACAAAACCAATAAAACTAACCTTTTGCAGTCAATGGAAGGTTTGAAAAACCAGCATTAGCTTACAGTTTTCAACTCCACAGCTTTCAGCTGTGTTACTTGGAAGCCCTGCAGTAAAAGCCACTTGTCACTTGTAAAGCCTCTCATAAAGCAGGCCAATACTCTGAGCAGGACAAGCATTTCTAAAGCCTAACTGTAAGGCAATAAAAGCCAAATTTAAAATCCTTATCTCTTCACATTCCCAAAGACAAACAAGATGATCAGCGAGCCACCACTTTGCAGCTGAATGGTTGGTTGATGCTACAAACTTGCAGTTTAAGAAAAAGCTCATCGTGAGGATGCCAAATTCTCTTGCTGGAGAAAAGTCTAATAAATGGAAATTAAGATTAAGTAAACCATCATGCCTTTAACAAGGGAATGATACATTCTGTGGTCAAATGTGATGATATTTTCTACATCTAAACTAAATGTAAGGGTAAGAGACACTCCACACAGTTCTCCAGCCACAGAGAGCCGCACTCTGGCTAAACCTACCCTCCCGCAAGTACTTTTCTCCTACTCACTGTGACAAGATGCACCATAACCCAAAGCTGCAGCAACTCAAACCTTCTTACAGTTTGTCTGTCCTGCACTTTTTAGACTCCTTATTTCCATTTCTGTCACTGCACCTTCCCAAAACACCCGTGATTTTATTTAGTTCACAAACTGGAAGAAAACAGAATCAAGCCCACAAACTCTTATACAAAGACTTCACACCAGTTACATGCACTGCAGCTGACAGAAGTAGACACCTGATTCAAAGACTGATGTCAATCCAAATTATCCTTAAACTTCCACAGTTTTGGACTAATGTCAAGAAGTCTCATAGCTGCCAGACGTGGCATTGACCCAAAAAGTTTTGCAGCATCTTTTTATTGAGCTCTTTAAAAAATAACACAAATGAGCCAAAAAGTATCCTTTGTCTTTGCAAATACTTCAGGAGGAATTCTGAAAATACTACATAACACAAAGATGTTACAGAGATGATGCAATTCTTTGAGGAAATGTTACTATCTTTTACCACACTTCACATAAGAGAGTTCCCCAGAGATACTGTCAAATGTTTGAGGTTACAGGGTCTACAGAAGTCCAGTTCAGAGATTCTAAATCCAATCTTAGTCCAAGAACATTCTTCTCTCCCTGATTGGCAGAGGATATTTATAAAACCAATGAATAAACAAGTAACCATGGTCTGAATTTACATTGAGCAGTAGATGAAGCGCAGAATGCTGTGGGCACACACTTAATCCTGGATGTAAGACAGCTCCCACCCATCCCTTTTACCAAGGAATAGTTAACCTTAGATTCACCACTGGCTAAAAAAACCCATGTACACAGGTCTTGACAGGTAAGGATTTCACATGCTAACTTAGCTCATTGCAATTGCATGCCTACATGCCTACAGTGGACTTAGGAGTTAATTACATTCCTTCAGGCAACAAGTAAAAAGATACAAGAATGCACAAATTTCTCCACCCTACCTTGCTAGCATCCCTCAACCCTCATGCCAAAATAAAAACTACGCCTCCGTATACTTGCAGCTCCCTGCCATCCAAACCAAATGCATACGTTTCTCTGGATCTGGATTCAGGCCTGTGATTCCAGAAAAACAATCAAGGAATCACTGACTAAGCCAATGAAGATCAGAGATTGTTTTGAACCTATTTCTGCAGGCACTCTATTTTACATTGCCTACTAAAGGCTTGTATTTCCTCAGATTGGAGCAGCTAGATTATTACTCAGCTCTGTAAGGGTCCTGTGGTTAGGGCTCACATTTCCCAAGGAAGAAGCGGTTCACGTAGGTCAGTCTCCCTGCCTGGCAATGCAGTGTCTGCCTGCTTTCCATCCCACTGTGCCCCCTATATTCTTCTACACTCTGAGTGTAGATCTGGACTTAGTCCTGTTTAAGTCATGGTAACTACAGCTACTAAAGCTAGATTCAGAGAAGCAACTATTAGCCTCTCTAGAGCAGGAGCTTCACTTCAAGACAACTGGTTAAAAATAGATTAGCTGTCTGGCTGAATAACGAAGGGATCACAGGAAACAGCTTGGATTACTTGCTTCATTTTGCCAAGGATCTTTTAAAGCCAAGTTTTCTTTCACGCATGTATGGTTCCTTGTGTGTTTTCTGCACATGGGTATAAAATGCCTACTATTTGCACACAACAGGCAACAGCATAGGAAATAACACCTTTAACCTACAGAGGATGTAACAAAAGATTACTGAGAAGACTTACTCATCGTTATTCCTTTCTCCCTACCTGCAAATAAATTAATCTGTGAGCTGCCTTTAAATATTCCAGCTGTGCTCATGGGAGGTATTTACATACTACAGCAGTAGATACCATGTCAGGTAGGGGCTGGGTCATAGTCTTCATTAATTTGTCACCTGGATGACATATTTAGAATAACTGGACAGTGTCAGCAAAAACAAATGTTGGCTTTTTTTATCAACATCTCACTGCTTCCTCATTCTGCCTTCTTAATGAAGGCCCTGAATCTTATACTCAGGCTGTAAATTCTGTGGCACCATCTTCTGCCATGTTTTGGTACCATTCAGTCTACGGAAGCCTCAGCCCATGAAACCCCTCAGCACCACAGTAACACAGAAGGACATGCCATCTAGGACCTCTCAGCAATTCTCCCAAGACAAACTGGCCTTCGCTTCTACAACACTAGGCTCATCTTGGTATGACCTCCACTTTGAGATGCTCAGCATCCTGTATGACTAGATTCTGCATATAACCTAAATGCAAATAGCATACTACTATACTCTAAATAACATACAGCTTGAGTTTTAGCCCTCTCCACCTTTTTTTGATTTGTTTTGTTTTGCTATCAAAGCACAAGAAAAGTGGATTAATCCAGTCTTAATTCACATGAATACAATTCCTTCAGTGAACCTGTTGTCAGGCAGCTCAGAATTTCAAGTTAGGTGTTTTCTGTGTGTGGTACTATTTTTATCCTTTTAAGTTTGCTGCATGTCAAACAATGATTCTCCAGAGAGCTGACAAACCATTGTTTCCTCCAAAGTTGGGGCACTGCAACAACAACAGCGAGACAACTTCAGTTTTACTTGGCAAGGAGTTTGCCCAACTCAAACCGCAGTCCTCTGGGATGTCTTTGCATCACTTTGGGAACATTACTCTTCTTGCCCGAGGTCCAATGGTCACAGCATGAAAGGCCTTCTCTAGTGCTACCTAAGCTGGTGAGAACTCTTGGAAGTGATAAAAGACACGCAAGTGCACGCACAGAGATTAAAGATGCTATCACACCCTAGCAAACATATCTGGTACCATTCAAGCTTTTGTTCTGTTTGTTACATGCACATCAAAGCTGCGTAGCATAACAGGATTATTTCTTAATGGCTGAATACTGGCTTTTCTTCTCTTTCTTGACCTGCAGAAATGGGAGATTTGCTTGAGGTCCTCTCAGCATGCCATCTGCAGGGCGTCACATCTCCAGTTGTCTGCAGACAGCTGGAGGAAGCCTGGTTTCCCTTCAACAGTTCACACAGCAAGTTTGCAGGAGTCTTCTAAAGGAGAATGTTGCAGGGAGCTAAAGCATCACTCCAGGAGAACAGCCTCTAACACGTGCCCCTTCCTCAGTGGGCTACGTGTTCATGTTGAAGGGGTTTCCTGTGGGCAGAGTGCGCTTCAGGAACCAGGTCTGTGACAGGACAGAGCACAGTGCAGCAGTTGGAACACGTCCGACAAGATGCACGCATCCAGGGCGCTAAATGGACAAAGTCACTGAATCCAACCAGGCACTGAGGCAAAAGGGTCAGTAGAGGGCTCTAGCACTAGTGACTGCCAGGGCCGTGTTTATTGTTTTTTATACTACTCCTTTGATACCAGAAAGTAGGTTGCTTAATATTTTAATGGCTTTCTTCCACCACTGAAATTAATATTTCATTTTTAAGAATCTACATGTCTTCTCCTTCAGTTTTCTTTATCACTTTTAATAATTTTGATCATTTTTAGAGCTATTGCAAACCTGAATCTATTCCATATCTGTTCCATAGTTTGCCTGGAGGCCTCTCTCCACATTCAGGACTGCAAGCAGCATTTTTGAAAACATTCTCTGGACAATTAGAAGGTAGAAAACCCAGGCTAAATAAGACACACGTTTTTTTAGACCTTCATCTTAGCCTCTAAGGAATAAAAGAAAGTTTTAAAGCCAAAGGATATGGGATAACCTACTCGACCACAGTAAGCCTTTCATCAAAGTAAGGCTAAACAATCAGGTCCACAGTATACTGTACACACTAGTAGCTTAAACACCATAACTCTCCTCCAAATTCCACTGGTGAGCAAGGAAATTTTTACATCAGATCCAGTTCTTTTCTGCACTAGAAAAATCCCTGAAATAGGAATCCTGCAACTGTCAAAGCAGGACTTTTTGTTGAATACCTTGATACATACACCAAGGTAAGCCTGCCTACTTGAAAGTTTGTGCCAAGCCTCATTTCCACCTAAATTCATAATCTCTTGAGCAAGGCTAGAAAGTCATGCCTCTGACTAACAGGACAGCACAGAACTTGAAATAAGTGGCTGTTAAAATCATGTTAGCTCAGAGGTATAACACACACAACCGTCAGATTTGAGAAAACCTTCAATCCTGCTTCAGCTTTCAGAGAAATACAGTTTGTAAAAGCTGTCTGCAGTACAAATCATGCTCCATTGGTTTTGGGTGGGTTTTCTTCTTTTACATGTAGCAATAGAAGTATTCCGACTAATAACTGAACAGCCAAAGCAACAAAATGCCCTAGACAGGTATATTTTTCCACTGAATAAAGTAAAAGAAAAAAAAATACCTTTCCCTTGGAGTGTTAGGACAACTGGCACACTAAAGGAGCCAATGTCTCAGTCTTACATTTTACCCAGTATTCTGTAATAAAGTGTTATGTAATTCCAAGTAATTTATACTAGCGGAATGTAGGAGCTACTGCAAAACACTCAAGAGGATCAGTCAGAAATCTTCATGTGTGAGCACTTTTGGCAACTTGCAAATACTTTCCTGTCTCTGAAATTTATGGTTAATAATGTCAGTACCATGGCTCTGGCATGCATATACTCCAGTATTTCCAAACCTTTGGTTCAAAATAACTGTTTTTAATCAAGAAAATTAGGAGAATCATTTTAGCTAGTACTTTTTAATACTTTTGCGTAAATTGTTGTATTGCTTCAATATGAAACTTTCCAAAGCTCAGCACATATCTGTTTCACATTGCTCCATCTACAACCTGAAGGCCTGCAAAGAAGCAAACTTACCAGTGCCAAGAAGATGACACTATCACAATTAGTGATGAAAAAAGTGAGATAGGTAGTCATCTTCAGTATAAACAGTCAAAATATGCATTTGATTAACAGGAAACAAAGAAAGTGTGACTCAGTGTAGAGAAAACAAAGCTCTCCTTAAATGAGCACTCTAGTCCTTTTCCATCACAAGGGCTAAAATCAGACCCTTTCAAACGGAGTAGCCACCTCTCAGAGCTGGGTCTTTACCTGCAAGTTTTTGCTCTGGAACATACAGAGCTAAGGAGCAAGCGGTAACAGAAGCAGACCTCCAGGCAGGCGAGCATTTCCTCCACGTTTTCAGCTACAGAATTAATGCCTTTAATAATAACTCTCCAACCCCTGCTTTCATGAGTGCCTCAACCTTCACGGTTCACAGGGAAATCAGAGGTGATCAGGGTGCTGCCCTTCTCCCAACCACTCTTTTAAGAAATTGCAGGGTCAAGTACACAATAAAGCTTCTATATCAGCCACAGCAAAACTTACAACAATTCGATTTACACAGCACAATGGGATTATATACTAGACCTACCAAAAAAGTTACCACAACGAAAACAAAGCCAGAGTAGTAAGGAGTTTTGCAGGTCCCTTGGGACACAGGGACTTCTACAAAACCAAAATCCAAAGAAAACCTCCTTGGTATCAGTATATGCTATTCCGGTTCATACCTAGAGAAAGATTTCTTCGAGAAAGAACAGAGTAGATCTGACTTACTTGTCTAGAATGAAATACAAATCAAATCCTCCGTAACAGGCAGGACCACCATTCTCTCTCTTTCCACCTTGTCCATCACAGGCTAGCATAAAAGTTGCTAGGAAGAGACATTTGAAGCCAAATCTCAAGATGCTTTGCTTTGCAATGGCCATTATATCCACAGAGGAGGAGAAAAAGAAATCTCTTCTTCCAAGGCTCCTTTATTTCACAGGTTTCTCCACAAAAGCCATTCAATGACCTTTAAATGTATATGTGTATATTTTATTCCTTAAAACTCCACTTGTAACAGTTGTCCTCAGGAATTGCAAGACTTTCCCCCTTGTTTCCCTTGCACTTCTGTTTCTTGGTTTCAGATTTCAAGATGCACAATACTGTATTTCACTTTTTTTTTTTTTTAAAGGGACTTGACCCTCAGTCTTACTTGCAGCTCTCTGAAAGCAGCACCATTGTTTTGCAAGAGCAGGAGCAGCCTTCTAACAAATCTTGCTTTGTCACAGACTCCAGAAAATACAGGGAGGGTTTGAGGGTTTTTTTTCATTCCTTAATTATTATTGTTATTATTAAGGATGGGAAGTTTTACTTTTCCCTTAGCAAAAAAAAGCTCAGAGAATGCCACCTTGTGGCGAAAACTCAAGCTGACGGGAGTCTGATTTTAAGCACATCATTCGTGCACCGACTGTACTAAACATACCACAGCAGCTTTAGGTATGATCGTAGAAGTCGTTTTGCTTACAGCAGTCACACAGCACCACGCCGAGATATCTTTGTTTCCTACGTAGGCAACATCTGAGTTTGAAGACTTTAAAAAACCTGCAGTAGCTTCACAAATGTTAAAGTGACAAGCCACACCAGGTTTCATCCCTCGTATTTTTTCAGTCACAAGAAACATCAAGCAGTGTCTGTGCCTATGAAACGGGCTTCCCCCTTTTACCATCCTTAGCAAACTCATTTCAGCCACTAGAGCCTAAACCCTCCTCCTTCCAAGAAAACTTGCTGGCAAATTTAACTTCAACTACATTTGTATTTTTTGTCTCCTTCTACAAACAGCACCAGAAGCTCTAAAACCTGAACAGGACAGCTCAAAAGCATTGTCCAGTCAAAGCACCACCACCCCCATACCAACAGGAGCTAAAGTAGAGATCCCAGAAGCAGAGGCTTCTGGCCTTCCCTCTCAAATCCCCTCAGGTTGTAACACACCTGTTCTCTGAGTGTAACTGCTGCTTAGCAGAACAGCTTCAGGTGTTGCATCAAGTGCAGAGGGACCAGGTCAGCTTTCTGACGTGGGATGCAAGTGCACTTTAGTCAGGCTTTCAAGCTGTTCTTCATTGCCTAAAGAGTTAATTTTGTCTTTAAAATATTCTTAGCAAAAACAATCAATCTGAGGAAAGATCAGGAAGACCAGCAGGGTAAGTTTCAAGAGAAAATGACAAACAGCATGACGATAGACTTTTGACAGAAGTGGAAACATTGGCATTACAAATTAGTCGGGCACTTTGCTGCGTTGATGATTAAAATTTTGGGAGTGTTCTCCCTCCCACACCTGGCTATGCTCAGCAAGTACACCAGCTCCATCTCCTCTAATGTGAGTAATACAGAGAGAGACATGGACAAATGGTACCTCCTTGGTCCTGATGTCAAATCCTGATCAAACCTCAAGTGGAGATCCCTTGGAAGTTAAAGCTTCTCTAGGGCTAGACAGGAGCATGATCAGTTGTTTAATAAATGGATATTTTGGGCTTCCACACCTAAACTCAAGAGAAGTTGGGAGTGCAGGTGTGAGTCTTTCAGTTACCTCTTAGTCTGAAAGGAGAGTAGTAATACAGCTCCTTACTGCATAGGCAGAAGATCCATGTCAGGGAATCAGGCTTCCTACCATGAACAAAAATAAAGCACAATGTCAGAGAGGTGTATGAGAGGCTTTGCTGAGGTTGTTGTGATGCTTCCCAAACTGAGGGCTGGCACGTGCACCAGCCCTGGGTGGGCAGGATGTGAGGACAGGTGCTGCTTTTGGGGTCACTGTGAAAACGGGAGGAGCTGCCACCTCCTGGTCTACATATCTGGGTGATCTGGCCCTTCAGTACTGTGAGTTGGTGTCTAAGTGCAGGGTTGTGCTAGGTGAACAAGTAGGGTCTGGTGATTTTGAAGTGTTATATGGATGCTCTGAAGCAAAAATGTTTATAGTTATGAAGCTTGAATTGCCCAAACCCTGGGGTTATGCAATAGGTCAGTATTTGATTGCTGTACTGCCCTAAGGAAGGGGATGAGACTAGTGTGTGGATTCTTCTTTGGTATGTTAAAGTGAGTGGGAGGATGTAAAAATAGGAAGGGTAGAAGAAAAGCTTCCTTTCTGGGGACTGATATGCTGTTTTTGAGAAATTTTGGAAAAGTACTTAGGGCCAGCCTTAGACCTGAGGTATGGCTAGGACTCCTGCCACAGCCAGATAAAGTATCTCATCACTTGTCACTAGCTTTTGACCTGTGTCTGCCTAAAGATGAAAAGCAGATTGATTTCTTCCATTTGTCTCTGACTGGCCCTGAGATAAACAAATATGTAGAGGTTAGAAAAGAAAAAGGCTGTACCTCAGGAAAATATCTTTGGCCTGAAGCTAGCAGAGGGAAAGGAGGGGGAATGGAGGAAGAGATCAGATTCTATGTAGCTGTAGATTCAGGCTGACAGAAGGCCCAGGAAAGCTTGGGAAAAAGCCAAGGAATGAGGCATCAGATGAAGCTTAGAGCACTCTGAGATGGAGGTTGCTGCTGACAAAGTGAAACACCATGCTGTAACACTGACTTTCTTCAGGGCTAGTCCTCTTCATGTGTCTGTCTCACAAATGTGTCTGTTCATGATCTGGCGGTAATAGCAGCATCAACACTCTGAGAAAAGCAGCTCCATAAAAGGAAGCTCATGTGAGACACAGGACTGGAATTGTCCACAGGCACTGAAATGTCTGTCTGTTCCTCCCTCACTAAAAATGTTAGAAATAAAAATATTATGAATACTATAGGGTTTTGTGTGAAAGACCTAACGACTCTTGGAGAGACTGGGTGTGCTGTATTCTTTGTGCAAAAGAGATAAGAAGTAAAGTTTTAATTGCATACAGCATACATTATATATACATGCATAATACATTATATATACATGCATACATACAATAAAAAATGCTGGTTAAATTGCATACAGCACTTCAATGGTTAATTAAGCACCAACTGATGCCCTTGGTGTGTGACTGGAATTTGTATATGTAAATGATGGGGGAAGTGGTATCAGTAGGTTTCCTTGTTTTATCATCTAGTCCTTTACGCAACTTTTTTTGGAACTCACAGCTTGGAAGAAGCTGGTTCTGTCAGTCTGTGGTAGCAGAGGTGCTGCTGGTAGGCGAGGCATAGCACAGGGTGGGTCTGTGAGCACTCACTTGGGAGTCTGGGGGTGGTTCCCTTTGGCTCGCAAAGGTCTGATCTGGATGGTGGATAATGGCTTCTGTCAAGATCTCAAAATCGTGTTCGCTGGCTTTC
Source organism: Falco biarmicus (assembly GCF_023638135.1). Classification (NCBI taxonomy): domain Eukaryota; kingdom Metazoa; phylum Chordata; class Aves; order Falconiformes; family Falconidae; genus Falco; species Falco biarmicus. Next base: position 955,701 of record NC_079305.1, read on the forward strand.
ATGGCTCTGCAGGAAGCTGTTGCAGCACTGGATGGATAATCAAGATGTCACAAATTGCCTACACTGACCAATGTTATTATCACAAATATATTATCACTGCACACGAACTCCTTCCATGTCGTCAGTGTAGCCAGTGAGTTTAAGGACATGTCTTTATCTTCAAATGGTGTAATTCAGCACAGCCCTGCTAGTATTAGCAGAGCTACACTGTCTTATGTGGTATAGAACAGATGTCTCGGTATGAGTTGTCTGCCTTTACATTTCAGCTGTACAACGTGTAACTCCCGGCTGACACCCAGTGGCCAAGGAGGCTTTTTTCTTCCCTGGCTTGCTCTATTTTTTCAAGAGATCAATAACACCCTTGTCTCTTGCTTTTATGTGGTTTTGCCTTGCTTTGATTTTATTTGTGTCTCCTGCAACATGTAAGGCAGTATTGCGTCATTTTTCTGGTCATTACAGTTCATTCCACTGGTGTTTTTTTTAACAAGGGCTGCTATAGGTATGTAACCTCTTCCTGAAGAGGAATACTAAGCTAAGTATACAGATGAAAATATAATGCTTGTAATGTATTAAATAAAATAGGAGAAAATATGGTATAGGGAATATTTCTACCACAATCTAAAGAAGGCCATGCATTTGCCTGCTTTTTAATTTCTAAATTAAAGCCTAAAGCTGCCTAGGAGCAGGGGCGCAGCCAGATGAGCTGTTGTCCCCTTTGGTTAGTGCCGTAGGAAAACAGGGCTGTGTAATAAGGCTATGCACATCCTGGCAACCTTCCCTCCTCTGCTCAGCATCACATCTATATTGCTTTTGTTTGCCTTTAACCATTTCCAAGCACTCTGCCAACACTAGAGCATCCTTGCAGCACCTCTGCAGGTGTGTCTTTTGCATTCACTTACAGCCAGAAAAAATGCAGCCCAGTTTACTCAAAGGGGCATCTATCATTAGTGGTATTTTTCTCTCTAATTGAATTTAGACAAAGGTGATCAGCCTGGTTCCCACTGATCTGGAGTTTGGAACAAATGTTGAGGAAATCATTGGAGGTTTCCAGTTTTCAGCATTTCTGAAAATTGGGTGGCTGACTTTGACCTCTCTTCTTAAATGAAATCACTCTGTTAAAAGTATTTTCTAAGAACCTGAGCTCAAAACTCTGAATGCTCTAATGACCGAGTTCAAACCACAGCATAGGTGCCTGGATTCTCAGTCCCCTGTGACTCACAAGTCCATCCAATTTGATCAGATATTTAGACAGCAGTAATTAACCCCCTGAAGAAATTAAAGTTCATGAATTTTGAAATAATTAAGTCCAAAGTAACAACAATTATCTAGAAACATGCATTTAACTTTTAGACAGCAGTAATTAACCCCCTGAAGAAATTAAAGTTCATGAATTTTGAAATAATTAAGTCCAAAGTAACAACAATTATCTAGAAACATGCATTTAACTTTGAGCAAGTGAATATGCAAACAGCACTGATGAAGCACTGTTTGTTTAAATGAATATTAGGATCTTCTGCAGTTTGGTTTCCACTGGTTCTAAGGCAAAAGGATAAGCACACACGCCCAGCAGGAGGGAGCAGAGCTGCACAGAATGCAAGATTCAGATTTACTGACTGAATTTCACGTAATCCTATGGGATTTAAAAACAAATCCTAGGGTGTTGTTGGCTTTGCAGTGTCTGACCTGCCTTTTTCAAAGCGCTGTAAACATGGAGAATGTGACCATTTATCTATGAGGCAAGACATTGTATCTTAACTGATCCTCTTCTTCCTCGAAGACTTTTGTTGGAAGGAGTTAGTTATACTGATGTGTGCTCCAGCCTGGAGTTTGGACTGGAGTGATGAAGGGAAAACTTCTCCCTCTTCAGCCTGCACCGTGTTGTCAAATTATCCTGCTTCTAATCACGCCTACAGATCTCCTTTGATTGAGTATTGCCTACTGTCTTCAGTACTGCACTTATTAGCACATGCTTTAGATTTTATGGGACAAAATGCGGAAGAGTATATGCAGAGTGCAACTGTGATTCTTTAAAATCCCAAATCATTGCATATCAGATCCTGGAAGATGGCTTTGTGGACATCCACCATGCACTGCTCTCTGCCATTAAATGTCACCTGCCGGACCACTGTAACCTGCCTCTGTGCGGGAGGATGGCAGGGGCTGGAAGATTTGTAGTGAGGTTGTTCTTGCTGTTCTTCAGAACTCTCATCCCAGCAGTGTGAAGCAAATGTGTACATATGCTGTGGGGGTGTGCTGGCAGGCAGAGACTCTAGGCTGGGGTAACAAGACCTATAACAGCTCCAACAAGCAATAAAGTTTCTATTGAAGCATCAGATTTATTTGAGGCCTTGCCTCAACTTTGTTTCTTCAGACTGCTTGTACTACAATTTTGCAGTAAGCAAAAGACGGGTATTTTTGTTGCTGCTGGGGAGTTTCTTTAGTTTGCTAGGTGGCTGAAGTTTCCTTTTCTTTTGCTTGTGTATGTTTGGTATTAAAGAAGCACATACTACTACTAAAAAGTTTTTTCCAGTCCCTGCTGGAAAGGGAGTTAAAGAAATGCCAATATGAAGGCAAAGCGGGGCATGACAAAAGCTGAAAGATTTTGTTAGGATACTGTATGATGACTAAAAATAAGCAAAAATCCCTCCTAAACTTCAGTTCTTCTTTCTGTCATATTTAGCCTCAGCCTGAGCAAAATGAGAACTGATGGTGTGTGAAGGAATTAAAAGAGCTTGTGTAATACCAAAAAGGAAGGAGACTAGCAGCAACAAACTACTGTCTGTCTCCTCTGCTAGGACTGATGTATGCTAATCCAGATAATTCCGATGCTTTTGCCTGAGATGTGCCTAAGTGAACTCCATATCCTTTCAAACTGCTCACAGAATAAAGCCTCTGGGGATCAGTGAGAGGGAAATAGAAACTGAGGGACATTGCATGGCTGGTATTCCTCTTAAAGACAGATTTGTATTCACCTGGATAACCCAGGCCACCCTGTCCTTTTTGTTAGAACAGAAGAGCTCAATCTTATTTTTAAAAGCTTTGAGCAACAGTGACCTTGCCTTGCTGGAAAAAAAAAAAAAAAAAAAAGTACTTTAATTCCCCTTGAAACTTCTCTACTCTCAAATGTTTGGGACTGGCTTCTTAGTCTCTAAAGTTTTGATTCTTCTATGACAGTGGCTTGACCATGTAACATATTTGAGTTTAGGTGTCCGCTGCAGGATCAGGGAGGTGAAAACCGTTGCTGGGTGACAACAGTCCCAGATAAATGCATCCTTCAGTCCCCACTTGTTCAAAAAAAAAGGTTAACTTTGTAACAGCAAGTTTCATGCTGGATCACAGTAGATAGGGGATTGTTTGTCTTCAGCCTAGCACTGACAAATCTGACATAAACACTTTGTCAAATGCCCTTGTTAATTCAGCAGAAACATTACTGTATTCCTAGCTTGATTCATGTCAAATTTATACTACTGGAAGAGTGGACATACAGACACTCCGAGACTAGTGATCAGTAAAGTGCAGACTCTTTCTACACGTCCCTGGCAGCATAAATGGAATAAATCTTTCATCTCCTTTTATGGTGCCATTGCAGCGTTATGGAAGAAAAACTAAGCCTGCCTGTTTTTCATCTTCAAGGCAGAGTTAGAGGCATTTGGGAGGAGACAGCTGGGAATCTTGCACTGTCTTACGTGGATCAATAATTGTGTTTATATTGCATGTGCATCTTTGAAGCAAAGCTCCACCCACCAGAGTGTTCAATGGGATACCTCTAGCCAGTCCTTGCTATGCACTGGAAAAAAAAAAAAAAAAAAAAAAGGACTCTGTTTTAGCAACAGAACAACTCTGTAAATCCTACAAATTACACTCCTCTTCCCTTGAAAAGGGCAAATTTGTTGCATTGTCCTTCTTTCTTTCTACCTTTCAGGCAACATGAATAAAGATTTTTCATGCGAGACATCTTTCCCTGAGAAGGGAAAGGACGTTTTAACTCTGTATGCCTTATCTGTACTGTACACACACTGGCGCTTGCCCACCCCTGCGGGTGTGCCCTATGTTAAGAGCAGACTTTTTTAAAAGAGCATTTGAAGGGCTTAAGAGGGGTACAAGACATGCAATCAAAATATTTTTCTGGATGGGTTCACAGATGATAAAGAGTATAGGAATAACAAACTACCCAGAGTTCATTGATGCTAAACGTCTTTAATTGAAAGATACGGTCACCAATTGATCTGTTTCAGCACCTGAATCATCAAGAACAAAACTTTTGAAGAGGAAATGTGAGGGAAGAACAGTATCACAGTTGGCTTTGTGCAGCAGCTATTAGGCAGCTGTGCTTAGTTCAAGAAAGGCAAGATTTTCAGGCCTACGTATTGGCGTGACAGTAGCTGAAGCCCAGATGTTGCAGGACACCAAGTTTAACACATGGTAGTCTTTGACCTATGTGTATTGGGGTCCTTTAAATACAAGAAAAGAAAAATAAATTACCCTAAGGTCATACCTAAGATGGTGTTAAGTGATCTGTGCATTGATTGGCAGCCTTAATACCCAGCATACTGCACTTGCATTTTTAACCAAACTGAGCCATCTCAAGTATCAAAGCCACTATCAAAACAAGCAACTAGTAGGTGGAAATGCTGCTGTGTCAGAATGCAACATCCTGTGCCTGATCTGTAGAGCTCTTTCTCATGACAGTGTTTACAGACAATCAGCTTGCGTTAGGGCTCAGAGTACTTTGGCGCTTCAGGATTAACTCCTCTTAAGTAAAACTTAGTTCCTTTATAGATATTTTAAAATAATTTCTTTTTTTCCCCCCCACAGTACAAGAAATTACGTTGCAAGTCATCAAAATACGATTATGGCACCTGCAGCAACACACCTGATGTACACTAGTCTCCATAGCAATAGCTGGCATTCCACAACAGTGCATTCTTATTGCTCAGTTTTTAATAATTGCTGCAATAGAAATATTTGATATGTATGACTGAAAGATTCTTTTGCAGTCACCAAACGCAACTGGATCTTTAACTGAAAAATTAATGAGCCCAAAGACATGCTATTCAATAGTCTTTTGGTTTTCCAGTACAGAGGGGCACTCTTACACTCTACACTGTTAGCACATATTTCTCTGCATCAAATGGTTATGCTAGTGCTAGTCAAGAGGCCCTATCCAGCTTTGATGTTATCAAAGGATCTTACAAAGTGTAGGTCCTTAAACTCCTAGGTAATGTGATCATTTCACCTCTGAAAAACCTATAGGGAATGAAGCAACTTGGCTCAGTACTGTGAAACACAAGTGTTTGTTGGGATTCCTTGGTAAACGTACCAGCAATCTCTGAACTGAAGGACAGTGGTACTCAGGACTACCTTTTTTCTTTACCTTGCCATTACAGATGAGGTCAATCTGAAAAATTCTGGGCCAAAATTTAAGCAACCTTAAACTTTACTAAAAGGAGTAGTAAAGGTTTGGATCAGATCATCTACAGAGGTGGTGACTCAACACTGCCCCAGTCCTGAACCCTTTGTGCAACTCCTGAAGTTCTTGATTTGTGTCCATCTCTAGTTGAAACAACAGCAGCATTTGCATATTATTCCAAAGGAAAAAAAAAACAACCCCCCCTGGTTAGTTACAGACATAATTAATTTGCTTGCACTCACCACGAACTTCACAAGCAAGGTAGGTGGGGACACCTCTGCACATCATGAAGAAGTCAAATCCATAAGACTAGAGGTTATAGATGAATCTGCTGTAGATGAATGTCATCTCCTTTGCAGGTGGTCTTTCACCTTTCAGGTTCTAAACATCAAATAACATCATTCAGCAAAATCAGTGCCTGGATCCATTTAATGCTATGCATATTCCTATTTCTGGAATGATGACTTGGTGCTCGGTGGTTTACTCAATTGTATTTAGTACAGTCTTTTAACCTCCTGTGTGACTCAGGGACCATTAGCAAGCATTGAAGACAGCTCCTATGACAGATCTTTCTACAGGAGTCAAGGTGGAGGGAGGTTAAAGAGAACTGGAAACTCCATTAAACAGCTGAACAAGAGGGATACTGCAGTCGGTATTTTAGCACAGACCTCCCACAAAAGTATTTCCTCAGTCACTAACCTCTTACTCTAGAGGTACTTGGGTGTAACATGGAAGCATGGAAGGAGAAGTCTATTCATTCAGCCTTCTAAAATGGGAACCAAAGAGGGCAGCAGCACCACTTGGCAGATACAAATCATTTTGGTGTGAATGTTAAGTAGGGCTTACGACCTCTGTGAGAGTGTTTTAGTGGGACATTTTTTTCTGAACTGCTCCAGAGTGCTTTGTTTCAAATGAATTTCAAATATATTTTCCTACTTAAGTGCCCTGTTGTCTGGACACCTATATTTTCTCTTACGACCTAGGCTTTCTGCTGGTTTGTATCTCATTATTCAGCTACAGCCACAGAACACCTGCTCTGGCTCATACAATTAATATGGAGGAAAGGCAGCTGAATATAGAGATGCTCTCTTCTGCCCTAAAGGAAAATGGAAGTCTGAACAACAGCATCTGCAAAGCAATGTTCCGAAATGAAAAATGTAATTTCATATTGAAATGACTCAGGACTATTTTTAGATATTGCTATCCAAAAATAATTGATGCCATTGAAGGTTTCCTAATATAAGCTGTTTCTTAGCAACCTGCAGACCTAAACTTCCTCAGAGAAAACATACATAGAGAGGAAGGGGGAATGATGCACCTACTCTTTTTTCTTTTGAAAAACCATCCCCATGGCAAATTCCCAAGCCACATTACTGTTCAGAAAAACAAAATCCTACCACTTGTGAAAATCTTATCCTCTCAAAAAAGAAAAAGCACAGCCAAACAGCTTGATGAACTCCAGGGTCAAGACCCACTTAGCGGGGATGACTGGGATTGACACAGGCTTTCAAAATTATGGTGGAATTCCATTAGAGGGTTCCTGAAAGCCTGCTCCCATATGCTTCCTTCTTGCTGGTAAGCAAGGAGTTGAGAGAAGCTTCAGGGGGCACAGAGATGCACCTTAATACAAGCAAGCCTGGAACTACAGCTAGAAATGAATGGTTTTACTCAAGCCTGTACTTATGTAACACTCCCCTTTTTCTTCCCCACCGTGCCTTCTTGCCCTTTAAAGCCAGGATTTTTATAAGGACTCAGTTCTCAGACTTCAAGAGAAGCCAGCACCAACAGAAGGTTACTATGCCAAGATTAATTTTTTTTAATGTCTATGCTAATTCTGTGGGCTGAATTTATGCTAATATTCTGCTTAGTTCTTTTGAAAAAGTTTTGAAAGCTTGAAATCTTAAATATTTTTTTTGTTACTGGATTATTCATTCTTCCTCAAGTACAGCTGTCTAAAAAAAATAATTTTTTTGCCTGCAAAGAATGTAAGGTTATGAAGAGTACCATGCCAAAAGTCTAAAAACTTTAAACATAAAACAGTATTCAAAAGCAGTCAATCTTATAATGTTTTAAAAGAATAAATAATCCAAGTTATCTACAACACTGAAAAAACATGAAAACCCTCCACTGCAAGTATCTGAAACAGGGTATTCTAACTTTTCAAAGGTTTGGAATTATGTTAATTTAAAATGTAATTGAAATAGATACAACTTCATAATCAATGGTGTGATCTAAATGGCTTTTAAAGTAACTGTTGGTTTAAAAGCTTTTGAAAATAGCAATGTCTCTGACATCGGTTTACTTTGCATTACTGTACAACTTTACAAGTAACTACTCCTTTTTAATCTTACCCTGCTCTCGGGACAGTTCAGGGAGTGCATACAAGCTGGGGATCTCATTTCTGTTCATTGTGGAAATTATGCAAATTCTCTCTGGCAGCACTTTGCTTGCAATAAGGCCCTGTAAAATAAAGTTATTGACAACTAGGAATTCAGGTTTTCCATAATTCAGACTAGAATAAAATCTGTGTTAAAAAAGCAATAAACACCCTAAAACTTGGACTCAAAATGTTACAAGTCCTGTGTTTTGGTCAGCTTTATGGAAGCTCGTCTCCTTGTACGTTTTCTGAAAAAGCATGCTCCTTACTACTTACCATGCTGTAGTTCCAAATGGTTTTCCATGACTTCTGCTCATTCTTTTGCTCAATAGTTGCCACGTGTGTTTCCCTGGTGATGGTCAGTTTGGTGGCCTCCAGCAGCAATGACTTGTGTATTTCCATCTGCTGAAATTAGAAAACAAAATTAAACATCACTTTTCAACTGGAATCTAGCATGTGGGGTTTTTTTATAAAAAAAAAGGGGGGGGGGGGGTGTTTAATATATATAAAAATAACTCCTGACCAGTGCTGCAAGTGTGATATTATGTGAAATTCTGGTCTCAGTTTCACTGAGTCTGGAAGTCCAAAGGGCCACTTTTGATACATAGCCTTACACCAAAGGGTAGTTATAATCTTGGTTCTTCACAAGTTAACTGCGCTTGTATGGATTTGTGTGGAGAAAACCCTAGGTTTATGCGGGTGCTCCTTGGGGAGTAGTCGGCACTCACCGTCGCCCACCTGTGGCGCCACTGGGCAGAGGAGAACAACCTGAAGCAAAACCTGGAGAAAATTATGCAACCCGACAGGAATTAACTCTTTGCTGAAGGAACAAAAGGCCTTGGCTCTGCTGAGGGGCCTGCTGCGGTGTCGGGCGGGAGGGGCCTGAGGCGCCGCTGGGCCGTGGCGGGGACACGAAAAAAGGCGGGAAAACGCCGCTGAGGCGCTGGTGGCGGGAGCTGGGGCCGCTCTGCCTCAGTCATGGTGGCCGCAGCACCCCTGGCACGTTTATGCTGTTCCAGCTTTATTAATTTACAGCTGTTGAAGTGTTGTGGGTTTTTTCCCGAAAGACTGGTGTTATACCTCTGTCGATGTCTCAAATTAGAATATCTATTTTGGTGTTAAAAAAAAAATATTTTTCCTCACAAATCAGATTCTTTCCGCATCTTGAATTTGTCTTAAATATGTGAGGGTATTCAAATACATTTATTAGTTAATATTATGGCTTTTTAATTATACTCAAGTCACTCTTTTTAACTTTTTTTATGTCAATACAGTTTTTCAGTTTTGCAGTTTTTTATATTCTGCCTGCAGTGTGGTAAGAGAAAAAAAGGGCAGCAGGACTTAAGATAAAATCTTGTCACTTTGTAATGCTGAGGGGTTGCCTTCAGAATTTACATTACAATTTTAACTAAGTTAGGGAAGGTGAAGATCTGGTATTTTCCAGACAGCCCAAGTTACCAAAGTGATCATTGAAGATCATGGAAATTGTGGTCAGCGATAAAGATCAGGCCTCATCCTTCTTGAGAAGGATCATTTCTTGCAAGGTAAGCAACTTTGATCTTCTGCACTGTAAAGAATATATATATATATCTTTGTACTTACATGGACATTTTGAGAGTTGCAGTATTGACATCTCTTCAGACTCACTGGAGTCAGCTGTCATGTTTCTACGTGGCAGTCTCTTTTTGAGTCTTGTTCTCTTCCCAATCAGTCTAAACCTGAAACAATTTAAATTTGAATAATGAACATTGTGAAATGTAATGACATCCAAATTACATCAAGAAAACTGCCAAAGCGTAATATTGAAATTAAATTCCTTGGATCTGGAAAAAGCAAATACTTTGCTTTGTTGGTTTGGTAGTAGTTCTGCATTTTCTGTAGTTGGAAATGTTACTGTAGGACACAGTTAATTTAAGCTATTCACAGAATATAAAAAGCTTGGAGATTTATTAAGCATCACAAATTGTAATACTGTAGTAAAAATAGGAATCAGTGTGAAGTCAAAGTAGTTTTGTGAGAAGCTGGACCTTGCTGCAAATGTTTTGCGCCCTCTTGTTGAAATTTTATCCTTAAATGAGACTGTATGGGAGCAGGCATCATCCCTCGCTGGAACTGTCTGTGCCCTGGGATTCCCTGCCAGGGAGGCTCTGGGGTCTCTGGTCTGAGCCCACCAGAGGGTCCCTGTTTGCCTGCAAGGCTGCTGACCTCTCTGCACGCTGTGCTGTGGCAGCTGGGGCTCTCCATAGTCCCTGCTCAGGTCAGATCGCGGCTGCCTCAGGGGATGTGAAATCATCTGTTACAGAGTCTGGCCCGTAGCCTTCAAGGGCTTGAAGGCCTCAGAAGGATGTTTCCCAGTGACACATGATAGGATAAACGAAGAGGGCTGTGCCTGTTTTATCTCAGGGAAAATGCGGTGTAAAGTTGCAGAAGAAGGGAAGAGATTCTCTCCAGAAACCCCAGGCAAGTTGGACAGGAACTTTTGTTTAAATACTGCAACTGCATATGGTTGCCTTTTTTTTTTTTTTTTTTTTTTGAGGGGCTAAAATATTTTTGGGTGCAGTTTTGATTTGGTTTTATTGTCAGTTAACTATTAAATACACAAAAAACATTTTCCTCAACAGAACAGGCTGCTGCATCCTTACTGAGAGTAATCCTTGACTTGCTCCTGAATGGGTGAAGTGTAGCTTAGAGTTACTCCTTCCAAAGTCCAGTAAAAGGGCCTCTGATTAAGGAGGGAAGGTGAAGATCTTGTTATTTTCCAGAGTTACTGAAGAGATGAAGAGACTAGTCCCAGCCATTGTGCCTTAGTTTTGGCCTATGATTTGACTTTTTCAAATTTCCAACTTTTAGTTCGTTAGGGTAGGCTTTTTTGCTTCCTATGATAAACATCAATAAACCACTGTTAAGTAACATCTGTCTTCAATTCCAAACTGCATTTAATACACTTACTAGTTCCATTATCTGCAGCTTGATTTCTGGGTTGATCAGAGCGATAGTGCATCTGTTTCTATTTGGCCAAATTGCACTGCTATGCTTGATTTTAAAATAAAACGTTGTAATACTTGGTTAATAAGAAGTTAAAATAACTCAGCTACACTTATTTCTATAAACCTGGACTTCAAACTGTATTATCTTAAATATGGTTAATGCAGTAGATACAGCACCATTTGCTTTTAGTAGTGATGAATAATTTCTTAATGCGGCATGTGAAATCTCAGTGGGAAAATTGTACAGGATGAGGTGTAAATGTCAAGATCGGGATTTTGCAAGAACGCTAGTTTAGCATATTGTCTTTGGAATTGCTTCCACTTTTTTTTCAAAGGATTTGTAAAAATACAGTGCAGACCAATGTAGGTTGATGATCAGTTTTACTGAGACCAAATAGCCTCCACGGAGATCAGAAGAAGAAACAGATTAATGATTGAAAGTGTGATCCAGAAGAGATTATGAAGGAGAAAAAACTTGTTAGTGCGTACACAGTTCTATAGATTTTCTTCCTCAAAACTTTTATCAGGAATAGTTAATCACAGTAATAGGAAAAACAGTTTATTAATGTTAACTTTCAGGCATGAAACATCTTGCTTTAAGAAGTTTTATCCTGAAAGAAAAGGAAAAACTGATTAATTTGGACTGAGAAAACAGGAGAGCCATGTAGCTGAAATTCTTCCAGCTTAATGTTGGAAATGTACCAGGAAATAAAAAATTAAAAATTGAGCTGCGCTTTCCTAAACTTACGCTACAAGCAACAGTTAGTGCAATCTTTTTACACAAATCTAATGTGCAAATTTGGGTTTGAATCTCAAAATCGTGCCATAGCAGGATCCATGGTAGCTAGGTACTCTACATGCATGAAGTTGCCTAAAAACTTCAGGATTGTATCAACAGCTAGAGCCCAAACCTTCCTGAAAAAGCCTGGTCTCCAGGTTGTACGCAGACAAGTGACAGACCTGCTGTTCTTCCGTATGTACACATTGACTGATCTATAAAAAGTCATAGGAAACCACAGGATTTCAATAATTAACTTGCTGATCTTCACTTAAGTATTTTTCATCCTTATTTGTAATCTTGTTAATCTCTATTTTGGCATACAAAGCACTGTGACTATTATACTCACCAGCAGTTTGGTAAGCAAAGAAAGAGGGAATTCCCTTGCACAGAGCTTCAATGAGTTTTCCATATCTGTGCAAGTTTTGGAGCTTATGTGTTTGAGATAATGAAGCGATCCCCTCTGGGTGGAAGTTGATGAGGACTGGGTCCCTAAGCATCAAAGAAACAAACCTAGAAAACAGCATGTAGAAAAAACAAAAATGGAGTTCAGAATCTGTATGCACATCTTTGATAGTGGAGAAGGGGTTATTCAAGTGCAGTGCAACTTTTCAAAGACTGAACTTTTAAGAGTGACTAAGCCCTGCTGTGAAACTTCTCTTCCGTTCTTGGAGCCTTTTCTCTGTGTGTGTCAGGAAGTACATTTCACAGGGAATTGGTTAGGTTTCTCACCACCTTTGTTCACCATCCTACCTTGTGTCCCTGAGGTGCTGCAGGAAAGTTTATGAGGCAAAAACCTGATTGCCTATTTTAATGAGGCAGGTGTTTTTTGAAAATACCTTGGTTGCAACACAGCCCTATTAAGAAAAAAAGACTTTTTTGTTGCAAATGATATACAGTGAAAGATAAGTGGATTGTCAGAGAGAAGCACTAGTTAAAAAAAAGGGCTTTATACAGTACAAATAATCATAGGGAAGGAAAATGTGGGGGTTTTCTGTTAGATTGTCTAGGTAAATGTGTCATGGAGGCTGACAAGGGATTTTGGTAAAAGGCAAAGTAAATTGCCTTCTCCAGTAATGCCACATGTCTGAGATGTTATACAGCTTAAGTCAGATGATGCAATTCACTGCTGAAAACACCAGTGCAGCATGCAGTACAGCAGAAACATTAAAAGAGTTAAATGAGAATGTTTTTAAGCATCTCCTCTAAAATCTTGGTTGAAGGTTAGGTGTTTTTCAAAAACCTTTTGGCAGTTTTCCATATTTTTTTGAGCAATGGTGACAGCCACTTACAGTCTTGACATCCCAGACAGATTCCCAGTTCTCGGAGCTCTCCTTTGAGTCAGGACTGACCCCCGTGTCAGAGTGGTGTGAGTTTTCTCTGTGGTGCTCTTTAAAGTTTGTCTTGCCATTCTGATTTCTGGAAAAGCTTAAAGGAGGTAAGGGTTTAGCATTGTGGATTCCCAGTATTTCGTTCAATAAAGCAATAGCTCTAGTAACAACCTTTTGGGAAATTATTGCTCTTAGACATCATAGAGTTATTTAGATTGGAAAGGACCTTTATGATCGAGTCCAACTGTTAACCTAACACTGCCAAGTCCTTTGCTAAACCACGTCCCTAAGCACCACATCTATGTGTTTTTAAACACTTCCAGGGATGGTGATTCCACCACCTCCCTGGGCAGCCTGTTCCAATGCTTCACCACCCTTTCAGTAAAGAAATTTTTTGTAATATTGAATCTAAACCTCCCCTGGCACAACTTGAGGCTGTTTCCTGTTGTCCAGTTGCTTGTTACCTGGGAGAATAGACTGACACCCACCTGTCTGCAACCTCCTTTCAGGTAGTTGTAGACAGCAATAATGTCCCCCCCTCAGCCACTGCCTCTCCAGGTTAAACAACCTCAGTTCCCTCATCCACTCCCCATCAAGACTTGTGCTCCAGCCCCTTCCCCAGCCCCGCTGCCCATCTCTGGACACGCTCCAGCACCTCAATGTCCTCTTGAAGTGAAGGCCCAACTGAACACAGGATTCAAGGTGCGGCATCACCACTGCCAAGTACAGGAGGACGATCGATTGATTGCGGCCCTTGTGCTGCTGGCCACGCTGTTTCAGATACGAGCCAGGATGCTGTTGGCCCCCTTGGCCACCTGGGCACACTGCTGGCTCATGTTCAGCTGGCCGTCAGCCAGCACCCCCAGGTCCTTCCCCGCAGGCAGCTTCCCAGCCCCTCTGCCCCCAGCCTGTAGCGTTTCGTGGGGTTATTGTGACCCCAGTGCAGGGCCCAGCACTGAGCCTTGTTGAACCTCATCCAGCGGCCTCTGCCCATTGGCCCAGCCGGCCCAGACCCCCCTGCAGAGCCCTCCTGCCCTCAAATGGATCAATGCTCCTCCCTGACTTGATGTTGTCTGCAAACTTATTAAGGGTACACTCCTTCTCCTCGCTCAGATCGTTGATAAAGATATTAAACAGAGCTGGCCCAGATACTGAGCCCTGGGGAATGCCACCGGTGACTGGTTGCCAGTTGGATGTAACACCATTTGCTATCACACCTGGGGCTCAGCCATCCAGCCAGCTTTTAACCCAGCATAAGAGTACACCCATCAGGTGTACTGAGATCGAGTTGAAGAGGAGATAATTTCTGGCCTTGGAGGAGGTCTGGGAACCTGTTAGTACTGTTGTGTCAAACCTTACACTCAGGTTTTATCTAGCCCTGGTTTTCATCTGTCTGATGCATCCACCTTATGAAGGCAGACAAGCTTTAACATTACTGCTCTATTCCCCCTGTACTGAATGTCTCTTAGACCAGGTGGAAAAAAACACAGTTTCATTTGAATACTGGAGAATTTCCTTTAAACGCTAAACTGGATGTCCAGAGTCAAGCTTGCAAGAGAAATTTCTAAGAAAAGTAGAATAATTCCTTATTGTTCTTGCCCCTGCAGGAACTTGCCAGCAGAGAGTTATTTACAGTATTTCACTCTTTTGTGGTCAGGTCCTTCATGCTGGTATTTGTTTCTCTCCATACACACAATTACTTTCAGTGTTTATGCTAATCTCAAGACAGACTTTGCTGATTTCCTATCTAGCAACTGTCTTTTTCCCTTGATATATCAAGCACTGAAATATATTTGGTATAAAAAGCCCCACAGTTTCCTGCTAAGTATCAGACTTTGAAATACAGCTTCACTTGCAGAAACGTGTTTTTCAGAGGCTATAGCTAAAGGTCACTAGTTCTTACGGCAGCGGTGTATAATTGCATGTGGCTCATACGTACACCGTTAGCAAGAGCTGGAGTCGGGAAAGGTCCTAAGAAGAGAAGCAATCAGAACCTGAAACAAACATTTGAAATCCACATTTTAACATTGTGATTGCTTATCTTGCATCAAGTTATTTGCTGTGTTAAAATAATTTTGTTTTCCTATTTAATTTTGTGTACATGCTTAGCATTTTTCTGAAGTGGAGTTTAACTGAAGAGTGTTAAAATATGCAGGAGAATTTTTTGTTAATGGGCTTACATGAGATCATCAATTCATATAAATTACTCCTAACCTCAGCAGTATACTTTGCACAGCTAAGAAGTTCATGTAAACAGAGTGGGTTTTAAAATATGTCCAGCCCCAGTTCATTAAACTCCTTGGAAAAAGGTAGCCTGAAATCTTTTAATTAAAAGCATGAACTCTTCACCTTGAGCTTTTGATTTTAGACATGGAGCAGACCCATGAACTGTGCATGTGCAGCTACTGTGAAAAGTTGGCATGTGGGAGCACAGTACAGCTCTGTACTTGGAACACAGCAGAAAGGGAACTTGAGCATCCTCACAGTAGTTCTCATGCCTCTGAATACAGGGCTAATAGTGTAAGGGTAGGCACAATCATTTTTGTTCAGAAAAATGTAATGTTAAGTACTTTGTTCTATTTTATATTATAAAATAATACAGTTTCAATGACTCATGCTTCTTGTTGCTCAGATTTGTCAAAACTACTGCTGATATATTTTGGAGAGATTTAATATTGTTATGATGCTAAATTCTTTTGTGGTAATTATTGTGAACAATTATTCTCTTGAAGACAAACCCTCTAATATTGAATTGGTCACAAATTTTATCTACTTCAAAGGAGGATTTTTATGAGAAATATCCAAGTGTGACTCAGAGTATTTAGCACTAACATTTTGGGATTTATCCTGCAACAATTTCAGCTTGCTGTAAATACACCTGCTTCACAGTCATGCACTTGGAGTCTTTCATTTGTCTCATGGTTCTTCTCCTGCACTCTCATCAGACAGCTGTGCCATAACTTTATATAACTTGCAGAGACCATTGACTTGCATCTGAGTTGTGGGTGAGAGAATATTGCCCTTTCAACATTTCACTTGTGCCTCTCGCCCTTGTAACGGAGCACTTCTCTCTTTCAGATTTGAGTAGGCCTATGAAGGCACTGCCAAAGGTGAAATTTCACCCATGCAGTCCTGACCTATTTGTCATTTTTACTCTGTAATCCCTACATAAATCAGTAATAGTTTGCTAGGTACCAAGAAAGAGTAAATTAATTTTAAAACTGTCCAACCTTAACACTTGTATGAGAAAATGACACATATACTTCCAGTGAACTTCATTTTGATGGCAGGCGAGGCAAGATCTGCTGGTAATTGATGTGTACTCTTACTTTTTATACAGTAATATCCCAAAGTTAAATCTTAAAATGGGTTTACCATGTTGGCACATGCCCTGTGTTCACAGAATCGTGACGGGTTTCCTGGGCAAGTGCTCTGATAAGAGGGAGGCTTTGATACCAGTGTGACTGAATTCATTACAGAGGAAGGTGAAAGAAAATTTGCCATGACAAGTTCAGTATATTTTATAGTAACTTTTAAATGAGGGGAAAAAAAAATTCAGAACCAGAGAATAGAAACCTAATAAGATTTGTAGTTATGCTTCGTGTCTACGTGGCACAGGACTCAGCCTGATATCCATATATCCACAGCTGATACTATCTTTTAAATCAATGGAGGTGGTAATCTTCCTATATTAGATGTTAAGTCAGTCCCCAGAAATCATGAGCTTGGTTCTCAATCACAGAAATTACTGATTTCTTTCATTAACCTTCCTTTCTGAGCCTGTTCAGTTAGGATCTGCTTCCCAGTCTTCAGGCATGGCCTCTGTACTCATGAGAGTAGTACCTGGTTATGGACTGAGGGCAGTTCTAGAAAGGGGCCACAAACTAGAGAATTTTATGTCAACTATTGTTTAGAAAGCAGATTTTACTACTTCTCTGAATTTGACAATTATGTACAGAGCCACAGCATAAGAACTTATTTGCCTTGTTTGTTGCAAAAACTTTGAAAAATGTTTAGGTTTTTTAACTGGGCAGCACAAATGTCCAAGTCTTTTTGTCCAACAATATTGTCCATTGCTGTTTAATAATCTAAGATAGATAGACAGATATATCTCCACAGATAATTTGGATTTGTTTCTTAGCTGTGCCTCTTATAGAAGCAGCACTTTCAGAGGTGCTCATTTAACTACTCCAGAAGTGCTTATTTAATGCTTATTCTGTCAGTCCCTCTGTATACCGCGTGCTTTACTGTAGTTCACTGTGGGTTTGCACACTCAAGTTTCCTTTGCATTGCCAGAATGGCATGATGGGGACTCACTCAGTGTCATTATGAACTGTTGTTTTGAACTAGATTCTTTACTGTCGTCATTTGCTGAGGATCATTGCTGCAGCTGTTACTGCAAAAGCCAGGGAATCTTACTTCAGCTGAGAAGGTGAGGCCTAATTCTCATTTACACCAGTCAGGGCCACACTCTGTCATTCTGCTGTGAACCGAGGCCTTGCTTGGCCATATGCGTGCAGAGGAGGTGTAGCAGTCTGCCAGCACTGTGAGTGGAAAGCTCTGGTTTTCATCTGTTTTGCACCCACTTTGCAATTTGCACAAGGTGTAAAATATGGTGAATGATGGTAATAAGTTACTAAGGGAAAAAGATTTATGGTTCTTCTAATCGGACTGATTTGTGGATGCTAAATGGAGATAGGTATGTCCTTAGCCTCCAAGATCCAAAATACACTTAAAAGTCTTATTTTGTATGTCACAAAATCCTCTGGAAATTTAATTATTCCACTAGTTTTCAAGAAAGGCACTGAGAATCTGAACTGTATAATGCTAATCCCTGCAGTGTCATTAGCAATGAGTTGGAAAGCAGTTTTGTCCTTTTCTTCCAACAACCATAGCCAATTTGGCCATTTCAGTAATGTGTCACATTTGGACGCCTGATTCTCCAGATCTTCCGTCAGCTTCTGATTGGTCGAGTAGTTTGTATGGCAACCCTACACAGCTAGAGCCTTTGACATTAAGAATAACTTACAGAACTAATTACAATAGTAGAAGCCAGGAAAAAAGGTGGGGGGCATGCTTTTACTGTAGAAGGCCCTGTTCTTTTTCCAGTACAAGTTTGCCTCAGTTTTAAAGCTCTCCTCAAGGCATTCTGTTTCTGTACTAAATTCTTGTACCACTGTGCAGCAAACTCCCAAGGCTAAGAGCTGTTTCAGTTTTAGCCCTTTTCTCAAATTAGTGTTTCATTTTGTGCACATGCTTACATTTTCCTGTGTTCTTCTACACTTTACTGTCTGGCAAGAATTAAACAACTGAAATTATTCTGGATTCATCCTTGAACTTTATTTACTTTTTTTTACAACTATGGACTGTGATTAATTCTGCTTGACCTGTCCTTGTGCCAACAGATTTTTCTGGACTGTGTCACCCCGTCTTTATCTGATGTGTGGCATGCCCAGCCCAGCTTGGAAGCATCAAGATTTTTGTTGATTTTTTGAGGTGTTGCTGCATTCTTTACTTTTCTCCCACTACCTGCTCACTCCCTGATAAAGTAAATATTGATGCAAAGTACCTGGAAAAAAACCAAAATGACTCACCAGGAGAGTTTATTTTGATAGTATAATCTCACTTGAACTTGACTGAATCTCTCTCCCTTATGTGTTAAAATTTCTGTTTGGTAATCAGACTTGAACTGAAATTGTACAATTATTCTTTTCATTTGATTTTCAAGGTTTTTTTGTTTAAGTTATTTTTTAGAGTATGACAGTGCCATGTAATGGGTCAAGTTCTGGCAATTTTACTTACAGACGTTAAGAGTAGTTTTGTATCTTAATTGTATTTCATCAGGGTAAATTAGAATGTATTTGAAAATATTTGGCCTTAAGAAAATAACAGAGAAATTAAGTTTTCTAGAGTGATAAATGTTGCAGTGTTGTGACTGCATACTACTTGTTCTGAACATTACTCAAATTCTATTTTCTGCTGTCTTCCCTGACATGACCAATCTGACTACAAGTGTAACAGTTGAAGAAAATGATTTGGGGGGGGGGGGGGGGGCAGAGTTTGAGACTGTTGACTTAGATCAAAAGTATCTAAAGCAAGAAGACTACATTGA
Source organism: Falco biarmicus (assembly GCF_023638135.1). Lineage (NCBI taxonomy): Eukaryota > Metazoa > Chordata > Aves > Falconiformes > Falconidae > Falco > Falco biarmicus. The sequence goes on from NC_079305.1 coordinate 974,696, forward strand.
GAATGTGGGCATCGTGAAATTTCATGTTCACCAAGGGGAGGTGAGTCACAGCTTCCAAAGCTGAACCTCATTCTTCCTGAGGATGGGTGAAAGTGAAATTAGAGCAGGTTATAGCCCTTCTTATGCTGTGCTCTACTTCAGTTACTTAATATGGAAGGGTGCTTAGGGGACTCTGGAGTTGTCATGGGTAGTCTTGCCTTGGAGTGCATGTGTGTTAATTTCAGGTGTATTGCTGGGACACACGTGAATAGCTGTGAGGAAAAAGTCTTCAAAAAGCAGGGCTTTCCTATTGGAAGTATATCTAGGCTTTGCCTGAGGCTACTAGGAGTGTGTTCTCTCTTGCAATAATGTTAATTAGTCAAATGCTTTTTAGGAATTAATCTTTAATTTTTGGTCTTGGCTGATTGGATCAGGAAAATTCAGTCGGTCCAATGTCAGGTGAAAATCATGAGATCGTGGCTGTTTTAATTCTCCTTTGCTAAATAACCATCGATTTCATATGTTGCTCTGCTCTTGCCTGTGCCTAAGTATATCAGTGCTTAAGAAAGCAGAAGCTCTTGGGTGTTTTGTCAAGAGAAATGAGTGTATGAAGACATAATGGCTAATGGGAAGTTAGTTTAAGCTTTATTTTAAAACATTTAAAACTTATTAAAGCTTTTTGTTTTAGTAGCTTGTGGTGCCTGAACCCTGTAGGGTTCCTGCTATGAAAAACTTGACTGCTGAAATCTCTGAGTATTTCTGATATATCTGTAATCTTAGAAACAGTTTCTTTGCAGAAGAAGGGACAGAGTCAGCTTTCAAGAGGAGGGTAACATAAATCAAATCTAATTAGTCTAATTAACTATGCTTATTGAATTTGATATCTGTTTGTATGTATTCTGATATATTTGCTTAGCAGCACAGCTTTGCTACACTTGAGATAACATTTTCCATGTAGAGTTGGGTGGAATAAAGCAAATACATGCAATGCCTTTTTTTTTTTTTTTCTCCTTCCTTCGTTGGGGTCTGTTTGCTAAGAGAGATTTCCATACAATCACTTTCACCTTTCTTCTGATGACTGAGATTACAGAAAGGTGTTGGCTGTGAGGTTGAGTTCTTGTTTTATTAGAAGGGAATAGGCCTCAATTAATGACATTCCAGTAGAAAGTAGCGTGTGATTTGTCAAGGTTCCAGCACTGGCTGACGTGGAGTCACAGATGAGGAGTCGTCCAGGCGTGGTTGTAGTAATAGGAGAATGCTTCTCATGGCAATAGCATGTGGTCATTGACGTTTTCATAAAATACAGAAAACTGGTAGTTTTAAAGGAGGAATCCCCATCTTGCTCCTTTTGTTTTGTGACCTCGTGTGAACCACACATCCTCTGATGCTTCATGTCACTCCTCTGTACGCTGAGGAGGCTAGAAATTATGAAGATTGTCTTCTGAAGTACAGTTGTTATTCCTAATTATTTCAATGCATGTGTTAGATACATCATGGTAACTGATCAATAATGAGCAGCACTTCTTGTTGACTGTTCGTGCATATATTAGCTGGAATAAATGGCCAAAGAATTAGTCTGTTCACTGGCTGGCATGTAGGCTACGGTGACATAGGTATTTCTTCCAGGATTTGTCTGCAGGCTATCAGGCTGTTAGGGAATATATTTGAGAAGACAAAATGCAGTTTGTATGAATGAATAGTAGAGTGATTCCTGATGGCATTTAATTCTGAACAATATCCTGTTAAATATTTAAAAAATGGAACCAGCAAGAGTGGGTACACCTCTAAAGTTTAAACGAGTAAATAGTAGCCATTTGTGGAGTGATTCATTTCACAAAAGTTGACTTATTGAATGCTTTTAACATATCAAGGTCAGGTTATCTGTGCCAACCCAAAATTCAGATATGAGGCTTACCACAGTATGGCATGTTGATATGGACTTGTTTGAGTCATGAAGAAAAGGTCTGTCAAGTGTTTCCCACACCTCCAGCAAGATATAAAAGTTGAAGGTCCCTGGGTTTTTCTTGCATTCTTACTTCGTGCAGCTTCTTGTTCTTATCTGAAAGAAAAATGAGCGGACTTGTGAGTATATCCATTTTTGTTGAACGTATATTATAAAAAGTTCCTTATTTTTATGAACAAAAGGATAGAGAAGAAGATGCTCAAGTAAGTGGTACAGTAATGGGATGAGTATGATCTGTGTATTATTTCTTTTGGGTTGTTCAGTGGGAAACTTGCATTACTTGGGTGTACAGCGATCCCCTTGAAGTCAGTGGAAGCCTTGTTTGAGCAGAGTGCAGAACTTGATTACAAATCAGAAGAGGGCGTTATGATTTAATAATGACGGTTGTAGAGGCAAATCGAGAAGTAACATGGCATCAGGAAGGGACTTCTGAAAAATACAAAAAATGTAATGGTTATCATTCTGCTTTTTTCAGGCAAAACAGACCCTAATAGCAAGAATTTTACAATGAAGAATTGTAATTATTTTCAACTAATCACATGTTAAATGGGTAATTTTTCAAACTGAAGCTATAGGTGCTTCCCTCACTTCATCAACTGGGGATATTTTATGGCACTGCCTGGTGTTTCTGTCAAGTGAGAATGTATATTCCTTTTACAGACTACCGTTCTGGTTTTGCTGGGAGTCTTTTGGACTCAGACTTCTGCACTTACGGTAAGTAGACTGATAAGTCGTCTACTGCAAGTACTCATTTAAAATTAATTGGATCCCTGGGCAGGGGGCAAATATAATAAGAAGAAAAGCATAGAAGAAACGAACAAGGTGCTTATTGCCAAGTGTAGTGAACAACAGTGTTTGCCAAAGGTGGCAGTCAGATAAGCAAAAGAGGCAGCTCTGTGCAGATGCATAGTCACAGGAAATGGGGGGTGGCATAGGTCCCCTTAGCCCAAGCTAAACTTTGGGGACTGTTGCAGTCTCCTGCCGGTCCCTGCTGCTACACATGATGACTGGGATGCCCCGTGTTGTTTTTCCTTAGCCTACAGTGAGGGCCTGCCCCCTCCTTTCTCACCCTGACACACTCCTGCATAATAAACCTCCACCTCAAGAGTCTCCTGAGACTGCTGGAGGGTTGTTAAGGGATTTAGTATTTACATAATGCAGTCATACTTGTTTATTTGAGAGAAAGAATTTGTTCATACTATACTTTTTAAAGTTGCAAGCCAGATGATGAGCAATGATTTTGTGTTTTTTACCAAAGACCTATGTCCTTCATGAACCTAACAAAAACTATGTCACTGGAACTATGACCATTGACAGTGAGAATGATATGGCTGATGTCCATGTCCGTTCTGGAGTGTACTCCTCTGATACCATCTTTGACTATGCGCATGTAAGTACCTCTACGAATCTGCCTGGATTTGATCTCTGAGGAAGTTTTTAAACTCAGAAACTATTCTAGTGTCTTCTCACCATAAGCTGTCCTGAAACACTGTTTCTTTGAAGACTCCCGTCACCTTTCCTCCTCTTAGTCCATCTCTTTGTTTCACCCATGTGATGGTAGTTTAAAAGACTTGTTATGAAACCTGTGGTGGCACTTCATGAAAGTGAGAAGAACCTCACCGGCCTCAGTGAGGTCAGAGTTGAGAACGGGCTGCCATCGGTCATGTATAGCGAGTGCAGTAGAAGACTATTGGAAAAGATACTTCCAATCTGATGGACAGACATTAGTGTGGGCAGGCTGCTTCTCTTCCCCAATGGTGACGGCGTAAATGCAGAGTCATTTCACAATAGTAGCCTGTGTAGCCACTTTGTGGTTCTTCTAGAGAGAATCAACTAATCTAAGCGGTAGCCATTTTTAATTAATTAACTATAATTATTTTTTTTTTCATTACAGGGATATATTGCAACAAGGTTATTTTCACGACGTGCTTGTTTTATCATGAAAATAGACAAGCAATACATCCCGACCCTGCAACAAATTGGACGCCTGGCTTTTGAAAGACAGGTGACACTGTAGTGAAACCCGGTGCTCTATAAAAGGAAGGCTACTGCATAAGAGTTGTGTGGTGTGATGGGAGCCATCCGTTCTGCCTTTAAGAACAACTGTACTTAGGAATGTCTTTTACTGTGTTAGCAATCATGAAGCAGTTCTGACAAGATAGAACTTCAAGGGAATATTATGTAGAACATTCTTTTAGGATAATGCGCAATCATGGGCCTGTGCCCTGTGGTTTTATAGTGGATTGTCTAGAACCGTAAGATCCCCTGTCCTTGGAAGTAGTGTAACTGGACTATTTTGAGGTGATCATAGTATGAGTTTAGACAGGATTTTCCTTTTTTTCATTGTCATGCTATAATTTTGAGCTTGACATAACTTGAAATAATTTTGTTTGCAGAACAGAACTTAGAAATCAATTTACTTTGACCAGACTTTTGACTTTCCTATTTAGGCAAATGTTTCCTGAAGGTCACTGGAAGTATTGCCTGGAGATGAACTTGAGTTCTGGCCTGTTTAATGACAGCCTAACAGTAGCACGTTTACAGCAAAACTTACTGCCAGTTAACAAAACTTATTTTGATAGTAATACAGCTCAGTTTTGCTATGTTAGCAGAATTAGTATCTAGTGAATGTTGTTTCTGAGTAGATTGAAAATACTTATTTTTCTCTAAAAGCATGAAGCTTCTTTAGTTGCTCTGTGTGAGGCAAAGGAAGGTTATTTTAGGTTCTGGGATTTTCTACAAAGGGTGTCCTAGTAGAATGAAACCAAAGCTAGATTACTGATGATGTCTAACATTTTCTTTTTAGACTATGAAGGAGATATACTCTCCAAAGAATGTGTGGGTACAGTTTCAGTCTGGCCATTCTTTCTTTGGGAATATCAAGAATTGGCTTACCTATGGAAAACAAATTGAAAAACTCTGCAAAGGCCTGCCTCTCTACCGCCTTGTAAAGAGTCAACGTAAGTTAAAGATCAGAACATTATGTTTCTGTTACAGAGCAGGAGTACCTTTCTATTCTTTAAACCTAAGTCCACATGGTACCTTTGAGGAAGGAACATACTGCCCTGTTTTAGAGCAGATGAGTAAACTACCTAGTAAGACTGAAAGAGTAAGGCTCTGGGATGCTTTGGAAAAATCTGATAAAGCACTGTATTTCATCGTTAGTCATTTAAATTCTGGAACGCCTGTTCAGAGGAACCCGCTGTGTAGCAGCTGTACCCAACTTATGCCTCAACAATAAAAGTCCCACAAGGCATCTACTGTATGCCAGTATGCTACCGGCTGTATGCAGCTTACGGGAAAGGGGGAGCACAAAGGTGATTTAAAGTTGTACAGACCCTTCCTCCCTTTGAGTTACACCATAAAAGTTTTACACCGTATCCATTGAGACCAAAAGGAACCTTGAGTAGGACCATAACTGGGGATTGAAATTTGTGTATTTAGCAGACTTTTCCTTGCTGGATACAGGGATGTTGTCACTGATAATATTGTCATTTTCTTGTTTCTTTTAGCACCACTGAATGTTCGTGGCTGTGCCAATGCAGGAGTTCCAAACATTTTGGGCATTCAAATCTGTGAAAAAAGCCAGTAGTCTGGATCTTGGCAATTCTGCTGCATGGAAACGACTTGTTTCTTTGCATGCTTTTGTGGTTGTAGCCATGTTCTCCAACTGGAACAAAACTGGGTATTAGACCCAATTTGCCTATCCAAAGCTTTGAGTGTAATAAACAAATAAAGATAATGCAGCAATTAAAATGCTTTGGTTTTTTTCTTCATCGGAAAGCAGAACAGAAATAAAGTGGGCCTTGCTAATTTTCCTACACAAGAGTTGCATTCCCCTTTGATGCCTTGCTATGCTCAGGCTGCAATATAACCTAGGCATTGGTGTGTGCTGCCTGCCAGTGAAGAAACAATAACAGAATAGTTTTTTCCAGTGGAGAATTGCCCTTTGGCATCAGCACTCAGCCTCCTCAGGTGCTGACTCACGTTATGTTGAAGGGAGGGAGCAAACAGATGAATGGATAGATAAAGGGAGGGAGAAGCTCTATGTTATGAGCACTTGCAAAGAAGCTTGAGTTCTGCAAGGCCACCGAAAATTTGGAGCAATTTGAGTTCGTGTGATAGGTTGGAGAGCTTTTTGTTGTGGGTATTATTCAAAGCCAGATAGAAGAGGCTGTCCCAGTCCTAAAACATTCATAACCCAGAATAAAATGATCTCTTCACACAATGCCAGTGTAAAAAGAGCTGTGACCACTTGCTGAGTGCCCCACATATGTTGGAGAGTAAATTTGTGTCAGGAGCTGATTAAATACAAGATGAGGCACACCAGTGCTGCCTGCCTGCTCTTCTGATGGATAGCAGTGGATGGTTGAATTCACACATCCTTTCCATCAGTGCTTGGATGGAGTGTATATTTTGGGGCTGAAGACTAAATGTTTACTGTTTAATGGAGCCTTGAATGGTTGCCAGAGGGCAAAGCATTTATTTGGACAAAACTAGCCCCAGGTCTGCAATTTGTTATTTTCAAATAAGACTCATGGTCAAGCCATCTGCTATTTATTAAAAGAGCATTTTATCATCTGGTGAAACTGTTCTTTCATATTAAGTGTATTCACAACAGGCTGCAGGTTCTTGGGGATCCAAAGAATGTTTCTGGAGAGCCAAACTTTGGCAATTAAATCTAGGAATTTGTATGTGTGTCTGCAAGATACAAGATAGCCTGTTTAGTTATATTTTGAAGTTGTGCTCACTGACGGGAAGTAAAACTAGGAGTTGTAGTTGTGATGTTCTTGGCTGATGCAGGGGGGATGTCAAACACCTCAAAGCACTCTTTGAGAGCACTGCTTGGCAAGAGTACTCGTGTGGGTTGTGGCTTTCAAAGCGTTTATGGTTGCAGTATCCAGGGAGGTTGTGGTTTCAAGACCTTCTAAACTGATTTGGAAGCCCTCATGTAGTTTCCAAGTGACAACTGTCATGTTTCAACCCTTTCTTTGTATATTCTTCTGTTAGAGGGTGTGGAAGTCATGACAAGCCCCTGCCCCAAGTCAGCCAAGCTCTTCAAAATAGAGATTATAACTGCCTTAATTATTTCAGGCTTAATAGATCTTTGGATTATTTCTTTAGGGATGCTGACCTGACATTGACTATCCAGTGAAAGTTTGAAGATCAGAGATTGAAGCAGATCCCCAGGGAACAAACTGGTAGAGCTTCCAGGGAGGCAGACTAGATGTATGAGCAAAGCTGAGTCTTATTATTCTAAAATTATTATTTAATTCAAAAGTTATTTAAAATAATTCTTCAATGCCATCTGGTTTTCTGTCTTACTACAGTATAGATGAATCTGAACCTTTACTGTGTGTGAAGTGTAATAATGGTCCTTTGAGAGTCTCATCCTTTTCCTACTAGTTTAATCTGAATTAGTTACTCTAAAGCAACTCTCTGCATATTACATTCATTTATTAATGGAACAATATTCTGAAACATGGGAGTGGGATCTGAATAAAACTGAGTGGTTATGCATGGTTATAGAAGATGCGGTGCTAAACTTGTCCATTGACCCAGTGATAAAGAGCATTACTCATGTGAAAAGAGTCCTGTTCTCCTCTTGCATAGCTGTTTGCAGATCATAAGGACTCTTCTGAATGGCCAAAATAAGAGATGTATTGCTGCCTTGGCCGAGGCAGGAACTTGATCCAGCTCTTCAATCTTCACTGATGGCTTAAAAAAATTGCTTTCTGTAGTTTGACTGAATTTCATTTAAATTATAAGCATATTCGAGGTCTTAGATTTTTTCTTTAGTAAGTATTGCATATACATCTAAAAGCTTACCTGTTTACTGCCTACTAATTTTGAAAGGCAGTGTTAGAAGCTCAGTAGTTTTGCACTCAATGCTAGAGTAAATAGTTCTACAAAGAACTCTGAAACAAGCCTAATACCTTATTATCTGCTATTTAATTTATTTTGAGCTAGGGAGGTAATGTTTACTCCCTTTACATACTCAAACATCGAAGAAGATTTTTTCTAACTTATATTTTAGGTCGCAAACTCATTGTATCAGTCAGGCCTGATAGCAGTGTATTTGTTTTTTGACTGCTGTGTTTGTTTGATAAATAATGCTTCAGCTCTCCATTTACTCTCACAGCACCTCCAAGGCCAAGGTGCCCAGTATACAGGAAACTGTTCTGGATGGAGCACCAGGAGGCAGATCTGTTGTGATGCTGCTGTACCTTTTGGGAGCAGCTCACAACACAGACAAAAGGAGCACGGGAAGAATCATATACCGCATGACCCATATGCCCACATTCTCCTTCCCCCTGTGTTTCAGAGTATGATCTGTTTTCACATGAGCACGTGGATGGGCATGTTACAGCTCTTAATTTACAGACCTTGAGCCTAGGCCAGTTGGTATCACCAACATATCACTAATTCCAAAGTTGATGCTAGAAATGGCTGCAGAGCAAAATAAATTTGTTGTCAATTTAGTAACTAACTACAGGACAAACAGGAATGTACACCCAGCTCTGAGCAAAAGCAGAGAAAAGGACTATGCAGGAGAAAAAAATTTGATATTTTATCTATTTGATACTGCAGTTTGCCAGTGCTATGTCCTACTATTTCATTTTTTGCTGACTGTGCCCCGGTTTACCATATGTTCTACATACCTGTCTTAGACCATAATTAATCTATTTCTCTTGTCTTGCAAGGTGATGGATATTATTACTGGACTACAGGAAAGACCAAGGAAGTAAAGAGCAGCAACAACAGGTAAAATATCCCTGTAGATATGGTCCATCTGTTGCTTTAAATAACTGTAGTCTGAAAATGTTTTCAATGTTTAAATCTACAGCCTGTCAGCAAAGGGTCTGGACTGAATGTTCATGATCTGAAGAAAATACACAGCTTTCATGTTTTTTTATCACCTTAGACGTGTTCTATATAATATGAAGTATCTGTTGTCACAGAGCTAATTAGGTATCAGTAGCTTTATGGGTCATCTGTTGGTAAGGATCTTTTTGCATTGTGATCCATGGAATGGATGGTGATTGCCACTGGAATGGATGGGAAATTCCCCGATTACCACAGGAGGGACCCACAGAGGATTGTAGTCACTTCCTAAGTGGAGAGCAGCCAGCAGCCTTCTCAGAAACAATGGGAGAGTGTGAGTTATGTTCACAGTCAACAAAACAGAGTGCTTATCCTAATAACTGCCAAAGGTTAATGTGCAGAGTGGATAAGATGAGGCTTATTAGCCTTCAGCGTAAGATTAACACCTTGAAAATTGCACAGGCAACTGGTATATCTGCATCAGGAGAGGGGCAGGGCTGCGGTGATCCTACCAGGACTGGAACCCAGATCTGTCACAAAAATGAAGAAAGGAGCCAATGCACAAGCTTGGATCCTAAAGACATATTGGCTGAAAGTCTAGAGAGGAAGGGAGTATCAGGATGTGACTCTTTTTTACCTTGAAAGTTACCTGATCTTTCCAAGAGCTTCTCTCCTTCAAAGTGTTACGCATGTTTTGGAAGTTCAGCTAGCTTCTCAGCTAGGCTTGTTCTATAAAAGGTGGGGAATTTGTTTTATGTGGAAGAGAGCTGTCTGGGTGTGCCTGACCAAGTGTCTGTGTGCGTGTGCATTGGCAGCTTTTGTAAGTTAAAACAATATTCATCCTAGGCTGGGGTATCAGAAAAACGCTGATTATTTGCTCACAGCTTTTTTAAAAAGCCTGAAAGGTGTTTAAAGGCACGCCTGGAATCCAAGCAATGGTATCTGTTGGATGCACACTGACAGGCAGCTAAACTATGTCAAGCATTTGGGGAAGGCAGAATTAGCACACATTCCAGTCACATCTCCAGCTCTGCTGCAATTAACCTTTCCTGATCCTTACACATATCAGTGGGCAGGAAGCCTCTATGGTCCCTCACTGCCAAGGACACCAGTTTATCTAGTCACCTGTGCTGCCCGTTAATCCAAGATCTTTTTTTCCACTGAAACCATTCCATTGAGAATCTCCCCCCAACTTCCCCAAATTTCCCGGTGTACAAGACTATGAATGTCAAGGCATGATGCCTTTGCCAGTTGTGAGCATTTTAAAATGGGAGATTAATGCAGAAACTCTTACTCTGATGAGCAATGCCATTTAAATGAGACACTGCTTAAATTAGGAGGTGTGGCAGATTTTTATATATCTTGTCTGATACGTGAAAACAAGTTTTCCAATTTGTATCAAGTAATGAAAAGGGACAGCTATTAACATTAGCAAATTTACCTTTATAGGAAGAACTCCCCTAGCAGAGAAAAATGAAGTCAGACTGCTATTTGAAACAAAAACTGTGCAGTCTGGGCTGGCAAGCCAAAAATGTGAAAGAGCGTCCTCATTTGCTAGGTCTTCCCACCCTTTTTGTACTAACAATGCATAGCCATGAGGAAAAATAGAATCATCCCTTAATTTTAGAAGTCAAAAGCTTGCTGCCTGAGCATGTATCACTAACTGCTCAGGAGCAAATTGCTGTGTTTGAGCACTGAACATGGCAAGACGCATGTGCAAGAAGAAAAGAGGACCCATTCCAGTAAAGGGAAAGCATGTCCTCAGTTTGAATTAAAGTGCCTAATCTTAAATAGTCAGATTATAAATTATGGTCTGGAGAGGAGGTGGGCTGGGTTTTGCATGGTTACTTGTTTAAAATAAGTAAATGCCTTGGCCAGTAAGCCACACTAGGTTTTCCAAGGCCTATAACCCAGTCATGGTGGTGCGTTTGCTTTCTAGAGCTAAGAACCTAGTCATTTCCATTGACCACTAGATGGCAAACGGGTACAGTAACCTCAACGGTTATGCTTTTCTTACTGCAGTGACGTGCGGAATTAGACTCTATAACTCGAAAGTTATAAAGTAGGTATGTTTATTGCGCGCAGATGCACGGGGGATCGCTCCTCCACAAGCGTGCATGCCCGAAGTGACGAACCATCTCACATTTATACAATAAAACAAATGAATATTCAATTAACGCCTATACATATTCGTTACCTAAACCCGCTTCGTATGTTAATTAGCTTATCAGTCCTTTGCCTGGAATGTGGTGGTCTTGCAGGTTTGTAGGTGATTCATGTTCTTGTGACCATCCGATCGTCTCCTTGCATCTCCAGCAAGGAGACTTAGCACTCCCTCCCTCTAGATAGCATTGGAATATCTCTCATCCTTTTCTCATTCTTTTTTAAATAGCCCCTTTGTTAGAGGAGGAAGGGCAGGGTCTCCCCTTTGTTAGAGGAAGAAGGGCAGGCGTCTCCTAAAAAATGTAGGCGTCTCCTCAAAGCTGTGTGCCTATGTGACCAGACATCGCACCCATGACCAGTCACCATACCCACATTCCTTGAGGAGACATATACAATCACAGTCGATGTCCATTGTCCCCATTTCACACTATTTCTCCATATCAGCAGTCTGAATCCAGGGTTGTTAAGTGAGATCTTGCTGTTGTGAGGCTAGTAAAAACACTGATTAGGAGGACACCGTAACTCAAAAATAAAATAAAATTAATCTCTGTCAGCCTGAAAGCTGTTCCCTAGGAAGTAAAAGCTCAGGATGCAGAGGGTTAGAATTCTTTCTTTCCGATTTCCAAACCAGTGGGATGTTTGTTTTCACACGTAATTATGCCCCATTTGTTGACTAACTGAACTCTTTTTTGATCCCTTAATATTTGCCATTTTTTATCTTTTATATATATATATACCATTACCTAGTGAGACATTGGACTTGCACAAGGTTTATTTATCAAAGTGTTCTAGAAACATAGAAACAAGACCTAATATGAATGAGTGAAATCTCCCTTTCAGAAAAGTTATGCAGCAACAAATGAAAGACAGATCTGACAAATGCCAGTCACACACTGACCATGAGCACAGGTGAGGGGGGAAACCCCAACACTCCTGCATTCCTCTTATCTCTCTCTCACCTTATCACAGCCCTGTTGCCACCAAGTGAAATCTAACCATCCTCATCTGTCTCTGCCCCATGCCCAGTCCTTCTTAGCCAGGCTTCTTCTTCAGGCATGAAAAACCCACAGAGGAATTATGTGCTCTTGGCTCAGGTTTGGGTTTTGTTATGTTTGGGGTTTTTTAGAGGACCAAGGAGAAAAGGGGGCTGTCAGTCTGGCTGGAGTTCTGTAGCAAGGTCTCCATTCTTTGCAGGCAGGTCCTGCTGTTCTAGCACTTGTTATGGCCACATTCTTTGCTGGTTTTAGCATCTCTTTGCCTTTTCTGCAAGTTCGTTTCTTTGCTCTTTCTCTCAGCTCGGTAAGGAGGCAGCCAGATTCATGTGACTCGGCAGTTCACGCTTTAATTTTCTGTGTGTAGAGAGAGGAAGGTGATTCAAACCTATTGAATGGGGACCTCAAGTTGCCTCAGCCATTTCTTGTTGGATAGAAAAGCGGATGTAACATAAAGTAGATCCTTTTGTGCCTATGTTCAGAGTGCAGAAAGCACCCTTAAAAAAATCACTTTGTAATTGCTGGTACTAGAATGAGAGCTGACGTGGGGATATGAAGGAGGGTAGAAGGGTGAAGCAGTACAAAGAGTTTTTCAGAGGAGGTTCTTGTAATTCAGATAGCTTCCAGGACAGCCCAGACTATAAAGGTAGTGAAGGCCTTTATCTGTTTGCAGGCTGTAAATCCTGCCGGACACTTCCCAGGTAGGATACGATGCATCCGCCCTTCGCATACATACCACCATAGTCACGATGCCATCTGCTGGAGAGTTTCCCCTCTCTTCTGCTGACACCATTGTACAGATGGTCACGTAAGTACTGGTAAACATTTAAAAATATGTTTAAATTGAGACATAAGGACGTTAAGGCTTGAGCCAACCGTGGTAGCCAATAACCTTTTCCATCTGCTGTGATGGGAAGCAGAGGCTGTTTTCACCTAAAGAAGCTCCCTGATTCAGAAAGTTGCCCTGAGCACACTGGGAGGTGTTTGACAGCAGCACATTAAGCAATGTCCCTGGGTGCAACATACTGAGAGCTGAGCCAGGGCACTCTGCCACTCATTCCAGATAAGTCGAGCCCTTTAACACCAGGGACTGCGAGGGGCTTGTTCCATGCTCTCAATGAGATAAGCTGCCATCCACGCTTCACAAGACACTCCTATCTGCCAAGCTGCTCTGAGAAAAACTGGGAGATGTGCAGCATGATTTAAAGCACGTTACAGACTCCCCCAAGCTACAGTCATAAATGGGGGGGGGTCGTGCTAACTAAAAGTGAGGAACTACCAGAGGGGTGGGATCCTTCAGACAGGGGAGTGTTTATGCATACCTTACAGGTGTTAAACAGTGGAGGAGATAACTACAGTGCAACAAGAATGCTAGAGCTAGCAGGCCTAGAGTCTAAAAAGTGAGAGATTGATGAAAAATTCTCCAGTTAAAATGTGTTTTCATGATCCCAAGCCTCACAAGTGTTAATACAATGTAAGTAGTACCTGCAAGAGGGTAGTCTCTGTATGCATATGCTACTACTAAAATGATCTCAAACTGATGTGCCAGCTAATCAGAATACAATCTGTGTATCAATGAGGTAAGTTTCCTGGGTGTAAAAGATATTTGCATAAAACTGTTACCTATGGACTCTCATTCTCCCTGCCTCTTGTGATTTGTTTTTTAAAAGCTTCCATCATAAAGTCGTATTTTTGATGTGCTAGTTAAATTTGAAGAGCTATTAGTCCTTCAGTTTGTTGGTCTTGGATATATGTAAGACTTTTCCAGGTGAGCAAAATCCAGCAGTTGCCTTGTGAAGTGAGCTGTTAACAGCATTTGATCAAAATCTTTGGTAACACTAACCAGTACATAAGTATTCTGAGCATCCTAAAGTTGCAGAAGCCAGACTAAGAGGACCAGACCATATTTGGAATTTTTGCTGCAATTGAAGCCAAAATTAATGAGAAGCTCTATACAGTTTCCCTTAAAAAAAAGATAGAAAAAACAAAATTTGATATTCAGTTGCATGGCAAACATAAATGAGAGGCTGCTGGCAACGCTAATTTATCCAGTATAACTCCACTCATCAAGTTACAGAAACTGAAATTTAATACATTTTAATCTTTGAAGTTTTAGGACTGTACTTAAACAGTATTTTTTACTGAATCATTCTTTTCTACTGTTATGTACAGTTTGGTTTCCCTTTTTGCTCCCAGCCCTAACATCAAATAAACACAGCAAATATTAGACATGCTTGTCTAATTTTTCCTTGTGTTTTGTTGATGTGATTATAAGCTGTTGGCTTTGTAATTACCATCTCATGCTGAGACATTGACTAACTGTCAGAAAATATTTAATCTCTGCTTAGTACTCAAGATGTCAATTAAATAATTTCAAGTTATTAATCAAAATTGTCAACAAAGTAATTTCTGGTGAACAGAGTCTGTTTTCTTTCAACCCATTGTTCAAGATTAAGAATCCATAGTTCTAAAAAGCAAGGATAAGTTACATTTAGTAATTGTTCCCAAGCACTTTGTTCTTTTTGGGCTGTGGGAGCATTGAAATGGAGTTCTTATTAAGGAAAAGAATGGTATTCCTCAAACAGCCCACTTGGACATACAGCTGACAAAGAAAGAGGAACGCTTGGAGATTTCTGTGAAGTTTTGTTCAGCAGTCTTGCTTTTGTCAGTGTCACTGAAGCTGCTCAGAGAGTCGCCCAAAGTTTAACACCCGCATGAATACCAAAGCTCCATAAAATAACTAGATGATGAGAGAAGGAATTTAAAAAATGTAAAATTAAAACTTTCTCTTGACCTTTTTCTGTTAAACTGTTCTATGAAGCAAGTATGATAAGAAGCCTGTAGAGTCAAAACTCCTGGGATTAAACAGCATGCCTACTCTGCTGTTCATTAGCGCTGCAGTAGTTGCTTTCTGTGTGAAGATCTCAAATAGTAATTGATTTATTTTTGACCCTGTCTCACCAGGTTTAAATTGTCACACTGAATTAATACATTGTGTGACCTTTAAGGGGACAAAATTTTAATTGACCTTTAATATTAGTTAGGGCCTCCATTTGTATGGAGGCATATACTGAGATTATGGGAGTGGAGACAAATCAACAGATATCTTGAGACATCTCCCATCCCGTAAATGATATAGGCAGATATTCAGCTTACTGCTTCTGGAAATACTTGTGCTAATTGTAAGCATTTTTATTGCCTGTGTTAGTTTATTTTGAGGCCTTGCAGGAAAAAAGACAGGTTAAATACTGGAATGTACAGAGGCAGCTGCAAGAGCAAGCATTTGGTTTGCCTTTCTCATGTAAGGATTTAAGAATTTTGTGCGTATCATTCTCTGACTTCAGGACAGCTATGTACTTGAGTGCATGCTAGAAATTTACTGATTAAATATGAGGCCAACCCGATCACACTAGAAAATGGCAGCTTTTCCAAATAACTGCTTGGGGAATGAGCACACAGGGAGCTGAGACTCGCAGTTACAATGAAGCCATGAGCTTGCAGTGAGTTTGCTGAACATGACTGACAGGACGCTGACAGGAAGGCAACGTCCAGCTATTTCCAGCTCTTTTCTTTCTGTTTCAGTTACTCAGGCTTTGCGCTGGCTTGATAATCTCTGCTTATCGTTATTTAGCTGTACTGCTGCATGGCCAATGACCTGCAGCTCAGACCAGGTCACACTAGTGCAAATGCACATTGATGGACTCCCTAGAGCCTGGAGCTTTTGCTACCTTGGCAGGAAAAAAGGAGAGAGGAAAGAGGAAAGGTAGTTTTTGTGCCCTGCTCGTTAGTATGACCCCTATCCTTTTCACTTGCCTGGAAGTAGCTTGACAAAGACGACGAGACACTGGCCTCCCATATAAAGCTACTGATGTGCATTTCAGTGTTGTCTCTGGGTCAGAAGGAGGTTGTATTACACAGTTTAAATAGTTCCCTGCCCTGTGGCTGCACAGCGACTTTTCTTCTCCTCCCTGTTTTCTTTTTCTCACTCACACAGGTTGTAATGCATTGCTACGCTTCTCTCTCACCGCTCTTTCATTAAATACTATCTCTTCATTTCCCAGTGACATCTGAAATCAGAATAGAGCTGCTGGGAACAGCCCATTTATGGAAAGGAAATCCAGAGCAGCCATGAACCGAGGCATACAGGAATAAGGACTTAGGCAGATGCAGGAATGGAAACTAATTATAGTTATTCCATTGCAAGCTCATCACACTGTCAGTGTCACACTTCTTTATCTCCCATATCACATCCAACAGTTACCTCATGCCACAGCTGTCTCCTGACAGAGGCCATTGTGGGGCATTTTTCTAATAATTTCATCCCTGTATTTTGGAAAAATTCAAATCACATGCTATGATGGTTGCTAGAGCGCGTTAACTTACATCACTCTCCTACTTCCCTGAAATGGCATACACGTCTGTGCTGTCCTGATTAGAGAGCAGCCTGGAATTCAAATCTTTACATTTACACAGCTTTTGAAAAGGATTTCAGGTTTTCCCAGTATCGATTTTAAAAACTTCTCAACAAGAAGTCTTGCTGTCAATTCAATCTGAATGTTGAGGTGTGATCCAGGTGCTGTGATAGACATGTGCCTTATACCTCCTTCCATTGTGCAGTGGAGAAATATGTGGGGGTTTTTTCAAGTTGATCTCAGTGTGTTTTAGTTCTGATTAATGTCCCTAAAGGCACTTCTGTTCTTCCAGTGAAACACACTCTTTAATATTTATTAATGCTGTATTACTTAAGGGCAAAAGCACTCGTATGGCTGAGAGTGACAGCTCTCTGCGTCATACAGAAAAGACTCTCAGGCTTTTTTTTTTTTTTTACCTCAAAGGTTTTAACATAGAAACAAAGGTTCCCTTGTGCTATAATGCAAGTACCTTGTAGGAGGAGGATGGGATAAGATATTTTCTTGTAGTGAAGCAGGACACTGCATTTTGAGTTCTGGAAATTGAGGCACGATTACTGGCTCTGCTATCGATGTCCTCTGCTGCCTTGGGCAAGTCGTTTGATAAATTTTCTTCTGTGAAATGGGAATGCTTCCCTTTGCTGTCCTGTGTATTTCTTTATATACATGTACGTTCTTGGGGGACAGGATTTGTTTCTTATCTATTGCACAGGCAAGTGTCTAACCGTGCTGCTGACAAATAAGCATAAAGCTTAAATGAAAATTTTGAAGCTCTTTGAGATCAAAAGGTGCTGGAATGTTTGATACTTGTTAGGTTTCTTGATTCATCTGCCCTGAATTTGAGGATTTGGAATTGCACTTTGAAGATCTACAAGAAGTGTCCCCAAAAGCCCATAGTGGATGTGAGTCCTTCCCTTGTGAAATCTGAAATCAAATGCTCTTACCTCCACATTCCAGTCACCATTCTACCTGTGATATTTGTAATTCATATATAAGCAGGACAGGCAATAGATAGATATTTTTAATGAAATAGATTATTTATTTAATTGAGTATGTTTTTGTTAAATATGTCTCTCTGAATATGTTCAAAACCACCCCAGGAACTCCAAGGAATATTTTCTTTTCAGTAATGCTTCTGTATTTAAACCAAGAACAATTTTGTTTACCTCTACTGAAGCCTTAATCTCTTCAGATTTTCTTGGTGGTGTTTTCTGAGAGACTCTTTCCATAAACACCACTAAAAAAAAATCAGAGAAAAAAAATTTAAAAATAGAAAAAATGAAACATTTTTCTAACATTAATGAAAGCCTGATATGTATTAACAATCTAATTTTAAAATCTTAATGAAATTTGCTAATGTATGGACTACTGAATCCAAATCTACCTGAGTTTACACATGGAGAAGTTATATGTGACATTATACTAACTGGCAAACTTTGTTCACTGAGGAACTATTCATGTCCACAAAGCCCAGGACTCATAAGCAAACATGAATCACTTTCTCCGGGGAAAGGTTCCACATGCCAATCTACTCTGTGTATTATTGAGAGCAGGTGTTCCTCCATTGCAAAAATCAGACTAAGGAAAAGTGAGGATGCTTAAAAAACACTTCACATTCTTTTTCCCCACTTCCTATAACCCAGAGGAGCATCACACCTTTTCGATCTTGTATATCGTCAACCTTGACACTTTGTAAAGCCCTGCTTCACTTTCTAGCCTTTCAGCACCAAGCTTGCTTCACACATTCCTACTCAAACCCGTGCTCTTCTGCTGCCTCTTGACAGAAGAAGCCGTGGAGGCATCAGCTTGGAGGAAGTTGTGGGGTGCCTGAGATTAGAGTCTATTTTGGAGCCCCACAATCTTCAGGGCTGACCCTTTCGACAAGTGAGCTGTTCCCAGGAGTTGCTGCGTAGCCGTGGCTGCCGCTGTGTCAGCTGCACTCGTGTTTGTGCCCTATCTGCTTCGTGCGGTGAGTAGGAAAGGCCTCTCTTTACTCGCTGGGCTGATTTTCCCTTCCAGTTCTTACCATGGCGTAAGAATGGAGAGTGTCCAACTCATAGTGCCAGCTCGGACAGAAAGGGCAAAACATTAATTAAACAGTGCTGTATGTGTGCTGAATGTTGTTCCCTAACACTGCCAAGTTCAGAGCAGAGGCTTAGGTTTTCATTAGCTAGATTTTCCCACATACAACTGGAAATTAACAGGGGAAATGAACACAAACTTCCTGGAAGTGAGGACCAAGAGACCTTTCTATAACTCTGCCTGCCTGATGCACCATCTGTTGCTAATGAAATGGAGTCATTTATGCTACAGATTTGATAATCATTAAACAGTGGTGCTTATTAATGTTCCCTCTTCAGCTGCCTCAGTTAAGCTATTTAGCATAGATTTTTTGAGAGCAGTTTCCTTTCTAGGATACTTAATGCGCGTGTAAGTTGCAGTACATGTGAAAAAAAGGACAAACCTCTTCATTTAAGTGACATGAAATAATACCCTTCTATTAAACAATTTAATTCAGAAAACCAACAAATGCATGTGTTAAATTCATCAGCCTGCAACCTGAGGAAACAGGAAGCTGCTTTTATATCAGAAGTACTCTCTGGGTATTTGTCATCTGGCAAATCCCCAGCAGGGTCTAAATTGAATAAGTTAGGAAACTTAGCAAAAGCCTGTTTGTATGTAACACAGCAGGCTGCATTGCCCTTCGGTATGCTATTGTTCATGGAGTTAACAAAACCAGAGCGGAAATGCAAAGACAGTTGGAATGTCTGAGCAGTAATTGTGTTCCTAATGAGCCACTGAATCAAGATGACATATTTGTGGGTTAGTAAATTTATGTCAGATCACTGTGCGCACACACTGCTTTTTACTTTACATGTTTATACCTGCAGGGTGTGAAATTACAGATTCATAGAAAATATGTCTGGACTTAGCAGGACTTAGAGAGGTCACTAGCCCAGCCTCTGCTCCAAGGCAATGTTGGCGCTGCTTGTGTTGCTGCTGGAGCAGTTAAAGCAATGCTAATCAGTTTTGTCACCCACCAAACCAGAGTCATACAGCAGACTAAGTTTTAAAATACAGGAAAGTGGAGTGAACCTAGAAAAGCTCCTCTGGCTCTAGAATTGTTTGTCTGCATTAACACAGTAACAGAGAGAATTCCACTTAATGTCAGATGGTCAGGTGCAGTCCTCAAAATCGCCAGTGCATTCATAGTGAGAGAGGAGCCTCGGCTACTCAGAGCCATACAGATGCTAAATAAATCCTTTTAAATTCAAAACCTTCAGTTCCAAATCTCACAGAAAACCCCAAACCCTCAGAAAGGAGCCATGTAATACTGTAGATCCCAGTGCTTACAGGCTACGCAAGGCATATCCACATGCTGTTGCCTGTGCAGTCAAGCTGTTACTTGTACGTGTCTGAGAAGGAAAACCTGATATGAGCAAGGACTGAGGATAAGGCTGTATGATGTGAAGTGCTGAGAAGGCTCAGCACCTGCTGACTTCCAGCAAGCAGTGGCTCTTACAATGTGCTTATCTCTTTCATTGAACTGTATCTGCATTTATATATATGAAATCAGTGCATTTCTGAAATTAAATGTTTAAGCAGAAAAAAAGGAAGCCACTTGTGCAGGTATTATCACTCTCATGAGAAATCTACTTACCTGCACAGTTGGCCGTGACAAGCTGTCCCGAAGTCTTTCCTTTACAGTAGCCAGTACTGTGCTGCATGAAAGAGTTAAGGCTAAGTCCATTTCATGGTTTTTAATGTTAATCTTGCTTCCTATGGGAGTAAGGACCTTAGCTCAGCATAGTCAGGTGATGAATCACCAACAAATAGATGACTGTACTTTTCTTTTAAAGTTAATTAACAGTGACACGAACTCAGCTCCAAAATTTCCCTAAGTTTTCTGTGCTTAGCTCTGGAAAGCCACAATATTCAGAGAAGAGCCTTTGATAAGGCTGCAGAGGATTTATAGATGCACTTGCACAGATAACCATGAACTCCACAATGAGGTCTAAATTAATCTTCCTAAGCTCAAATGTCTGCTTCTAATGTAGTGTAGTAATAACAGGGACCTTGATAATGTACTTAGCTTCTATTGTCAAGTTCCCCATGTTTAGAAGAAGAAAGGTTGAATAAAATGAGGTTCAGAGGCCATGATAATGCTTGGCTCCTTGACATCAATACAGCACGTGATTTTCACAAAGATATTTAAGAAAAAATAGAGGATTAATTTAAAACAGGAATGTCTTGAGTATCATTGTAATTAATTTAGCTGGAGGTTTTTTTATCACTGGCCATTTGTGCCAGTGATTCATTTGGGCTGTTGAAGAAGGAAGAAAGTTTCAGAGATGGAGTAACAAACCAATGGATGCACCTAGCCACAGTGGAAAAGCAGAGTCCAGAAAACTCGGCAGATCCATGGTGGTTTAGTCTTTGGGTGAAGTTTCTAGTGCTTGCATGGAGCAACTGCAGCATGAGAAGTGCCTTTATCTTGAGTGCTGAACCACTTGGCCATAGGAGCTGAGCTCTGGTCCTGTTGCCAAAACAAGGGCACTTTAAAAAGTCTGTGAAGAACAAGGAAATGTGAGGGGACAATGTTATACAAGAACTAGACCATTTTTTGCATGCGCAATGCTCATGTTTTGTTGAAACGTGCACACCAAAGCAAAAAGGGCTGCTAAGTAATTTTAACATGCCTTTTTGGCAAAATGATTTCCATATTCCCCACATTGTGCCTCTGAGCTATTTGAATCAATGTAAAGGTGAAGTCAGAGTCGTCTGTTGGCCTTTATGTGTTTTCAATAATTTTTAGATAACCTCTTTGGCAGTGCTGTGACTAAATCAAGATTAACTATAACCTGCCAACTCACATATATAAGATAAAGAAGGAAGGAAAGATTTTCTGAACTGTTTGCAAACACTCCAGTCCCTTCTCTGTATTCTGAGCATTTATATGGCACGCAGCACTGAGTGCTAGCCTTCTACTAGTGTTGATGTTCAGGTCAGGAAAGAGTGGTTTATAGCAAAAATAAGTACTGGGGAGAAGAAAAAAAAGTCCTTCATCAGTAAACTGTGTGGTGGCATTGCAGGTGTGTGGTGACTATGTAAAAAAGAAGTCGAGGCGCAGCCTTACAGGCCACGCTCCCTGGCTCACATTCGACCTGTCTTCGAAGCGCTCATGCCAGGGGAGCCCTCACCAAGCACAGCTTTATAGCTGCAATGAGAGAAATTCCCCTCGCTCATCTTGAGCTCATTTGCTGCTCTGCTTTCAGGGCCTTGTGACTCCAGTATTGTGGTGATACCTAGAGCTCTTCTCCCATGCTTTGCCCTGTACAAGCACAGAAGAACGGACCTTTTCCCAAAGAAGTTCCTTTGTAACTGTGATGTAAAAACTTAGGTCTAAAATAGTTTTGAAAAGGGCAGAGCTGTTACCTTAGGGGAGCTACTGTTTGTTCTTGGTGTGAAATTGGTATGTTTGGACAGAGGCTCTGTAGAATTTACATGTTAGCTTGAAAACTGCATGGATGAAAGTTGTTCAAAGGAAATCAGCTACCATCAGGCAGTTCCTCTCTGAGGAGAAACTTGTCCTATCTCCGAGTGTCCTAGCTCAGAATGTTTACAAAACGCTCATTAAGGGAAAGGGGATTGCGAGATAGCAACAAATCTGGTGAACAGCTTACACTACACAAGATAAGAGAGGCAAGGCAACCATAGGAGAGAGCAAGCCATATCCAATTACTGAGACCTGGTTTTGGGGAGGGGGAAGGGGGAGACAGACAGGACGGATCACAAGTTTCAAGACAAGAGCTTCCAAACTTGTCATCTCTCTGTGACACAAGCCGTGTACAACCCAGGGGATAAAACCGCCACTTAGCCCACACGAGAGCTAGAGCTTGTTGAGTGCGGTTGGAGGCTCAAGTGAAGTCATGGATTCTGTAGTTCTCCAGCTGTGGGCTGTCCTCTGTGTCTTGGTTCACTTTGCCGCTTGCAGTCCCATCCTGAGCTTGGAGCACTCTTCCTTGGAGGAAGACGTGCCTCTTTTCGACGAGATTCTCTCCGAGCAGGATGGTGTTGATTTCAACACGCTGCTTCAGAATATGAAAAATGAGTTTTTGAAGACGTTGAACCTGTCTGACATTCCCCTGCACGAAACGGCCAAGGTGGATCCACCAGAGTACATGCTAGAGCTGTACAACAGATTTGCCACTGATAGGACATCTATGCCATCCGCAAATATTATTAGGAGCTTCAAAAATGAAGGTAAGATATGTGCATCTCTAGAAGTAAATAGAAATGACTGTCTTCATAGTCAGCGTGAACTGTATTTACCGGGCATGGGGCAAGAACTGCACTAGGGGAAAAAAGGCCTTTCGGTGGGGGTGGCACTGGAAGCAGGCAGTGAACGCTGCATGTGCCAGGGTTACCCAGATCACACTTCTTGTGAGAAGGATCCTTTGTCCTTTGCTTTTGAGACTGTAAGGCTTTGCGGGAAGATGTTTCTTTAATGTTTGGGCAGCAGCAAGTATAATTTAGAGACACCACTTTCATTATCCCTATAATGACACACATAATTTGCAATTACCTGTTGATTTTTCAAATGCATACCTTAAGGCAAGAAATGTTTTTACACTCTGTTCAAAGGTGCAATATTTTCCTATTATGAACTTAACCTAATACAGCTTTTTGTTAATATCCTGTCATTGATCCTCCTGAGATTTGTAACATTTTCTTCCTTTGGCATCTGAGCACGGTCCCAAAAATACATAGAAATACGTGAGGCAGAATTTTGGATAACCATGAGGTTTTACTTTGGAGGACTAGAACATTTCCTATTTAAAAAAAAAAAAAAAAAAAAAAGCTGAAGAAGTGGAATTGTGACCTTAGGTAGGTTCCCTATATGTTTCTGCTTCAGCATTTCCCCTCAGTTCAAGATAATGTTTCAGTGCTAACGTTCAGTAGTTTGTCAATACCTACTTGCACCAACACAGGTTTTATGTTAAAAACGTATTTCAACAAAACAATTCCAAATACCGATTCTCCACTTGACAAATACAAGTGCTTTGGTTCGTTTTAACTACTCAGGCACACACGCAGCTATTGAAACTGCTGTGGGACTTCTCTCATCCTTTGTCGATTGATGAAGTATAAATATATATGTATTGCTTTTTCTCTAACATTTGCAGTTTCAAAATGATAACTATAAGGAGAGGCTACATGTAAGTAATTTCAGTTTTGCAATGCAGTGAGATGCAAGGAGAGAATCCAGAAGCTCTGTTCTGCTCTGCCCTTCTGCCAGGCCCAGGCACTCCTTAGCCACAACCTCTTTCTGGTTTGAAGAGGCACTCCATTGTGATTTAAAATCTTCTTTACATAATCTTTTCTCCAGTGTGGGAAAGTTTATTGAAGGGTTGGTGCAAACCAGTTACACCCACTGGTGAACAGTTATTCATCTGAACAGCCATGCCTGTCACTACTCATCAGCATAAATGAAAACACATGCAGGAATGCGTGGTGTTCTTTTATCATTTTGCAGTATTAAAAAAAAATAAATGGGATAAAAATTGCCAAGTATGGTATGCTAAAGAATAAAATAGAGTGTGGTTTAGTGACATAAATCTGAAATTGTTCCGCTGGCAGAACTGAAATTCTTTCAGATTTGCAGCACTGAAAATGGTACAGACTTGACTCTTGCCAGTAATAGATGTGGCAGTTTGCAGTTCCGTGCCATTCTGTAGCCATGACATTTGATGCCTATTTCATTCATCACTGCATGAGCTCTGCAGGGGATCAAGTAAACTTGGCTTAACTTTCTGTGATTTCAGTAATTCTCTCACCTCTTCCAATCCAAAACAGCAAGATGTGAAGTGAGACTGCTGATGTTAAGACAGCTTCATAAACGCATAAAGTTAAAGGGACTGGGCAATTAACGTTTGTTATGTGTCTTGAAAGTCTCTATAAGTAAGAGCTATCCTTTTAATGCTAAACAGCTCTTTTGATAGAGAAATTAATTACTTGCAATGATATGGACAGTAGAAACAGACCATGGAATTTTTTTGTTTACCTACCCTGCTGAAAATTGGCAGCAATAGTAGTTTCATTATTATCCGTTAAATCCTTTATTACAGAAATATGCTGCTTGGCTGGAATTAGTTCTTTGTTTCAACGAATGAACTATAACATCACCGTTGTAAATGGGACTGTTATCTTCTTAAAACTTGGATAAAGGTCTTAAGAGAAATTTTTCTTTTTGTGTGGACTCCAGTCTCCCTTCCTGACCCTCCTAGGGGTATACTGCTAACAGTAGGAGATACCTCACCCTATGGACTTTCTAGCTAAAGAGCAGAGTCACATCCTGACTCAGAAATGAACACTTCTGATGCCCTGCTAGCACTCACCCAGCTTCTTAAGTATCATGTGGCTTTCCCCTGCCTTCTGGTGAATGAGTTGTGCTTGTCTTCTATATGATCAGGTGGCATTTCTCCACCCTGTCATTATATGTATCACTACAGACTTGCTTTAGCATATCAAGGTCTAGGAGACCCCAAAGATTACTTCCAGTATGGAGATGATAACTAAGCTTGAATAGCATTGTATTTCAGTTCACAGTCTGCTCCTACCCTGGCACTGTGCAGAGTATATTCAGCCCCCATCTTTATCAACTGACAGGTAGGGAAATGCAACCAGAATCACCCCTCATTTTTTCATTTATGAGCAGGTGGAAGTGCAAAATGGAAAAAAAAGAAAAAGGCAGGTGCCTCAAAACTGGAATTAAGTAGGACAAGTCACATGCTAAAGTTAACTGCTTGCTTAAGTGCACTGGTGGAGCATCGCCAATGCTTGCAGCTTTATCAGTGTCATTTTTCTACAAACATATCAAAATTGGAGAAGTCAGAGATGAAGATAGTAATATGTCACAAATAGGCTGCCTTTGCAGAAATGCTGCCCATAGTCTCTATGTCCTAATCTGTCTTCTGAGTTACAAGTAGACAGCACAGTAATTCAGCAACAAACACACAATCATTAGCTAAGATTTCTGCATTGTGTGAGGAAATGCATATTGCCTATGTATAAACAAACAATGCAGATAGGACAGACAGCCTGACTGACAAGCAGATATTATGTACTTCTTATATGTTTTATTAACTAAAGCTGCCAAAAGTGCCTGGCTGAGTACAGCTGTTTGACTGCTCACTTGAAGCCCACTGAGTCTGTGGCAGAATTTCTGTTGACTGGCAGTTCACACAGGATGTTTATCACCTGCTCTTCCGAACCAGAGCCTTTACATCTTCTGAAGCAACTTTTCCTCTCTTAGTGCTTGGCCCTTCAGTTTCTGAGGGATATTTCAGCAGAAGGGAATACTTGCTAGCACAGAAACACTAAGCAGACACAGATACAGCCTGCCGTTCTTGCATGTGCAGCTTACATGTCACCCACCTCATGTTCACTCCAGTGCCATATCCTTCCTCCCTTCCTCTCCTACACCAATAAATGTTTTTCCTTTTTTATTAAATAGTTGCTGTGCAGCAACCTAAAAATTACTTGTATTTCAGTATTAGGCAACACGTTTTTAATACATAATCCTTCCAGGTGACAAGAAAGTCCCTGGAAGGCATGGGGATAAAAGGAGAATCTATAAATCCAGGTTTATGGTCTTTAGCGTGTCTGGGATCTGGCTGTCCTTAGACATCTAAAATAAAATGGGCCTTTTTTCCAAGTATGGATTTTGGGAAATGATGAAAAACCACTCTCCTGGAATCGTTTGACTGAAACCAAGCAATGCAAAACTTGTCAGATGAACTTCGGTGCATGTTGCTGAATGTATTGACCCTTCTAAAATACTTGATCTTTGTTGTTTCCAGACTTGGCTTCCCACCCCATTGGTGTTACAGGAATTCGGAAATACCCTCTTCTGTTCAATGTTTCCATCCCTCACCATGAAGAAATCACCATGGCAGAGCTGAGGCTCTACACCTTGGTGGAGCGGGACCAAATGCTCTATGATGGGCTTGACCGGAAGGTCACCATTTTTGAAGTGCTGGAAAATGACCACATGGGGCTAGGAGACGAGAGAAAGACAGTGGCACTGGCATCCAGGCAGATCTATGGCACGAGCAGCGAGTGGGAGAGCTTCGAGGTCACGGAAGCCATCAGGCGTTGGCGAAGGGCAGGGCTGACCACGCATCGGCTGGAAGTTCATATAGAGAGCAGGGAAGGGGAGGAGCAGAATGGAGAGGGGAAAATCGATATCGACATCAACTCTGAGGCGAAGCATGTGCCCCTGTTGATTGTGTTCTCTGATGACCAAAGCAATGACAAAAAAGAGGAGAAGCAAGAGCTGAATGAAATGATTGATCATGAGCAGCTCGTGGACTTGGAGAACCTGGAGGTTGGCAATTTCCACAGCCAGCCTGGTGAGGAGGCGTTGCTCCAGATGCGCTCCAACATCATTTATGACTCTACTGCCCGAATCCGGAGGAACGCAAAGGGCAACTACTGTAAAAAGACTCCACTCTACATAGATTTCAAGGAGATTGGCTGGGATTCCTGGATCATCGCCCCAGCGGGATACGAAGCTTATGAGTGCCACGGAGTATGCGCCTACCCCTTAACAGAGCACGTCACACCAACGAAACATGCCATTGTCCAGACGTTGGTTCACCTGAAGAATCCTCAGAAAGCTTCCAAGGCCTGCTGCGTTCCCACCAAACTTGATCCCATCTCTATTCTCTACTTAGATGCAGGGGTGGTCACCTACAAGTTCAAATATGAAGGCATGGTGGTATCCGAGTGTGGCTGCAGATAGTAGTAGGGAACGCATGCACGGGGGAGGGCACAGGGGAAGTATTTAATGATTCAGTCTGTAAATTTGTACATTTCGGATTTCCTATTTAATAAGGTTATTTAATGAGGCATGTACAGATAATTGTATGTTTCCTGTTATGGGGAGTGGGCAAGTCGTACGACCGTAGGGAATGTATATTTTGTTCCATTGCTTGCTTCTTGCTGTTCTTTGCTGTCCAAATTATGACCGAGTCTCTCTTCCTGTCAGGGCATAGAGCAGATCACTGGATCGTTTGGGAGGGCTCTTTGTGCCAAAGGGGCACATTCAAATTCACAGAAATAAAGGCATATTTTTGTACTTTATAAATGTTGATTGGCATCTGTAGGGATTTCCAGAGCTATTAAAGATAGGTGAACTATGGGCAATACACGCCTAGATTGTTTAGTTTTGTGTAAAATCTTTATAAAGATCCTTACATGCTCAGATTATTTTTTTGAAATTTATCTCTGTAGATCTGAAGTCCCAATAATTCTCAAGCTCCTAAATCACTAAGACACAGCAAGGTGTTAAACTTTTTTTCCTTTTTTCTTAATTCTTCCTTTAATCTTTCCCTGTCTCAGTTAACTGGCAGGGGCGATTTGGCATCTGGCGCGGAAGGGAACCATTCCCTTTCCCATCCTTCTTAGTAAAGCAGTGGCCCCAGGAGCAGTGCCAGGCACGTTCAGTGCTCTCACATGCAATGGCAAGAAATTCCCCCTGTGCATGTTTATTACAAAAGCACCCTGTGTAGAGCAGCGCTGGCTTTGTCGCATTAGCCATGTGTTGTCTCTCAAGGGCCAAAGCTTTATGTGGCAGAAAGAAGTGCAGGAAATTTCCTGAATCCTTGAAATTGTACCAGTTTATACCAGCTAAGAAACTAGTCCCTCTACCCAGTCCAGTAAATTACATACAGTACAGCTACATAAACCAATTCCAGTGGCCAAGTAGTATTGCATTTAGTCTGCAGAGAGCTAGACAGAAAAGGAAACACCTTCGTGCCAGCTAGATAGAGAGGATCTTTCCTTTATGTATGGGCTGAAGTTGTCAATTCATAAAGGTATTGCCCCCCCCCCCCCCCAAACTGTATATGGTGGAGTCACATGCCATGTTTCCGCCACTCTTCTGCAACAAATCGTGGTGATAAGAAGGTGTCAGAGCTGAGAAACAATAGACCCGTCACTTTATTTATACTAAGCTGCAAATTTGTCAGATTCTTGGGAAAGTGTAAGTGACGTTGACTCTTTTAGCCTGTACCAGAGCCTACTGTACTGTCCCTGCATGTGTTTTACACTTTTAAGGGTAAGTTATCTTCCTTGGAAGTGATAAGGGTCTTTGAAAGAATCACTCTAACACTTTGTGGGAATGGACACAAAAGACTTCATCACGCACTAACTAAACCCAGTTTCACCTATTTTCACACATACTCTTCTGCCTTTCCCATAATTTATTGACCTATTTATTGACCTGCCTTTGTAAGATAATGTAGAATACAGAATGTTTTATTTTTGTGCTTGTGTGTAATCCCACTTGGATAAAACCTTGTACCCATCCTATTCTACATGGAATCTCTCTGTTGAGTTGTGCTGTGCAGAGATTGGTGTTGCTGATTTTTTTCCCCTCCTAGATGTCTGTAAATACTATATACCACAGTTACCATCCTTGCTTGCAGAACTGTTCAGTCACTGGAGTGATTTAAATAGCATTCTGGAGCTCATACGGTCTTGTCCAACGTATAACTACTCTTGCAGGGGTATCGTTGCTTTAAGTGGTCAGCTGCGTAGTTTATTGTAGAGTTGTGCAGTCTCCACTCGTGCTGTGTGTTTCCAGATAGTGGGCTGTGCCATGCGGCTGTACTGCTTTCTGCCTGCTACAGATTGCACCCTGTGAGTGACTGACACCGCTCCCAGACCTTTCCCCTGAGCTACACTGCAATCTTAGTCTGTGGTTAATGGCACATTAAAAGAATTCATAAGAGGTGTGATATTTCGCTCTGCTGACATGAACTGCAGCAGCCAACGGTTGAAGTGTGACCACATAGATCCTTTCAAAACTATCCACAATTCTTATGAAGCCATTTGCCAAGACAAACCATTCACCTTGTTAGGAGTGATAATCCAGCATTAGGGAGATAATCCGACATTTGCTTTTATCATCTCTTTTCTGCGACTGTTCCTGTGGCAGTGATCTGACCAGCGGGCTTTTTGCACCACTGTCCTTTACTGAACAGTAGCAACATTTCTGAACAGTGTGCAGGGAGACCTGTGCCTTAAAATTCATAAGTAACCCACTGCAATCACTCATAATCACTATAAATTTACAAGTGACCATGTAGCAAAGCAGAATGGCTTCCCTTACACTCTGTTATTGCCAGAGATTTGTTGTAACATAGTACAATGTGAATGTGGGTGGGCATGTAATTTTATCAGTTAGTAAACCTGCATGTGTGAGTTTTAACAAGATCAGTAAAAATATCAATGATAGCTTTTTAGAATTAGGGGCCAGTGAGTCTTTTTATATTGTTAACTTTTCTTTATAAAGGAACAAGGAGTGTACTGCTGATTGAAGAGGATTTCAGCCAGAGTTTGTGGTGAAAGACCGTAAAACATGAGATGTATCCCACTGTGCTGTTTTGGGAGAAAACTGGGCATCTCTTGAATCCTTCAGCTGCACCTATGCTGTTCGTAACCTGAGATCAGAACTACTGAGAATGGTTATTTCATTTATTAATGTGTGTCTGTTAGGACTGCATGCCTGCTTTATGAGCAAAACCTTACCTTACTTTTACCTTACCTTTGAACATAATTGTGCAAAGACATTTGCTGGATGTTCATGCAGTTAGATGGCAGAGATCAGGGAAAACAGCATCCCAAAAAATGGGACAGTTATTTTTTAAAGAGTTTTCCCTAAGTAGCAAATTAAGGTTGCTTCTGCAAATTCGGAAGTACTTGGCTTAAAATACACCTGTCCATATAGATATGACATTTATTATTATTACAAATAATGTGGTGAGTGCATGACAAGAGCTATGTGTTACTGGTGCTACCAAGCTGTAAGAGCTGCTAATGTCATAAGAAGTCCCTGAAAAAATATTCCACTGCATGTTTTCATTTTCTATTTCTTTACTCCTGTCTTCCTTCTTTCTTCCTTCTATCCATCCACATTAGTACTGTGATTTCTTCTGTTTCTAAAAATTTATTTTTCACATTAAATAGTAGTGTGCATTGATTTTCCTTTAATTTCTGATCTATTTTATATCAACATGCTAGCAGATGCTTGACTTAAAAGTGCAAACCAATTTTAGAAAGTTTGGGGAAAATATGTCTTCAGTATGGAAGTATCTATCTTTCTATCCATCCATCCATCTATGAATTATTGCATATAACTAAAGGAGGCAGCAACACTGTCTCACCAAAATCATCAATATCTGTTGGATTTTTGCTTTCATCTGTTTCTAATTGAATATGTATAAGAAAGCGTAAGCAGATATGAAGCCCCTTCTTTGGCTGGACGCTGTATAGAATGCCAGGCGGTGCGTGCAGTCTAAATAGACAGGACAGGCAAAGGGGTGGGAGGAGAAACAAGCAAGAGAGACAGAGAGAGGAAAAGCCTGGATAACCTATCAGCAAGGGAGTTGAGGGAAGAGCTTTGGTCTTGGATTGCTGCTCTTAAATCAACACACATGATGCCTCCAGAAGAGCATGAACTTAAAAGATATCTTACTCATTTCTTGGCCTTTGAAGAAATCATGGTAACTGTGTCTCCTGTGCAAACACTCAGCACCGATGCCAGATTTCACGAAGCACTTGAAAGTTTGAGGTTCCCTTAAATGATTCATATCTCTTAGCTCTCTGCATGTGGACTAAAATTCCTCAAATAGATTTCTTCCCAAAGCTTTCTGGCATTATCCCTTGAGTGTGATCCCTGGAGTCCAGCTCACTGTGATTCCCTGCATAGCTCATTGAAGATAACAGATTCCTGGCTTTTTGAGCATTAAAGCTTGACAGCTCAGCATGGTTTTCCTGCCCCCGCTGCCCCCGCCCTGCCAGCCCCTTGCCCTGGGGAGATGGGTAGTTTGGGGCGGTCTGTGGAGCCTGGGGAGGAGGGGGGAGCCCCACACTGTTCTGGCAGGAAAGCAGGGCACTCCCTCTCCCTAGCAGTAAGTGCCTGGTGATGGCTCATGGTGTTCCCATTTGGAGGTTCCCAAGTGTCACTCTCAGGTTAAAAAGACTATTCCTGAATATTGTGGACACATACCTCTTTCCAAAGCCAGTGGGCCCCACCACGTGAGCAGCAATTCCCGAGCTAAAGACATGGGGATCAGCTTCCCCAAAACTGAGGTAACTTAAGAAAAATCATCTCCCAAAGCAACCACCATCCAAAGTAGCAACCAGAACCTTCTCTTCCCGAGCTCCAGCTACTGCAGTGCCCTTCTTAGACTCCCCAGAGAGCAAAGCGAACCAGAACCTCCAGCAGTCTGGAAATAGCAAAGGATCCTGCAGGTTTTAACAACTGGGGGCAGTTTGGTGCCTGGCTTACCTACAGCACAATGAGAGAGGTTCAGTTAAATATTTTCTGTGAAACACTGAGCCAAACACTAGCAAAATCTACCATTTTTTTAGGGAGAGGGAAAAAAAAGAGAGGAAGTTTTCCTGGCATTTGAACATCTGCTTCAGGCATTTGAAAAACTACAGCCAAGTGTTAATTTAAACTTCCTTATAACCCTGTTCAACGTTTGGAGTGCAAGCACTGTTAATAGGATGGGAACCAGGGTGGTGGTGGTTTGCTTACTATATTGGGAAACAAAGCCAGAACAAAACTAGCTTGAGATAGAGTTTTTGTTTATACTGCTGACCCATCTGTCTTCATTAATGCACTATTTACAGGAAAAGTTAAAAAATTAGCTTCTGCTCCTTCTTCAATTGCAACAGCAACAAATAAAAGCGGAATGGTTCATTTGCCCTCAACTAAAAATGGAAATTCTTATCAGCACCCCTTGGAAGAAGAGGTTTATTATATGGAGTGTATTATTGTTGAATATTAGTGCTGGAACTAGGCATTTTGGCCAGAGCTGTGTATTTCTAGCACAGTCAATGTCAGGAGTGAAGAAGTCAGAGAGGTGCCTATATTACAGAAAGCAAAAAGCAGCCACAAAACATGACCCATGTCTTACTCTAAACTCTTGCTTTGACATCTAGGGGAGAAATAATGTGGGGTTTTTTCTCCTGTATTGGCCCACACAGGTGCAATATCCCTGGCTGTGCAAAGGATCACATTGAGGCTAAGCCTTGACATGGCATAGAAATCACCCGGGCTGTTCCTGGCACTGATACTGGATAAAGAGAGGCAGCGCGGGAGGATGCCCCTTTGTCTTACCTGCAAGTAAAGGGACAACACATATGCACTTGAATTTCTAGAGTTTAAATGCCTAAATGGGAACAGATGAAAACCACCCCAAATGTGTCTACCCTGAATGTTCTTCAGACAAAATGAGGCAGGTTTGTGACAACCTGTTATTAAGCCAGTTTAGCTGGCCAGGTCTGGTCACATATTTAGTTGGCACAGCTGTAACCCAGAGAGGACCTGAGTTTATGGCCTAGCACCCCTGGATATTTGCTAGCGAAAACAGACTGTCAAACCTACTGCTGTGCAAATAAACTTCTTTAAAAGCACCTTCTCAGTAAGAAGAAAAAGATAAGTTTTGCATTACAAGCCCACTGAAATAGAGACATCCATTAAAAACTCAAACCCAAACTCTCTATAAACCATAAAGCCAGGAATTTCAAAAGGGCAGGCAGGTTTATCAGAGTTATCATCTCATTTGCACATCCCACTACAGGGGCAAGCTGAAAATGTCATTTGAAAATGACCTTAGAACCCTGGGCACATTTTAGGAACAAATCTGGCCGCATCTCCTTCATCTCTTCATCCCTGTCTTGCTCTTCTTCATCCCGCTATCACTCTCCATCTGCTTTCACTCAGGAAAAATACACTTTTTGTCAGGCTACGTCTCTGCAAGCCATTCCCTAGGGAGCAGGACTCGAGGCACCTAGCATGTCTCTCCTCTCACAGAGGAGCAGCTTTGTGGGGAAATGCGAGGCTGTTGAAAGCAGTAGAAGGAGCAGCTGTTAGAATTACTGCTGCTTTTCCCAGACAAAAGTGGAGGGAAACGTCCACATTTTGATACCCTTGTCAAGAAGATGAATAGTCGAAGGGGGTCCAGCTCTTCCTGCTGAGGTCTTGGAAACGTCTCCTGCAACAACTGAGTGCATTTGCTTTCAGAAGCATGCTAGTAAATGCCAATTTCCTCTCCTGCCTCTCACAGAGTCACTTCAGATGTCAATAAGAGCTGAATTTGAGCTAGTGGTTAGCTGTGAGAATTTCTGCCTCCAACCCCATCTCACCACACAGCATTGCGGGCAAAACTTGTTACGATATGGCTGCATTATTCCAGCAAACCGAGTTACTTTTTAGAGCAGATAACGCCAGAAAATACAGAAGAGTTTTGCTAACATATATACTGCAGTATATCCAGCTCAGGGTAAATGAGCTTATGTTGGCAATAGGAAGTTTGCTTACTTATTTTCTGCTGTTGGATACATGCCCAATGTGATCCTGTTCAGAACACAAATTAATCGACCTCCTGCTCAGCATTTCAAGGGCTTAGCAAGACCTTTGAATGCATTTTTTAAGTAAACAAAGGAAATATGAGGGATAAAAGCAATCAACATGGCTGTAATAAAGGAAATCATATGAGAGGAATGGATTTCCGTGACATAGAGCAATGGTTCCTGAAAAGAAGGGTGAGGTTTTTTCCTAGCTCCAAATACTACATTTTCTGTGGTGGCGTGAGGTATGGTCCAAAAAGAAAATACAGCGTATTTTATTTTAAATCAGCAGCTGAAGTACCATTAATTCAATATTTGCATAACTGTATCTCACAGAAGCTGCTGCTTGTCATATCTGCAGCGACTTTAGGATGAGGGGATGCTCATCGCAGCACTAGAGCTCCCCAAACAATGTCCCGCAGGTCTGTGTGGCTGAGACTATCCAGGATGTGAGCTTCAGATGGTGTTGAAAAGATGTGTGTCAAGTTAAGTGAGAAGGTTTAAATACAGGGTGGTCTCTGAAATCAAGTACAGTAGCTAACTAGCAACGTGGCTAAACAACAGTCCACCCACCCCCCCAGCTCTCAGGTTTATGTTGGCTTTGCTGTAGCAACTCCTTATCTTTCCAGAGATTAGAGCATTTTAGATCAGTTGTTGTGAGATTGGGTGGAATCCATTTCCTGAGCTGTCACCGCTGGCTAATCAGGCGGAGTTGAAATGCAAAGCTTTGGGAGAGTGGGAAAGCAAAACCTGTTATCCTACAATAGTGAACGTGCTCTGTTTGCTTTTATCATTACCAGATTTTAGATGCCTAGCTCAAGATACTGATACAGAGAAGCCTACAGCCTGAAACATAAGCCAGCTGAACTGTGAGCAGAGCAGATATCTTACTGTAGGAAAAATGAGCCCTTTTACCATTTCTACAGGTACCGGTAGCTGGTAAAACTGTTCACCTGTTATTGCTTACTGTGCTTGCTCTTCACCAGATCTGCACTATGAAATCCCAACCTGAATTTCCCCATGGGTTAAAATGGGAGTGGGGATCCATGGGAGACAGAGACACACAGTTAGGAGGCTAGATGGGCTGATCCAACTGTTGAAACAGTTTAAGTGATTTGATTTTGGCTTACAGTAGCTGGTTGCTGCTGAGATAGACACAAAATAGCATGACATCATGCAAATCCAACCTGCTATATAAATTTTCACTTATAGCTTTGTACCAATTTTGAAGTCATTCTTTCAAGGAAAGCAAGTTGCTTTCAAACACAGTTACTTTCCTTGCTGAACTCCCTCCTTTTCCCTTGGGATTTCTCTAGCTCACATCATTTCTTGTTCTTCTGCACTCCTCTGCCAATCGACAACTTACACCAGCTGCAAATTTGGCCCAATAATATTGATTGCACGTCTTGTGCTTCCTCTGTCCACCCTAATTAGTGCATTAGAGATAAGCAACATGCCCTGAGGAGCGAGCTAATGGCAGAGGGAGCAGGCCATGCTTTGTGGGGCATGCGGCCTTCCTGATGGGGGCTGCCACACGCGTTCCTGCGTTCCTCCGTGACACTGTTCAGGGCACTGCATGCAACGCTAATGAGCTCCAGGACAGGCAAACGATTTAGACAAGAGCCTCAGTGAGCTCCCCAGAGTTGCATTAACCCCTGCTCTTACTGCAACGGAAAGGAGTAACTTTTAAGATAGAGCAGTTGGCTAAGGCAGACCCTGGTGCACACTGTGGTTGGCCCACACACGGGAATGCAGCAGCCTTCGAGAGACTGGGTAGCCACTGGGAAGCAATAGCACCTCTGTGAACAAATGAATTGCACCTCTATATCTGCTTTCAGCTGTTCTAGCAATAACCGTCCCGCTTTTGCATCATTCTCTCATTCTTGCATCGTTCTTCTCGGGGAAGAAACCAATGTCTTCACCACTGACACCAATGTTGTCAACACTTCTGGCCTAAACCCTCCAGCCTAAAGTTAATAAAAGGAAGGGTTATCTGGCAAGCCTGGCCGACCTAGTTATTATCGCAAATATTTATATCGTAGATTGGGATTCAGGACTCCCAAGTCTTTGTCTGGCTCTGCTTCATATGTGCTCTGCAAACTTTTTCAAAGGCTTCATTACTTTTGTGTTGTGTTTTGGAGAGCAAAAATCTGTGACTCCAACAGCTTGGCTTTCATTGGGACAGGAGACCTAATTAGTTTGGCTTGAGTGGTGAGTGCTGAGCACTCTGCTGCAAACTCCTTTGCCTTGACTGGCCAAGGCACTGCAAGGCTTGCACTGGTGCAGGCTCACCTTAATGGGCAGTGGGCTCCTTGCCTGCTGCCATTGAAGCTAAAAGTGGATGAGGAGCTAAGACATGGAACAGGTCAAGCAAAAAGCAGTCTAACTGTCTGAGCCCTACACCAGTGTCCTAAAAAGCCACATTACAAACCACATTACAGCTCCATCTCCCAGTTGTGATAGGATGCTAGGGTGCTGTGTGCCAGCTGGTGTTTCTGCATGTGATTTCTTAACAGCCTTACAAAATGGAAGAAAGACTGCTACAGTTTTATTTTTAAAAGCCATCCTGCTTGCCATTATCAGTGAGGCTTTATATTTGAGTGAGCAGAAGCGGGTCAGAGTGGATGACAGCAATTTAATCTGCTGTTGCTTTTCCATAACTTCTTGTGCTATCCTTGACCCTAAGCCAATGCCCTTCCACTGCCAGCTGCAGGAAAGACGCAGTCTGTGGAGCTAACAAGTTTCTAAACATGTGTCCCAGGTCTTCTACAAACTGTAACTGTGATCTATCCCCATTTCAGACTTATTTACGCAGCATTCTTTACACTGGATAGGAGGAAGGTGGTGAGGGAGCAGGATGTTCCTACTCCCCCAGTGGAAACATCCTTTCCCAGGATGTGACAACACTCCAGTTTCCAGTGGACATTTGACCTTTCACTCCTTGGCGCTGCCTGTGTAGCTGTTGTGTTGGGAACAACTGTCCTTGGGATGCTTGGCTGACCTCCTGACTCAGAAATGTGGATGCATGCAGGGGCAACACTTGGCAGAATTAGAAAATCCATCCTCTGAGCCCCAGGAAGGGATGCACAGGGTCAAGGTGTCACTGAAAAGACTCAAAACCTGCACTGGCCCTAGGGATCAAGTGTGGACCTCATCCAGAGCATGCAGAGCACAAGGGGAGCCTCTCCGGCTGGATGGCAGCCTGTGCTGGCTCTTATCGGGGAGCCGAGGAAGGAAACAAGGCCATGCTGCTGGGGAAAGGAAAAATTTACCTCTCACATGCTCAGAAAGCAAATGCTAAGCTGATGCTTATCCTCACTTCTTTAATAAGAGGTCAAAGCCTGGCAACTGCCTTGCTGGCTGGTTTTAAAATGCACTCGTTTGGAAATAGCTCCCTGGATGCAGCAAACAGCATTTCAGCCAGCTGAGATTAAAGGAGCATTCCCCTGTTCCCAGTTCCTGTTATCGGTACATTGTGTTAAGAGGGCTGAAATATCACATCATGTTTTTACGCGTGATAAAGCAAATTTTCACAAGCCACACCAGTGCCCGCTGACGGCACTGGGAGTGTCGTTCCCCTCTGCTGTGCAAGGCTCACCAGGGTAAGCTTGGCACGGGAGTGCAGGGAGACCTTTTGGATGGGATTATGCATGAAAAGTGAAGAAAGCTTTTTGTGAAGCTTCTTTACACGATGGACTCAAGGGGAAAACGGGATGCCTCCTTCTTGCTGAGCTCTCTGCTTGTAGGATGTTTCAGCTTGGTAAATCCTCTGATGTTTGCTAAAGGTTGAGCACACCCTGGAGTCTTGCAGTGGCAGCACCACTAAGGTCTCTCTGCTCTGCCCCACAGCCTTAGAGGTAGGAAAATTGCACCCAAATTCGTATCACTCACCTGGTTGCTGTATTCAGCTGCAGTTAGAAGCCCTATTTCTTAAGAAATCAAATTCCCAAATAACTGCTGAGTACTTCTGTTTATGGGAACTGCCTACTCAGAAGACTCTTGTAAAGGAAAACAGCTAGAAGGGTAAATCGTTCTTGGTGGAGACCATGCATGCAGTGAGCCTTTGGCAATGTGAATTATCCAAGGAAGAAACTGTCCCAGCTGGAGCCTCCGTGCAGTAATCACCGTGCAAGTGCTCAGGGTCTTTATCTTCTTGAGTAACTCAGGATTCCTACACTTGCAAGTTTTTTGTGCTAGAATAGATGAGCATTTTCTCCAAAGGAGTGCTTATTCGGACAACTCCTGTCCCTGCTTGCTCCTGCCCCCATGCTGGCCCTTGCTTTATCAGGATGCTCCTTTTTTGCCAGGTTATTTTTCCTCCAGGCCAGTTTGACTGTCTGGCTTCATAGCATCCCTGTGCTGCAGCAAGGTGGCAGGAAAACACAAAGAAAGCGGGACAGTGGGACTGCTTCCAGGGAGGGTCTGGCTGAAAGTCTGGGGACTTTTTCTTCTCTCCACCTTGGTGAACAGTTATTCATACACGAAGTCTCAGTTTGGCACTCTTTTCTTCTTAAAAGCAGCCTGTTTTGGGGGTATCGTTCAACTGCCATGTAAAGGAGGGACGGACTGCATTACTCTGTTACTGCTGGGGAGAACAACATGTTCTTACGGCTCTTCTGTGGTTTGTATAAGCCATCCTAAATAGTGGCTGGACACTTTTCCTGCACGTCCACCTCGCCTCCCACAACAACTTGCTATTTTATGCAGTAGCCAAGCTAAAAAAGGAAAGTTATTATCATGCCAAAAATGCGACTTCGATAAAATACGAGGGGATAAGTCAGCATAAGTGTGACTGGCTCGGGATCCAAAGAGAATAATGTGAGAAGGATAATTTTACTTTCTTGCCTCTCACGCCTACCAAACGCCTGGATACAACAAAGTGAATTCCTAAATTCATGTAGTAAATACCTAAGAAGAGCAAACCAGATTTTTTGCTCTATCACAAAGAATGCTAGACAGTGAGAGCAGGAGTGAAACTATATCCTAAAATATGTCATATTTTCAGCCCGTAATCCATAGTTTAACAGTTTTAGATGCATTCAGATCTGTGGTTTTAATTGTTCTAATTTGGAAAGCCACATCACATTTAAAGGGAGAGGAAAATCCTTGGTATGTTTTGGGGGTTATCGTACACTCCCGTCACCTTGAAGGGAATGCATTGGGGTCCTCTGTCTGTGCAGTGTGAAGGTTAAGGCTATAAAAAACTGCCTTTTTGGCAGTTTCCAAGCCTACAGGGCCCAGGACAAGTTTGAAAAGGATCTTTTTTACAGGCTTTATTCTCTATGATAGACAGTCTGTTGTACTTCTATATTATAGTAGTAGTTTCACACTTCCTAGGATATCCAGAATCAATGCTTAAAGCCTGCTGAGCTGAAAGGCAGCCACCAAACAACCCTCCATGAGTTTATAACGTCCCTTGCAGTACACAAGCAGGAACAGGAGAGACTTTCTCTGCTACTTCTTCCCCCCAAACATTTCACAGCTTGGCTGCAAAAAGAGGGGGAGGAAGGAAATGTAGGTCATGCATCAGTCAGTTTTTGTGGATCTCATGTTTTGGTGTCTCCACAGAAGATCCAAAAGTGCGATAAAGCCAGAGCAGGATTTGGGCAATGCCAGGATTCAGGTGTGGCTCTGGGCTTTGTGTGGCTGAGCTGAGAGGATATATGCTCAGGGCTGAAAAGGATGCAAAATTTCACAGGTCTGGCATAGGCAGGCCCATGCGTTTCTGTCTCTGGAAAAAGCTCACTTTTAAAAAAGGAAAACCCTCTTTATCTTAGAGCACCCAACAGCAATACTGACTCATAAGATGCTGATGTTATTCCTTGAGGCTGTTAGCTCCCCCCATGCACGTAGGAATTTCCAGCCCACCTGACCTCTATTGGAAAGTCTATCTTTTAAATATGGCCACTATAAACATTCCAAATTTTAATGGGCAGAATATCTTCAAAGAAGTTACTCTGATCTTCAGAAACAGTCATGGTTTGATAGAGGTTGTTTTGCCTATCTGCAGCGGAAGTGGAGGAACGCGCAGTTTATACTAAAATAACGTGCACTTGTCCTAATGACGGAGAATTCTGAGCCTCAGCCAAGCCTTTTCACATCATTACAGTCTACTGCGGGCTGTGAAGGAATTATTTGCCTCTTCACACTTTTGATCTTTGCAGAAAGGAGCGTGTGGCATTTCCAGTCCAGATGTTCACGATGTTTCTCCTAGACCCGATGGAGAAGTTTCTCCCTAAATGGCTCCTGAGCCTCACGCCCAGATTAGTAATGAGTTCCTTGTAAAGGTAAAAAATTAAACACTGAAGCAGCTCTGTCAAGGTCGTCTGAAATCACAGAAAAGAATTGTGAATGGGAACAGTTGCCCTGAAGTGACAGCAGGCAAAATGCATCTCACAGGCACTTTGAAACCTCTTGATTTGAGTGTCAGGAAGATGTGGGTCCCATAGGTGCACAGTGGAAACTGTGTTAGTGCTGCTTTAAAGAGACTTCAGGAGACAAGAAATACATTGTCCTGGGATGCCGTAGCGTGTGGGACCTGCAGGTGTTGGGGAAGGTGAGGTTTCAATAGCTCATCTTTGAAGGTGGCTAAGCCTGGTGGAGGCAACACTGTCCTCCCTGGGGCTCTTCTCTGTGACGCCCATCCCTCTGCAAGGCTGCGGGCTGCGGAGCCAATGCAAAGGGGTACTGGGGTTCTCACTGAGATTTCAAATTCCCAAGTTTTAGGTTAGAAACATTTTAATCAGATTTGAAACATTTTTATCAGATACAATCATTACAAGAGCAGAGGACCATGGGTGTGGGTCCTGTGGTAGGAACTGTGATTTTGCAGTAGCCCCATGCAGTAACTCCATGCAGGCCTCCAGAAACATTTAATTCCCTGGTGCCAGAAATATTTAATTCCCTGGTGTGAAGGTTTGTGGGCAGGATGGTGAGGAGCTGTGTAGCCTCTGGCAATTCTATGGAAACGAAAGCCACCTGGAGTCAGAGTCTATAGGTCAAATGAGCTATTTAAGGGTCGGATTCTTAAATACAGCTCAACTTTCACAAACCCCTCCTTTACCAGTCCTTTATAACCACAGCTGAGCAAAGGTGGATTCAATACACCTAAATGAATCTGAGTCTGGGGCTAAGGAGTCTGCGCTCGGTTTTAGGGCTAGATGAGTCCCAGCCCTAGCAAGGCTGATAGCAGCAAGTGCTATATACCCAATATTGACTTTTATTCTCTAATAACATTTCCCCACTCCCATCTCCCCTTTTTTTCACGTAGTTCCCTCTGTGTCCCTGTCTCTTGCCAGTTCGTTTTTCTTTGCAGGCTCTGCCGAGCAGGCCTGCAACCGATCTTGAGCTGAACTTTTGTATCACCAAAACCAGGTCCTCAGCAGCAGTAATCCAGTGTTGTTGCATTAACTTCACCATGCTTGGCACAGAGACATGTGTACGTTCCTAGACAAGTTGATTGAAAACTCCTGCAGATCTCTGTGGTTTTCCCTTTCGTGTTCCCATGAAGGTTCTTGGCTAGGCAGAGGCTGTGTGGTGGTGTTCCCCCTTCTTAACATAAATGAGTGGAAGGTTTTCTTTTGGAGTCCTGTTACTTTCTTTTCAACATCAAAAGCTTCAGCAGCATCGTGGTACTGCTGGAAGGGCAACTTGCTGGCAGGCAGTGGGAAAACAAGCAGACAAGTTTACAAACAGCCACACTGGCACCATGAGACCTTCGGGTCCAGTTATTTACACTGAAGGCAGCAAGTGCCAGGGAGAGACCCAGCATCATCGTTAGGGTGCAAACCCAGGTTTCTACCAAGGTGGCTGCGGAAATCCTGTTCTATGCTGAAGAAATGATAAAAAAACCAAACAAACAGAGGCGGTAAATAAGTCCGGATCTGTTACTTTTTGGAAACTGCCTGTCAAGGAAAGTGTTGAAGCCCCATTTTCTGTACTAGATAAAGCTGCTGATGGACTCTCTGCACAAATTGCTCAGTGTATGGATGCATGAAAGAGCTCTCCAAAGCCCAGCAGCAGCTGTGCTGGATTTATATAAACATGGCTATAAGGAGCAGTGATTTAAAATAGCTGAGCAGCCACTTAACTAAAAAGGTTTTTGTGATGTTGTGATTTTACACCTGGAGCTTTGATATCAATGAGTGGCACAGCACAGCAAGTGATGCTGTAAGAGACCTCTTCTCAGTGGACCCGACAGGCTGTCTGGGCTTCTCTTGCTCTATAAGAGCAATAACCTACTGCGTGTTAACGTGAACAACATAACCGTGGTGCTGACAGCATTTGCAGCCCACCGTCCAGGCACACTGTGTGACAGGCTGTGCCACCCCAGACCGTGGGGCTTTTCTGTCTGCCCGGCTCCAGGTTTTATGGACTTTTTGTTCCACTCAGAAGCACTGCGGGTACCTCCAGTACAGAGCCAGCCGGCTGGCAAGAGGGATGCTTGCTGGTTTATTTTTGTAAAGGCATAATGTGTCCTCAACTTGAACTCCTGAGTGCAAGATATTCTGATTGAGCAGCAAGAAGTATTGGCCTGTTCTACAGGTAACTTGAGCAGCTGAAAGAGGAGTTGGAAAAAACGTGCCAAAAGAGCTGAAGAATATTTTTGAAATTTCCTGTTTCAGAGCATAAACCAGCCTCTAACTTCTGGGCTCCTTCCTCCAAACCAGCCCGTGGTTGGTAGCAGAAGACCAAATAATACAAGTCCCTGGCTCTGAATCTGCTTGGCAATTCCTGTGGATTCATGCAGCTGTATTTTATGTCTGTGCATAGCTGGGTGTCTTCTCCTAGTTGGTCTTGGCGTTAGCTTTGCTCATGGATTTAGCTAGGTTTTTTACCTCCTCCTCAAGCATCTTGTTTTTCTTCTCCATTTCCTCCCGTGAGCACTCTACATTCATCAACTTCAGCTCCAGTTCCTCAGACTTCTTCTTCTCCTTCTCAATGTCCTGATTCAGCCTCACTACTTTGGCCCAGACTTCATAGTTTTCCTTCTCAAGACTGCAAAGAGAAACAAAGTGTGAAAGGATTGGATCGGAAGAGTGCCAGGAAGTCATCATTTGGCTCTTAAGGAGTCTGCTCTCTCTGTCATTAAGCAATAAAATAAGCCAGAGGTGCTGTCCTGATCCCCTGACCCTCAATGGCCACATAACACGATGCAATAAATCAATACACATGATATATAATAATATGGCAACAATATGTGAAGCTATAAAACACTGATGGTTGCAATTAATTATGCAATAATGCTAATACTGAACTCTGGATAGTGTAATGGTACAATATTGCAGTAATAACAAGAATTATGACAGTGTAATTATTGCAGAAATACTACAGCCCCTTACAATGGTCTAATAAGAACTACAGAGTCTTAATATTGTAATAATATAACATTAGCAACAATGTCATGAGAGTACAGCACATGAGCATTGACTTTTAGATAGCCTACTATAATACTGTGTTTTATCAGTAGTCATTACTATTATATACTGGGATCACTGGTAAATAAATCTGTGCAATACAAGTGTGGTAATAACACGAGCTGAAGACTCCATACTCTCCAGAAAGCAGCACTCTGCAGCATGTTACCTTTTAATTTGCTCCTCGTAGTCATTTTTCTGTACCTCCATTTCTTTTTCCAGCTTCAAGATCATGTTTTGCAGGAACTCCCTGCTCTCCTGATCAGGCTTGGAGACCGCGGCAGGGCTGCTGGTGGGACTGGCTGTTTCCTTTGGCTGATGGCTGGGACTGGAGCAAGGTAGAAATTCCTTATCAGAGCCGCTGCTCGAAGGGCTGGGGCTGGAGCTGCTGCCTTCCCCACTTTCTGCCTGGGAGGTAGGAACGTTATCGTAGGTCGAAGCCCGGTGAAGGTCGAGCAACTTAAAAAGATCGTGCGACAACGTTCTCTTATGTCCGTCAGGAGCCATGGAGTGCATGCTGCTCCCAGGGGAGCTTTTCCAAAAGTCACTAGCAAATATGTCATTTTTGTCACTGCTG
Source organism: Falco biarmicus (assembly GCF_023638135.1). NCBI lineage: Eukaryota > Metazoa > Chordata > Aves > Falconiformes > Falconidae > Falco > Falco biarmicus. The sequence continues at coordinate 1,018,450 of NC_079305.1, forward strand.
CCTTTCTCCCCTGGAGAAGCAGCTGTCAGGAAAGATTTCCTGTTAGGTAAAGTCTGAGTTCTTTTCCTTGACTGCGTTTTCCACGTTCCCAGAGTATCTTTGGACTCGTTATCTTCTCTGGGTGCACTTGAGCTCGCAGCTGGTCCGAGGGCCCTGCTGGAATTCAGGTCATCTCTCTGTAAAATAGACCAGTGGCATTAGGACAGCCTTGCCCTGCTTTGTGAGCAAACGGGTTGCAGCGACCGCTGTGACTGCAGTATTTACAAAAGTCACATTTTAACATGCTAACAGGAATGGCCACAAGTTTTCCATAAAAAACTATTTTGGGTTGCACCGTGTTTTCTGTTAAAAAGAACTTTCTGCAGAGATTCTTTCTTTCTGAGAGAAGCCTATAATCCTCAGTGATTTCACTTCACCAGCATGAACTGAAAAGGTTTCATCTATTCTGCCTTTTAACTAAAAAACTTCAGGAGTTTTCATTTTTCCCAGAACAGTAGATTTTCCACAGGAAAGTGGAAAGTTTATCTACGTTGTTTTTCTGATGCAGATATTCCAGGGATGACAGTTAGAGCTCTTTACCCTATTAATAGCAAGTCCCCTTAGTGGCTCGCTGACCTGTTAGAGCCCATAAAAATTAAAAATGTTTATTAAATTTATGTTTTATTCTTTCTCTGAGGATCTAGCCTTACCATTTGCCTTTGGATCAAGCTCTCTGCCCTGTGCACTGCAGGGTCCTCTGCAGCATCCCAGCCCACGGAGCTACGTGGGATGGGGGCTTTCTTGTCATTTTTTTGGGCAGGTGAGGAGGGCAGCACATCCTTGGATGGGGGAAAGAGGTCTGCATGGTCACTTATCATCACAGTCATCACTTTCTGGATCTGTGGTGTGCCTGGAAGAAATCAGAGATCTGTCAGCAGCAAACCCAGTGCGATGGGTTTTCTTCCACCCCCACTAGCATTTTCTGGTTGGTCTTTCTGTTGTCCAAAATGGAGAGGCACATAGAAATGCAGGTGAAGACAAGGAGTGGGATCATAAAACCAAATGAAGGGAGGAATTTTTATATCACCCCAGATTAGCAGGAGCAGACCATGGAGCAACCAAGACAGAAATCTGCTCAGCTGCACCAAGCCACACATTGTGCTGCTTTGGCTCAACAAGCAAACTACAAGTATCGGTTATACAAACAGGCATATGAATATCTGGACCATTTGCATATGATATCTGTAGAGCAGAGCACTCTTTGGCCTTAAATATTTCTTCTATTCATTCTGCTGCATCTGTCCCTGCCCACGGGATTACAGTTTGGCTCAGTGAAACAGTAAGTTCTTTGAGTTTCCTTTGTTTTTACACTTTCCTGCTCTAAGCAAAAAGAAAGATGACTTCATCAAATTCCTGAATTGTTTGAAATCTGTGGAGGGAACACAAAGTGCAACTCCTAAGGGGTTTTTGTCACCATAAACACATTTACAGCCTGACTAACATGTGGCTTTACTCTACCTAGCTGTACTTACTGTGCCCAGGCACGTGTCTGGCTTATATCCATGGGTCTACTGTAGAAAATTTGTAATTTCAAGATTGTGGATGCAACTGAGTATTTCAGCATATCAGGTGCCAATTATTCCAGGAGTCCCTTTTACCTCTCATAATAATTGCAGGATCCTCTATCTTGGGTCTGATGAGGTTCACTCCAATCACTGTTGCTAAGTTATCCACACTCATCTTGTTGACGCTAGAGTTCAACTGTATTTCATGTAGAAACCTGCCAGAATCCAAGGGCAAATATTTGAAGTCAGAGGAGGAAGACTGCAAAAGCTTTACACACCCACTGAAACAAAATCCTGATAAATCCATCCAGCTTTTCCTCTGCATCCCAAGGACAGAAACATATAACTGCCTTATAACTGCAAACTGGAGCTGGGTCTTACTGGTATCGGTAGAAAAAACACCATGTGATGAGCTGCTCACCTGAAAAAAATATTAAAAAGGAAGGGAAAACCCCCATCTAATCTTTAACCAGAAAAAAAAAAACTCCTAGGCTGGGTGAAACCTAAGAATTTTGTTGCACAAGGCTTTGTCTAGAAAAACTACACTCCATTTTAATTCTTAGGAGTTCATAAGTGAGTTTTAATGAAATTCTCCCTTCACAGAAGTCAGGATCTAGTGCCTCGAGGGGAACCAAAACATGGCTTAAGAGGGCTCTCTCTAGAGAAGTCAGACTCAGTCTTTGGCATGGTATTTCTACTCACCAACACCAAATCTGAGCTGTTTATACCTTGTGCAGAGGACTGACCTGCAGATATAGCTGAGGAGGTTGTAGTTGTCTCTGGGAAGGAGGGACAGTTGCTTCAGGAGTTCCTGATGGCCCTAAATGCAAGTTAAGAAATAACTCTATAAAGATTCACAGATACATATGGACTCAAGAATGGCTCTTCGTCACTCCATCCATCCCTGTGTGGTCTCACCTCTTGGCATTTGCTCGCCTTGGAAATTACATTTCTCTGCAAACCAAGCACGGACATGGAGAAATTTCTGAACAGTGCTCAGCAAGAAGAGGCAGCCCATTGCCCAGCACTGCTGCTGCCACAGCAACAAAGGAAAGAGCTGCGTCCCCTCCAGCCCAGCATGTGTGTGATGGGCTCTGGAAAGAGCCAATCATGCCTAATCTCCTTGCATTTCTTGTGTATAAACATTTAGGACATTTTTAACCCCAAAGATCCTGAAGTGAAACAACCTACAAGAAACATTTGCCCTTGAAATATAGGGCTGAACATTGCAGTTCACAGAGCTCATGCTGCCAAGGATATCTGCATTATTTTTGTATGTCTAGGAACAGCATCCATGAATGGGTCTTTTTTCAGTGAGGGGATTCTCTTCCATCAAAATATATAGTTAGGAAAAGACAGTTCCCATCTGTTTCTCACTTCTCCCTCTCCCAAATCTCCACTTCCTTCCTTGGTCTCACGCAGAACCTCCACCAGCTCCATTCTCAGCTTGGGCTGATGGGGGTTGCAGGACATTGTGTTTCCTTCCTCTCTTGGTTTTCACACTTTCTGTTTGCTGCAAGGGCTTAACAAAAAGAGGTGCTGAGCAGCTCTTAGACCTGCTTCAGAAATGTAAGCTTTAAAATGGATAAACCCTTGTTTTCAAGCTGGGAAATCCCACTGTTTTGAGGAGATTTTATCTTTTTAATTATTTTTTTTTCTCCCCTCAGATTTCAAAGCTCAGTAATTGCACAGTTTATAATGCACAGCTAAATATGCACCCGACACCTCCAGCTCACAAAGCCCTGGCACTGAAACACAGCTAATTTTAAGGCCAGAAGGAGAGAAGTGAATGCGTCTCTACCTTTCTCTCATCCACATCCAGCGCCTGACCGCACAGCAGGAAATCTTCATACTGCATCCAGGGCACAACTGGCTCAGGGAGCTCCCGCAGGTAGAGTTTGAACAGAGAGGCTACGGTGTGCACATCTGTATTCCTGCAATGCACAAAGAGCCACTCACGTGGAACTCGGACCCAGCTGGTGAGCAAACCCTACCCTGCTCCGGGAGCATGAGATTATATTTAAACTGAAGACAGACAGATATGAATAGGGAAGCCAAAGCAAGCTGGGGGGAATCCATAGAGCACCCCAAGCCAGGGAATGGCCCCAGCTGGCAGGAAAATAAATACTTGGTGGAGATTTTCCCCACCGTGGGGCTGGCAGGTCCCCAGTGTTCATACCCGGGCTGAGCCTTCCCAGCCTGCATTTGACTCGTGAGAGTTTGCATGCAAATATTGTCTGGCGTTCACATGTTTGGCAGGCACTCCCCACTCTGTGCGGAGCTGGCGAAGCTTGCCTGGGGTTTTTAAGATCAACAGTAATTACTGAAGATGTTCTGCTGGGACAGATGTTTGCAGCTTTGCATACCATATAGTTTACATTATGTCAAAAGGACACTGTCAAGATCGTAAGCCTCTAATTTGACCTACCTTGAAGTCGCTAAACTGTTATAAACTTCTAGCAAAAATCCCCCAGGTCATTTATTTTTAGGATTTGTTGGGGTTTGTAAAACATTTTTAACAAATGCATGTAACCATAGAGGAATTTTTTTCAGAGCTGTATTTTTGTAGGGCTTACCAATACACGGCACTAGGCATCCTGGATGCCTGGGCTGCAACAAAAGTTTTCTGATGCTCCCCACCCAATCCTGCCAAGCTTGCGCATGCAAGCATGCCTGTGCAAACCCAAACAGGCTACAGAGATGGCACTGAAGGTCTAGCCCGCATCTTGCACTGTTCAGGTCACTGGAAACTCCATTGTTTGCCTTCCTCCTCACGGAGAAAATGTTTTGGTTGAAGTGCATGGGGGTTGCAGTCACTCTGAGATCACCACAGCAATGCTCATACCAAGCCCTCCGGCACAGGGTTAACATTGCAGGGTGCTGGGAAAAGGGCCAAACTCCCTTGCCATGCCCCACTGCAAAACACAGTTCCTCAAAAAATAAAAAAGGCTTCACCTTCCTATGACCCCCATACAGGTTACAACAGGAAAGCTCTCAGCAGGACTACGGCACCCAGAAAGCAAAAAATATTCAGCTGCAAAACCAACGGTCAGGATGGTTATGCTCCCAGAGCAGCTGTGACTCTGCTTGGCACAGTCCAGGAATTATTTAGGTAAAAGTGCTGTGGGGTTTCCTAACAAAGCTGCAGAAAGCTGGGTGAAAACAAAAAGTTTTGTGGTTAGGGGCAGGCCTGCAAATAGAGAAGCGAGACCCCTGCACTCTGCTTAGGCAAACTGTTTTGCACAAAAATCCAGGGAAGCTCCTGGGTTTGGTTGCTTCCCTCCCGCAAGCACCCAGATTTTGCCAATGGCTCTCAGAGCTCAGGCGATGCCATATGGGGCAGCTCCCCCGGTCTGCATAGATGGGGCATCACCACGGCCAATATCACACATGCAGCAGCCTGGGCACCCCTTGTCTTAGTTCTGGTGGATGAGGCAGGGCAGGATTTAACCAAAAAGCCTCACTTTAGGTGCTGTGGATGATTGCAGGACCCGCATTTCCTTTATCCCAGCACAGGGTCACTGCTTTCAGCAATGCAAACTGGTGGGTCAAGCCCCAGAGCAGGCTGCAGAGTGAGCAGGGGACACTGGGCAATGCCTTATGCAACCGTGGCCAAAAGCAAGGGGTTAAACTCTGACTTGTCGGGGGTACACAGGTGGGAAACCTCCTTAGAGATAATGAAGCACCTGCAGGGGCAGCTGCTCTGCCCACTGTCAAGGGGGGCTTTATAACGAGATGTACCAGGGATTTACAATTCTCTCATTTTGCACAGGGCATGGCAGAGGCAGCAGTAGCAAACGACCCTCTCCAAAGACCCTCTGAGACCTACAGGCAGCGCTCTCAGCTTCAGGGACTTTTCCGGTTCCTCTCAGCCCTGCAGAGGAAAGGTGTCAGGAGAACACAGCCTTGCAGCAGCCAAAATCAATCTCTCACCTCTGTGTGGTGGTGTAGGGAAAAACAACAGGAGGAAAATATCATGGCTACATTCCGGCAGGGAAAGCAAGAACTTCTAGCGTGTGTGTTAGGGTGTTCTCTGAGCTTATTAGTGATCCTCTGCTTGCTCTCCTTTCTCCAAACCTCTGCCCTTAGCTGATGGGCTAAGTAGGATCTTCCCTTTCCCTCCTTCCTTGGCTGCTCCGGCAAATAATAGTTGCTGTGTGGGGCAGGGATTTTCCTAAATGCTTTCTTTAGTTTCCATTAATCTCATCTCAGCACCCTCTGATTCAATGTGATGTTTCTGCTGAATCCTCTCTCCTTGTCAAGCCCTTCTGGATGGTCCAAGTTTCCTTCTGGGCTCTCTGGGGGGTTAGACAAGCTGCTTTCCCCCAGGTGTTGGGGTTTATGAGAGCTAATTGAGTAGGAGAGGGGGAATCCAGCATTACCGGTCAAACGATGGCCTTTCCCCAGCATCGAACGCATCCCTGAGCTGTTTCACCAGGTTGTCTTGGCCGGGGAGGCGGAAGATGCCCTCCTCACTCACACCATGCTCCCGAATGAACTCAGCGCACTTCTGCACCAGTATGGGGACCTGGTGCTGCCCAAATTTCTGTTCATAGGCCATGGTCTCTGCCAAGCGCTGGCCAAACACCACTAGGGAAAGAACAGAGAGGTTAGAGGAGCCCAAAAGCTTTGCTTTTGCATATGACTTGCCAAAGTGCATCAGGTGCAAAAGTGACAACAGTACCTGCTTTCCTGGTAGCATAGAAGCTACAAGAAGTCTGCAAACTGGTGAAAGCAGAACCACTTCCAAAGAAATAATAGCAAGATGAAACCTTGTCCCTCCTCCAAATAATTAACAGTTCTCAAACCAAGCAGTGAGCCTTGTTTTTTGCCATGCCACTTGCCCTGCCGGGGAGCAGAGGGAGACAGGAACAGCAAAAAGGTTGGTGCGAGGGCACAGGGTGAGAAGGCAGGCTTGTCACACAAAGCTGAAAGATATGGAAAGCACAGGAGAACACCAAGAAAGAAGGAAAGCACCCTTGCAGAGATCTGAAGCTGGAAATCTTACTGACTGTTTTTCTTCCCCCTCCCCTCTTCTCTCACCCTCCAGAAATTTCCCCGTGCAAAGAGCAGCAGTATTTTGCAGCGAGTGGTACCTTTCCTTCGGAGCAATGGCTTTTTCCTCCTGAACTCACAGCAAAAGAAGAGCTCGAAGGCGGGAAGGCAGCAGCCTGCATCCCAGCTCTTCTTCCTCAGAGCCTGGGGCATGGTAAGTGCAGACAAATCCCAACTCGAACTGGCTCTGGGATATTAATGGCAAAGGGTCCTATGGTCCTCTGCCATATTTTTGCCCCAGCAGTGCCTGTGATGCATTCACCTCGTGCTCTGAAGGCTGAAATAATTCCTGTGCATCTTCCAGGCCAGGAAAATGCAAGTAGACACTCTCATCTGGAACCACAAGGCTTGTCGGCACCTGCCTGATCATGGGGGTTTTTCATTTATGACTTGCTTACATTTTCAAATAACTAATATAAACCTGTCATTGTGCACAGTAAAAGCAAATAGCATTGTGTCCGTCCCCCATCGCCCTCCCCCCTCTACTTTGGTAGCTGATAATGAATTGTTTATTTAACTGCAAACTGGCAGATCTGTTAATTTGGGGATACCTCCCTGGGGCATGCAATGGCCATACCAGCCCACTCGGCAGCCAGCCCTGCGAAACCCCTCGGGGCTTTTGGAGATGCTTTTGCTGTTGCTTCACACTTTGCAGCCACTTTGCTTTTTGGTGTGTGACAAGCTCACAACTAGCTGGGTCACATGGGGCTGTTTCCAGGTGGGCTCTTGCCCAAACCTCCACCGTGTAGCGGGTTACTTTAAAAGCACGTGTTGGCTCAGCTTGCGTTGAAGCCAAAACCTAAAGCATGAAGTTTCGGGGTCTGTTAACCTGTGTATTGACATCAAATGCAGCTCCATAGTACCTGACTGCTCTGCTATCCTCAGGCCTTCTGTACTACTATAAATTTACAACTTCTATCATATAAGATCAGTTTATCTAGCTGGAAGAAACTGCCAGCCTCCTAAGTTTAAGCAAGGATCAGATGTGGAGTTGTTATTAAATATTAGAGCCAGGTGGGGCAATGCCCTGAAAATGGCTCATGCAATCCTAATTTCAGATGAGTAATGCTGCCTGCCCCAGGGCACAGCATGTTTCAGTTTAGAGGCAGAAAACACCAGGGTTGTTGAGGAAAACCAGCCGTGTTGATGTTTAGGTGAAGCTTGTCTGTGCCTATGGCAGGGTCACAGTGAAAGAGCCTGAACTGGCAGCACCTGCTTGCTTCTGAACTGCTGTGATTTGTATTAACACAGGAGCTAAGGGTGATCAGAGCTCCATCGTGCTTGTCTTACATGGCTGAAGGGCATGGACCCTATAAAAAATAATATAAATAGTCAGGGCAAAGCACAGAGGGAGGGAGGAGAGGCTCAGAATGATCCGGGTTAGTGCTCTTTTGGAGAGAGCTAAAGAGACTCCCAGCCCTGTTTCATTGGTGGATCTTGCTTATTAGTTCATCCTTAAGGAAAATTCTGGATAGTTCATCCTTGTAGGAGAAGTGGCTAGAGTGACCTTTGCCACTTCCTTTGTGGGCTTTGCCTGTGGCAGCAAACTTAGTGTGCTCCTTTCTGATCGATTCATGTTTTATGCTTCCCTGACCACAATTTTGTAATGGCATAAATGCATGCCTGAGGGGGCTGGAAGCAAGGATCCTGTTGCTGCAAGCCTTGCCTGTGTGTGAGGAGGAGGGCAGCGTGGCCAAGGCAGACTGCAGAGAAAATGGGGGCAGAAGGGTTGAGCTGAGCAAGAAAAGCTGGAAGAAAAGCAAAGCGAGGAAACTGGTAGGTGAAAGGCAAGGTTTTTCAATGCTTTATCTCTGAATATGAGTTGTTTTCAAGAACAAGGTTTTCTGGGGTCAGTAAGTCAATGAGGAAATTCACAAAATATGTTGAAACCAGCCCAGAAATCTTCATTCATGCTTGGTTGCCATTTCCTTAACGTTGCCCATGTTTGCATAGACCGTCCACCACAGGGTCTAGGAGCAGACAGGATTCTAAGGCATTACAAGTTAGTCGCATTACAGCTCCTTTTTCCAGTTTCAAAGGTTTTTGAGCCCAGCTTTGAAATCCTCACACAAAAGTACTGCAGACCACAAGACGGTAGGAAATTGCCTCTCCAAGAGCTGTCCCTGCTCCCCTTTACCTCCTGATGCTGACCCCACCACTCGTCGGATGGATTTAACCCATTCCTCCATCTCAGACTGGGAATTAGCCATGAGCACGTAGGTGTCCTGCCCTGACCGGTTCTGGTCTCCTGAGATCCCTGGGAAAAAAAATAAAAATATTATACATCATTTATAGAGAGCATTGGAGGAGAAAAGACACATTCTTGTTGATCTCTTTGCTAAACACTTTTGGCTCCAAATTTCTCCATTCACATCTATTTGGCTGTGAAATGAAGCAGCGTTCTTACATTTCACGCTTGCTGAAGGTTTGCAAGAAAGGAACAGAAACTGCCTAATGTTGCAGCTTGGCAAGGCTTCTCAGCATGGGACATGGGCAATGACACAGGGCCCTCCTCTAGCCCTGATGCGTGAATATTGAAAGCAAGATGTTAATTTTCATGTATAATGAAGTGCTATGGGGATCTTGAAAAACAGTGGGAGCAAAAGGACTAGCAGATGACTTGCCCAAATGATCCTGGGTGAACAGTCCAGCCCAATAGTGTACAACAGAAGGGTGAAGCATCCTCACCTGGGATGATTTCGAAGATAAATTTTCCTCCTTCCTCTGGGTTGCTGACCACCTCTTTGATGGTGCTTCCCTGGAGAGACAGGCAGCCCTAGGACAAAGCAGAGCAGGAGCTGCAGGTACCAGTGTCCCGTCTCTCTGGGGATGACACTGCCATGTGTCACCACTGAGGACTGGAGTCCTTCTTTCAGATTGCAGGAGCTGGTGGCCTATATACATACGTATATATATATATATATATATGCTAAAAATGACTTTTCAAACAATAAGGGACACTTCTTAAATGCCAGTTTTTCTGGTTAACTGATTCTCAGAGTGAGAAAACTGATTATTTTGCTCTTTCCTTTTTTTCCTCTCTTCTTATGTTTTTTTAACCCCTGTTGGGAGTGGAAGAAGAAAGTACAAAGGAGAAGGGACTTGGCAAAACACTGGTGCATCCTGTTTTTGGTGCATCACAGGAGGAAAACTATTCCTTTAACACAGCATCACTTAAACCCGAAAACAAATCCAACGTTTGCAGGAGAGGAGCAGAGAAAAGAATAAAAGGGAGGGGAAATGAAAAAGCAAAGTGGAAACCAGCTATTTCTTTTGGACCTGCCTTTCCCCAACTGTCATGGCAATCAGGCAGCTTGGTACCCGCTGGAGGAGATGGGTGGGGAGCGGCCAAGGCACGTGGTGGCCAAGCAGGCATGTGAGTCAGCACCAGAGGCCTCCTGGGGCAGGAAATAAGGCTGTACCACAGAAATGAAGTTTCTCAGCGACTTCAGCCTCCTGAAAGCCATTGGGCTCCTCTGAGCAGTGAGGACCATCAGTGCTTCAAAAGCCTGAATTGCAGCTGTATCAATCAGAATCATTGATGGGATCGGAGAGGCTTGAAATGACCCAGGATGGTGCGTCAGGGTCATGGCAAGAGCTTCCAAAAGCACCATGAATAGCCATAAGCACTTTCCGTTTCCACATCCCATTGACAACAGGGGAGACTGCTCCTTCCAGTCACCCCTGAAACCAGGCAAAGCCAGAAATGAGACCTGGATCCCACTGGGCTCAGCCCTGTGCTTTCACCCTGAGGATCTTCTGATCTCCTTTGCCTTTTGAGCATTTTCTTTCTTGAGATCAGTTTTGCTGCCAGTAACAATTTGTACAGAGAATGGCTTTTCCGACAAAGGGGAGGACCTTTTCCTGAAATTTCACAAAACAAGGAAAAGATGATGGATATTCAAAAAGCAAGTTACAGTATGGAGAAACTGGTTGAAAAACTAGGAAGTTATCCATATAAATTGGGAAAACAGCCTGATTTCTTCCTGGCAAGTGTATTACAATGCATACTCTGAGAAATTATTTATATGGGTGAGACAGAGGGCTTGTTACAACCCGGAGGGGCTGAAGATGGATGATGCTGTCAGAGTGCTGTGGATATCGGGCACTGGTGCAGAGGTTTAAACCATGCCCAAGTGGATGACTTGCACTCCTGTTCTGTGCAAAGGGTTGGGTGCACGTTGCGCTGTCCTGAGGACCTCAAAAAGCATCAGAAGTGCCGTGCACCTAAGCGCTGAGCAGACTTCAAGCCTTATCCCTTAGAGGAAAAGGCAGCGGGGGAGGTTTCCTCTGGCCATGCAGGGTGGACTGGGGCAGCAGCCGAATAACACAAACTGCATCTGCACCACTGAGCCTTCTGCAAAGGATGGGGCTGGGCCAGGACGGGATACAAACCTGAAGGCCGGAGAGAGAGAGATTTCCTTTCCCCGTCCCTCCAGCTGCCCTGTCCCGTGGCAAGAAGTCCTAAGGAAGCAGCTGCCCTTCGCTGTCATCTGTCCAGCCCGCAGCCCTGCTGTAAGGTCTGTCTTGGGCAGCTCCTCACACCCAGGCTATGCTGAAAGTCCTGCTTGTGTTTTCCTAAAAGCGTCCCGTAAGATGCCTTTCCCACGAGGTGCATGGCCAAAACCTCTCTCAAAGCTCCCAGTATCTCGTGCACCCATTGCTGCACCTGCCATTGCGAACATGGTGGTGTGCCCAGCTCTTTTTCTCCCCAGCCTTCTTCTGTTGTCTTGGAAATGTATAGCAACTTTCTAGTTGGTAACTGGGTTGGGTTTTTTCCATCACCCCGTTGCTCGGGCACAGAAGGACCAAGCCCCCCGTGGGGCTTGCAGGCACTTTAATAATTTTAAGTACATAGATGAGGCGCGTGATCAGGATATCTCATCTCTGTTACTGCCCGTCTTACTCCAGACCCATCCCAAACCATTTCCCGACGAGCAAAGCTGCAAGAAGGGGGAGACTGAGGACTGGCAAGCCCAGAAGCCTTGGCCTACCTGTGGTTTGACATCGTCCTCATCCTTGTAGTAGTACAGCTGCTGGCCCTTCAGCACGAAGTACCGCTGCTGCCAGTTCTTGACAATGGAGCGCTGCTTTTTCAGCCAGCCGATCTTCAGGGGCCGCTCCAGCGGGTTGGGGGAGGCCGGCCATGTGCCCACTGGCTCACCGCTCATCACGCTCTTGGAGCGGGCTGCCAAGGAAAGAGAGGGACGGGCTGGTGGGGATGAGCTGCCAGCAGACCCACGTCCCCGGCGCCGATGTAATCGACAACAGCAAGAGCGGCTCTCTGCCCCTCTGCCTGTGCCGAGCAAACTGGCTAGAGTTTTTAAAGGAAGTGGCTGCAGTATCTGTCAGTATGTGCTTCCTTTTTCCTGCGTGGGAGTAATTGTCTTGCAAGTTAGAAGAAAATCATTAGCTTTTTTTTTTTTCTTTAATGGGAGCGTGTGTTTTTTTTTATACCCACCCCAAACAGCCTGCAGCAGCGATAGCGGAATGACCAACCCTGGCTTGAAAAAAACTGTTTGGAAATTGCAGTTTTGGTCTGGGAGAGCATTGCCTGATGTTTCCAATGGGGCAGCTCTCACACAATGGGATTGGAAAGTCTCCAAGAGGGAGAAAAAGTGCCAGTGTGGATTTACCAGCTGGGCACAGCAGTATCCCCTGTCTCCTCTTTGCATCGTGTAGGTGAGTCCCATTGGTGCTGTTGATCTGTGCCAGGGACCAGCACCATGGCCTTGTGGCATCTCTAAATGCGTCTGTGATAGTAAATGCCTTGGAAGGAATAATTTCCAGAAGGGATTTTTGCTTCTGGAGCGAACACTGCAGGACCCCAGTGCCAACCCAGCTGGGTAGAGTTAGCATTTATGGTTGCAGGGCAAAAATAACTATATGACTCCAGGGGAATTCAGCTTCACTGGCCTCTGCACATGGTGACTTCCTGAGTTCTTACATCTCCTCTGCTAAAACAGACCCGATGGCACCTGGCCGGGTCCTGCGGGTGAGGGCAGAGCAGGATTCGGGCCCCGGAGCCCAGCAGCGTTTGCTGGCAGAGGGCCCTCAGGCTGAGCGGGGCTCTGAGGGAGGTGTCGTGCAATGCTGTGGGAGGGGGGAAGCTGCAGCGTCCCTGTATCTTTGCCCCCAGACACCTGCTTTTCCCCCGAGCTGGTCAGCGGAGCTGAGAGCCACAAGAGCTGCATTGGATATGAGTGTTGAGGAATCCTGGTGTGGACCTGAGTGCACATGACAAGCTTAAAACAGGAATTAAAAATCACCCACCGCTGCCTTGTAATGTTTGGGATGGGGGCATCTCATGCCTGAGCGGGTGCTTTCATTGCACAGACACCCACAGGGAGCCCACAAAACACTTTGCACTCAGTGCCAAGCAGTTAGAAGCTGCTGCAGAGGTCGGGGTGCTGCAGTGCAAGAGCGTGCCCAGCTTCCCCTTCTGAAATCCCCTGGAGCAAGAAACCCTGCTGCATTTTGCCTTTGTCCTTCAGAGCCAGCCTTGGGTTGGGCACTCTGAGCTCACCTCGCCACTACAAACCTGTCACAGGATTGCAAATAGCTTCCTGAGAAACCAAAAAAGATTGTGACTCCAAAAATCGGCCTTCAAAGTGCAGTGAGGATGACGCTTATATCTCAGTGTGCTGATATGGGATGCCTCCTGCAGAGGGTGTGTTTGTAAGCAAGGACCTCTGACAGGGATTTGCCAGGCAGCTCCCCTGAAAAATGCTGATACTGGGGTTACCCTGATGCAAAAACCAAAATGGGGTTTCCAAATTGCACCCCAAACCCCGGGCAGCTTCTTTGCTCTTTGCCAAAATGTCTGCATGACTCAAGTCTCGTAAATATTAACATGATTCTCAGCAAACTGCTCACAAGCAGCATCGCTCCTCTCTGTAAATCATGTTCCTTCATGTCTTGGGGCTGCTGCCAACTCCTCAAGGGCAAGGATTTTTGGGGAATGATCCGCAGGGGTGGAGCAGCTGGTGGGAGCACAGAGGCTACTGGGTGCAGGGTGCTGCCTGCCTCCTGTGAACGTTGCTCCACAGAAACATCACCAAAGAACAAGCCTCCCCCAGCCAGCACTCGGATGCCTTCCCAAATTTTGCGGTGTGTTCTATCTAATCATGGGACCTCACCTCCCCCTTGACGAAACAGAGCCGCTGATATTTGCTTTGTTTAATTACCACTAACTTTTGCAAAGTGAAGTCTCTGTACCAAGCACTGATGACCACAAGGGCTTAATCTGAAGTGAAGCTGTTGCAAATGCAGCTCACAGGATCCATACTTACTCCCAAACGGATGGAAATCAGGGATGGGTCACCACCCATCAGCTCCACGTTCAGCCTTCCCCAAAGAGCTCAGCTCAGACCAGCAGCTCTGATATTCCAGCAGCAAAAGACTTGGAAGGAGAAATTGTGTCTTTTATGAAAAATGCAATGGTTTGCTACCTTTTATTGGAGATATTAATGCCCCTTTAAGCCTGTCAAGGTTGCATCAGGGCTCTGCACCATGGAAAGGAAGCGACCTGGCAGGCACTGCTACCTGGAGGTTCCTCCTGCTCTCAGCCTTAAGCTTAAATTGCCTAGTCCTTGCTGGAATTCAGATTTATTCTCTCCCTCTTTGCAGCCTTTCCCAGGTGCATAAGGAATGTGCATTGAGAAGGGGACACTTGGGTCCCTTTTCTTTAGCATCAGCCCTTCTGAAACGCCAGACTGAAGGTGCAGCCGGAGGCTCGTGCTTAGCCGTGGCTTAGCCCTTCAGGCAAGTACATATCCAGCAGGGTGAACATGCAGATGTATTTTCCCTCCGCGTGAGACAGCTCTCCCTGTACTTTGGGCTCATTTAAGGCCAAAATAGCAGTTTGCAGGATCCTTCTTACCCACAGCACAAGCACTCCCAGACGCTGTCCCCACCGCAGGACTCACGCAGAGGTGTGGGGGACCTGGCTTTGCAGATGGCGAGGCTGATTTTGCCTAGTGGAAAGTTCTCTGCCTTCACCAAACCACAACTACCAAGGCTGCAGCTCTCTCCCATACCACCTTTCAAAGTTTCTATCTTTTGTGGCCAATGTGATGCCTAGCTTGTGTGAGCTGAAAATTTTATGCAGGGTGGGTGTAAAGCTTTCCCCTGGCTCTCACCAGCGTGGCCCAGCATTTACAATCATCTTCATCATGCAGCATCCCTGCTGCACTTGGCCCCGCTCACCTTGCCACTCTTGCAAGGCAGGAAAGAGCCACTAAGATCAAATGTGGTGCCCCCTGAAGCGTTTCCTGCGGTAACCGCCTCTGAAGTTGAATGTTTCCTCCAAAACATCCTCAGTCTTCCTCCAGGCCTGGAGAGCAGCTGCAGCAGGGTGCCCGTGTCCTGCTGCCTGCTCCCCAAAAAGAGGAGCCCTACCAAGGTGTGACTTGCAGGAGAAATTGCTTTGGGTGCCATCATGGTATCCAAACCCTTGTCTTGGGCAAGAGCCCTCCCTGCCATCCCCTTTGTTTCTGCCCCCCCAGGAGGAACATCAGGTACTTGCAATAAAAACCAGTAGAAGTGCCACAATAGGTTTCACAATAAACATTGCAAATGCAGTTTTCCTCTTCTCTGAAATAAATAGCTTTGCTTTTTTCTCAGCATGAGGAAGAACACAGGAGCCGGTGCACTGTCCTGGGGCTTACAAAAGCTGCTTCTGCCACAGCCATGCCTGGGGATGAGGAGGGGGAAGTGTCCTGGAGCCAGGAGAAGCCAGCAAAGGCAGGGGTGACTAATTAGTGAATATTTTCCACAAGCAAGACACATCCCTGCTGCACCCCTGAAGGTGGCAGCAACCGGTCCCCACAGCCAGAAACCTCAAAGCATGAAAAGAGTCGATGCACCGAGCTGTGCCCCAATGCTCAAGTCTCTGCACACACACACACACAACCCTCACCTCACGGGCTCGGAGCCACTGCAAGCTGTAAAAAGCATCCAGAATTTTATCACAAGCAGATTTTCCTGAAAAAAAGCAGTTCCTGGTAACAGCACAGGTTCAAGCCTGTGTCCCATCTCCACCCTCTCTGCTTCCCAGCAGCTGGCAGGCCCAGCATCCCCTGGCCTTTTTGTCTGAGCTACCGATTGAATTTACCCACTCCTCCGCAGCCTCTGTGCAAAAAAATGTTAATTATCCCAAGAACAGGCAATGCAGAAATCCAGGATGTTTCTATGATAACTATGTGGGGATTTCTCCACCGCTGTCCTGCAAGCTGGTGAGCGCAGGTGGTGGCACCGCTTCCTCTGTCCGCCTGCAAGCTTCTGGACCACCCAGGCTCTCATCCTGCATCCCTGCGCATCGGCAAGCCCAGTTACTGCTGCAGCTGCCAGGGACCAGCGGTGCTTTGTCTGGGGCCTTGTATGAAGCAAATGGTTTGCCCACCCCAATGAAAGCAGCCTCAGCGACAAGTCCAAACTGCCTTTGCAAGAAAGTCCAGTCAGGATGACCTTGCAAGCTGACGCAAGGTGTAAGAAGGAAGAGCGCAGCACACAGGGACCGGCTTGGTCAAGTCTCTGTGCTGCAGGGAGAAATCAAGTTGCAAATGTGTGTCTTGATGGTGTTTTGGCACCAGTGCCAGGACCACAGAGGGCCTTTGCCTCAGTGCATGCACAAGGCCGGGTGTGTGCACCCCTTCCTTAACCGCAGCATCCTCACCCCCAAATCCCCTCCCTGGCTGCCTGACCCAAAAGCATCAAAGGCATTGGCTCCACCATGATATTTTGGCCATAAAGCCCACCGTAGGGATCCCTCGCTCCTTCCCAAGTGATTTTTATGCTGGAAATAGATCCCACGGTGAAGGAGAGCTGTGCAAAGTCTGGGCAGAGGCAGGAGGTAAGTCAGGAAATCACAGTGAAGCCGTCCCGCAGCACAGAGCCTGGCTTGGGCATCAGAGGGCTCTTTACCACCGGTGAGAGGAAACCAGTGATGTTGGGGTGGGCGAAGAAACCTGAGCAACAGCAAGATTGCTTCCTCCAGCCCGCACCGCTGTGTCCGCCTCTTGGCTGCACTTCATCTCCTGCAAGGCTTGCGCCAGCAGAATGAGCCCATGTGGTTTAAATCCCCCCCAAACCTGGATTTTGTGTGGGCAGCAGCAGTGGAACCCCTGTTCCCCACCCTACTGAGGCTGCTGGCCCTGCTCCCACAGCATCCCCCGGTGACAATTTGGTAAATCACTCCTTGCAAATCATTTGCAAACCATCTGCTGTCTCGAAAGCGGTTGGTAGCCAAGGGCCAGGTCCCCCCACTGAGGCCAGGCACAGGTTCAGGTCTGGGCCAAAGCTGAAATGGAAGCTGGGCTTGGCCACAGCACATGGGCAGACCCCAGCCTGCACCTGAAAGGCTGAAGGAGAAACAGAAGAGCATAAAGAAACCATCACAATACCTATTTTTGCAGCATCCATTTTCAGGTTGAAATCCCAGTTCCGTGGCAGCTTGAGAGACATTTTGGATTAGGAAGGGCTTTTGTTTTTCGAAGGGGGCTTGGTTAGGAGACAGGCTGAAATGAAGCTCTGATAGTCCCGTGGGAATCCTGCGATGGGGTGTGATTGCCCCCACAAAGCACAACGGCTCAGCAAGGGTTGATTTGCCAACGGACTTCCTCCTCCCTCCTGAGCACGGCTGTGAACAACCCCATAAAAGTACTTTCCTGCCTTGCTTTCCTGCAAAGCTTTGGTCTTGCTTCCCTGACGATGCCAAGGTGATGCCGCCTTTTTGTTCGCTCCCTCTTTTGCAAACCCCTTTGGCTGATGCAGGGACGCAGCAGCTCGGCCCCACTGCACTGAAACGTGGCTGCCCGGGGTTGCTCTCTGCACACTGCTCGTTGCATTTGAGGAAGTGGGTGTCCTTCTCAGTGCTGTTGGTGTGCTAGAAAATTGCTTACTGAAGGACACAGCCCAGCACAGGGTTTTGGGAAGTGTTTTGCTCAGCAGCAAAGCCGAGCAGGTTGTGGCTCAGGTGCCTGCAGCCAAATGCTGCCGGATGGTGTCTCTGAATGTCCTAATACATCCCGGTGTGCAAGGCCCAGATGACATGAGTATCTTTTGCATTTTCTTCTTGCAGCTGCTGTGTAGTGCCCACAGCAGACTTAAGGTTTTTACACCCACTTTGTAACAGCGGTATGAACAAGATGGGGCTGAAATGAGGCTGCACTTGGAGGAAAAGCTGTGGGTGTCAGAGCAGTGAGGGCCAGGGGATGTGGGCACAGACCGCACCAGGACCACCAGGTCGAGCAAAGCCCCTTTCCATGCTCACAACAGCCGGTGTGTCCTGTTTCATGTCATTTAAGGCTGGTTTTCCAAAAAAAGAAATGGCTGTGCATCTGCAAAACAGACTGCAATGCAATTAGACTGAGACGCAGCTCTGGAGATGCAGGATAAATGCAAGGAAGGATTGTTGCATTCACAAATACCCAAATGGAGCAAAAAGCAGCAAGAGCAGCTGCCAGGCACGGCAGCATGCCCCAAAAGCCTAAGGGAGGGCTCCAGCCCCCGTTCTCCCCCACACTGGGAAAGCCCAGGCCTGGCGGAGAGGGAAGTTGCCCTGAACAGAAGCAGAAACAGTGACACGGGGAGCACAGGGGGCTGAAATAGTACACGGCTGCTGGTTCCCATTATAATCTGCAGCCCAGCCGCCGTGCCTGGGATGCACTGAGCCACTTGCAAAGGCTTTTTAGCACAAATTGAGGACGTGCCTCCAGTAAGGAGCCGGAGCTGGCACTGCCTGCCCGATCAAAGCATGGCCAGCGTGGGCCCCGATGGGGTAATTTCAGTTAATCACAGCTGAAAAATGAATTTGTTGCTTTCAGCAGTGACTGGAGCTGGCTCAGAGATCCCCAGCTCACATATTTCACTGCTGAAAGTCCAGAGAACATGAGCATGGAAAGCAGCACTATCACAACAGAGCAGCCCAGCACACATCCCAGCCTGAACTGGATTAACCCCAGCATCCTGCTTTGGACCCAAACTGCCTGAATTAACTCGGTTTCTGCTGTGCCCCAAGCAGAGGGCCCTGAACGAGCCCTGAATTAGTCATTTTTTCCTCGTAATCTGCAGAAAGCTATAGGGAGCTCAAGGGGGTCATGCATTTTGACCTTTCTTTTTCTCTTCAACCTGTTTCTTTTTTTACAAAAGTCTGGCAGCAGCTCATGAGCAGCCGCCTTTCCCCACCTGCCCGCGTGAACAGGATGTCACACGGCACTTTCCCCTCCTCTAGAAAGGAAACAGTTAAGTATTTAAACCCAAAATCACACAATTCAGCCCAATGCTGCGTGGCTACACCACAGCAGCTCAGCCCTCCCTGGCACCCCAAAAGAGCCCGGCACAAGCACCCAGGGAGCTTTGGCTGCATTTTGCCACTTGCTGCCATTGGGCACCTGCCATCAGCCTCCAGGTTTGAGAAGGGACATTGCAAGTTTTTTGGGGGGGGTTCTTAGCAATCAAGCCAGACAGCCTCCTCCTGAACCAAATGCCCCAGGGGAACTTAAAAAGGGCAAATCTCAGCCCATAAGGTCGTTATTTTGTTTTTACATCCCTCTTCTCTCATGATCTCATGGAAAATGTGTCTGCACAGAGGGTTGCATGAGACCTGTTTGCACAGAGGCAGCCTTGGTTTGAGGCTTACCATCCTTCTGGGTATGGAACACGGCTAGCACCAGGATTTCCCCTGGGAATTTGCCGTTTTCGGTGTTTGCTTTAATTAAATTGGCACAGGATGGGGAGAAACAAGGACAGGTCGTCAGCTGAACAGCAAGCAGCAGTGCAGATAGGCCAGCCGCAGAGGCTGTCAGCTGTGTCTGACTCACTGCAAGGCACAGGCACGCACACTGCCCTGCTGTCAGCCAGCTCGGCAGCTTGCTAACAGATTTCATAGTCTGTTTTCCAAAACATTTAACACCGAGGGATCTTTTCAAGACCTTTCAATAATACCATCTAATTTCTTCATAGGACTGCTGAATACTGCATGGTGCCGCTCAGCAATTTTCTGCTTAACTGGCTGACTCCTCCAAGGGCGATGTGTTGCAACGTGAGATTGCAAGGTGGCTATAGAGAGGGCATCTTATTTTCTTGTTGTTGGAGGATTAGTTTGTCTGAAAATGCCCACAGAGTGTGACAGGAAGCAAAAAGAGGGCTGCTGATGGGTTGGTTTGGCTTAGCTGATAAGTCAAACAGTCAAAATAACACAAGAGCTAAAAATAGTATGTTTTGCTGGGTAAACAGAAAGATTCTGCTCTCCTAACCCCACACAGGTCAGGAGAAACAGCTGAAATGAAGCAATAATTTACATTAAGTGGAGCTCCACCAATTTTTCACATTCCCAATGAAATGTTTAGGGTAAAATGAGCTCATTTGCAGGGTGCAGCAGTGCTAACACTTCCCTCGTCTTTGATCAAGATGTGCCTGCATGATCTGATCACAGCTTCCACGACAAACCACCCTGGAAACACATCTGTTTGCGTCCCTCGTGCAGGGTCCAATCCTGCCTGCGTGCTCAGCCAGTCTGCAGCCTTCCCCTCTGTCTTTGCCATAACTAGGTCTGCTGTCCCAACGATCCCTGAGGAAGGAGAGCTACGGGGAAAGGAATGGAGGAATCCGAGTTTAAAACAGACAGATCTCTTCTACAAAGCGTGGAAAGGAGGTTTTCAGCATCTCCCCCGCTTGCCGACAGCACTGAATAAAACTCCACTCCAGATAATGGAACTTATATTTATTTAACAGTAACATATAGTATATAAATAGGGTAAATACTTTAAAATA
Organism: Falco biarmicus; assembly: GCF_023638135.1. Lineage (NCBI taxonomy): Eukaryota > Metazoa > Chordata > Aves > Falconiformes > Falconidae > Falco > Falco biarmicus. The sequence continues at coordinate 1,038,822 of NC_079305.1, forward strand.
TACAATATATCACATTCGGACATTCGGTCAAAGAAAGGCAACTCTACATGTGTAGCTAAAACATTAACCAAAATAACAATGCACAGAGCAAAAAGCAGATGGTAGAAACACATCAGGTCTGGAGAACAGGAGCACACAAAGATTACAGTAGTACAAAATGCAACTCCTGGGCTGGCTACAGAGGGCAGGAACCACAGGAGCTCTCACATGATGCTTTCTGCGACAAACACCTGCCCCAGGAGGGTCCGGATGGGCCATACAGGTGCTTCCCACTCAGCTTTGCCCTCCTATCATACAGAGCCGGTTAGAGGAGGCAGGGAAGGAAGAGACGCCAGGATCCCACGGCAACGACGCTTGGGGGAACTCGCTGCACACGTCAGAAGCAGGAGACATACCCTGGGATATAAGGTACCAGCACCTCACAACCTGGTGCCAAGCATTAGCTGACGCTACAGGATTTCCAGCTTCACGAGCCGCACAGGTACCATAAACCCCAGGCAACAGCTGCCCCTTCAGATCAGAATCTGCAGACTTCTGAGCCCCCACCCCAAAGAACACCTAAATCATACATGCTGACCAGCACAGGGCATGACACCGTATGCAGAAACTAGGGTTTAATGTTTTGCTGAGCGCTGCAGGCCAGTCTGGCCATGCACGTGATCTGCAAACTGATTTGGGCTACAACCAGACTTGGAGAAGCAAATTCCTATCAGATCATGCACATCTATGCCGAGCGAGCCCAGCCGTGCTGCTCAGACCGTGGGTCAAACCAGCGGCTGACCCCACATCGCTAAATCACCCACCAGCAAACAAACGTCACAAATGGTCAGTCCCCTCACCAGGACAGCCAGCAGCTTTCTAGCCACGTGCCATCCCTTTGCTTATCAAATACACTCACATCCCGCTCGGTCCACACCAACCGGAGAAACGGCACCGGCTCGTGACGAGGTGGCTCCCACAGCAGCCTGTCCCCTGCCAGGCAGCAGTCGTACCCCCCTAAGCTTCACAGCGGCCAAACCCTGCTCTTCCCTCCCTTCCGACCCAAGCCCACGTGCCAGCTGATGCAGCACCTCCCCCCCTGCCAGCCTGCTCTCGCAGTTATTTCCCTCTTGCTGGCCACAAGCAGGAAGAACTCCGGTCGTGGAGCCCACTGTGAACAAAACCTATTGTGCAATGCCGAGCCTGAGCCCTGCAGCTGAAGAAACTTCTCATGAGCATCCCCACATCGCCTCAGCAAGCCACCCCTGGTGGCAGGGCAGCCTGGCCTCTCCAGCAGCACGGGCTACGTCTGCCTCACTCCAAACCTAAATCCTTGTGAGAGCTGCTGCCTGCCCAAGGTCCTGCGAGGTTTAATGCAATGAAAAGAGGTGTGATGTGTCTTGCTACACATCCCTGGGCATCACAGTTAACTCCTTTAGGGACAGCCAAAGACGGTATCATCAGCTTTTCGTTTCCTCTAACTTGAAATATCTACAGCAAGTAAAAGCCACTCGCAGGCTGGGCCCATGAGGAAAACCCATCAAACGCTCCCCCGACAGCACGCTGCCACTGAGAGCCGAGGAGTGCTATCACATATATTCATACCAGAGGTGCAGAAGTGGTTTTGCCAGCCACAGCTCTCAGCCTGACGGAGGCTGTGATCCAGTGCTCACCAGCATTTCTCACCAAGTTCAGCTGTCCGGCTTGCAAATAATCGTAACCACCCCCATCTCCCTCCTCCATTTCACAAATGGATGCACTGCTCCCGTTCAGTTTACTGAACTTCAGCGCAGGATGCTAAACCCTTTCCATGTAGCTTTACCCTTGAGGATCAAAACAGGCTTGGAAGCCCACCCTTTTACCGCACCGCTGGGAAGGAAGCAAGGATAAAGCTGCAAGCCCTCGGGAAAGCCGCCCACACGCACTGTTGCTGTTGCTGCTGCTGCTCCTCTCCCAGCCCTGGGAAGCCACTAAACGCACTTGCTTTGCCCTCCAGTGTCCGCATCCAGCACTGCACCCCCCAAAAAGCCCAAGTGCTACTTCAAAAGCACGCAGAAAAGGCTTCATGTTCAGTTTTTGCCCCGCTAATTACAACTAAAGAGGTACAAAAGGTTTAAAGCAAGATAAGGGGGAGGCTAAAGACCCATATGAAAAAATTCTCATCAACACTAGAGCTTCTTCTGCTGACTGACACGACCCGACAGTGCACTATACAAGGGATTTTGGCAAATGCTGGCAACGGGCAGGGAGAATCCAGAAAAGCACCAGCCTGTCTGACCCCACAGGGCAAACTGCTTTTCAGGGACTACACAAAACCCTGTCACTTCCACACCTATTCCCAGCCCAGATACTCCTTGCAGGTGCCCTCACTTTGCTTAGCTAAACTCAGCCAAACTGTCATGGAAAGCAGACCAAATATTTCTCCCTGGGCAAAGCAAGATGGAAGCACCTTAAGTTTCCCCTCCAGTTTTCAAATTAAGGGCTTGGACCAGTATCCTCTAGGTTGCCAGACAATAAATCCCTGCCTAATTCAAGCTGGAAGGGCACAGCCTCTGCGACTAGTCCAGGAAAGCCACTATACACACCACTGGCACTAACCACAGGCCATGCTGAACTGGCTCCATTGGAGCAGCCCTGACTCCTGCCAGAAGCCAGCAACTTTGCCCACACCATGCTGAAATACTTGTGGGAACAGACCCTTCTCCTCTGCAATCTGTGCTTTCGATCCAACACCTCTTTTTGCAGTACAATGGGCACAAGCTTCTGCCCTGCAGTTCCTGTTTAAGAAGATGAAGCAGAGCTTACCAGAAGCAGAGCTTACCACACCGAGTCCTACAGAAAGGTAAGAGAGAAGTTGGTAGCTGTTAATGTAATACACGCGCGCGCGCTTTCTCACTTACTCAGGGTAAATTAAAGCAATGGCAGAATCAGAATATGAACTACAGCTATTTTCAGGTGGTTTATTTTCTGTCGATGCTTAGCTAGCTTGCAGCATGTACATGTGTCTGTATAGCAAGGGTGGTTTCGGTCAGCAGCTGTTCGAGAACAGCAATGTACTTCTGTGTTATCTTTCCCTGTCACTCGTTCCCCAGGTTAAAATAAGGTAAAGTTTCTCTCTCCCATGCACAAACTATAGAAATAAGTAAAATGAGAGTCACCTTGTGTTTGGGAACATTGCATAAGGTGTAAACTGGGGATATTTTCACTATCTGATCACTAAAAAAAGTTTTACAATCTTTAGGGGTCTCATTTTTAAATAATAAAAAAGTATGACAAAATAAAGGAAAGTACTTCAATAAAACTTGCAACTATTAAGTACAAACTATTTTTGACAAGATTTAGTAAGCGAAGCAGGACAGAAGCCTGCAGGTCAATGAATCCAGACTGAAATGCAACACAGACCACGATAAATTCAGCAGCATGACATCTAGAACTCAAGTAACAAACAGGTGATAGACATGATCCCTGAAAGAAAAATGAAATACCCAGCTGACAGCACCAGCCAGCAAACTTCAGAAACCGCCCCCCCCCCCCCCCCAAACAGGTAGGAAACTGCTCCCCAAATTGATTAAATTATCCCAGTGTGGGGTTTCCAACCATCTAGAAATGAAAAAGTGTGGTTCAGTGTTTCTTAAAGGTTATTTGATGGGGGGGAAAATGAACCAGCTTATTTAAAGGGTTGTTCTTACTTGGCAGGAATTACTCAATGAAACTCCGATGTTCTTTAAAACCTATTTGCTTGATTCAGTTTTGCAGCAATCTGAACCTCCCACACTCCCACAAGCAACTGCCAGTTTCTTGACTCCTTGTCCCCAGTCTATTTCTGGTATAATTGGTATAAAAATCTTATTAGCAAAAATCTCAGCCATAAGGGGGGAATGGGAATGTGAGAGGCACTGCAAAAAAACAGCAAGTGAAAATAGATGCATGTGCCTGGCTGGGCAGAGGAAATGTGGCTGGACTGGTACAAGATCCTCTTCCAATTTACGGAGCCTTGTGCTCCTCACACAGTCTGCAAGGAGACCACACACAGGCATAAACGGGGCTTTCTGGGAAAATTAACATTGCATTCACAGTTCCCACCGGGAAAAATGATGGTCCCCAGAGCCGCCACCCTGAACGCAGCCTGGCACAGCGGCCAGGGGAGCCGCAGGGCTTCACCTTCCCTGCTGGCTTCCACGCGCAGAGGTGGCTGCACAGACAACGCTCGGTGTGTTCCCTGCAGCAACACGCTCCCAGGAAAGGTTCAGCTCTGCCCACATGCATCAAAGGTTAAGAACAGACCACGAGGACACCTGTACCCTCCTACTTCACCCAACTGTCCTTCCGAGCCTTAACTCCTTTTCAGCTACAAACCCAAGATTTGCTCATTTGAACCAAAGCTATTATTAAAAAAACCCCACAAATGCAAACATTTACCAAGAAAGGAAGAAAAGTTACAGTGAAATGAGGCCTTGTTATTGTCTTAAAGCAGGCAAGCCAGGAATTTCCTCGAGGAGGCTTGTCTGTTTTCAGTCCTGTTCCAATTGCCCGTCTGTCTATGCATCCTCCAAACTACCTAACATACCCTTGTCAACAAGGTGTGCTTTTAGTGTGTTGAAAATGTGGAGCTGTTGGTCCGGCCGCAAGGTTAAGAACTGCTGGATCAGTTTGCTTGGGTTAGGACCTCTGAAACACAAAAGCATCATTATCCATGAGGGACACTGCTAAATTGCAACGATCTCACAACTCAAAAGGCAATTTCATCAAAATAACAGACTTGTGAAGGAACGGGCAACATGGCCGTTACTCCCAGTTCTACCCAAGGAGCTTAACTCCATTTGAGATGCAGAAATGGATTCAAAAGACACAGGATGCCGAATTGTAAATAAAACCCAAACCCAACCCAATCTGTTTCAAGAGGGCTATACATCTTCCATTATCAGCAGATGCTCCCCCTCAAAAATCAAAGTAGCCACATAAAGACAGTTCCTCAACTCCTTCGGTACATCTTTTATGCACCTACACGCCTTCTTCCATGCCTGGCTACAGAATAATTGTTAATGCTACAAAATCAGATTTTTTTTCTCCTTTTTCAACTCTGGAAACCCTGCTCAACATTCACAGGGATGCAGAAGGGACATGGAGGAGTTTTAGAGGGAGTGGGATAAGAGACCTTGGGAAATGAGGGTTGTGTTTCCAGCTCTGCATGACCCAGCTAAAAGATGTTTCCCTTCTTCAAAGCCTCCATTTCCTCTCTCTTTGTCTTGTATTTTTAGCTGTTAATCTAACGGGGGTAACAACTGTCTCTCATTACAAGCCTGTACATCGCTTGAGTTCGACAGGGCCCCCAGACTTCACCGCCAAGCAATACGTACCTGATAAAGCTCGCGATGTACACGTTAACAAAGGTAGCCATCAGGTACTGACAGTCAAAGCGGTCCATGATACCTCCATGCCCTGGGATTGTGTTGGCAAAGTCCTGTGTGGAGCACAAGGGATTGCATTGAGCAGTTTCAAATGCCCATCACCTGCACTTGCTTAGGTACCTCTACACGTGACACTCACACCCTTGCCCTAATTATTCCCAGAAGGCAGAAGTCAGACTAAGAACACATTTTTGTTTAATCTTTCCCTGGTTTTAAAAGTTTCTCCTTTATGCAGGCTACCAGTGCCTCAGGGACATCAAGGCTTAACTCGGATCTGTCACTCAAAGGTCAAGGAAGGTTAATGTTTATCTCCTGCAATGCTGTCTTGCCTTTCAAGGCATTTTAACTGAACACAGACCGTTTATACGTAAAACCAGCCCGCAAGACATCAAGGGAAGCCTCAGATTACAAAATTTCCTGATTGGGTCTTTCTTCCTCTACCTCAAGTTCTGCACCAAAGCGGGGTTTAGAATATCACAACTGAAGTTTTGAGGTCTCTCCCCATTCAGTCAAAAAACCTAGATCCTGCTCCAGCATTTTATCTGTGACGAAACAAACCTCCCTTCCCAAAGCACCCAGCCTGCCACTCCTGGGAGCACAGGGTCTGCTGAGAGCGGGAGCAACCATTTGTGAAACGTAAATGACCTTCACCATCCTCACCTTGATTTTGAAGGCTCTCTTAAATCCACTAGCAAAGAAGCCTCCGAACGGCCCGATGAGGGAGGCAAAAGTAGACAGTGCGATGCTGTGGATTTGGAAGGGGTACATCCGGACTGTCTTCTGCAGAAAGAAAAACATGTCAGAGAGGGATTTTCAACAAGAATAGCACTGTCCACTGCTTGCCCCTCTTTCTCTGCTCCCCAGGCTTTAAGTCAGTTCGTTTTCAAGTGGGTTCATGTCCCGCCAGACCTGGGACAATTCCTTTGGGCCGTCCACCAACACGGAGCACCATTAAATTCCCCATTTTTCTGGCTTGTCCTGTTCCTTTGAAGACGATAAAAATAAAGCCCTGATCTCTCTTCTTCGTGTTCCTACCCCAATAAATAAGATCCAACAAACACAGAGAGTCCTACCCAGCCCACCACAGACTGCAGCACCAAGGGGATGTTGTATTCCTGCAGCTGGAACAGCTCGGACGGCTCACAGTCCACTGTGAAGCTGTTGGTGTCATTGTTGAACTCCACCGGACAGGTGAAGCACCGGTACCCAGACATCACGTAGGACAGCTTCAAGGAGAGAGAAAAAGAGATGCAGCAAGAGAAAACAGGATTAATATTTCCCTGAGCAATGTGGCAGAGACATTCTCAAGGGAAAAGGCCACTCAAGGAGGCAAGGTGAGGAGGGAGCCACACTCCCAGCTTCATTAAGGAGATTACTCTCCTGAGAAGCAGTAATTGGCTAAAGGCAAAGTAAGCGTTTTCATTCAGTGAGTGCATCTGTTCAGCAAGCAGTGATCACAGCCCCATACGCACGGGCCGAGACAGGCTGCACCACTTGGCTGAGAGGACAGAAACGGGCAGACACAGAGGTCATCAGAAAACCAGGTATGAATACTCCAAAAGCACTCAATTCCCCACGCAGCCCTCAGAACGAGGCGCAGCATTCATCCAGCAGGAGCCGAGAGAAAATTTCAAGGATAGTTATTGTCACGAACACATCACAGGGTGTAACAGGGACTCAAAACTTCCTCCAGTACTCTGCTCCAGCTGCAGTATCTGCACGCAGCCATGGACCAGTTCAGATCCTGGTCAGTCAGGAAAATGTGAAGTCTTTGACAAGAGCTGGGAGAGCTTAAAGCTTGACTGCATCTTTTAGACAAAATACCGTCACCCTACAAAGGGAAAAGACCAATGAAGTAAGCACCATGATTGCTACTTACCAGCAATCCAAACAAAACGGTGGCAAAAAATCCTCCAATAAAACCCTCCCAGGTCTTCTTTGGGGAGAGCTGCCAGAGAGAGAGGGGGGTAATTACAAACCGTACACTGCCGCACACCTACGCAGCCCTTCCTCACTCGCAAATTGCTGAGGCAAACGCAAGTTGGTGCCAACCACCAACAAATAAGAGTTTGGTCAGAAGCTGACACTGACACCTCAGTCTGTGATGGTTTGTTTGTTCATGGTTGGACGCGATGACCTTACAGGTCCTTTTCACTCTCATTGATTCCACGATTCCACAATTTAATTTTACAGCCTCAAAGGCTGGGATGCACACCAAGTTTAATCTGGAGGCTTGCTTCAGATCCATAACAAGCAACAAATCTGGAGATGAGGGAACACAGACTCAGACCCAAAGAAGCCAAAGCGTGTGCTTCATCCACCCAAGTGTTACCAACCTTGATGAGTGGCGTGCGGCCAAAGAAGAACCCGAACATGTACGCCATGATGTCATTGCAGATCACACAGGAAATTGGGACGATGAACCTAGATGGGCAAAGAATCAAACCATTGCAAAATGCCAAGATCAGACAACTCCAAGATTTAACTAAACGAGTGGTTGCTTCATAAGGTGCTTTGCAGTGCCATCACATCGTCTCCCCCTCCAGTGCAAGGCAAGGAGCAAGCAGGGAGCTCCTGGGGAGATCTGGGGGGTTACTCTAGTGCTCTGGACTAAACGGCCTGTTTTAAGCACATTTTCTTTTGCCACAAAAGACAGGCTGTTACATAGTCACCCCCTTTCCCCCCCGTGAAGTTGCATTTTTGCTGTAAGCAGGCAGCTCCCTAAGTACCCTGGGCTGGTTGCGACACGCAGATGAACACGCTCTTAAATCAGCCACAATTAGTTCCCAGCCCTGCTGGTTTTTGGGAAGACCAAAGGGGCTTCTGCACAGCAGCTGGAGTAAGGTGGCAGGCTGCAGCCTCCTTCCTTTCACAGTGCTGCTTTTAACATGATGCTGGCAGCACTGCCCCAAATCAAGGGCAAGCAGCACTTTCCATCCAGTTGCTAGATGTGGGTATAAAGAGCATATATGCCCACATATACATAGGTGGGTATAAAGCATTTACACAGGCCTGATGCTGCCTGAAAAGTCCCTGCACCCCACAGCAACTGTCAAACGCTTCTTTACAACTCTCTATACTGCTCGAGTAGCACAAAGTAAGATCTAAGCACTGAGGTGTCACTCAATATTTTGCTTTCTATGCTGAACAGGTTGGTCCCTCACAGGAGGCACCTTTCTCCTTGGCCCTTTCTTTTTTTTAAAAGAAGTTTTAACTCAAAACACGGTCATTCATTTCAGGCTGCAGAAATCAAGGGAACTCAGAACACGCAGCAACTCACCATATCATTCCTTCAAACAGGTTGTGAATAATGAGGTGCGACTGGGTAACAACAATGAGCAACGTCACGTGGGTCCATCCAAACTGGAAGAGAAGACAGCATGCAGTCCAGCCTGCCCAGAGACACTGCCCGTACGCATCGCTGGCAGGAATCGGGTGCTGTTAGCTACCTCTCAGAGAGAGGCCAGCTCATGCACACGCGTGTTTCTAGCATGCACCTTCACTATGACAAACATCAAGAGTCACAAACAGCAGGGAACAGTCGCCCGTAGGAATTTACGGGCATGTTCTTCAGCTCAAGCCCAGAGGTGACCTTCAGTGGGAAGACTTCTGCTGGACCAATGCTCTTTAGCCTCCCCCTATCCCACACCTCTCACCCAGCCTTCTGACTGCATAAGAAGAGCAGAGAACAGTCAGGTACCCGAGCCATATCCCTACAGACCCAATATATTGAAAGTAAAACTAGCTGCATCGATGGGTCAAACACAAGCAACACCTTACTGATGTCTGAGAAAAGGACACAACCGACTAATCCTGGGGGCAATCTACCCTCAGTACAAGAGTCAAGTCGCCTTGTGCCGTCCTCGCAGCTTGCAGAAAGTTTAATCGCATCCACAAGTGCGGAGAGAAGAGAACATGTGTCTGCAGGGAAATTCAGTCAGAGCCAGCTTCCTAAAAAATACAGTCTGCTCACGGTAACTCTTCTTCCAGGCAGCATTACAATGCACAACCAGCACAGAAGCATCTACTGGCACACAGTCCTACACACATTTTCAAGCAGCCTACATTATTCCTTCTTCTGCCTCCAGCTGGGGCAGCCCGGCCCTGCCTTTAACCTTACCATGTAGAACTGGAGGCGATAGTGTTTCTTCACCAGACTCAAGACAAACATGCAGAAACCTGGTGAGACAGAAGAAAAGTAAACGGTGGGATTGTATCTTCAACAGTAAGAAATGCTTTTTTACAACAACATTGCACAGCTCCTGAGGATTTCGCTTGAGTAAAGCAGCAATGCAGAGTGGGAAAACTCACTATTTTGGAAGTCACAAAACACCACTGCCTACAAGCAACACTTGGAGAGATGAACAATCAAGCCTCGCTGTTCCACACAGCTCACAGAGGTTTTTTCTACAGAGCCTTATGCAAGAGATTTGCCATCACTACTCTAACCATGCAGCCAAGTTACAGCATCACCAAAGAGCACAGATAACTTGCTGCAGTTGCTACACTGGACACAATACCCAGGATGAGTAGTTCAAGGAGATTTCTTCCAGCCCAGACACGATTAACCAACGGAAAATGCGGTCTCTACCTGTCAAGTATAGGGCAAAAGAAATGAAGCGGTGGTATTTGCTGAGAATTCGCAGGGGCTCCTCTCTCTGAACCAGGGTGAAGAAATAATCTGTCACAGTCTCACCGTAGAAAAAGTAGTTTACGCAGAGCAGGAAGTACCTGTGAAGGATGCAGATGCTCGTTAGCGGGAACCCTAAAAGGCTTCCAAGGAAACACAGAAAGCGACTGATCCCTAAGGTCTTTACATTCCTCTGGTACACTGCGAACAGGCTTTCTTCAAGTGACAGCCAGAACTTCATTTCCCCCCGTTTAGAAATGTCACCTTCATTTAAACTAGTGGCTGTATCACTCGGCTCCCGCAGCTGGGGTTTGATTTTGGCCTTGTGGTGCACAAAGACCTTCTGCCTTTAGGCGGCACTCTTCAACTGGCCACCTTGGCCATCCCAAACGCACCTGCTCTGCGCTTCCTGAAAGCGTTGCTCCTGCCCCCTCCCCAGCCCCCGTCCCAACGTCCAGCCCTGCTTCACAACCACCTAAAAACTCCCACCCCACCCAAGCAACCATGTCCCATCTCTATGTGATGACTCCTGTCATCCTGTCAATGCTGTCCCTTGCACGGATCATGGGATTCAAATCTCTGCACTTCACTAACAACAGGACAAACTTCACCAATACGGGCTCTTTCAAGATACTGATCTATCAGTGGGGGCTTTTCCCTCACAAGAGTTGCTAACACACGACGCTTGTCAACACGCAGCAATCGCAGCATCTCTGGTTTGGAGGTAGCCAGATCCTCTTGCTGCCTGTCTGCAATGAGATGAAGTGTAACTGCTGCACACAAGCCTGGGGAGGGGAGCAGCCCCCCTACTCACCAGCTGAGCGTCCTGAACCAGGGTAGGTCATACGAGTGGTACACGTTATAGCCAATAGTGATAATCTCGTGGAAACATTTGATCTGGACACACATCACCTGCACAAAAAAAGACATCCAGAAGCTGTAATACATGTTGGTTAAACATCTCTCTCCTCAAGGAGATAAAAAACACGTGTGTGCAGAGCAAAAGGCACCTCAGCAGTCGCTATCAGGCTGGCAGGAGTCTCCTACTCCAACATGGGAAGCTCACCATATTGTTCTTCTCTCCCCTTTCCTCTGCAGGAGGTTTCTAACAACCCCTTGTTATTCGTTTCAGTTGCAGCCAAATGCTGACCCCCAGGGCAGGCAGTCACAGATTCCTTCCAGGTTTCCTCCACGGAGAGAGGAATCCAGCAAGCTGAGCGAGGACCTCTCAACTATGAGGCTCTGAGCTGCCCACCCCGGCGATGGTCCCAGCAACCTTCCCCCCGTTCACTGTGACTGGCAGGGCATCTCTCTGGAGCACTTACTATTGTCATTAAGACCATGGGTCCCAAGTAGATGATGATGAAGAAGAAGGTAATCATTGCCAGCGTGAGGATGCCTCTTACCCACCAGTTCTTCCATCTAGGCCACAGAGAAGGAAAGACGTTAAGAGAAAGTCAAAACAAAGCAAGGAAGCGGGACAGCCCTGCTCTCTGCACATCACAGGAAGGAACCTGAGCCCTGGAAACCCCGAGTGTCCCTTCAGCGCTGCAGAGAGCCCGTGATCCACTGACGAAGGCCTGGTTGCAGCAGTTGCAAGGCTACAGTTCAGCTCAGTCTTCCCAGCTGTGAACCTCCCTAAATGCAGAAAGCATTAGCCAGGTGCAGAGCACCTCCACGGGCACTGGAATGGGACAGGAGAGCGTGTTTCTGTTCTGCTACAGGTTTCCCACACCACAGACAAGCCACATGCTAAGTTCAAACAAAATGGGCACCGTAGCCCTCTCTGCACCCTCTGCACGCAGGACATAGGCCCTGGGGTGCTGTACCCTCGCTGCTCTCCAACAGATCCTGCCTTGAGCCTCTCCCATGCTCACAGCACACCCAGGAGAGACACTTTCTCATGATATAAATAAGATGCTTTCCCCCCCAAGCAGTCGGTAGAGAACATTCCCAGTATGTGCTTAAATCTTGCCCTTATCAGCATGCTTTTCTCATGCATTCCTGAAGAAGTAGGTCACCCTAGCGGTTAAAAACCGCCACAGTTGAAATCTTTGAAGCTCAGAGTGCTGTCAAAGCTAAACGCAACACCGTCCTGTCCCACCCAGGCCTCTTTTCACCTGCCAAGACCAAGCACGCTTGGAGGCGGCCCTCCCACAGCACTCCTCTGCCACCAGTCCTCTCCCACGCACACAGCCCTGAGCTGCTGCGCTCTGCTCTCCGTCCCAGCATCACTCTGCTCTCCGCCCCAGCATCGCTGTCCCAGCATCGCTGTCGTCATCTTTCCTGTCGCCTCAGGGGCGCCTTCCTGCCTGCACGCCAGGGAGGGAGAGCGCAGCGCTTCCGCTTCCGAGAGCAGCTTATTCAGGTTCCAGCAGCCCCCATGCCACGCTGCTGTGGCTAGGAAGGCCAGCTGTGGCTAGGAAGGCCAGCTGTGGCTAGGAAGGCCAGCTGTGGCTAGGAAGGCCGCAGTGAAGGCGCGGGGGCCCCGGCAGCAGTGAGAACACCACGCAGTGAGTGCTACCTTGAGGACAGGTTGGAGAGAGCTCTGTTCAGGACCTCTGGGGTGTCATCTGATGTCGGCACTGCGGGCGATCCTCCGAATTCGGATTTGCTTTCACTGTCTGACGCCGTCTCTCCATCCAGCTTGTTCTCAGACTCCGACTCCTGCAAGTTAGAGACAAAGAGCTTTACTAGACCCAGTGCTGGCGCTCTTCGAAGCAACTCAGACCAGCCCCCAGCTGTAACACGTACCACCGCTCTGCTTCTGCACGAGAGAAAGAGGAAAATAAAATATTCTGGGTATTACATGGGGTTATACCCATGAGAACCAACATCAAGTGGTTTAGGTGACACATGTGATGGGTTTTACTGTCCATCAGTCTCAGCAGCACCACAGAAAAGGATCTGTTCCCTCCAAACAGTTCAGGATGCCTCGCCGTTGATGAATAAGCATCTCCAAGTGCAGCATGTGCTTAAGGGACACAGACTTGTTAACAGGAATTTTTACAAGGTCTCCCAATCCCCAGGCAGATCTCCAAGTATGCAACACTGCCCAAATTAGAAAGAAAGGCCTCCAAGCAGACAGGTTCAAAGCTTCCAGACAGACTTTTTAAGTGCTGACTTTACATGCAGGCACTAAAAATAACACTGAGCCCATCCTCAAATAGCCGAAGAGGAAGAGCAAGGCTTATCGCTCAGGCCCAACCATCCTCTCTGGCCACAGAAGAAACTTGATGTACTGGAGAGAAATCCACGTGCCCTCCCCGCCCCTTGCACTGCTCCGGCACTTAGCTCAGAGCAAAGTCCTGTATTTAGGGGCCAAATAAATACAGGCGAGGCAGGAGGTTACCAAAGGTTCTGCAACAGGCCAGTGGTGGAAAAAGGATTACAAACCACCTCCTGGCTCCCAGGCAGCCCCATACCTTCTTCCCCAGTGGCAATTTTTCCTCCAGTCCAGCTCCTGAATACAGGATGAATCCAAACTTCCACATTTTGCCCTTCATTTCAGCGGCAGAGCTTCATCCCGCTCATCAGTCCTTGAAGCAAGGAAGGAAAACGCCACCCTCTGTGGAGCGCTCAGGCATCGGGCACGGCAGAGCCCATGTGTTTGGCCTCTGACCATGGGCTATTTTAAAACTCCCAGAAAAGAAGAGTGTGTTTGCAGGAAAGGCAAGGAGGGAGCCAAGCTGATAAACGCTGGGAGCTCTGCAAACAAAGCGACTTCATCCCTGTGGGCTCCCAGGCAGCGCTGCCCCACGCTCGGAGCAGGGGGACCCCCACCAAAACAAGCACCCACCGGCACTGGTTTGGTGTAACCAAATCGAGGCGTATTTGTAGTTCACTAGAGCAGTAAGACTTGAGCAGCTCCCTTAGTTAAAGCAGGAAGAGCTAATTACTCTCCAAGCTGTAATATATAAATGGCTGCAAGCCAGGTTCTTAAAAGAGGCGAGGACAGCGAAACATCGTCAGGTGGAGGCAGCTAAAAATAAAACACTGCTGTCAGAGATTGCTTCCGGGAAGAGCGGCCATCGCACCCTGTGTCACCCATCCCTCACCTTGCCCCACACTCCCTTCTTTCCATTCCCATCGACTGGGAAGGAAGAGGAAAGCAAAATATAAACACCTCCCCCAGGCTTCTTTTTGTCGTTTGTTTTTTTTTAAAACTGTTTTTTTTAACCGACCTGTAGTATCCACTTCTCCCTCGGACTTCAGAGGGATTTAGTGCCAGCCAGACACACAGGTCCGGGGCCCTGCTCTTGAGCAGGTTTGGGGAAAGCAGTGCACTGTTTGAAGCTACAGTCTGTGTTTCCCACTGCAGTGATTTCTCTATGCTTTCTCCAGGAAAAAAGACTTTCTGCACAATTCCCCTGTGAGCAATATAAATAACAGCGAAAAGCTTCAGCTCCAGCCTGACCAAACTCAGTTTCTCCTTCTGATCTTCTAGATTACATTTAGGAAACAGGAGCTTTGCTTCTCTTGTTGGACATTTCATTCTAAAAAAGAAAAATTAATGTGACTGATTCACATCAAATGGGCAAGGAAGTGCTTTGCCACTTGGGGCAACCGCCATCGTCTGTACAGGCTAAACCCCAAAACCTTCAGCAGGTTCCTAATGCAGCCCAAGTACCCATCATCTCAGGCAAGCCCCAGGCTCGCCAGCCACGCGATAAAAGCATTGAAACGAGGAAGCAGATCCAAGCCAGCATCCCAGCATCGTATTCCCCAAAGCGCTAACATTGCGAGGCTAATTGCAAAGCAGGCAAATTATTCCTTGCCTGTAGCCCAGAGGATCAGAAGTTTTGCAAAATGCTCAGAGACCAAAAGAAAGGGAAAGAGCACAGATGCCCTCCTCCCTTCTGCTCCTGGCCAAGAACGCAAGGATGAAAGCAACTGCGTAGCTCAAGAGACAGAGAAATGTGATGTCGCAACCGCGCTAATCTAACAGCTGCTGGGATGGACAGTCCCGATCGCTGCCATAGCCCAGCCGATGATTGCTTGCGCTAATTGCAAGACACTGACGCTGGAGCTAAATTGATGTAAAACCGTATCATCGGTTACCTGACCCACTGACTTTAGCGCAACGCCAAACCAAACCGCACGCTGCAAAGTGTTTTGGTCTCCAAGAGCAGCAGCCCAACGGCGCAAGCATCCCGCTGCTCCCCACTTCATCCTCAGCAGTGGGAATAGGAGAGGTTGTGCAACGGACATGCAATACCCACAGCTCCAACAAACATTGCCATGTTATTCCCAGAGGGTACAAAGACGGCAATCAAGAGGTTTGTCGAGATCAAGGGATGTCGTTAGGGTTCAACATTAAATGTAGGACTCATTCCTGCCACGTCTTGCTTGCTCAATTTAAGCCTGATGGGAGGTGGAAGAAAACATTTTCCCCAATGGAAAAAAATCACCAGTTAAAGTGAGGGCCAGCATACATTTTAACATCCTCACTTTGAAAATAACTGAGCAGCATCAGGAATGAGCTCTTCTCCCTACTCATCTCTCTCTGAAACCTAGGGTTGAGATTATATAGGACATTGTGCCAGATATAGGCTATGGAAAGGACTCAGTAATTGACACTATTTTTATACCCTTTATGCAAATTGCAACCACCAGCCTACAAATCACCCGTTTAAGCAGCTGAGAGGGATGCTAAATTACTTGTTTAAGCCTGAGCGTGATGCACCCTGGTCTGGGCTACTTAATCCAGCTGTGGCATTGCCTTGGCAACACCCTCCCGCACATTCCCGCTGCTATCTCACCAGTCCTCCAACCGAGCCAGACAGATCCCTGTCCCCGAAGGATAACCAGCAGACAGCAACGCTTCCCGCAAAGCCGCTTGCAGCAGCGAGCAGAGAGTGCAAAGTGGCACAGCCAACGGTGAGTGATGCTCGAGGGCTATGGCCAGTGAAAATGTAAGCGCATTACGGAGTCAGTGCTGCTGCAAGGAGTTTGTGACTGCAAGGGGCAGGTGCAAACTGTGTCCTGCAATGCCAGTACAACCAGCATTTCAGGGAAACTGGGTCTAATAGATGGCATTCTGTCACCAGTTCTGCTGCTCCCCTAAGAAACACCAGGCTTCTGATGCCTCTGCCGTGCTATTTTCTCATACTTCTGCCCTTGAAACAAAAGCCTGGAGAGACTCAGACTTGCAGCAAGTTAACCCAGAAATCGTGACTCATCCCCTTCCCAGCCACTGGAACGTATTCTCTCCTTTAGCCTTCCACAGACCCTTTTTTCTGTCTTTTTTTTGTTGTTGTTTAGATTCTTCCTAAAATCAAAGAAGATATTTAGCCACAGGCTGATCCACACAGACATCATCTCATCATGCCTGAACCAACTATGACTTCGAGGTAGCAACTAACACAGCACCACGTCCTCGCTGAACCAAATGAAAACGCAGCCCCACCACCTTCCAGCAATCCCACCACTTCCCACCAGTGCTCCTGCACCAGGACATAGCTGCCTCCGGCTGTATTTATTCCATATTCTCTTACCACACCTCTCCATCACCAGTTTTTCCTGTTAGTTCAGTTGTTGATATTCCCTGTGCCTCTCTCCTCCCAGGCAGGAGGAGGGCAGAGCACTCAGTGCAAGCCTGTGCCAGGATGCTGGCAATCTATGTACATGATGTGGAGCCGGGAAACAATTAAAACCCCTTAGGTTTTGTTTAAATTTTTTTTTTTTAAAAAAAAAAAAGGGCAAGCAAAGCAAACTTTCCCTCCACTTACCTTGGATTCTCGCTTTATTTCTCCGTTTCTTTCACAGGCTAAGCATTAAGCCTATTAAAATACAATCAGATGCAGTAGATTTACTGGCTTCTGTTACCAACATGCAGTTATTACATTGAAGAGCTCTTTTTTGTGCAAATCTGCCTGTCCAGCACCATAGGCAAGCCCAACACTCCTTCTTCAATGCATCACCTCGGTATCGAAGGCTTCTTAAAGAATCAAGGGAATATGTAATGAAGGAATAAAATCAAGATAGCAATGCACATTTTCTCCTAACTCATTCACTTCTACTAAAGGCACGATAAGAAGAAAGAGTAAAACCAACACATCTCTGCGAGGGCTGTTCCTCCTGACTGGTGAACCAGAGCAGAGGAAAAAAGCCAGATACCTACTTGCTTGTTAGGTTTGTGACAGCAGTAGATCTAAGCAACATCTGTGAACAAATATTTTATCACCCTAAAGAAAGATATAAGGAGAAACAAGAAACAACTTAACTCCTGCAAGCATGCAGTAAGAAATGCTCACATTTTAAAGGCTTTCTCGCAGCCGAAGCTGTGAGCGTTCGGTTTTTCGGCCCAAGTATCCATGACATGATCTCAGTTGTCATAGAAACAAGCTAGCTATCTCCCTGCCAAAATTTTTCTGCCCAATACAGAAATACAGTTAAGTATTCAATGCTGGTAGATTAAATCAGTTCAAGAAATCCCATTATTTATGCACCTTTCTTGAAGCAAGGCGCCGTTTTATTTAGACTTCCTGCCAGATTTTAACAAAAAGCTGTGACGGAAAATGCTAATACACCGCTACAGAGAAAAATATAGTTGCTTTTTCAGGCAATAAAACTGACAGCTGAACAACAGGGACCAACTGTACTAAAGCCTCTGCTATTCTCACCTCTGAGCACATTTGCAGGATCAAGGCCAATATAATTAGTCTAATGGATGCAAACCCAGCGGCTTCAGTTATGAAAATCTCAATGTTTTTCAAAAGTGGTTTTACTTCCTATGTCCGGGAAAACAGCCGTCTCCATCCCCCTCTCCCCCCACCCACCTCCCACAGCTGCTGTGCCACAGCCCGACCCACCTCAGACAGACCCACCAAGGTGACACCAAGGCAAAAAAATCATCCTGTTACTCCCTAATTAGAGGATATTCTCTTTTAGAGGTTCACAAGGTCAGAAGGGTGAAACAAGGGAGAAGTCTGGAGAGCATTAACACTAGAAGAAGCAAACAAGCGTCCAGGCTTGATTTGTACTAAGGTCCCCAAAAAGCACTGTTTTTTGGCAAGTGGGCACAAAACGGCACCACACATGTCCTGGTGCTGGTCTAGAGGAAAGTGCTTCTTGGGCTGTGAAGTTGTCTACAGGGCAATTCAATCCAAGTTTCTCGTGTGCCCCCATCAGGATATCCCACCAAGCTGGCATCTAGTGGTGGCTGCTTGATTTGTTGTCTCCAAAAAACCAACAAAGCTCACGTTTCATTGATGACATGGGACTCCCTTCCCTATCCCCAAAAAATTATTCCAGTTGAAAGCACGACCAGAAATTAGGGCATGCCTGAAAACAGAGACCGTTAGCAGGTAACATCACCAACAGCATAAACGTTTACACAGCGGCTGAAATAGCTACGAAAACTCCCCATTGCCATCTCACGTTCCCACGTTTTCAACACAAGCAAGCTCAGCTCGCCGGCGGGATGTGCTCGGAGGTATGCATCGTTTGCATTTAGCAGAACAACAGCCTGATACAAGAGCCTGATCTCAGTGTCAGCAACTATGATTCACGCGAAATCACATAGCCCTGTGACTCACTCGGCACAAGTTCATCCTCTGCCCGGCCCCCAACACAGCACCCACTCCGGGGTCTGTTTATGCCAGGAAACCACGGAGGTAAACGCATCAGGCTCCAAGTGCTTTCAAGAAGCTATTGTACACAAAGAGCACAAAAACAGGTTGCTGGTTCTGGCATTCCCCCAAGATTTCCTACTGCAAAGAAAGCAACCTGCCTCCCCCTCCGAAACACGTGATGGAGATGTTTTGGTGATCGCCTCCAGTGCTGGGTTCTCCGGGATCTAACCGGCATTCCCCTGCTCTCGTGGCACCTACCGAACCGGCACACCGTGCTGTCCCTGTGGAGACAAAGAAACACGTACGGAAACAAGAAAGCAACGCTCCCGAGAGCCTCTTGGAACTGCTGTCTGGAAGAGGCTGCCCCAGCTTGGAGCTGCGTCTGCACGATTCTGCGCAGACATTTCGAGCTGTTGTTATTTGGAAGAGCTGTGAGAAACGAGAGGGAGAGCAAACAGCTCGGCAGCAACGGGTACGCTATTTGCATTGGAAGGTTAGTGCAGGAAAAGTCTATTTTTGTCCCCCAAAACGACAGCTTGCATCACGTTGAGGCCAATGGCTTCTGACCCTCGGTTCTGCTCGTGTTACACGTATTTTTCCAAAACCTAATCGGAAAAAAAAAATCTCACCAGTCTATTTAACTTTCTGACTATAAGGTGGTACCACAAGCTTCTTTACCAGTCAATCTCGTTGGATTTATCAAGGAAACTAATTGGAACTAATCAAGGAAAGGTGCCATGCAGGACTTGGGCCAGTATGCTTGGATGTTACACCGATGAACCCAAACTGGCAGCTTTCTGAAGTCCCAGCTATCGCAAACCTACAGACTACCACACAACTTGTTCTAAAGAGAAATCTGCGAATCTTCATGGTCCTTTATAATCCTGGAAACCAGGGTTCAGAGAAAACTCAAGTGAAGCAGATCACCAGGAGGGACACATGCTAACACAGACCACATTTTCGGGGAAAACAACAGAGCCACTGACAGTGTCATCATTTCTGTCCCAAATTCCTGCAGATGTGTCCTGGCCAATACAAAGACAAGTGGCGGTATCCTTTTCCTTCAGAAAGGAAGTACAGATCTGCTTGGAAACACTGCATCTTCACCGAGGTTGGCTTCCTAAGGGTTTTATCTCCCAGGGTAGTCTACACCTGGTGCACATCACTGCTCATTAAAAGCAGGCAGGGGGATAAAATGGTTTTCTTGCCACCTAATGTGTGTCACCTGGTTGACAATGAAATCAGTCCTCGGTTTTTCTCTGTGCTGGGAAGAGAAACGCAAACACCTCATCACGACTTCCTGCTGCTCAGCACCAAACACCCCTCGATCCATGGGAATCCCCCCCATCACATCACCGCCAGCACGCGGCTTCGGAACTGCAAGCAGAGACACCGTGTATAAATCAGCTCGTCTGAGCGCTGAGCAAGAGCCCCGACCTCAACGTGCAACAGGGGGGGGGGGGGGGGTGTCAAAGACGGCACAAGTATCCATCGGGGGCTGCGGACATGCCACGGCCTCCCTCCAACACGCTGCCCTACACTGACCTCACGGTACACAGCAATGAGAGAGTATCGGGAGTGAGGACAGACTGCTGGAGCAGCAAGAGGGAGCTCGGTAAGAAGCTCCTAGATCCACTAAGATCCCAGCAGGAACACTTCAGAAACCAGGTCAGCCATCTGCCTGGAGGGAACAGCGACTTGCAGATACTGCCAAGAGAGACATTCTCTTGTGTAGCCCTCCGGACCAGACAGAAATAAATCCAGGCATTAAATAAGGATAGGAAACAGATGCCAGCTCTCACCCACCCAAAGGGCTGAGGAACGGGAAAGCAGCGTGCACCTGGGGGGCTTAACCTCAGCATCGAGAGGCTCCGTGCTTGCTCTGCCATGCACGAGTGCTGCACACAGCTCCATGCAGAGTGGGAAGGAAAGGACCTCCTCACAGCCCGAGGCAGAGTCATCCAACCCTTAACATGACAAAAATCTTCCCAGGATCAAACTTTTCCAGCATCACCAGAAACGAGCAAGGGAAACGGGCAGTTCAATGGAGACCCCACACATTTTGCAAAGAGGAGCAGCGGGCAAGTCAAACGCCATCCCAAGGAAACGATGAGCAGCCTGCAGCTCTTTCATCAGCTGCAGGGCAGGCCAGAACCTGGCGAAGGTATTAAATCCAACAGCCGGTTGTAATGAGCTCCATTAGAAACGCGGTCAGTCCAACTTCTCGTTGCCACAACTAAGAGTACAGCTAACGGTGCGCTCCTGTTGGCAGGCACGCACGAAGCCGAGCACCAAACAGCAAGGAAGGCTGAAACGTATCCGCACATCGGACCCGAGATTGCCAGCATCTATCAAAAATAAATGAGGCTCATGCTTCAGCAGAAGCCAAGCAAACCGACGCTTGGTATCAAGCCTAAAATAATATTAAGAGCTATTAAAAAAATAAGCCTTTGGCATGGGGCTGGAAGCGGACTTGTACTTCTGCCTCTCTTAATCGTGGATGAAGATGAAGAGAGACATTACTGCGGTGCTTTATTGGTTTTGGTGCTACAAGAACCTCGTCTTGTTACCACCGACTCCCAGCTCCTAGGAGCTCTCCTGTGACCTGGGAAGTAACAGGATTTGAAACTGCCTAAACCTTCAGAGTGCCTGCGCTGTTATTCCTTTACGTCCTGCGCCCTCTCCTAAGCTGAGCACCAAACTCGGAGCTGCTGTGTCCTTTCCAGCACACACATGGCAGCCGCACACACCTACCCTTCCCCCTCCCAAGCAGACCTAAGGGGCAGCTGTCAGCATGAGTGTTCAAACACTTACTTAGCTCAACATCTTCAGAGCACTTCAGATTGCTAGGGAAGTCTTGCAAAATGCCTGGAAGCACAAGAAATCATGAGGCTTGGAAGCCAGGGCCTTTCACTTTTTGTACCACGCGATACAGATGTGGCCAGATAAAAAGTCACATCATCAGTCCACCGCAAAACCGGGCTGGAAAGAAGAGCAGCCCTCATCACGGGGGTAGCAAACTCACTGCAGGATCCTCCTTAAGTATGGAAACACTGCACCCTCGCACACTTCACATCTGCTCTTCCAGGCCTTGTATCAGCGAAGCAATGCTCCTGTGATCACCGTCACCCCTCCTCCCGTAGGAAATCAGCTGCTGTGGGTGCAACAAGGTGCCAAACACTGCACAGTGGTAAAATCCACCTGCATGGGCTTGCACAAAAAGGTCTGCCAGGCACAGCAGCGGCAGGGACCGCTTCCATTTGCTCTTGCAGCTGCCACCTCTCTTAAAAGGGACAGTATTTTCCAGAAAGACACTGAGCGCCAGTGAGAAAGGGGTTGGCAAACAAAGCCACAAGTGATGCAGGGGTGTGATCTGCAGTCCTGATAATCCAGCCTCTAAATAAAGCTGCCCTCCTCCCCTTCCCTGGGACTAGGCCACGGGATGTCTGAGCTCCCTCTGATTTCAGACAACTACTAGTGCAACGTCCTAGCAAAAGGACGGAAAAGAAAAAACCCCGCTGTCCTCGCTGTCGAGTCGCACAAAGTACAAACCACTGCTGAGAAACCACCTTAAGATCCCATTACACCAGCAGAAGTGTTCCAGAGCTCTGCAGGCATCATGAAACAATTTCCTTTTGCACTTTTCCTGTTCTCTTTGGAAGCAGGAAGAGAAAACACGACTTAATGGGATGCAACACAGGAGAGAAAGCATTGCCCTCTGGTTTTAGATAGTGAATATCTACAAAGCAAAGGAACAAGTCTACAAAGACCAAGGGAGAACGGGATCTGTAAGGTAACAAGAAACTGGAACTTGTTCCAAGCATCTAATCTCAGGTATCTAAACACTAACAGCAACAGTTAACAGCACTGAAGTCCTCTGGGCTAAGAAAATGGGTACCAAGCACGAAGAACATCAGGGCAAGTTTCCCTGTTTTTTTTCACTGGAGCGATCAGGGGGCATTCACTGATCAGAGTAAACAGATGTTGCCTTGTTTCCCTTTGAGACGAAGATTGTGTTGCACAACAGTTTTAACAGAAATCGATTTTAAAATGTTCTGGCACGACAGCCTCAACTGAAGCAGCACAGTTTCAGCTGTAAGCACTGCCGTGTGCTGGGGGGAGGAAAACACCAAAGCCACGACACTGTGCGAGGGTTAGAGGAGCAGAAAGTGAAACCAGCCTCTCTCTTTCCGTTATCAAAACGGCAAAAGGAACAATTCCACAATACAACTTCCCAGGTCCGATCTTAAGACCAGCCTCAATGTTGACATCTCATTTTAACTCATTCCTTTTAATACTCCGAGCGCTCTTTTCAGAAGACACAAAGCTTTCTGGAGATCACAATATGTGCTGCTAAATTATTTTTCCTGGCAAGGCTAACTGAATGACAAAGCAGAAATGGGAATCTCCCCTCTCAACAGCAATACCTGCAGGCAACGCACTGGGCAAGCTAAGACCACCGATAAATAAGACATGCATGAGCAATTCCGCTGCGTTGGCTTTATGCTGATGTGATTCCCAGGCTCTGCCAGGCGTTTCCTGAGCGCTAAAAACACAACAGTTTGGTCTCAGGAGGAAAGAAAAATCTGCTGCTGAGGTCTGCTGCCACAGAAAGCATGACACTGTAGGGTTTCACTAATAGCAGGATTACTGTTACCAGGTAACCTCCTACCAGGCTTGATTTTAACAGTTTGGGGAAATTCTCTGCCTCCTGGAACTGCTTCGTATTGGTCAGAGACATCAGGTTCAGGACCTCAGAGGAGCTGTTCTACACTGCTTGGAAACATCTTTTCTTTTTTTTTTTTTTTTTTTCTCTCTCACAATTCATTTGAACCGCTTTGGGATGAGCAGTATGACACAAATGTTCTCTCTCTCTAGGATGAACACTTCCAGTCACTGACTCAAAGGTAGTATTAGAGCAGCCCTTCAGAAGGCTCATTATATGTAAAAAGCTTATTTGCCTGGAGATAAGAAAATTGCACTCAAAATAGCGGCCCTCTGACCTTCTTTAGGAACACAACACAAGTAGCAAGATCACAGCTTGGCCGAGGGAGTTTGTTTGCACATTGGTCAAGGAGGGCTAGTCCTTCCAGGCTGCTGAGGGACGCCTTCCAACTCCCAAAGTTCTGGAATATAAATGTCCCTGAAGATTTTCTGCTGCAAATTAAATTCCAGCTGAGACAAACGTATTTACGTAGAGAGTAACAGCTGTGCCCTGTGCAAAACAACAACAGAACAGGAGCCATCTTACCGCTCTCTTAGTAGAGGTCAGTAAATCTGCTGTCAGATTTATGCAGCTTCACGCAAACTATGAAAAAGGCAGAAACTTCAGACCCACATCAAGGTAGCCCGCTCTCGGCGCTGCCAGCGCTTTCTGCCCCAGATCCCTCTCTAATCACATCAGAACAACAAAGCTTCCTCCAACCCGACCACGCAGCTCCTAGCGGGCGTTAAACCGGCATCGAAACCAGCACGGAACACGACACTTAAATCGCAAAAGACAGTTTTGCCTGATGATTTCGTGCTCTTCTGAGTCGCGTACTTCACGCATTACCCCGGGACACACGAGTACGATGCCATGAAGGGCAAACGCAGAGCACAGGGTCACCCCCAAGACACGCGTGTTACACACCAGCGCGGCCACGGGCCACTTCACCCTCCAGCTTCTGCTCTCTGCGACCCTGCGAACATTGTTTATAAAGTTTTTCTTGGCTGCTTATTCCTCCCAGTCCTTCACTCTTTGGGGAGGCACAGGAGTAAAGATGCCAAAGGCGACGGCGAAGCGACCGCCAAGCACGGAGCATCCACCGGGCTGGGCTGGGAACGGAACAGCACAGACGTTACGGGAGGCACCGGCCAGGTTTTCCTTTCGCGGCTCTTCTTCAGAAAAACCGTTAAACCCCGATAAACCACCGGCGGGGCGCTCGGGGGTGAGGTGGGAGATGCCCAAGTCCCTCCTGAGGGAACCGGCAGGGCCTGCGACCCCCACCACCTGAGGCGCCCATATCGCGCTCCCACCAGCGGGCCCGGGTGTCCGGCCACGGACAGCTGCTCCCCCCGGGGCCGGGCTCTGCCCGCCGGGGGCCGCTTTGGGGCTGCCGGGGACCCCCCCCTCACACACACACCCCCACCCCCACACACCGCGGTGCGGGCCAAGACGCGGCGGGCCCGCTGAGGAGGAGGAGGAGGCGGCGGCGGGTCCCCCCGCGCCCCCACGGGCCGCGCAGCCAGCCCCCCGCCCCCCAGCCCTCACCCCACCTTCTCCTCGGCCTCCCGCGCCCCGCCGGGCTCCCGGCCGAGCCGCTGCCGCAGCTCGCTCATAGCGGCCCCGCTCCCGCGGCCGCCGCGCTCCGCCGCCGCCACTACCACTGCCGCCAGGGGGCGGGGGAGCGCAGAGCGGCACCGCCGCCGCCCAATCAGCGGCGGAGGATGCGTGCGGGGGCGGGGTTTAACCCCAGCCTGGTTCCGCCCAGGTGTACCCGGATGTGCGCCCGCCGGCGCCATGATGGGCGAGCGCAAATCGCCGGGGCGGGGGGTGGGGCGCAGCCCTTGGCGATCGGGAAAGCCCCGCGCGCGGGAAGCTCAGGGGTGACGGATGTGCGTGAAAGGGGAGATGGCGCTGGGTTTCACTCAGGCCTGCAGTTCCTGCCGGGGGAGGGGCGCGCCGAGCAGCCCCTGCGGACAGGCCCCGGGGGGCAGCGGCCCCAGCGCCCTTCCCCGCCGCCTCAGCCGGGGCCCCCACCCCCTCTGCGCCCCGCTGGCCATCGCCGTACGGCGCGGCGGGCGGCGGGCTAGCGCCAGTGTGTAACCCGCGTGGCGATTGGCTCCCGCCGGCCGAAGGGGCGGGATTAAGGAGAGGAGCGACGCCGCAATTGGTTGGAGAGCAGGGTATCCGTCATGTGACCGTGCTAGGGCTTCGCTGAGGGCGGAGAGGGCCGCTGATGATTGGCTGCGGCGCGGCGGGAGGCGGGGCGGGAGAGGCTATAAAAGGGGCAGCTGCCCGGCGGTGGGCCGCTTGTTGCGTTGCCGGGTGTGCGTGGTTCCGCAGGGGCAGCCGCCAGGATGTTCGAGGCGCGGCTGGTGCAGGGCTCGGTGCTGAAGCGGGTGCTGGAGGCCCTCAAGGACCTCATCACCGAGGCCTGCTGGGACCTGGGCTCGGGCGGCATCAGCCTGCAGAGCATGGACTCCTCGCACGTCTCCCTAGTGCAGCTCACGCTGCGCTCCGAGGGCTTCGACACTTACCGCTGCGACCGCAACATCGCCATGGGCGTCAACCTCTCCAGGTACGGGGAGCGGCGGCCGCGCCTCCCCCCCCCCCGGGCGCTGGGACGGGGCTGAGGCGGCTGGCCCGGGCTGCGGGGAGCGGGGGAGGGGCGAGGGGGCGGCTGTGCCCGGGCCGTACCCGCGGAGCGGCTCCTGGGGTGGGCAGGGGTCGGTCGGACACCCCCCCACGGCCCTTCCCCCATTCTCCTCAGCGCTCTCGCGCCATTTTTCGCGGCGCGCGCGGGGCCCGCCGTGCCGTGACGTCACTACCGGCGCGCGGCGCGCCATGGCGGGAAATCTTGGCGGGGAGCGGGGGAGGCTGAACTGGGGAAAGGGACGTTGGAGGCGTTGTGGGGCTGGGGGAGGGGGTGCTGGGGGGAGCTGGGGAGGGATGTGGGGCGGGTTGGGGGAGGGGTTGTTGGAGGGAGCTGGGGAGTGAGGGCTGGGGTGACACTTGAGGGGGTGGGGAAGCAGGGGGGCTGGGTTTGGGGCTTGGGAGGGGTGTGGGGCTGGCTGGGGGAGGGGGTGTTGGAGGGGTTATGGGACTGGGGAAGGGGGTCTTGGAGCGGGCTGGGGAGTGAGCTCCTGGTACTGGGAACTTGAGGGAGGCTGGGGAAGGGGGGCTGGGGAGGGGTATGGGGCTGGGGAAGGGGATCTTGGAGGGCACTGGCCGCTGCTGCCATGTAGCCTGGCTTTCACACTGTAGTAGGCCATGGGTGCGGGTTCTGCTCTGTCCCCTGGTAATCCTGCGAGTAACCTGTCTCCCCTCCCCCCCAGCATGTCCAAAATACTGAAATGTGCTGGAAACGAGGACATCATAACGCTCCGGGCGGAGGACAATGCAGACACGTTGGCTCTAGTGTTTGAAGCACCAAGTGAGTGTTAGATTTCGGAAGTAAATTGGTAGCAGGATATTTTTAGGTAGGCTTCATAAACCACAGAGATGCAAGGGGGGGCTGTAAATACTTCTGAAACAGGAGGGGTCACCTGGTAAACTCTTGAAACAGTCTGGAGATGTAAACTTAGAAACTTGACCCATACTCCTTATAAGAGACAGACAGTTCTTCAGGCCACAAACAGATGCCCTTGGGTTCCTGTCCTCTTGCAGCCTACAAAAGGCTGTTGGGGTCACTTTTGGTGTTGGGGTCACTTTTGGACTGCTAGCTCTGATTAAACAAGGTGGGTCTTACTGGCATGATCAGTGTGGTTTTACTTGGGAGGAGGGCGCAGAAGTTAAATTCAGGATGATAACTTCTAAGAAACACCTGGTGAAACTGTGGTTTGTTCCTTTAGATCAGGAAAAGGTTTCTGATTATGAGATGAAGCTAATGGATCTCGACGTGGAGCAGCTTGGAATTCCAGTAAGTAGCGGTGCAAATGACTGATTACACCCTGTCTTAAAGTGGGTGTTTTTCCATGTCAAACTCCATCAGACTTGGCGTTTGAGCTTGTAACACAACTGCCTTTGGAAAGACTGAAGGAACTCAAGTGTAGCGATTACATTTCTTGGTACAAGTTTAATTGTGGCACTTCCTTTGCAGGAACAAGAGTATAGTTGCGTAGTGAAAATGCCGTCTGCTGAATTCGCACGCATCTGTAGAGATCTCAGCCACATTGGCGATGCGGTTGTCATCTCCTGTGCGAAAGATGGTGTGAAATTTTCAGCCAGTGGAGAGCTGGGCAATGGAAACATCAAGCTGTCACAGACCAGTAACGTGGATAAAGAGGAAGAAGCTGTAAGTTGATTGTTACTGTGGTGCCTTCGATGTTGAGGTTTCTGCAAACACTGCTCGTTCTATGACCTGCTGGGGGATTGGATCGTACATTTCTCTGGTTTATACCAGGCCCTTGTCCCTGGGGCCCGCAGGTGGTGCTGAGCAGGCCAGGGTGGGGAGCAGCACTGACTGCCCTTGCTTTAGGTGTCGGAATTATTTGAGGGAGCTGGCTGCGGCTGGCGCTTGCTAAGCTCTGACCTGGCTGCCGGTGTTCTAGGTTGCAATAGAGATGAACGAGCCAGTCCAGTTGACCTTTGCTCTGAGGTACTTGAACTTTTTTACCAAAGCCACTCCCCTGTCCCCGACAGTCACACTCAGCATGTCCGCAGATGTTCCTCTTGGTGAGTACAAGCAGCTCTACTGAAAAATCTTGTAGCATGCTGCCGCCTTCCAACTACTTTAACAACTCTTGACTGAAGGGTGTTTATTAAAAACCTTCTGAATATCGGGCTTTTTTTTTTTTTCTTTTTCCCTAGTTGTGGAGTACAAGATTGCTGATATGGGACACTTAAAATACTACCTGGCTCCAAAGATCGAAGACCAACAAGAAGGCTCTTAATTGGAGCAGGACTGAGGGGTGGAGCTGGTCAGCTCTTCCAGAGGACAGCTGGTTTGGCGGAGAAGGAGGTGGCGGCGTTAGCAGTTTCAGTGCTGTGGAGCATCACATCAGCACAGTTAGGCATGTCGTGTAGATATCTTTGTAAATATTTTTCAACTTCCTCTTTTGCTATACTGGTGTCACTGGAAGAAGGAAATCTTGGTTTTTCTCGTATTCCTGTACTTCCAATCACCTCTTAGGTGCTGTCTGAAGGTGAAGTATCTTACCTCTTCCAGCTGGTGTTAGGGAAGGGGTGCGATATTTAACTTGAGTGCAGACCCATTTCCCATAGAGTTCTGTAGCTGCCTAGGGTTGCTGTTCAGTTATGCTGTGAGTTTTAGACCTTCACTTAGTTTTGCAGCTGGTATTCTAACTGAATCTTTGAAAATGGAAATAAAGAATGTAATTTCATGGGGTTTATCATCTTTAAACGTGGGTGGAGGAATCGATGCTTTCTTAGACTACGCTAACGTAGCCTAGCTCCTGTTTTGAAAGGTGCTGCCATGGGCAAACTTGTGCTTTTTTTTTGTGCTGGAGTTACCAGCAGCTGCTCTGATGGTTCAGACAGGTGAAATGGAGAGGTGTGGTTATTGTTTCTGTAACTAATCAGCCCTTAATGCTCTTTCCTTTAAGCAGAGGAGGTTTGTGAAACAGGTTTTATTTAAAATGCACGAGGTTCAGCAGGTGCCAGAGACTGTTCGGTAGCTGCTGCTCTGCCTCTCAGTGAAGGCTGAGGGTGCAGGCCCACGCTGCGGCTCCGTTCCTTGGTCTGATGGTGCCGTGCAAGCCCTGCCTGGGTTTCATTCTCCTCCTCTGCAGACCTGTGCACGCTGTGTTCATCGCTGTGTTCATCGGCTGCCTCTGCCCTGTGCCTCTCAAGCGTGGTGCACTCGGCCGTGCCACCAGCCGCTCCTCTCTTAACCGAGGGTCTTTGTCATCACATTCGTATTTACTGTTGATGAAAACGGTAAAGGTTTACAGCATGTTTCACCCTGAAGGTTTGATCATGAAAAGTAGGATTTGAAAACAGTTTTGGGCAGCTGTGGGGTTTTTTTCTTTGCTTCTCGTACTGCTCAGAGTCAGCCGTAACCCTGTACCCTCTGTCTGGAGCCAGAGTGACCCCGCTTTGTCCCCAGCAGTAAAACAGCAAGAAGCACCTGGGGGGGTGGGTTTTTGGCTGCAAAAAAGCTGGGACCTGAAACCCGATGGATGCAGCCGAAGAGTTTCACAAGGTGGCAGTGCTGATTGAGGAACAAATCCTGCTGTGTCAGAATGACGTGGCCACCATCCACAGAGCCAGCCCCGAGCTCTGGGACAGGGGTTCTCGGTGCCCCTGACCTTGACTTTTCGTTGGTGGTCGCGCTGCTGTATTAGAGTTTAGCCTGCGGTTTGCTGCTGCTGTGATGCAGGTGGCTCCTTGTGTGGTTCTCTGCTCCTGTATCGTCTCATGTCTCCAGTGCACACCCCCTTTATTCCCTTCTACTTGCTGAATCATTCAGTACCTTTAAAAAAAAAAAAAATAATAATCTCCAAAGCAAGGTCTTCAGCTGCCCTAAAGCTTTCCAGCAATCCCAGAGTTACAGCCCCCAGCAGTAGCAGGTACCTCAAATAACCAGGATGGGTTTTCCCCTCCCGGTGTGATGCTCCTCAGTGCCGGATCAGACATTCACGATGTTGAAATGGGGATTTATCCTGGGTTTCAATAACGTGCATCAGGCTGGGCTGGTGCCGGAAGCAAATTCTTGGTTTGTTTTGGTGCAGCCTCCTGCTGCGGGGGGAGCCATCAGGCTTGGTGCTACTCTACTCATAAACATGGCCAAAAAAAAAAAAAAGTATAGTTTAATTGGTTATTTTTACAGCTGTAATGAGCCGGTGGTGTCGCATCTTTTAAGAAAATTTCCTTTACCATTAGTATTTACACGCTGGGTGTTCTGACTCATGCGCTGGGCTTTCTGGATAAAGCCTTAAAGAAGCTGAATGTTTACGTTGCTATTGCCATACCCAAATAATCAAAATAAAGAGAATCCCTTTTAAAAACAAAACACTAAAAAGGGCAAGAACAAAAAAAAAAAAGAGCTGAGGAGGCTTAGTGAGTGCTGGATGTGTTTCTCCATGTTTGAGGTAGTAAGCTTTTGAAGTTTAAATGTTTAGACTTTCTTACCAAGGAGAAAAGAAAGGAAGGGGGGGTGGGGGGGGAGGGAAGGAAGAATTCTTTGAAACTTCAGGAGATCAGGCTTTACAGGCTCTAAATCCAGGGGGTTTTATTAATTTACTTCAGGAGATGAAGCTTTTGGGGCTCTAAATATTTTATTAACTTGGAGGAGCCATGGCAATTCCTGCAGCTCCCTGCTCTGGCGCGGCTGGTGGAGGTCGGTCCCCACCTGTTTTACCTGATGGGTTTATGTTGTTCCAGGTGCTACAAATAATTCTCTGGCTGTGGCAGGTCCCGTACCCGGCCCTGACGGAGGGCTGTGCTGCATCTGCCCGTTTAATCGCATCCGGATCCTCTAGAAAATCAGCTTTATTTTAAAGTCTGTGTAGGAGTGACGTGTGCGAGCGTGCCCGTTTCCTAAACCCTCTACAAACACAGCCCTGGCGTGACACGGAGCAGCTCTGGCACGGCGCGTCGCGTGTGACGGGGGCCCGGGAGAGCGGGACGGGGGCCCTGCCGCCCTCCCCAGGGACACCCCAGTTCCAGCTGCGGGTCCGGAGCGGGCGGCGGGGGCAGCCCCGTGGAGCGGAGCCGGGCCGGCGGCAGCTGCCGTGACCTGGAAGGACATTGCTGTCATCCAGAATAAACTTCCTGGGTGGTTCCGCGGCCGCGGCGCAGGAGCGGAGCGGGGCGGTGCTGGCAGCGATGGGCCTGGGCGGCGCGAGCAGGCGGTAACGGTAACGGCAGCGGCCTCGGCGTGTCCGTACCGGGGCCGGGCAGCGGGAGCGCGGCCTGCGCCGTGGGGGAGGCGGGGGTCGGGCCTGCTGGGGGCTTCCTGGCCGCCAGCGCAGAAACCGGTTTGGGTCTGGGGTGCAGCGGGGTGAGGGCTGAGCTGGCCAAAGGGCGAGGAATGGCCTCCCCCCCCCCCCCTTCCTGGGGGAGGGGGAGCAGATGGTGTCGGGCTGATTCGGGGGGTAAACGGGATTTTGGGCTGAGGGGCCGTAAACAGCGACGAGCTCCCCGCTGAGCCTGCGCTCTGTGTCCCCCCTTCCCCCCCCACCTGTCCCCGCACGCTGCCGGCTTCCCACTGTGCTTCAAACGTGGCCGTCGCGCAGCGTGTTTTAAACGGGCAGGACAAGCACGATTCGCCGTTTATCCACCCCTCGCAGCTTGTTTCTCACCCTGAGCCCACGGGGAGGGTGAAGCTCGGTGGGCTCAAACTGGCCCTTAACCGTGAGGGCTGAGAGTATTTTTTTTTTTTTTTTTTTTTTTTTTTTGCATTTGCCCTTAACAGCCTCTTTCTTGTTGGTAAGCAAGGTGAGGGCAAGGGCAGATCATCAGTTTATGCAAATGTAAATGGGAAATAATTCCTAGGAAGCCACTAGGAATGGCCGGGTAAATAGTGGGACCGGCAGTAACAAGTCCCACAAGTGCTCAAGAGTAAAATTGGGCCCGAATCAGAAAATCTGGACGCGTTTCTGATGTGCTGATTTCTTTTGGCTGCTTCACGTCTACCCCCTGGACACGCAGGAGGCCTTGGGGGTGTTGGGGTACGGGAAACGATGTGTGAGGAGCAGAGGAGGCGAGCGTGCCCACCCTGGAGGTGGGCGATAGATTTCGGGTATGCCTGGGGCTGGAAATGATTTGTCTGTGCTTGGGGTTTTGCTGCAAAAGAAAAAAAAAAAAAGCAGAAAGTTCAAGCTAAAGGGACATCTGTGTTGGGGTTTAAGATCAGAGGGTGTTGGGGGTTTATAGAAGTTAAATTTCCTGCAAGAGGAACAAACCCGATGTCGCGGGAGCGTGCTGGCAGTTAGCGAGAGGGAGACAAAGGATTTCCGTGGAAACTAAATATTTTAAGGAGATGCTATTACCTTAGATGCGAAATAGCGTTACGGAAAAAGCGTCTTTGTCCCTTCCTGTTGGAACAGTTGGGATAGATGCATTTTTGTTTTCTTTATTCCATACTTCCTCAGGAAATAAAAAAAAAAAGCTGTGGAAGCTGGGAAGCGTGGGAAGCCTGTTTTCCACCTGGCTGCGGGGCGGCAGCGCAGGCTGATGGCGGTGGGCGAGTGGCACCCAGCGCCTGGGTCCCGCTGCGAGGAGGGGTCCCAGCCCGTGCAGTGGCTCTGCAGCGAGGCGGCGGGGGGGGGCTGGCAGGCCAGAGCTCGGCTTGGGCCCCGCAGCAGCCAGCTGGCTCTGCCCCCTGCCCGGGGCTGCGCTGCTGGCAGCAGAACCGCAGGAGCTGGCTGCGGCGTGGGGCAATGGCAGGGTCCGGCTGTGGCGTAAGGAAATGCAGCTCGGCCCAGGGCGCTGCCTCCCTCGCAGCCAGGCAGGCGAGTGACCTCTGCTTCTAGCTCCTTGCTGCTCGTTTGGTTACCTCATCCACTAACCACCCCATCCCCTTGTCGTGCTCCCTCTGAGTCACGACTCGAGCTGTCTCGGGAATGACAGCTCCTTTTCATTCCACTTTACGGTGGTTTGCTCTACTTCCCCACCCCACCCACCCCCCAAAAAAAAACCCCATGGATCTCTTGCAAAATATCCGGCTGGTTGAGAGAAGCTGCTTTGTTTACTTCTGGTTTGGGTTTATTTGCTCGTGTCCCCAATTTAGAAATAGCTGGGCCTCAGACATTTCCCTGCTGGAATTGCGATCTCCTTGCGCAACGAGAGCTGGTTTATACATCGTGCATGATTCTGGAATTTCTGTCTTGTTTTAAAGACAAGTTCTCTCTTAGTTTGATTTTGTTTTCCAATGTTGGCAAACCCTGTTGCAGCTATATTCAGGGTTTTGTACTTCAGGCTTAAATACAAGGGTTTGTTTGAAAAGGTTTCATTTGTGAAAAAGAACAACGATGCCATTTGGTTAGCGCGGGCCTGAGACTTTCGTTTCTCTTGAGACACTTGTTCCGTCTCTCCCAGCCTCTGTCGCACAGTGTGCTCCGATTATCTTATTTTCCTGTTCTTTTTGTTCCCCAGGTTCTAGCTGATGCCCAGGCTTCCTTGTAATGATGCCATCACGTACAAACCTGACTGCTGGGATTCCCAGTAGCAAAGTCAAATATTCCAAGCTTGCCAGCACTGACGATGGATATATTGACCTGCAGGTAAAAAGCGGGGAAGGAAACCTCTTTCTGCTGCTGCTCTGACTGTGTAACCTGCTAGGAAAAGCTGCTGTAGCGCTGTGTGTGCGCAGGAGGCTGCTTTTTTGTTCACCTCCAGGGTACAAAGCTGTGAGCCACCACTTCAGCCCTTCTCCAGAAACGGTTTTTTGGAGGGAGGAGAAAATGAGAGCGGATCTGGAAGCAGTGGGTTAAAGGCTGGCTCAGAGAGCGGGGTCTGGGCAGGATTCCTCACGGAAGGGCCATCGCAGAGCCCTGCAGCGGAGCTGCTGCAGCAGTTTTGTCCCGTGTCATCTCTGCTGGCTGTGGGACTCGCAGCTCTGCCGTGGCGGGAGGGGAGCTGTGCTGCGTTAAGCTGTTTAATATTGGGTCGGGGCTTTTTTTCCATCCAGTTCAAGAAGAGCCCACCAAAAATCCCCTACAAGGCAATTGCACTGGCTGTTGTGCTCTTCATGATCGGGACCTTCCTCATTATCATCGGAGCCCTCCTCCTGGCGGGATACATCAGCAAAGGTGTAAGTTGTTCGATTACATTTCTGTGACGAGTTCCGCATTGGCCGACAGCCCCGTTTCTCCAGCAGCTGAGCCCTCTGGTGTCTTCAGCTGCCGCTCTGCAGCACGGTCGTAGCTGAACTGGAGATCGGCCGGGGAGCGCCGAGTTCCCCTGGCCTCCCTGGGGTACGGTTTCGTTTTAACACGATGTCCCTGCTGAGGTCAGCTTGCTGTCCTGGAAAAACTTCACGCTGGGATCGTCGCTCTTCCTAGCAAAGACCGGCTGGTGACTTGGGTAGGAGATCCCAGGCCGTGGTACAGGACACGGCACCGCTGCTCTCATCGCTGTGTTTGCGACCCATTGGAAGGGAATCTGTTTTTCACAGCTTGGCCTGGTGCCCCTCCACGGCGCGCTCCTCCTCTTACCTTGCGCCGTATGGAATTGTTTTACGGTTGGCGGCTGCCGCTTATCAGGGCGGGCACAGCAGCGTTTCGGCTGTATCAGAAGCAGCCAGGCACAGCCAGGAGAGCTGGTGCTCAGCCAAGCGCACAGCACCCGGCCGGGGGCTGGCACTGCCCTTCCATTGTTGGCGTCCGAAGGGGATGTTGAGGGTTTCCTGTAGCGAGGAGGGAGAGCTCAGCCTGAAGAAAATTCTGATGGAAGATGAATTTTTGTTTTGGCAGCTAGCCAGGCCTTGGGGATGAGTAGAGACAGGACTTAAGGAACGTGAAAGACACCCCCTCCCCAACCTCACTGCTCTTGCCCCTCTCTCCCCCGCAGGGAGCGGACCGTGCCATCCCCGTGCTCATCATTGGGATCCTTGTGTTTCTCCCAGGCTTCTACCACCTGCGCATCGCGTACTACGCTTCCAAAGGCTACCGGGGCTATTCCTACGACGATATCCCAGATTTTGATGATTGAACAATGTATTTAATCGCGTTATAATTAGATTGGCGGTAAGAGCTGTTAGTTACCCTGGCTATCAGAGGGGGCCTGTAAGATAAGTATTATTGGTCACAAGATGCGAGTTCCCAGTTTTGAGGTGTGGCGGGTTTTTCACTTGGTGGGGGCTCGAACACAGAGTTGACCCGAAGGGTTGCAACACAAGGTGGGAAAAAACATGATTTATGGTATTTTGACTCTTTTGGTTACCTAATGTTGGTTGCTTATAAAAAAAGTTCCTCTTGGGCAAGGCAGTTCTAGCAATTTTCCAAAAATAGATGAGCCGGTTGCAACATCAAAGATACTTGTTTTTTGTAACTTTTTATAGAGTTTATTTTTGTTTTCGGTGACGTTGTGGTTATCAGTGGGTTTACCTTTGCAGACAGACACCATAGTTAAATTCTCCTTTGGCTTTCTGCTCATCAGCAATGCTTCCAATCTTCTTGTCCTGTGCTTGTCTGGAGTAACGGCAGTCGGATGGGCACGAGAGGGGAGGAAGCTGCACTTGCGTGAAAGGATTTACACATCGTGCATTTGCTACACAACTCCTCCTGTCAGACTGACCAACCTTACTTACTTGGCAAACACGCTCTTCCGAAGCAAGCTTTTCCCCATGCTGCTGTTACTGTTAATTTTGGCAAAACCAGCTTATCCTTTAACAGGGCTGTTGTTGGATTTTGCTTATTATTTTAAACAAACCAAATGGATGCGGGGAGAAGCGTTGGAATCCGGACCAGGACCCAAGTGTCCAAATACCAAAACTCTTGGTTTTGACTAGTGTGGATATTGGAGACACTTGAATTCCACTGTATTTATGTATATTTGGAATCATTTTGTGCTTGTCTAAATAATATGCTGTGCATAACTCCCTAGAACGGTAAAAAGAAAATTTCTGTATAGTTTGTACTGAATAAACCCCGTTTGTATTGTTTTGCTAGCTTCAGTGATATGTTATTCAGGGAAACCAAACTGGCAGCTCTTGTTTTATGCAAAGTAAAAACAGTCTTGACTCCTGAAGTGGGAATGAACTCGGCATCCTGGAGGGCAAGTATGCGGCGAGTAGTGATGCAAGTACGTGTATTTAGTATGAATAAACTTCACTATAGTCTGTGTACAAGTCATAAGCTTGTCTTTTTCACATTTGTAGGTCTCAGTGTGTGCTAAAAACAGTTCTGGGCCCCCAGATTAAGGCTTTAGCTGAATCTGCTGTTGCCCACTGCTTCCAGTTGCTAATGCAGTCACTGCAATTAGGCCGTGCTGAGCCAGCAGCTTTGCGACAGCCCCATCTGCTCTCCAGGACCCTTGGCTCGCTTAGGGCAGAGGACCTTGCTGTAGGACCCTCCCCGTGGCAGCAATCCAGACTGCCCTGGGTGCGGCAGGAGAATGTGCTGCTTCGGGAGGTCGGGACTCGCTTTCTGAGCCTCACATGCAGTCCTTATTAAATGTGCAAAGACCTCAGGCTTCTAATTGGGGTTTTTTTTTCAGGGCCCAGACATACAGTTCCTTTTGTTGGGCAGTGTAACGGGGCAGTGTCAGTTTGCAGGCTGGTACTGATACTCCAGAATTCAGGCGTGTGCCTCATGTGGACTGAAAATTTTCGGAAGGAATAGGGGCAGGTGTCGGTGTTAGTGCAGGGTAGGTCTGTGGAGCTGTTGAGATGAGAACAGTGCTGGATGAACGCCTTGCTCTGAAAGTATTCTTCAGATTGCCTTTTTTCCTCCTCCAAACCCAAAGCCTGAGCCAAGATCTCTTTGTAAGCTACGTCTCTTCCCACGTTTGACTTCATTGCCTTGTGTGTGCCCCGGTGTTGCACTCTGGTTGAATTCAGGATCTCCCTTTCCATCTCTGAAGGCATCATCTATGCACGTTCTCTGCCACTCTGCTGCGTCACGCCGGCCCCGGCCCCGCTGGCCCCTGGGCTGACGGCAGCCCGGCTTCCCAGATGCTGTCCCGTCCCGCTTGGCAGCAGCTGAAATGTGTCAGTTAAAGCTGGGTCTGGCCAGGAGAGTGGCTGCTGACGCAGAACATGAATCAGCCTCTACTAGGGGATAAGAATGTGGGTTTGTTTGGGTTTTGGGGAAGGGGAGAGGAAATGAAAGGGATGTTTAGACAGAAAAAGTAAAGGGGGAGGGAGAAGATGCTTTTGAGTGGGGCTGATAAGATGCCAAAAGATGGCAAGCCTGGGTCAGCTAAGAAAGAAAAACGTAGGGGATGGGAGAAGAACATGCTGACATTTCTGGAGGAAAGGCAATTTCTTTTTTATTTGACAGAAGCGAAGTTCTCAGGCAGCACAGTGTATAAATAACAGTCCCTGCCCTAGCGCTCGCAGGGCTGTCTGCGTGAGGGATGGCCACAGGGAAACAGTCCTCTCGACAGCGATTGTTTTATATCTGATCTGGGAAAAAGGAGACATTTTGGGGAAAGAAAAAAGGTATGCTGACGACTGGAAAAATGTAGATACAGACGACTTCATTCTTTGACGTATTGCATTACAAGCATAGTTTTCCTCCAGAGTCTAAGTCTCTAGATGTTAAAATGTCTGTTAATTGTCTAGCTCTAGTGTAGCTAATAGCCAGGGTTCAATTCTCTCTTGTAAAATAGCGTGAGTTCACATTTGTTTCAAGAGATTGGCAAATTTTACTGTAAATATTTTGTTTCTCCGAGCCCAGTTTGTACCTTAACAGTGGTGCTCCCTGATACTGGGTTGAGTGTCATCGGTGCTGTCAGTCCTTTCACTTGTTAAAACATTGTACAAGGATGAAGCTCTCCTCCCAATGGGGCCGTTGTTTCAGTGCTGATACAATAGGATCTTTTTAATTTTCCCCCCACTCCCGCCACGCTGTGGACCTGCACGTGTGATTTTCATGGCTGGCTCGGCTCCTTCGCTGCCTTGCCCGAACTCCCTGAGCTGTATCCTTCCCTTGACCCCGGGTGCTGGATGCTGCTGCCAAACCCCACGGTTAATGGCTCTGCTCCGCAGTTCCCCTTCTGTGAAGTCAGGGCTGTTGTGGGTTTGGGGAGAACTGACTGACTCACCGCAGTGGTGAGGGCAGGAGCAAAACGCCTGTGGAGAAGTTTCTCGTTCTAGACCAGGGCTTGAATGACAAATAAGGCGCTGGCCGAACTCTGGTGAATGAGGATAATACTGAATAGCTGTTTCCTTTATTGAGCATCATCCATTCTGGGCACTCGGCAAGGCAGCTGTCTCAGGAAAAAAACAGTTGGCATTTATATAGCTCGATGGGGTATTATTATGCGCAGAAGCTCTGGAGAAAGAACAAGCCCCCAATTTCAGGCTTTTCTCTCGTTTATGAGCGCTTGAATTCACGTATCCTCAGCGATGTTCTTCTGTTGCTGGTGTACGGTGTATTTATACCGTTACGTACTTAATTTAATACCATGAACTTGCTGGAAAGACATTTGGAAACGTGATTCTAGAGTCCTCTGGCCCGAGCTTCCCAGAGAAATTCCCCCAGTGCATTATTTATAAAAGCAAAGACTCATTTTTAAGTCAATCTCTTTTTTTTTTTTTTTTTTCTTTTTTTCTGGTTTTTTTTTAATTTTTTGTGAGCGTCTGGAGTGAACAAAGCTAATTGAAGTTCCCAAGCATCATCACATCAGACGAAACTACTGTAGCAAAGCCGTATGAAACATCGGGGTGAATAAACTGGGGGGAGCAAAGAAGGTAGCCGTGGAGACAGTCTTGAGTAGCTGCAGACATTAACTACAAGCCCTGGAAACTGATGCTAGATCCAAAATGGCTCTTTCTCTGCTCCTTATTTGCGATGGCTCATTGTTAATAGCATATTGTGCTCCCCGAGGCAGAATGGGGCCCGTTCCTCTCCTCTCCAGGAGGCTTTTTACCACTGTTGGTGGTACAAATGCCACTGGCTGAGAGCGATGGCCACCAGTGGCTCCTGGCTCAACAATGCCATGTATGACTAATTTTCTAACACTTCCCACAGCTGGTTTCCATCAAGATGGGAAGCCAGGCAGTAGGTTTGCACCAAGTGGTGGCATTCGAGTGTAGAGCTGCAGAGTCAACCTGCTGCCCACACGGTGAGCTTCCAGGAGAGGCTTCTGTCGTGGTTTAACCTCGGCTGGCGACTAATCCTTGAAAGAAGAGGCAGAAATGCTGCTGCTGGAGGTTGCTTGAAGTGAAGGAGCAGTGAGGTGTTTCACCAGCCTGGAGACTGTGTGTGAGCTTTGGGTCCAAGTGAAGCCACAGCCCTGAAGGTCTTATCACCCTGTCCTGGTGTCTCTGTTCTTGGGTTTAAGGCTTGTGGAGCCAGCAATGTTGTGATTCTTACAGGCTCATGATTTTGCATCTGTTCACACAGAGAGCCCTGTGAAGAGCCATCATTCCCTCCACAGGGAAGCAGCTGGCAGCTGCAGGCACTGCTGTTGGTCCTGGGAAAGCAGGTGTAAGGGCTCCAGGCAGCAACCTGAATTGTGCTATATAGCGATACAGATATGTTTTTCGACGTCGCTGTTGATCCTTCTCTCTGAGATTCTCCATGTGCTTGTGCTGATGGAGGTTCATGGGGTGGGGAGAAGAGCAAGGCCCATCACCGGTCCCGTGGTGATGTAGGAAGAGGAAACTTGAGTTTCAGACTCCTTGTTCATCTTTTCTCAGCAGGGATTTGTATTTCCTCTTACCCTTCCAATAACTTCATCCTGGAGGCCTGGCTGGGTGTCGCACTGTTTGTCCACAGAGCAGGTTGGTTGTGAGGAGGCTGGCCTGGCCAGCAGGTTACTGATCTTACTCCTGAAAGTATTTTACTAGAAGTCGTGTGAGACATCTGCAGAAATGTGGACAACAGAATATAATGACTCACTTGGAGCATGCTGGCTACAACCCCCCTCCTATAAATATCGCCATAAACCAAATGCTTTGTTTGAATGAACAGCACAATCTGCAACAGCATCTCTAGTGCCTTTCTGGTGCCCATCGTGCAGGAACACTTAGACCAGCCCCTGCGGTCAGGGTTTGCTTGCCTTCTGTCAACTGCAATTAGCCAAATTCAGCAACATTTGCCACTGAGAGGCCCAGTGCTTTACCGCTGCTCTTACAGCAAATATGGATTTTGCTTAGCATAAAAGACAACGTAAAAACCCTGCAGGGCAGGAAGAAATGACTCGGCACGACAGTTCTGTCCCTTCTAATCAGATTTGTGCTATGCTCCACTTACGCCCGTGGTCTAAATGTGTTTCTCCATGGTCTCTCCATACTCCTCCCCCTCATGCCTAGTCCTTAAAAGTCTCAAGCATCAGCCCATTCATACAACTGCCCCTCACGTCTTCTGCCTCTCCCTAAACCGCTCCTTCAGCTTTCTTTCTCCTGGCCCTTCCCTTGGGGTGTTTGTCCTGCTCGTGCCAGCAAGATCTCAACCTGCAAAGCACCTCCAGGACTACTTGGCTGATCCTGCCTCTCCACTTGGCACTCTCCTCATCGCTGAACCCTGGAACTGCAGCTCATCAGTTTAGCAGGTAAGTGCAAATCGCCCAGCCCTTGCATCTCCCTGGCCTCCCAGCTGCGAGCAGAGACCTTTGGTTTGCCTCTTCCAGCTCGGGGAAGTCGGCAATCCTGCCTTGGTTTTCTGCCTTCTCTACCTGGTGAAATGTTCTTTGCCTTTTCCCCAGAGCTCTGCGTTCAGCCCAGCTACACTGTCGTGCTGCAAGGCAGATGGCATGCCGTGTTCTGCGCTCCCCGTGTGAAATGTGGATGTGCGCGCTCACGGCGTTTCCCTTCTCCTTCCTTAACACACAAGCAGCTCGATGTTTTTAGGAATGCTGGATTTAACTAAAAATAGTCCAGACAGTTCAGTGGGCCATGACAGATTCCTCCCTCCCAAGAGAACTGCCTTTGTTCTGAGATGGAGCCAAAGGTCGGGGGGGGGGGAGGGAGGGATATTGGGGAATACTGGGGAAAAAAAAGTTTAATTGAGGAGTAGAAATTGTTGTTTCCAAATCATTTCATTGACTGCTTTGTTTCTCCGGGCTCGGGCAGACTTTGTGTGTGCTGGTCAGGTACTTGTTACCTTGAGAGCCTTTCCTTCCATGCTTTCACCTGTGTCTAGGAAGGTGTTAAGAAAGTTCTTTTAATCGGAAGGAAGACAGTTATGAGGAGGTCTTTTTTTGTGGCCCGCATGGACAGAGCTTACTTATGACAAGAATCAGGAAGCGAACGCTTCCTTCCTCTGCATTGTGCTTCTGTTGGACACCGAGCCATGATGTTGTCCTGCATCTCTGGAGCAGCATAAAGGTTGCTCTTGGCGCTTGCCTCTCTGACACTAACACCGACCCGCGAGATTCGTACAGAGCTTTTCCAGTTCTGCTGCGGTTACAGTAAGGAACAAAACTGCAACAAATCTTCTTTGGGAGGACTCTTTCTTGCCTCTATGAAATAACAGTTTTGGCACTGAAAGTGCAAGTTCCGTGGCGGCATCGCCATTTCAGCCTGGGCTGTTAAAACGAAGCAGAAAAAAATCCACTAGTCACCATTAATTAATTTTATTTTGAAATATTTACTTGGACTGAAGTAGTAGCTGCTCTTAAATCTTTAAAGGATTAGCTGCCTGCTAGTCTTTCGTGCCTGCGACCATTTATTTAAGCCGCTGCTGCAAATCATGCTGTTAACCTGTCATGCAAGGTTTTAACCTTTCTTTCCTTGTCAGTGGGAAATGCGTGATACATATGGTCTCGCTGATGCGATAGTGGGAAGTTAATACATCCACAGGCAGCTCTTCTGGGTTCATTCTCCAGCTTCTTGAAGGAGGGGAAAGACACAAAATTGATATAGTCATAATTGTCTGCTTTAGGACATTGCAAAGCCGAATGAGGAGCTTGTCCTGGTTTCGGCTGGGACAGAGTTAATTTTCTTCTTAGTAGCTAGTACAGTGCTGTGTTTTGGCTCTGATGTGAGAACAATGTTGATGGCACGCTGATGGTTTCAGCTGTTGCTGGGTGATGTTTATACTAAATCAAGGACTTTTCGGTTCCTTGGGCCCTGCCAGCCCGAGGGCTGGAGGGGCAGGGGAAATTGGGAGGGGACACAGCCAGGACAGGTGACCCAAGCCAGCCAAAGGGCTATTCCATACCATGGGACGTCATGCTGAGTATATGAACTGGGGGAAGAAGGAGGAAGGTGGGGACATTTGGCATTACGGTGTTTGTCTTCCCGAGTAACTGTTACACGTGATGGAGCCCTGCTGCCCTGGGGATGGCCGAACACCTGCCTGCCCATGGGAAGTGGGGAATTAATTCCTTGCTTTGCTTTGCTTGCGTGTGTGGCTTTTGCTATACCAATTAAATTGTTCTTATCTCAACCCTTGAGTTTTACATTCCTTCCCGATCCTCTTCCCCATCCCTCTGGGTGGGGGGGAGTGAGCGAGCAGCTGCGTGGGGCTTGGTTGCCGGCCGGGGTTAAACCATGACAGGGCTGTAAAAAGTTTAGGGAGCATGAGATGTTTGCAGATGAATCCTACCCCCTGCCTCTGTGCTTTTCCATGTGCTGTTACCAGGCAAGTAATTCCTTCCCCTCCTGCTGACCTGCCAGATAGCATGCAGCATTTCCGTTGCGCTCCATCCTGATGTTCGCTTGCATTTGTCATACCGTGTTGCATCATGTTTAACGCAAGCAGTCAAATCAATCGATCAAAAACCGGCTGCCAGGGGAAGGTTTCCTCAGGCAAGAGCATTGGTTTCTGAGCTAAAAGCCGTGTTCAGCAAAGGAAATGTCAGGTGGATCTAGAAAGAATCCTTAAAGAACGCTGAGAACTCACCTCAACAAGGATTATTCCCTACTCTTATGTGAGTATTTAGTGTAAAAGGGAAAGATCTCAGGTCCTTAAACCTAGAAAGACTAATTAGCATCACCATATAATTTTCTAGCAGTTTTCATTAATACGTCATTAGAAGAAGTCTACCAGCTCTTAGAACTCATTTTTCTTGTCTCTCATCACTAACAGCTCATGTCGCAGCACGATTTCTTCACTGCTATTTTGGGTGGTTCTTTCCCAGGCAAATGCCTTATTTTCTCTGTATTTGATAGTGCAGGTCAAGTGAATCCTCTCTTGCCTTTTAGTGCATGAGAACAGAGGCAGGATTCATGGCCAGTTCAAATGTATGCCTTAAAATAGGCCAGTGGATGGTCTCTAACTTCAAATACAAAAAAATGTTTTTGTAAAGGTTTCTCTTTGTTGGGCAACCGCATTTCAAATTGCTACAAAGATACTTCAAAGTTCAACTCGCAAACAGCTCGTGTTTTAATCCTCCCCCTGAAACAAAGGAGAGTCTTTGACTTGCATCTGCAGTTGGCTGAGACTCTGAACGCTTGGAGCTGGCAGCCTGCTCCGCTCCTGGGAGTCTGTCATCCCTTTAGCTCCAGGATGCGGTCCTGGTTCCTTGCTTCCCACCCTGTCCACACCTGGGCACGGGCCCAGCTCTCAGCAGGGAGTGAAGGGCAGGCACACATCCCTTCTCCCATCTCTGCTGTAGGTAGGGAAAATAAATCACTGAACAGCGGCAAGGCAGGCCAGAGCTTGCAAGAACACCTCAGTGACACTGTATGAGACTGTTTGGCACTAATTATGAGTAGCAGAGAAGGTGGCACTTCAGGCGTGGAAGGAGTTAACAAAATAAAGGGCAATTTCGGGGGCAGAAGTTGAATTTCATTGTTCCAGGCTCTGCTGTGGA
The DNA here is from genome assembly GCF_023638135.1 of Falco biarmicus. Lineage (NCBI taxonomy): Eukaryota > Metazoa > Chordata > Aves > Falconiformes > Falconidae > Falco > Falco biarmicus. Next base: position 1,082,454 of record NC_079305.1, read on the forward strand.
TTTCCTTTTTATCCTTTCATCTCTGAGTCTCGGCTCTCATCATGAAAGAGGTTGCTACTCCTTCTTTCTATTTTTATTTAGACTGTGAGCCCTTCAAGGCATGGACTGCACCTTAACCTGTGTACAGCAGCACAGCAGGAAAGCTCTCTCGGCAAGGAACTATAAATAGCGAGCCTGTCCAGCCCTGTGGCATCCATGCTTGCTATAATTGCCTGGTTTGCACTCCTGCGACAAGTGTTAGTTCAGCTGTCAGGGAAAGAAGGAACGGAAAAGTATTGCCGCAGACAATTTCCAGCTCTCGAGTTGCCTGCTGAGCTTCGGTTTGGGCCCAGTTCTCCCTCCTGCCTCAGGGAGTTCTTTTTCTAGCTGCGTGCGAACGATGATTCCTGGTGTCGGCCCGGCACGATTCAGGCAGCTCCATTTCAGAAGCAGCTCTGTAGAGGGCTTGTTATGGTGCTGCCAGTTTTGATCTTTAACTTGTGCCTCAGACCCACACTCGGTTCTTTTGTCTTTTGCCACTTGCTAGAGAAGGTCGATTCTGCAGCGATCCTTTTTTCTATCCCTCCTGAAATCACTGTGTGGTTTTCTTACTATATGCTCACATGAAGAATTAAATGAGTCATGGGGAGATAGTGGGTGAAAGGAATGACAATGTCCAAACCCATCCTTCCTCTCTGAACAGATTGTGGATGTTCTTTCAGAATGGGTTGCAAGTGGGTTCAAGCAACCAAAGATTAAAACAGGGTTTATCTCTCTGCTGAGGTATGGGTAAGCAACCACAAGGGTGTTGCTGTCTGTTCTTTGCAAAGAAAAGGACCTTCATTCAAACTCCCAGCAAAGGCGGCTTGAGAAAACCTGTTCTATTCTGCGCTACAAAATTCCTCTAGTGGACTTAAAAATGATTTTGTGCGCCGTGTTCACACCCTTTTGGCAGTAGTTTAAGTGGAAATAAGCTGCTCTGGTCCTGCCTGTGCACATCTGTCAACAGAAGCTGCCATTTATTGCCACAGCTTTGAACAGGAGCCACGCACGAACTTGATACAAGGTGGCAAACCCCAGCATGTCTCCTGCTTGGAGACTGTCTCTCCAGACAACATAAACTTCAGCTGCAAGCAAAACGCCAGCCTGAATGCGTACTCGCAAAGCAAAAAATGTCAGGGGCTGTCAGCCACAGGCTCTTGCAGTGCCTTTTCTGCTGCCACAACATCTCAGAGTCAGGAGCTGTGAGTGGCTCCAGCGATTCAGCAGTATTGGCAGCTAGAACCTGGCAGAAACCGAGAACGGGGGATAAATGCAGGCCGGTTTCCTGGCCCCATCCTGCTCCCGCTCTTCCCAAGACGTAAGGACTCTCCCTTGGCTAATTTCAGGGGCTGTGCTTTTGAAAAGAGGACTGGGAACAAACACTTGAGAGGTGACTAAACCTGTCTCCTCCTTCCTCTGCCAAACGCAGGCCTCCTGACTCAGCAAGTTAAATCTCATCTATTTGGTACAGCCCCTGAGGTACCAGACATAACAGCATCAAGAAAATGAGCTGCTCACCCAAAGCCCAAGCTGTCCAGTTGAGTTAGTGTTACTGTAAGCGTTGCTCTTCCTTCCCTATATTCACAGATGATGTTTGGATGAATAGTGTGGCCAATGTGGTTCGAGCAACCCTATAAGCACAGGAACCTGTTCTGAATTGTTTGTACTGTGCTGGCTGCCAGGATCTGGTCTCCATTTACAAAAAAATACTTTGCATATACAAAGGTGAAGGAAGGTCTCCTCCCTCCAAAAGCTACCAGGGGTAAAATGAACAGCAGGGATCCAACAATTCTGCAACTATGCAGATTTTTTCCTCCTGCTCCCCTATTGATTTATTATGTGAATTCAGGCAACTGTAACTTTGCAACCCCTGCTATTTATCTTTCTATATAGCAAGCACAGCAGTACATCTGCCTCTTGGATCGCTGACTGAAGCCTCAGTAATTTGAGTACTTGGACCAAAGTAGTCTGAGATCCTTGGACCGAAAGCCCTATTTGCTATTAAGAGCACTTTGCACTAATTAAACTTCATAAAATTCTTCCTGCCTCCATTTTGCAGATGACAAAACTGAGGATTTAGGTCAGATGACAGACCAGGAAGTATGGCGTCCAGTTTTAGAAATAGTTCTTAGATAGAAACAAAGTTTTTGCTAATTTGTATTTCCATATAGCGTGGAGGGGACACACACGCTGCAGTCAGGTCATGCCTGTCCCCAAGATTACAAATTTATGTAGGTGAAGGAGCCTGAGGTGGTGTTTTCCACTAGGTGGTGGTAGACAGCATTTGTTAAGAAGTGGTGTTCACTCTTGCTTTCTTTACCTCTTAGAATAGAATCCCCAGCTCTGCCCCAGTTGAGTATTCTCTTCCCCTTACAGTTACTACTCCATATTCCAGAAGGGGAAGTAAAAACATCATTGCTGGCGAGTTGTCTTTTCTGGGGGAGTTTCCTTTCACCTCCTAGGCAGCTGTTGAAATACCAGGTTTTTCATTTTTAGTTTGTGTAATCCAGTAAAAGTATGTTATCTGCATATGTGTGCTGGCTTGTTCTTAACTCTGGACTCCATCTGTGGGATTCGCACAAAATATTGTTAATGTGATGTAAGGCGGACCATTTTTTCCCTTGTTTTATGCTCTAAAAAAAAAAAAAAAAAAGGAAAGAAAAAACCCCAAACCCAGAACACAACAAACCAAGGAAACAAGATAGGGAAATGAGCTATGGATCCCAGGCCCAATGCAAATATCCCTGGATATAACTGGATATGAAGTTTTGATTTGGTCTTTTGGAGATCCTGCACTCAGATCAATGATTCATGTCCCAGTTGAGGCAACGCTGGTTTAAAATGGAAATTTTCAGTAAACAGAAGAAATGCCAGCCAAAAGCATTTCAGCGTTTAAATTTATGCCAGTAATATACATGCTGCATCTCGAGAAAACCCTGACCTTCTGTAGTCCTGTCCTTACCATTTCATTTGCACGGAGCCATAAAGAAACGAACAAAATAAAGCTGGCATGCTTGGGGAACATCCTCATTAAAAGTTACCTCAGATTATTGCAACAGTTTTGTGTTCTTTGGCTGCAGAGAAGGACACACAGCCTGGACTAAAGGCTTGACTGTCCCACAACAGTATCTCCCTCTGGATGCTCCTAGCTCCACATGGGCACAACCTCACCACAAAATCAAATCCCTGCTTGCTCACTGTCATGGAGATGTTGCAGTGACTCAGGCTGGCAAATATCACAAAGCACTATTTGCTCATGCACTTGCTAATCGTTACTACTGTGATTACATTAATACTATAATATTTATCCTGCATTATGAAAGCAAGCATAATGACTGATTAGTACAAAGAACAGAGGGCGGAACGGGGACTCCAGGACTGTAGTCTTAGCTGAAGAAAGTCAGCATTACAGGAATTTAGGCCAGTTAGGGCAATTACAGGAGAAATTCAGGCTATGTATCTTTGATGGACAGGTATTTTACACCGGTTAGAGTGGGAAGACTGGCACAAGCCTTCTGTTGGGACTAATTGTCTAGATGCAGCAACACCTCACCTGTTCAGGTAAATCCCTGAGTGAGTTTTGCAAGGCTCAAATAATCTCCCAGATTAGATGAAGCAAAGCAAAGCTAACAACAAAGGGAACATGTCTCCTTTAGGGTCTCAAAGGTCTGGCACACCAAATGATTAATGACTGCCAATTTCTCCTGATGGCATTGTTATGAAGGACACGCACATGCACATCCTGTGTCTCTGATTCTTCCAACTTTTTTATGGTCCTGTAAATCATTCAGGCAGAAAGTGACTGAATGTTTTTATAAATACCTCATGGTTCTTCACTATATTTTAATAACAGGAATTATATATACCAATAATCCCAGTAAAATTATTTTTACTTCGACAGCAGGACTGTGTGACAGCATAGAATGGGCTCTGGCTCCCTGAACAAGTGAAATGTTGGGGCATTTTGTGATACTTTACAGCACTGAAGGCCACCCGGAAGGTAATTTATCTATTTAAGAGGAACAAAGGGCTGAAAAATGCTTTGCTGGGTTTGAGCCCGTGGTTCCAGGGGGTCTAGCTATGTCAAATTCAATTCTTGGAGCGCTAAATCCACCTTTATCATCTTTCCCCTGCTTGTCCTTGGGATTATCCTGACCCCAAGGCCTCTCTGTCTCTTAAATTTCAATCTGACTGATGCACGTGTCTGAACTTCTCACTTGCAGATCTCTTACCGTACTACTTGTGTTTCACTCTGCCATCTTCCACAGGCAGAGGCGGGTTAGAAAACCGTAACACTTTAAAACAATTACAAAAGTATAGAGCTGCATCTCTGCTGATGATTCCTGAACACAGGCAGCCCTTACAGGGAGACTGCATCGCTGAATACATATGATCCATCTTCTGGTACAAACTCCTGTCAACAGCAGAACTGCTGCAGTCTCAATCAATCTTGCATTACTAAAATGTTCCTTACATCATGGCTCCTCTACCCTGACAAACAAAGGCTATTAACATTTAAAAGCTACACTAACTGTGTGTATGTTTAGGATATGGCCAGGTATTGAATAATGCTACGGGATCGATATTCATGATCTAGAGCAGCAGAAGAGGTGCGTTGTGACTTCCCAGTGTCCTATATAGCTCTCCATATGGTTCATTTGAAAGCCTTGTTTAGAAGCTTAACGTGGAGAGTATTGCAGTGAATGTGGAAAAAATTATGCATGTGGATAAGAAGCACAAATGCTCCAGAGGCCTCGTAGGGTCTATGGTCTTAAAATAAGCTCCTGGCTTTTAACGGGATCTGATGAAACCCTCTTTATAGGGCAGTGGGGTGGAAGAGGATGGACAGCTGGTGAACAAATACTCGGTAAACATTCCCGGTAGCCGAACTCAGCGCAAACAGCAACTATTAAGGCAAAGACCTGAAAGATCAACAAAGGATCGCAGGTCTGGGTAAAATGATGCAATGGATTACAATTAGTGTCACTGGTCTGGGGAGCACAGGCTTTCCTATCGACTTTGAGCTACAAGGCACCTTAATCAAATAACGAAGGGGGCTGAGGGGGGGGAGAAAGCTCAGCATCAGTCAATATTATCTCAAGGACACCTACTGTAAATTAGCAGGCTGATGTTCACAGCACAGTTTCGTTGCGGGGAGAAAAAGTAGAAATTACTGGAGGCGGCTGCGGGGGCTCAGCCTCGGCTTCCCAGAAAAGCATGGAGCAGCAAAAGGCTTCACGGGCCAGCTGCTTGCGGCGTGTCCGAGAACTGCGCCTACGGGAAAGGGCAGAAGCCAAATTAAAGCAAGTTAATGTTATCAAAGCCTATTAGGAAATTCAGGTTTTGCGGAGAGGGAGGCGAGAGAGGTGGCATCTGTCTTTGGTACGGGGTGTCCCAGCAGCAATGTCTGCGCTGTGCCTGGACCCCCCCAGCCGCATGTGCTGATGGGGGATCATGTCAGATTTACTGTCCTCCCCAGCCAGAAAACTGTGAAAAGCGCAGAAAAACAAGATTATAGGAAGAGGGATGTGCACGCGGTGGAAGTGCCATCGTTTGGGGGGCTCAACTTCCTTAGCCTTCCTCTTTTTTTGCCCACTAAGCTCACTCTCTTATTATAAAAGCTGGATATTTTCCTAAAAACCAGAACAAACGAAACCAACAAAACAGAAAACAACCAAAATCCCGCCAAACCGCAGAAAGGGCCAGGGCTGAGGGCAGCCCGTGGTGACAGCAGGCGAGCGCCATTTTCCTGGGGGCTGGGGGGGGGGAGGGACGCCCCCAGACGCAGCGGCCCGGGGCGCCGAGCCCCGCTGAGGGAGAGGGAGCCCTCCCCGTCCCCCAGCCGGCCCGGCGCCTCAGTCCCCCGCCGCCCCGCGGCTGCCATGGCGGCCGTGCCCTGAGGGGAGAAGGGCGGCCCGGCGGGCGGCGGGCGCCATCTTGTCGGGGGCGGAGCGGGGCCCGGCCCGCCCCGTGCTCTGCCTGCCGGGGCGGCCCCGGCCCCGCCGCACTCGCCGCTGCCGTCCGAGCGGAGCGGAGCCGCAGTCCCCAGCGCCATTGCCGCCCTCAGCCCGCTATGGCAGGTGAGCCCGTCCACCTCCTCCTCCTCCTCCTCCTCCTCCTCCCGCGGGCAAGATGCCGCCGATCGCCCGCCCTGAGGGAGAAGCCTCGCCGGCGCCTCCCCCGCGGCGCTCTCCCCTCAGCCCGCCGCGGTCATTGCTATCGCTTCCCGCCCGCTGTCACCTCCATCCCGGCTCCCCGCCGCCGCCTGAGAGCCGCCCTCCATCCCCAGGCACCCGGGGCTCTCCCCTTCCTCCTCCCGGGGCGTTGGGTCGGGGCTCCCCGGCAGCCTCCACCATGTTGCCCGGCCGCGGTTCACCTTGGCCGCGCGGCTCCTGCGCCGCCTCTACCTCTCCTCCTCTCCTTTTTATTTCGTATTTATATTTTAAACCCTGCCATGTTTTCCGTGCCGGTGGTTTCTGGCTCGGCGTGGCCCCTAGCCTGTGCTGGGCGGAGGGGAAGGGGCGCCTCACCTGGGGCACGGCCTGGGCGGCCGCGGCTGAGGGGATGCCTGAGGCGGGCACCTGCGGCCGGGGCACCTGCCCTGCGAGGCTCGGCCGGCCCCGGGGCTGTGCCCCTGGGTGCGGGTGTTGTGTTTTCTCTGTTCCGTTGAGAGAATCTGGGTTTTTAACGTGGTTTGTTTTTTGGTTTTTTTTTTTTTCTTTAATCTGAAACAAAATGGGTGGCAGAGTCGTAAGCTTGCAGATGGGATGGAGAAATGCAGGTTAATTCTCCCCCGCTCCTGAAGGGGTGGCCTCGCTTTCTTGCCTGATCCCGTTCTCGTGATACGCTTTGAGGGTGGGTTTTTTTTTCATTTATTTGCTTGCTTTTTTTGTGGTCTTTGTGGGGTTTTTTATTTTTTTCTTTCCAGTGCAGATCGAGGCAGTAAATATTTCTGTTTTCTGCTTTTGGCTCGTGAGCCCCGTTCGGTATCATGTGTGATTTTCTTTTGTTTTAAGGTACATTTTGGGTCGAAATAAGTGATGTAGGAAGCACAGAAAAATGCTCGAAAAAATCTTGTTGAAAGCCTTCTGTCAGGTTTCCTTACCTAACAGATGACTATCTACCTATACCGTTATCTCTGTTGTCAGTGGTTTTTGCCTTTTTTCATAAAAGATGGGTATGCAGGCAGTAAGGTTTGTAGACTTTTATTCCTATCTTTTCATTTTGGAGCCATCATTGTCATTTTGTAGACGGGGAAGACAAACACTTAACGCAGCTTGGGGTCCCACTCGTGTCCTGTGAGCTCTCCAGGTAAGTGCAGGCAGGGGCTGACCCCAAAAGGCAGCTGCAGGCAGAGAAGATTCTGGCAGGAAAGGGAAATCCCCAGATGTATTTGAGACAAGGTAAAGACATTGCATGTTAATTTTTTCCATTTTAATAATTTGCCCTATGCAGCTGACTTTATCAGTATGAGTTCAGTGCCAGGTAATTGCTAGGCTCCCTGTTGCTGTTGAACTTGACCAGCTGAGACAAAAATACCAAATACACTGTTGTCACAGGGAGCTTAATATGTGTGTGTATCCTCACTGCATCGCACTGTTGCCATACTTAACCAAGCTTTAAATTGCCCAGTTTAAGCTTCAAAAACCCCTCTGTTTTGGGTAGCGTTTTTACTGGCAGCTGGAGTTTGATGCAGGCTGTAAAATGTAGCAGAGAAGCAGAACAAATACTAGAGCGATTAGCTGCTGATGTGATGCACAGAGCTGGGGCTGACAACGCTGTGCACCTTGATCTGCCTAGTGATTTCACTATTGGTAAAGGATTATTGCAACAAGTAGCTCAGGTTAGTAAACTGGAAAGTAATCCTTGAGATATGTAGAACAATTGGATTAGTAGTCGATGAGCTCTTGCAACCCTACTCCTAGCTTCAAGTCTTGATCCAGATAGCTTGAAATTAGAGCAGTATTAACATGGAGATGCACTGAAACAAATTCAACCTTAGGTTAGCAGTGAGGTTAAACAAGCCCTGAGATTTTTATCATGGATTTAAACAAGCCTTTGGCTTTAGTAAAGATGCAAATAGGAGTTGAAAATGTATTGTCAGAGCCCTGTGGATAAGGGAAGGAGTTAAGTGATTCTCAAGGGTAGGTTGTTCTCCTGCTGTTCCTTAACAGGCCACATTCATACGGTTTAAAATCCATCCCAATCTGTCACTTGTCTGTAAGCCCTGCTCTTAGCTAGGCTTAGATTTGGTGAACTGTTTTCTCGAGGCACCTGGCTCTCACGTTGAGTACATGTAAGGAGCTGGATGGAAATAAGGTTCTCTGAATACGGGCCCCTTGCTTATTCTGCATCATCAGTACGGAAAGACATCAGAAGGGGAAACAGCTTTTCAAATAGTGGGATAATTTGGGCTGCAGGTTGATGAATGTTTCCTTTGGTGACAGCATCAATTTAAACAGCCCCCATCCATCACTGGCTGCGCGCTCCCAGCCTTGCAGTGACCCCCTTGGTGGTGCTGGTACCCCTGGATGGATGGCTGCTTGGTCAGGGAGCTTTTTTTTGGATTAGCCCACAAAAGCCTTGCTTTCATATTGAAGCCAGATCTGTTTGGAGAATTTTTAGCTGCTCCTTACCTTCCCTGAGCCACGGGTAAAGCTGTGTGTGCATCCCTAAAGGCATACTGAGTGATGTATGCGTATGGGTTTTTTTTAAAGACTGCTAATATGAGAACTTGTCTTCTGCAGCTGAAGCTAACAGAGAGTTGAATTCCAGTGGAGAAATAAAAGTCGTGTCTTTGTTAGTATTATTTGGTTGGTGACTCTTTTCTTCAGGAGGAGCTTAAGGTCATGGCAGTGATTGAGGATATTTTTTTTTCCCCCTAAGAGAAGAAACTTTATGACTGTGGATTTTCCCTGCATTGGTTTAGAAGACACCGTGGAAGATGCTGCAATTGTATGCAGTTACTATTTCAAAGGTTTTTAAATTAAACCGAGTTGAGATTTCTTTGATTCTGTCGGTATGTTTTTCTTTTTCTTCCTGGTATAGCCAAATCTGTCAACTTCCTCAGTATAATAGACTTTCTTGACTTTCTTAACTGTGCTATGAAGTGGCATTGTTTAGGTTGATTGGAGACGGTTGAAAACTAAATGGGGCAAACTTCAGCCATCTTTAGTATGGATTCCTCCAGAAGTAGCTGTTAAGCGGCTCTGATGACCTAATCTGAACTGCAGCAGTTAACCTCTTCTGATCCTGGTGGGTACAGGGGGAAGTCAACTGGCACACCCTGGAGAGCTGTCTCAGTTTGCAGCAGATTACAAACTGGTGTCCCACACAAGGTGATTTTTGGAAGATCTTGCCCGGCTGTAGCTGCTCCTGTCAAGTGTCTTTGTGTGAACCGTGTAAGAAACCTCAAGCCCCGGAAGATTCTGTGGTGGGGCCATTTCTTCAATAGATTTATTTTACTTTCAAACACTTCTTTATGCATTTATCCTTACAGGAGAAAGTACAGGTGGCTGCGCAGCACGGTTTTTCTTCCACTGAAGATGTTGGTTCATGTATTGCTGGAAAAATGTATTTTTAGCAAATGTTCTGTTTTATGAAGCCTTAGTGGTCATGAAACGGTCTGACAGCAGTTACAGTGTGTTTTATTTTACTTAAAAGCGGCAAGAAGAAAATATTGACAGTCAGGATGAGTAGAGAGAGATGCATCATGATGTAGTGTAAGGCAGGAATAAAATAAATCATTTAAAATGAAGGGTATTTGCCATTCTCTAGCCATTCCCAGGGGTGAAGCGCATTAAGACATTGTGCTAACTTTGTGGTACTGCACATAATACTTCTATCAGTACTGGGGAGCATATTTTTTTTTTTATGGCTAAGTATTTTCAGTTGTCATAAGACATCTTATGACAATGTTTATTTGAAGGCAGAAAAGAAATCCAGTGATATTTGGCCATTTTCAGGTTATGAGAAGGAAATGTCAGCTGTTTGAATGTTTTATTAGAGATTAATCTGAATATGGATTTCTTGCCATGGTAATTTGGCCATGAGAGGAGTGGAGCTACCTGCTTGGGAAGTGGAGTTGGGGTGTTGAAACATTGCTGGCACTTGGTGGGGAAAAGGAAGAAAGAGGGAGAAGTAATCTTATAGTTAAGAAATCTCCCGCTTTAGTGTTATTCCTTGCATTCAACATTAATCTTAGCTATTTCTATTGCCAAATATTGCAGTAAAAACGTGTATGGCATCAGAAATACAGCGTGCCTGGTGATGCACTGTGTGTCTCCCATGGTTTTCTAATCCACTGTGCTCTCAGAGGTTTAATGAACTTATTTTTTGGTACTGAATGTTGTCCTCAGTCAGGTAAATAGTGAATCATCAATCGCCTTGGGTCTGCGGAGAGCTATGATTATTTTTATTTTTATTTTTTTTTTCATGGCTGTGCTGTGGCCCCAGAATAGAGTTGGGCCGACTGGGGTTTGAAAACTGGGCTGGTTTTGGGAAGGGTACGTGGACCACCAAAGGCCCAGCTGGGCTGTTGTGAGGGAGTCCCAAAGCACTTTATTTGATTGACCCCATCCTGCGCAGCGGGAATGTATTGAAATACTCCTTGTTCCTATCTGACAGCTCCCGTTTTCTTATTTGCAGAGGAATGGCTGGCCTTGAGGTAATTGTAAAACTAGTCTTTTAACGGGTTTATAATGAGAAATTAAATGATCTAAATCTCCTTGTGTCTCAGTTCTCGGGGTGGAAGATGAAAGTGCTAGTTACGGAGGGCAGGGGGGGCAATGCACTTACCATCCAAGTGTCTGGTCTACTTTTTTAAAAAAAAAACAACAAAAATTAGAGGTTTTCTTTAAAAACAGCTTTAGGAGAGACTAAACTTTGGCCATTTCTGGTGAAAGGGAATTTCTGGAATTTCTTCTTGCCACATTCAGGCAGCCAGGATAATTTATTCTTCCCCCAAAACCTACGTTACTAAACATGTAATAAAATTGATGTGTATTGGTAAGAGTGTGTCATGTGCACCTTAGAACGTTGGTGTAGCTGGATTTTAGCTTGTGTATTATGGAGACCAGTACGTCTTTCTCATCTGAATGAGTGATGTTTTGATCTTGTATTTGCGTCAGCAAAATGCCTGAGAAAACAAGCTCTGTCTGATGGTTGTATTTTTAGGAGCAGATGGGAGCAGATTAGTCCAGTTGTAATTGTGTTGGAGGAGCAGTAAGTAACGGTACAGTACCTGTGTGTATTTTTGAACTTTTAGGCTCTGTGTGGTATGAAAGCAATAACTGAACTTGTTTATGTGTGTTTGGATTTAACCAGCATTTGTTTGTTTACACCCTTTGTGATAAAAGGGACTGTTTTAATTCAGCACCCGTTTCCTTTATGCTTGCTTTACATTAAAATTGCTTGAAGTGTGGGCTCAAATTAGTATAAATGGTGAAGGAGAGATTGACTCACCATTACTTTGTTTTTCACTGTTTTGGAACGTAGTGACTCATGGAATGGATTTCAAATGTCTGCATGTCCCCCAAATTTGTTGTCTGAATTTATTTTTAAATCAAACTATTGCAGTGCTTGTGTGACTCCCAACAGTCGGCTGAAGCATTTTGTGAATGCATAGTAGACAACAGTGCTGGCTAGCAGGAAAGTTAAGTAAAAAGTGGTTTAGGGGGGGTTTATGCACTTAAATTCCTAGGCGTTAACCTCCTGTGTGGATGCTTTGAGTAGTTTGGGCTCTAAATGTAGCAACACGTTTTAATTGGATTTACTCTTATTTTGCATGGCTGTGAAATGGCAGCCTAGGGCGATAAGGCCTATTTTAGTGGTATGCTGGCTATTAGTAGACTTGTAAGGTTGTAAAAGTTAAGAGAATAAAGCACAGTTTGGAAGCTTTAATAGGAAGGTGCCTTAAACACTCGGTCTCCTATGGGTTCTCATAGCTGTGTTTATATGATGAGGCGATTAATGTGCCGTTAGTGGATTTATCCCAGTTTTCCAGTGCTCTGGATGTCGTCGTTGACCTGACGCTAGCAATGGGAGGGAAATACTGGAAGTCTTTGATCACTGGAGTCTATCATTAAGCATATCTTTATGGAGCACTCTTTCTTTTCTAGCACAGAAGTAGCAATCTGAAAGGTTTCTTTTTTTTCTGGCCTTGTTCCTTTCATCACTTACCTGTGTTGTATTTAAGCATACAGCTCAGTGTTGCTGTTTCGTGCTTTTAAAGAAAAAAGTGCATATATGTTGTTACCAGTATTCAAGGTCATACAGAGTTCCTCATAAACAGGCACGTGACTCCATGTCACGACTTTCACTTCATTTCCATTCCAGGCTTCTAAATAAAAAGTGCTGCGCTGCAAAGTTACCAACCTCTGATTTTGTGTGCTGAATAAAATGAAAGCATCCCTGAGCTAACAGCACTTAATGGACTGTGCTGTGATAGCGTTTGAATTTCCATGGAGTCTTTGAATCCTATGACAGAAAAAAGATATTCGTAAATTCTACAATTTTTGCTCGGTTTATTATTTGCCCTTTGTGTGTAGAATCCTATATATTCTGACCCTTACCGTACCTGAGCAAAGAAAATACATCCTTGTATTTATAGGTGATGTACTCAACAGCATCAGCTGCTTCATGGTTACTTTTTTTTTTCCTTTTTCATTTTTTGTACAGAATGAATTTTTCCTGAAAGTTGACTAGATGCTCCTGATGCATGAAGCATTTGCTTCATCATACTTTAACAGACTGGAGTTTTTGATAAAAGCTTAAAGAGCATCATTTCCTGATGAGCATTTCATTGTGTAAAGGTCAACCCTGAGGAATAATTGGGATTCAGACCAACAAGCAAGAAATGGGTCCCTGTTCTGTAGGATCAGACTGCAAGACATAATTGCAGTATTCTCACACTGTTTAGTGTCCTTTCATATATGGGAACAATAACAGGTATTAGTCATTTGCTGGTGTTGGAAATACGTATTTGCATGTGTACCTTTTAATTTTGTGTGTGTAACTTCAGGTGATTACGCTGAGCATAATAGTTATTATCAATACAATTTTACGGGGCTCTGTACTGGTTTGTTCAGACGGTTACACACACTTGTTGGCTACCTGCAGTTTATTTCAACTTACTAGCAGATGCTTTTAAAACTCAAAGAAGAAAATTATATGGACGAGGAGATGGCTTTTATTTTATTATTTTTTTTAATACCCAAGTGTTGTGGTCTTGCTGCGGTAAGATAGTGTATCTATTTACTTGATCTAGCCAGAAACTGGAAATTGAATGGGAACAGCTTAATTTGCGCTGTAGTCATTTCAGAACATAGAAAATCTGGCTTGGTATAAATCATCATCTTTAGTGTTGACTGGCCCTACAGCTTGAATTTTCCAGGACTGCTAGTTGCGTACCGAACTGTGTCGGCTCTTACAAGTCAGCCTTTCAAATGAGCTGACATTCTCATTGTCCGTCTGTCTTGTTTGCAAATATCAGAAAAAGTAAAGGATGGAAGCCTGAGCTCTTCCAGAGACAATACGTGACCCTTCTCATAAAAACATAGATCTAAAAAGCCCTTTCTGCAGAAGGGGAAGAACTCCTGTAATCTTGAGCCCTGGCTACTTGTAAACACCCATTGCTAATGAGTCTTCCTCTTCTTTGCAAGGGATCAAACGCATTTAATGCTTTTCATGAAGGTGCCTAATAAGGCGCAATCAAATCAAGCAAAGCTGTCAATTAAGCCTTCTATTAAGTTTCTTAGTATAAAGAGCCTAAACCCTAAGTATTAACTGAGCTATCTTCCTTGGCTGTTCAGTTCTGGTAAAGATTTTGTGATAGTTATTAGTCCAATTTTTAACTTTGCTTAGGAGCACTGTTCCTTGCTTTCTAAACCCACTGAATTGTAGACCGCAGAACTGTGTGCCGAGCATATTAAGATCCAAGTGTAATTACTGTTTTTGTTCTGGAGACTGTTGTGACAGATAATGTTTTGTTGAATGGCAGGTAATAGATTTATTATGGAGACAGCACAGCATGTGGGTACCTTCAAAGGAGACTCTATCTGTATTGGTCTTTTCTCCTCTTTAATTATTCAAAAGGAGAATTTTGTTGAGTTCAAAGTGTATGCCTAAATTATATTACTCCAAATAGTAGCGGCAAAGAATTCCCACCTTTCAGGCAATGCCAATTAAGTAGGAACAATGGCGATAATTTTTTTTAAGTAGTGCTATACTGACATCTGCAAAAGAGTCCTGAAGATGAAGGAACCCATAAAGTACAATATTGAAACCACTGGCAATTGGCTAAAAAAGGATGGTTTTACTGGCAAAAATCATAAAAAAAGTATTCTATTAAATGTTGCCAAAATAAAAAGGCATGTCTTGCTGAAAAGAAAAAGCTTTCCTTCAATAAACTATATTTGGCATAAATATTTTTCTAAGTAACGTGAACTCTGACAAAATATTGTATTTTTTTGTGCTTTTCTTGAGCAGTTAGTTTGGTATTAAGTGGACTGTTGCATTTCTGTCACTGCAGTTGGAGAAGAATTCACTTAGCCACCTTTAACAGTTTTGTTGCTGTAGGGGTATTTAATGCATTCATATAAATGTAATGCATTCTTAATGAACCACTTACGTACAGAGAAAAATCTTCAAAGCGTTACTGGACTAAATTACATCTTGTATCTCTGCGCAGTAGCACGTTATATGACGCTCTACTGGACTAAATTACATCTTGTATCTCTGCACGGTAGCACATTATATGACGTACAGGTTAGGTGTCGGCTGGGTTTCAACAGGTCCTAGTTACCTCCTGTCTCTACTAATTGCCCTCGTGGAGTCAGAGGACTGAACTGGTGGTGTCACCTTAACTTCTCGCCTGGAGCAAGATGCGCAAATGCAGGTTTATAAGGAAGTAGGTCATGATTGCTGTGCATGTAAACACTTTCACCTAAGCCTGCCTGAAACGGGAGTACGGGAAGTTAAGCAGCAAGTCTGGTTAAACACAAGCCTGGAACTGTAAACACTTCCAGGCTTGTTGTGAAATTAATAAATTAGTAATTGGTTGGCTTAACGTGTGGGAATCAAATGCAGGGTTGCATCCAGTTGTTTAGTGTGTGGGTAGAGAGTAAGTAGTGCTGGTCTAACTTAAAAATCATTAATGGCAGTAATGACTTAATTTTTCCCTATGGCTATGGGAAACCAAGCTATGCTTAGTGACCAAAACTCATGGGAAGAACGGTTGGTCAACAGCTATCAGTAGTACTAATAGCATCCATTATTGCTAACATAATTAATAATAGCATATTAATGCTCTGTGGCACCAAAAGATGATCTGCTTGCGCCCTGCCTTTTGTCAGTTCCAGCAGAAATAAATTGGCTTGCCATTTTGGGGGTTGGCTCCACATAAGGAGTCGGGGGGCTCTAAAACCCAGCACGGTGACAACTTACTTGTGGGAAGGTATTTGAGCAGATGTGCTGGGATTGCGCTCACAGCAGTCAGCAGCCTGAAGCCAGCAGATACTTGGCCTGCAGAGCTGAGGGTACTGTGTAACACAGCAAAGGCTGCCTGCACAAAAGCACACGAAGAATCATGCTGTCTCTCCCCCTCAGCGCTTGGAAGCCTTGAAACATTTCCTCTGCAAGTGGTATAAATTTGCTGATTATTCCCAGGAAAGATTTCTTGAAATAATCTTGAAGGAGTGAAAGGTCACTGAGCGAGGAGGGCATAACTCTCCCAACTGGATAATTAAAAAGAAAATTAAAAAGTGTGCTAAGTTTGAGATTGACTCGTGGCCATGCTTTGAAGATTAAAAGGGCTTTTTTCATTTCAGATGAAGGAGGTCGGGATCGGTGGGAGGAGGAGTTGTGGCTGCTGGAGCAGCTGGGCAGCACTGTGAGGCTGCATTTGCCATTTGTGTACTGAACTGTGAATGAGATAGCCACGCTCCTGTCCGGTGATCCCGGTGCATGCTCCTTTCCCCCCCCCCTTTTTTTAAACAGTCTTGCAGCTAGAATCTTCAACCTAGCTGATCGCTATTTAGTGCAGGTGGATTTTTAGGCATCTGAGCAAGTGGCATATTGAATGCAAAACCTATGGACGTTTTTTGTATAAACATGTTTTGCCTTTAGAAGATGAAAATAACAGCAAGTTTAGCTGAAGGATGGAACTTTCAGTGTTCTTTGCACAGCCTGTAGCAAGATCAGTCTGCTGGTTTTTTTCTGTACAGAGATTTAGCCTGCACTTTTGAAACTACTGCAATCACAAAAATGAGAGGAGAGACATAAAGCGTGAAAGAATACAGAGAAATAGAGTGAGGGGGAAATGAGTGTGCTAACTGAACAGTAACAGCAAAATAATGCCAATGTAATACCAGAAAACTACAAAATTGCAACTTTAGCAGATAATGCCAGCAGATGTTTCAAGTCTAGACTTAGCATATAAATTTGCATATCCACTCCATTTTGTGCGGCGTTGAGCAGGTCAGAGCTGTTGGGCTGATCATGGGTTTTTGCTTATGGCTAGAACCTGTGGGTGCACCTAGGATGTGCTTTGAAGATCTGACATTTGAGAAATGAAGAGACTGAAGTCGTAGGTGTGAAGTTTGCAGCTTGTTAGGTGTAGGCTTATTATATACTTGGGCCGGTTGGGTCAGCGGTGTGTTGTTCCCTTGGCTGAGTTACTGCATACTTGAGTTTGGGCCATATGCTGCCGTCTTCTAAGCCTATGTTGAAGCTGACAGCTTTTCCCCAGGCATCTGGGAATACGTGAAGGTAATGGTGCTTTAAGGGTAGCAACCTCCCTTGGTGCTCTGCTGACCACTAACAGATTTTACTTCTGTCAGTTCTTCAAAGAAAAATTATTTGAGCTTTAGCCTTTAATTACAAGCATACCTGGAGGTCCAGGAAAGACGTAGGCAGCTGACTTAGTTTATGGACACGGTGGATACAATAGCGGGTCACAAAACCCACGTTCCTTCTCCATTAATTTTTGAAGTGCTTTGATCTGTGCCTGTGGAGTGTATGGCTTTGGCTTCACTACTCTTTTGTTGGTTTTCCTTGAAAATGGTTTCTTGTTTCTTGCCCAGAAATCAGCCATAGGTATTTTTACAAGATGGAAGTGCCTTTAATTACTTCTTTACATAGAAGAACTGTCGGTCTCCTTTGATGTACATCTCAGACCCTAGCTTTTTCTTACAAATGTTTAAAAATACACAGTTGCAGGAAGAGTTCTAAGAAATGCTATAATACAAGCTGTAACTGGATTAAGGATGTAACGACAACAGAAGTTAGGCCCGAAGCATTGTGTTCTCTGACTGGAAAAGGGGAATTTACGGAACATGGACTGCCTCTAGGTATCATTTCTGTTAAATGAGAGGGATGTACATTGCAATGGGTTGAATCATGTACAAGCAGTATCTGTAAGGCGTACCCAGGACGGCGTATTGCTCATTGAATGAAATGGTAGCTTTCAAAGCAAGTTCAGTATTTCTTTGTGTATATTTGATACAGCATTAGGGAAGAGAGCAGTAGGTGTTTTCACATTAAAACATATCTTCTGGTAAGTGCTTTTCCAAGGAATTTATAATTCTATGGATTTATAAATGTCTCCGTAAGATCAAACTTAATGGCTTTCTGCTGCTCCAAGTTGTGGGTGGAAGTGGATCTATTTATTCTACTAGTATGTGATGCTATTTTCTTGTGTTTGCTGTATTATGTTAAGTGCATTCTGGAAGATGTTCATGGGAGTCTGCTGCATCAATTGAACCTATTCACTGATGCAGAAGACCGCGTATTTGTTACGACTTTAGTAGGAAGAATACTTAGATGAGGAGATAGCTACAAAAATGTAGTTGGGAGATTCATTTGGCCGTCATGAATGAGGCATCCTACACCTCACGCTCCTGATGAAACAGGATGTTCTTGCGAAGATGATGTGCCTTTTTCTAACAGTGTTGCGAGGCATGTGCTATGCTTGAACAGGCTTTTTTCTTTTGTTTAACACTTTTTCAGTGACTTCATCAGACTGGCTTTTTTATGTTGGGCATTTCTATTACCTGGCAAGATATGAAAGTTCAAAGGAGGCATTTAGTTACCAGGTGTTTGCAGTCACTGGGTCACATTATTATCAGTTTTGATTATACGAGATAACCGCAGTTTGCCATCCCTATACACACAGTGGAAATAGGTGACTTCAAAGAAGAATTTTGTCCTGAGTGCTGCAAAACTAGGGAGGATGGCCTCAGAATAAGTATTCAGACTCAGAACATTGCCTGCAAATTGTCAGGTAGTTTACCAGTGTGTGTCTAACAACAAACATTTGTAATTTGACCAGGGCACTCTGAAGTGTTTGTGTCATCCTTAAGCTGAACACGGTATGCCTGAGAAGAAGGCGAAAAATTGGATTTTCTTATAATAATCAGAAGTGAACTCCCCCTAGGAGTAACATTTTGAAGCAAGAGAAATGCTCCCATCAGTTTAAATTTCAGATACTAAGCAGGTTATAAAAATGATGACTAGCTATGTAGGATCGTCACGGCAATGCTTCCCTGCACTGAAGCAGAGCAAGATAAATTGTCTACTGCGATTTCACTTGCATCGATAAAGTGCAGCAGTACATAGAGCTGCTCATCTGTTTATTCCTGCCTGTCTTTCACAGCATTAAGGAGTTTGAAAATGCATTGTAAAATATTCCACTGTCTTGAAACAGTAGTCGCAAGAGTTATATCTTGAATTAACTTTCATCTCAACTATGGTAGTGATAAAGTACATATTCACTGCGAGGAATTTTAACGGAACAACCTGCCATCAGATCTGTCCAGACGGTCGATCATGGAAGCTGGGTTTTAAGTGGAGGTGTCCAGTTTAGTAGGTGGCTTATTTGAACTAAATTATTGAGTGTAAATACTAAGTAGTCAGAAAAAAGTCTTTTGAATGATGCAATTCTCCACTCATCAGTGAAGAACTTTGGAATGATTGTTTTTAATTATAAGGTCAATAGAGAAGTCTTGTGTAATTGTATACTTAAGTAATGTTACTTGCACAGAACTCCATTATACTTTGAACTATGATATCCAGGGCAAAGCAGCATTTGAGTCCCTGGCATTGTTTAACACAACTATTTAAAAATATTCAGTCCGATGTCCAGAATTTAAAAAAGCAAATGGCTTATTTCTTTCAAAACCTGTGTGGTTTTCTTGCTATTGATCTCTTAGTCCTGTAGGTCCCTGTGAGCACACTGAAAGCCTTGATTCTAAAATAATTTCTAGCATATTCCACAAAAATATTGTAGATGAGTAATCTTGCAGGCAGTCTGTGGACCTGTGGTACGGCAGTGTATGGTCTTAAAACTTCACCTATGTTGATGCTTGCATTAAGGGCTGTAAGCTTTCGCCATACTGAAATGAGAAGGTGTTTCTGTTTGTGAGAACATTTGGAATTCTGAAGGAAGGAGCAAAGGAAAGAATAATTGGAAAAGGGGCAAGTGGAGGAGGAAGCTTTTTGACATCTCTTTGCAGTGGAGATTAAATGCAGGAACATAATGTGGTTTTATATACGCACCCACTGCATAAAATAATCAGTGGAGATAATTGGCTTCCTTCCCTGCATTCTTAGTGAATGATGAATAAAGAGTATTGCACATAATAAGTGTCAGCTTTCAATTAAACGTGCCCTATTCAGTGGCTGGTTCTTTGATGCAAGAACAAGGACATGCCGATTTCTGATCTGCTGGTGATCCGCCGCTTTCAGGTCTTGACAATTAAGCAAGCTTGGATGACGAAGTTGTAAACTTGCGTAAGGCTGGCTCTGCGCGGTGAGCGGAGGGAGCTAGATGGCGCCATCCGCCCAGCTTTTGCCTCCACGAATTTGGGTTCAAAGGGTGCGTTTCAGGTAAAGCCAGCTCTTTATTCCCCTCTTGGCCACTCTGTTGCGCGCAGATGGCTGAGATGCTGCGTGTAAATGTGGGCAGCGCCTGGTAGTTGGGTGGTGCTTTCTGGTGGCCTGGTTTAATTATCGCTTACGGTATCACTTGTGGAAGGATGGTGCCTCATTAATGGTGCAAACACGTGACTTATTTGGAGAGGTAATTGATTACTTCCCTCGTGGGGTAAGGGGATGGTGTACAAATGATGGCAAGTGATAACTTGAGGCGGGGGCTGTGGTGCGGCGAATTATAACGTGATGTTTAAAGTGTTAGGGCAGCCTTAAGACGGTGCTGTCTTCTTGCAGAAAAAGAGGTAGGTCAGGGAGGGGAGAATAGATTTATGCAGGAGGACTGCATGTTGATTAATTGTTTCCAGCCTCTCTCACTTCTGTTCCTGCATCCTTACCATCTCACTTAGCTCTGTGACCTTAACATCACTGTTATGCAGCATTTTCCATTAGGAAAGTGAAAAAGCCCAGTGTAAGTTATAGTGTGTGTTTTTTACTTCTTGGTGAGGTTGTGGCTTGCTAAACCTTGTCTTACGGAACAGCTTTGAGATCTGGGACCTCCTGAAAACTGGCTAATGGCTAATAAAACTGTTTCTGTGCAAGTTGCACAACGGAGGTTATGGAAATGCTAACTGGGTGGAGAAAATCCCAATCCTGATTATAGCTGCTGCAGTCAGGCATGTAAATATTTATGCAACTTGAATTCTAGGGGGCCTGGCTGGCTTTTTCTCCCTGTAGCATTGCAGGTTCTGTAAAACGCTTGAACCTCCTTGTTTGGGTTGATCTGTACGCACTCTGCTGTTACTCAGAGACTGTCCGTTTGCTTACTTTTTGTAATTATGGCCGAGGCGTGTAGTAACAGTTGATGGCTGTGTGGTGTCTTCCTGCATTTCGGCCGTTGTGTAATGTGCCGAGATTGTGATTGGGCACAGGACAGTTATACAATGTAGTGAGCCCAACCAGATTATAAAAATCCTCCTTCGGTATGTCTGCATCCTTTCAGGCTGCAACTTGCAACGCGAACTGTTGCACTGAGCGTAGACTGGAAGAAAGGCGGCAGAGGAATTGGCAGAGGCAGTCTCTAGAAGTTGGTACAGGTTTCTTGGAGGTAAGAGCTGCTTTGAATTCAGATGTTAATGGAGGATGATTACAAAAATTCAGCTGCTTTAGTGTGGGCATTATTAAGCAAGAAAAACCTGTCAAAAGGTTTTTAGTAACTTAAGTTTCAATATCCTAATGATTTGAGAGCTTAATTTTTCATTTTAAAATTGTTATCACTGTACAGAGAGACTCAGAAGTACTTACCCTCTTTCCTGTTTACCTGTAAACTTTGGCTTTCTTTTACTTTTTAAAAGGGAAAAGTTTATATGAGGTTTATGTAGTAAAAAAGAGATTTTAAGAACGCTTGACCCCAAAGTACAGCATCTTGCTTAGTTTTTGGAAGTTTCTTGAATTCTCAATCTTTTATTAAGCTATTTTAAATGGATGTAAAATATTTATTTTAAGACAAGCCTAATAAGTCAACTCAGCATCTTTTCAAGTGTGTGTGTGTAATCAGTAACTGGTTTTATATTGCTTACTGGACTAAAATTGTTCTCTTTCAGGAAGGAGTGAGTATCTGTTTCAAAAGTAGATGTAGGAATGCCTGAGCCTTTGGAAAGGAGGTTCGTATTGAGAGCTGAAAAAGTTGGCACGTTACCCTGATTTGCTTAATAAATGGAATTTTTCCTGGATGAGTCTCTAACTTCACCTTTGTTTTAATGTGATTAAGGTCTTGGAAAAAAAGTAGCTTTCATCAAAGTGCCAAGTAGCAGTACAAAGAAAGCTGAGAAAAGAACCAGTGTGTGCTCAGGTTGCTTTCTGAGTGCCATGAAGGAGCTTAATGAACTGTGTATTAATATCCATATAATGTGGAGGTATCTGAATTCTTAGACTATTAATGCTCCACAGGGAGACTGTAAGGACTGCTATATAATACTATAAATCAAGTTAATGTGTACCATGAACAGTGAGAGGTTACTATGTTGGAAGTAAGACTATAAAGTAGTGAAGTGTTTGATAAAGAACAGTGATATGCTATTTAATTTTTATTTACTGTGAGCATCGTTGCTATCTAGAAAACACTGCAGGTGTCATTTGATATCGGTCACTTGATGTCAAGCTGTGAAATTGTTACCTCTTAGATTTTGCTTGCACTTTTTTGAAATGTAATCTTACAGATTCATCTGTATAGTTCTTTCTTGGTCTTCCGTTAGGACTCTGTTCACGCAGACCGTTGCATGTGCGTTGATGGGATCTCCTGTGGAGGGTGGCACTCATGCTGCACAGAAATTTGGCAAAACTGTTGCCTATTGGAACAATAAACTGAGAGAGCAATGGGATGAAAGATGAGCGAGGAACAGCTTGACCAATAATGGTTTTGACCAAATGCACTTGAGGTTGACCTATACTGGAAATACTCATATTTCAGATATTTTTGTTTAGAATCACAGCTTAAATAAGCTCTTACTAAATAATCCGAGTAACCAAACATGCAGTTTTTGAAAGCTGTGAGATCCTTTGTTAAAAGTCTAATTCAGCTGGATTTAAGTCCTCAACAAGCTCATTCACACAGGAAGTTAATGAGATTTAGCTAATGTGCTTTAAATCAACGGAAGGTTTGAGTTCGGCATAACTTTCCTGTGCGTCTTTGTGTAGACATGCCCTAATAATGTTGGTCAGTTGTTAAGACATACTATCCTGGATGGAAGTCAAAATACCAACTACTTAAAAATTCATTAGTGCCTACAAAGAAGGAATATGTTTGGGCTTTGAAGACATACTTTGAAGCAAAGTGAGAAACTAACTCGGGACTGAAACTTCTTAAAGTGCACGTCAAGTCATGGTTTTTAAAAACTAAATGTTAGGAAGTTCGGGCATATTTAGCAGTACTTTGCTTCTACTGCAGGCAAAGGGAAATTGTGTCTTTTTAGGTAGTGTTGCATTAGGAATTTGAAGTGTACTTTTTTTAAGTGTGGATGTAATTTGCTCTTGACTGGAGGGGGAAAATCATCTCTGTAGCATTTAAGGACACAGTAGCATTTCAGTGCAATTTCATTTCATGGCAAGGAACTCTGGGTGCAAGAAGCACCTGGTACAGTCAGATCATGAGTATTTTTTGGATCAAAGAGGCTCAGTTTCAAAATAGCCTGAGGAAGAGCTTTACTTAAGACTAAAGTGGGAAGATGGTTTTTACATGTAGCAACAGAAGATTAAGTGCATGTGCTTTGCAGCTTTTTTCGCATCTGTGAGATGGTCAAAATCCCCTGGAAGGTTGGCAAAACACCCTTCAGGCACACCTACCTATCTGGAACAGTTTGTGGGGTAGGGGACCTCATGGGTGCCGTATCCAAGTACCAATCTGGAGATGTAATACTCCTGGCCAGCACCGTTTGTGGTTGCGGGTCTGCAGATGGTACTTTGATTGCATCATGTTAAGTACTTCTTGGGCTTTTTTAGCCTCGCTAAATGAGATTCTTGTTGTTGAATTCTTTGAGGTGGGGAGGACCTTTTTGTTTTGTAGGAAAAAAACCAAGCAACTTTTTGGACAGTGTTAAGTAGTAAAGTTGCTGCTCTTCTGATCACTTGGAATTTGGTCATTAATAGTTTAAAACCCTTTGATAGCATATTGTTTCATATTTAACAATTTCTCAGAAACAAATTTCTCAGGCTTACTGTATTATGCTGTTAAATAGAAGATGTGAATAGCTATGGCAGATAGGCTGGAGAGTGAAATGGGGGAATCCTGTGCTCAGGTTCTTCTAGTATTAAAAAATAGCATAACTCAGGACCTGTAAAAGCGAGGACACGTATAAATACAAACCACAGCGCCTGTAGCTCCCATCTGATGCACAGAAGACAAGGGGTGTCTAATAACAGGAAGAGGAGTCTTTGTTTTTTGATACCTTGATGGCACAAAATCAGTACAGAAATTTTGTTTGATGGATGTAACTAGAGCCAGTAGTAGTCTGGAGAAAGCTGCTGTTCCGTAATTAACTGGGAATTGCCTTGCTTTTGTGTTGAACTGTGTGTCTGGCCAGGGATAGCTGTACCTTGTAAGTAAACTTGTCTAATTGGAGCCTCCACAATATTCCTTAATTGTCTGCGTTGCTGGTCTTGAAAGCACAGAAGCACTCCTGTTTCCCTAATCAGCTTGGTACAGTGTTCTGGTGAAGGAGTTTCTTTCAAAACTTCCCTGATCTATTGGCATCCATCCTGCTGCCTTCTGCAGCCATCTCCATCTCCCTGGATACTCTCGTGCCGATCCGAGCCGTGTGTTTGTCTGTCCCCCTTCTCCATGTCTCTTGGTGAACGTTGACTGGCAACCAAACTATAAGCAGCTCTGTCCTGCAGCATGTGGTTTCTCTTTAATGTCCCTAATGTCATAGAGTAGTATTAGTTGCTTGGCCTAAATGCACTTTTTTTAAACTAAACAAAGTAAATGCTGTGCACCTTGAATTCTTCATAGCTGTCTGACACTGCAGGAGCCGAGAATTTACCTGTAGTCGCAGTCTGCAGCGTGCCCTTTCCAGAAACAGCTGTGCAGTGCTCACAGTATTGGGTACTGAGCGAGTCAAGTGGGTTGTAAAACTGGTTTTATCTTCTGCTCAGACTTGGCACGTTTTAACGGTAAAATATCCTGATGTGCAGGGAGTGCAGGTCCCTTTCCACATCTCTGTCATGTGTCTGTTGCCAAAAATACAATCTCAGACGTAGAGGCTATCTTGATTTGTATTTAAACACATCATGTGCCTGAGTGTCAGAGATGCCTGACACTTGAGACTGCCGTTGGAGGTGGTGGAACCCCAGATGTGCTGCTGGAGTTCAGGTTATTCACCTCAGCTGTTTGGAATTTATTTAAAATGTAGGTGAAGCTAACCTTGGTTGATGTAAGGTTGGACAACTTCTGGCTGAGCGTCATCTCTGCTTGCAGGAGAAAGTTGTTGTTATCCACATGAGTCTGACAGCTAATTACAAATAATAAATTGAAGAATGTAATTAAGCTGTCACCTTAATTTGATTGTAATCTCCTTAGTGTATGCAGCAGACTGAGCTCTCTTGGCTCTTCAGCCGTCTGTAAAAGCCAGAAAGGTCGTGGGTTGGATCTGACATGGCTCCTTCCTTGGGGCGGTGCGACATGTGCTTACCAGGTGGCATACCCACATCAGCGCTCCTGGGAGCTTTTCCATCAGTACGCTCTAAAGAATGTGCTGTTTCACTGCCAGCTTGTTTTATAACCACGCCTTGTTGTGCTTCCTTTACAAATAGTTCCCTTGCACAGCAGTGTAGGGTTACCAAATGTAGGTCAGTTCCTGATTTTCCACGGTGTAGAGATGGCGAGGACCACAGGTACTGATGAACTACTTAATTTTGTTTGATACTTCTGCTGTGCTAAGGGTAGGAGGGAATACACTTACCTTTCAGACTGGATAGGATTCTCCTTTTAACTTTTTCACCAGCTGGTGGCCTAGACCTTCAGCAGAACTTGGTGTTTTGAGGGAAAGGAATACAGCAAACTGCAGCTATAATGTACCTGCTTTCCATTTCTCTCTGCAGACAGTTCTGCCACTTTATAGAGTGATAAAACATTTGTGACTGTCCAGCAGCTTTTGACTGTTGTTTTTAGGGGTCTTGGTACCAGTTCTAAAATGCTGCAGCCCCATTGTGCAAAGCACTAAATGAAGCTGCTTCACTTGTATTCAAATTTTGTGCCCATTGCTCGTGTTTATCTGCCCAGCTTTATGCTGAGTCAGCTGCCTCCTGTCCTCTCAAAGCAGCTGGACAAATCAATATGGAAAGTCTAAAGTATTTTGGATAACGTCTCTGTATGGTGGGCCTGGCTCAGTTGATAGAAATTTGAGATCCAGTTGTAATTTGGAAAGGCCCTTGTGGTTTTAGAAAGCTTTTGGGTTGAGTTTGGCAAATAAGGAAGTACACAGAGCTGCTTCCCTCTTAAAGCTTCTGGGAAGAAAAACCTGCCTTGTTCTTATGCTTTGGAAGAACAGTAATTTTGAGAGTTGAAAGTCATCGTGACAGTCATGGGGGAAGCAGAGGTTTGGACGAAGCTTCTTTCAGAGGGTTAACCTCCAGGTCTGCTTATTGCAAATGTGGGGCGATGAGCTTCATCGTATTGGCGGTATGTCCTGAACACAGCACTGCTTCCCAGTTCTGCTGCTGCCGGTGAACAGCACCTGACAAATTGTTGACTCTTATAATGGATGCTTAAAAAAACCAACCAACCTCAAGCAAACAGAAAGAGCCCCAACAACCTCTTGCCCCAAGCATGCTGCTGTCTGGAGGTCACATTGGTTTTGGTTTCCTCAGTCTTTGCTTTGCTAAGCTCAGAATTCAAATGTTAAAGGCCCTCAAGCATAGCACTGTAGAGATGAATGGCGTCACTGCAAATCGGATTTTTATTTTTTTTTTTAATTTGTCTCTTGTAGTTGTTGCTGGGTATTCTCAAACCAATACAAAAAAGTAGGGAACATTTTTAGTGTGGTTCAGCCAAAACCTGTTATCAAGTGATGCTGCTTCTAAAGACAACAGTGCATGCAAGGGAGGAGATATTTTACATATTGTATATATTACGATTGTCTGCTCCTTTAGTGGCATTTGTGGTCCATTTTTCCTTTCCGTGGTAGTAAGCTCTTTGTGTAGATCTGTATCTTCTGTCCTGCCCAATTTAACTCTTGAATCTAGTAAGAGGTGAGTTTTCAAATGATTTTTTTTCAACAGACTTGCATGCGGTTGGTTACCTTGTGAAATAGAAGCTTTTTGTGCAGCCTGTCTTGGTATGTGGGCAGATTTCTCTATAGGAAAACCTTTGTTGTCTGCTTCTGTGAATGTTTTTATTTGTGGCAGAGGTTCCAGAGTAATGACTTGCAGGAAGAAACTGCCGGAAGAAAAAGAAAAGTACGTTTAATGACCGTTTTTTCTTTCAGTGAACTTTGAAATGCATTTTAACTTGTTTAAACAAAACAAGAGCTGCCTCAGTAAAATAGAAAATGTGATGTTAGTAGTCATGAAAATGCAAAGTGTAAGAACTACCGCGTGGTGTCAAAGCAGACACTGCCATGGCATTGTGTCCTGTCTCGGTGGTACCAAATCTGAAAGATTTGTGTGTGGGAGGAAAGGCAAGCGTGTGGAAGATGCAGGGTGGCCTTTCCTTGGCTGGGAGGGTTTTAGTCTTGTGAACTTGCACCTGGACTATCCCCTGCAGTAGGCTCTTTGTCTAGATACTAATCTTATCTAAAGCATTATAAAACCATGTCAGCTTTTGGCCTTCCTGGGTTAATCATGTACAAGCACTGAAGATAAGTTGGTATAGAAAGGCATGAAAGTTAATCGGTATCCTGGTGGAAATTTCACTTCTAGCTTTTCCATTTGATCTAAGGCACAGATAATTTGTTGTACTGTGTGCACCTAGCTGATGCTGAATGAGTTTTATCTCTTCTTACATAACTTTTCAGCTTCTGATCAGTTAGATGTGTTACGGAGGACTATAAAATGTCAGAGTCGTCTTGTTTAGCTATGCTCAGTTGGTGGGATAAGAGGTCTGATAAAGGAGGATATATTTCAGATAAGCTGTTTCAGTTTGACGCTTCTGATTGCAGAATAAAACTATTCTGCAAAACCTCTGATTATCATCTGTGCCGTTAAGTGTAAGTTTAATTGCTGAGTATAAGCAAGAAAAGTTTGGCAATTTGTCCACCTTGTTTTCTGTGGACCGCCCCCCGGCACACCTATGTGTAGTTTGTGTGCATGTATATGTGTGTACACAAACACTCCCTCTCACTAGGAAAAGTAGTAGAAGAGGCTATTTTTGCCTGTTAATTTGGAGTAGCTTGCTTGTCATCATTTGGGAGCCCTTATCCAAATATTGTTGTTCTAGCTATTGTGTTTCAGCTCTCAAGAATAAATAATAGGCACAGCTTATTTGCTTGCTGTCCTGATGTCATTCTCAAGAACAATTCCTGAGGAATGATCACATCTTCTTTGAGAAGATAGCAGTCTTACTGTTTTGCAACGCAAAGTGAAATAGGATTACATGGTCTTTTCATTTGCATCGGTGGAGATGCTAGTTAATGCTAATTAAGCAGCTTATCTTGCCAGAGTACCTTAAACCAGATCTCCTGAATGGCAGGTTTCCTGCTGGTGTAACTGGTACGCTGGTGTTTTATTGGCATGGCTGCGTTTAATTCTGCCCTTTCCCTTTTCCTTTCCAATCTGAGATGATAAAAGCCGCCAGACTAAACTACGCCTGTCTCCATCACTGATTTTCTTGGAGAATAAAATATGTCTGCATTGACAGAAAACGGCAGATTCATTTCTTTTTTTTATTCTTTTGTGCTTGCAAAAGTCCCCCGTGCCTTTGCAGTAAAAAGCAAACAAAACCCCTCAACCCCCCACCCCCCCCACCCCAGACACCCCCACTGGCCCCAAACCTTTAACCAGTATCCGTTACCCCCCCCCCTAAGCTGCATAGGCAGCTGTGAGACAAATATTCCTGTAGAGATTTGAGCAATCGCCAGTTATCTGTGCACAAACTCAGAAGCAGACAAACTAATTATAAAGTTGCTGTTCGTGTCTGGAGATTTGCACTTCTGAAGGGGAAGTCTGTGGTTATCGTCAAAATGGGAATGCCTTTTTTTTTTCTCCAGGCATAGGGCCGTGAGTGCTCCAACTAGCCTTCTCCTTCAGTCTGAAGTTCAAGTGAGAAATAATTAATTTTGCTATTTTAATATTTACTTTGAGAGAGGTCATAATTAAACCCTTATTTGAAGATTTTCCATTCCGTTTTGATTTAATTAAGGGTGCTTCAAGGGTGTCTCAGTGCCCACAGAGTATTTTTAAGGTACCTATATTTTCTCTCTTGAAAAGTTACATCTGCTTTGTAAGATTACTATCTCTCACCTCAAATAATCAGAATTTTCTAGCAAATGGGCAGTTAATAGCTACTAAGATGTTCTAAAATATTCGTATTTGGTAATTTTTCAAACAGTCCTAAATTGCCCCTAGCAGAAGGGTCTTTGTCAAGTTTCATTTTGATTGCAATTACATTCAAGCTGCTAGCATCTTCCTGAGCAGCATTTTAGACAGGATGCTTAAGAAGAATTCCAAACTGTAGTTTGGTTTTTCTTTGTTCTTTTTTAATATATATACATAACCGTGTTTTTTGAATGTCCATTAGCCGCGTGTGTGGCTGTAGTGATTAAGTTGACGATGTTATAAACTTGCTTTTGAAGTAACGCCAGCGTGCAGTGGGATTTGCTGCTTGAATGTGTGCCTGGCTTTGCAGAAAACTTCACTTGATATGACTTTGAAAAGGCCATTTTTCAGGTTCTGTCATGTACTTTTGTCTGTAGCTTAGCTTGTTTTATCTGCAGCTGTCTGCAGCTGCACCTCCTCTTCGAAGCTCTGTAACAACAGGTTGCAAAACTTGGTTTGCTGCAGAATTCTCTGTGCTGTCCTTTGGGAAGTTTGAGTTAAAATCTGTTCATCCATGCTTCGTAGTCTTGGAAATAGCAGAAGTGTCAATCACCATAGACTGGCAGGTCTAATTTAAGGAGTAAATGTGGAAAAACAGTACTGTAGTGACCCATCTGGGAAAACAAGAGAACCAGTAAGCATTTTCCTGTTCCTGTGCCAAAATAGTAGTGATATTAATTAAAATACACAATTTTATCCTGAACCAGTTGCTTCAGCATCATCAGGCAGATTACTTTGAATGTTCCTCATGCAGCTGGGATAATTTCAGGTAAGGGTGTTCAGCAGAAAAGGCTGTTTCCGTCTGTCTGAAATGGGCTTACTGAAAGACAGGTGTGCTTCTCAATCCATCTAATCTAAGCTTCCTGGATGCTTTTTATTTAAAAACAGGTCCTTTTAAAAGGAAGGATTTAGATATACAGAGGTGGACTTGTGAGTAGGTCTACAGTTCACGCTTTCTGAAGAAGCACAAGTATTGTTTGCAGTGGGTGTTCAATAGCATTGCTGCGTAGCTGGAGTACAGGCGTACTTTGTTCCTCAAAGGTTCTCTGGATGTGACTGTGGAATTGAAACAAACCCAAGGTTTTGATATATATTCTAATAATTGAAGATGACGAGAGAAGAATGAGAGAATAATCATGGTATTCCCATCCTGAAAGAATTTAAAATACCTTCAGCTTTATCTTTAAATGGTAGTCTCCTAATTATCAAATCAAAAGGAGAAGATAAGAATTGGTGAGTCACGAGCATGAAAGGGAACCAGGGCTGCAGGGCATGTGTGCTTGTACAAATATCTTAGGTAATCAAGAAAAAATTAATGTCTCTCTTCAATTCTAGGTGCCATTGATGCTAATGATACTTAAAAAAGCAACCCTAATGTCCCAGCTGGATTACTGAGCACTTCTGTGATTCCTGGAGGTGCGGCTGTTTAAATAAGAATTTGTCCGTAGTACTTGGCCTGTCATATCCCAGAATCATCTGCGTGGGTCCTGCATGCAAGTCCTTGACATCCTGGAAACGATGGGGATTGGTAAGAATACTACTTCAAAATCAGTGGAGGCAGGAGGCTCCGCAGAAGGCAAATATGAGGATGAATCTAAACATCCCACCTTTTTCACCCTGCCTGTAAGTAACACTTTCAGGTACTACATAGTGTGAATCAGTTAATAATGCTTTGTTGTAATCATGTTGTACAAACCCTTTATTTCCACAAGTAGTTAGTAAAACCTCTTTTGCCACTTGCTACTGTTTATATAGAAACATAGCCAATTATATTGTCTGTGGTTGTTTCATGCGCGTGCTCCGAAGCAGCGCTGTTCACAGGACATGCGATACCCCTGACACGATTAGAACAATTTCGTGTTTATGATTAGAACAGTTAACTGTCCTCCTGCGGAATGCAGCAGCCCCTGGTATGCCTCAAGTCACTTGACTAAGAGGAGTAGGTGACAGCAAGAAAACCTTTGCTTGTCTTTTACTTGAGCAGATTTTCAGTTGTACCGTTCCTGTTGTACACGTCTGCCTCTTAATAACTCTTCCAGTCGGTCTGCTGCTGTCTCCTGCCACCCTCAGCTGATGCTGTCCAGGCTTTGAGGAGCTGTATGTGATGTCTTTCAAGTTTCTGTATATTCCTAGACATGCTGTTACAGCCATGATTGCTTGCCGTGCTTGTAATGTGTTCTGACAAAATGTCAAAGGCAGATGTCAAGTACCAAGGGAGAAAACTGGGTGACATGGGGTGTGATTGCAGGGAAAACGTTTATTTTAAGACCATGTGTTTCTTTCTTTTTATTTTAAGGTAGTCATAAACGGTGGAGCAACATCCAGCGGTGATCAGGATACAGAAGACACAGAGTTGATGGCCATCTATACTACAGAAAATGGCATAGCAGAAAAGGTATGTAGTGGTTTCCTTCTAGGTGAGAAACCATTCTCACTTTTTCAGTTCTATTATTTGTCAACGCTACTTTTACTTGGCTGAGAGATTTTCTTTAATCAGACATGCTGACTTGCAGATTCAGGTTGGCCTTGGGGGAGTTCTGTCCTCATGACTCTTCTGGTGACACATTTAGGTTGCAGAACATGGGCAATGACTCAGCAAATGTTAGAAGGCAGTTAATACACTTTGACCTGGCACCAAAATGCATAATATGCGTTTTTGTTTTCTTATTTCTTAATTTCCATTGCCCTCTTGCATGGTTTCCCTGATAAGGTCATTCTGTTCTGTTCTTCAGTTCTTAACTTGATCTGCATTTAGTCAAGTAAACTGGTGGTGTTGAGTACCTCCAAAAGTGAGATTGTTTCCACTTTCTTTCCCAATTTCTTCTGAGCTCCAGCCTCTTAAACTTAATTTTTCTAGTTCTCTTTTCAAGTAGGGGGCTACTTATTATTGTGACAGCTTTATGAGTGAATTTCAGGTAATTCATAAAAATCCTGGAACATTCTTCCTTCAGATAACAATGATTGTATCCTGGCTATTCAGGGAAATCCAGCTGAGGCCTCAAAGGAGACCCGTTTGGTTGGGATTTTCCCAGCTTTTTTCTCAATTCCATCATTCCCCAAGCCTGTTCCATAATATTCTTGCAAGCAGAGATGGTGATGTGAACATGAACTTTTGTTTAAAATAAGGAAGGGAGATTACAGTAAGTCTAAACAGTACCTTTTCCTGAAAAGTTTGTATGTAATTGGCAGTGTAGTTAAGGCTTATCTCTAGGGAGCCTCAACCTGACCAAATTTTTCAAATGTCCTGATGGAAACAAGACCAAAACTCCTTTGGTTCCAAGCAAGAGCGTCGTAATGCTCATTTCTTTGAGGTTGTAACTTGTGTTGGGGCAAGGATGATATCAAAGGGTATAGTTAAGGTTTTCTGACTCGGACATCAGAATTCACTTCTGAATTTCAGATTTATAATAGAGCTTAAACAGGTGATTCTGACAGGTCTTTAGTGTTAGATTACAAAAGAATGTTACGAATGCCACGATGTGCCTTCATGTACTCTGTCTCTTACAGGTAGTCTGCCTGCATGTCTCAAATACATCTCTACTACCATCTTGATCATGCTGATATTTTAATGGACAAATTTTGGCAGCTGTTGACATGCATATGTCTGTGATGGCTGACTTTTGGAGCACGCTCAGGCTAGCGTGGAGAGAGACAATCTGATAAAAACCTTGAGCAAACGGTGTTGGGATGAAATTGTGCAACTAAGATAAGCAATCTGTAGACATTAAAGCATGTCTTCGTGGCCTGATTTTACCAAACATGTATTTTTTGCCCTTCCACTTGAACCATGTGACCAGAACTGTAAATGGATGATAAATCTATCTTAAAGAGACCATGAGCTTTTAATCAACCAAATCTGGTTAAAGTTAAAATCTGGTTGAGTTAAAGGCTTAAAATGAATGAACGGTGAAAGAAGGGCTATAGCGATTAACAGCCTCGCGTATTAAGGTAGTATTTGAGGCTAGTATTCCTGGTAATCTGGGCAAAACCTCCTGCTTTTCACTTAAAATAAGTGTGTGCGTGAAGCGTGTTTGGTCTTGGCTTTCCATTCCTCTTGAGAGATCGTTCACCAAAAAGGCAAATGAAAGGCCTTGAATAAAAAGCCTTTAACAAAGAGGACTGAAATGTACTTAATTGCTGGAGGATGCCCAGTGCTTTTACATTCTCTTCCAATATTTGTTAGCTGAAACAATAAACTATTAGCCCAGATGAGAAATAACTGTATTGCTGCATCCCTATAAAATAAACAATACCATGTTGCTTATTGCTTAATAGAATTAATTTGAACATGTTGTTTGCTCTTTCAGGTATTTTTCTAAAGGCCTTGCTCCTCGCAGTTAATCTGTTTTCTTCTGGTCCTTCCCCCTAGTACTTGATAACAGAGCCTTTGTCTTGCACAGTTGGTGTTTGCTGCTTGGGATTTTGGGTTGGGTTTGGTTTTTGGTTTTCTATTTTGTTTTCCCCAAACACTTCTACTCCACTTTTATCTCCATCTTATTTCCCTCCCCCCTGTTTATACTTAATTCTGTACTTCTCTGCATTTTTGTAGTGTCCCACCTTTGGCCAATTAATAAAAAGAATTCATCTCTGATCAGTATCTCATTTGGAAAGGTGCAGTTCGTTCCCAGCAGTTCCCTACAGCACACTATGGCATACTTGGCAAGCATCAGCACAGAGTCAGTACGTTAAACCAGCAGGCACACGCTCGAGATACAAAAGGACCAGTGACTACCCAGTGACTTACCAGGAGAATAGCCAGACCTCACCCTGGTTCTCACATTCCTCATAGTTCAGTCTTGGTCGCTTTTATGTCAGTTCCCTTTAGCCATTATCTGCTATAAGTCTGATCAAGATGAAAGCTTCCTCTTCCAAAGCAGAGTAAGTCTGACTTTTGGAAGGGATTAAGGGTACCCTGGATTTTTTTTTTTTTTATCCTATAACTTTTCTGTGTAGGACAGACATTGCTATGACAATTGTGCCTTAAAGTTTGGAATTCTTTTGTTAGAAGACTTACAAACTTCACTTTCTAAAGGAAAGCTTAAATTGGTTAGCGGTTGTCGATCTGTGCCCAGAGAGAGCTTTCTACCTGCCATGGACGAGTCGACTTATTCCTAGGCCTGGTGCCTGCTGCTCTTCTGTGTTCTTTGCAGACAAATATAGGCATAAATGTAATCACAAATGAAAAGGACTGATAAACTTGCTGCATATGCCATGGTCTTCGTGTTAGAAACAGGTTATCGTTTCTGATTGCTGCTGCCCAAGGAGGAAGGGGGATATATAGAATAGAATAGAAGGCCAGGTGGAAAAGTTGGGGAATGTACTTGATGCAACCTCATCAGTCCTAGGGCCAAACACTTTTTTTTTTTTTTCCATAAGTGGAACAGTTAGGTACCTACTGGGTATTTATCTGGCAAAATTAGAAAAGCAGCCAAAAGATGGGTTTTCTAAAGGCAGCAGCCGAAACAGGCTCACCAATCTGCACAAATCGCTCACTGGATTTTTCGAGTTATCCTGTTATCCTGCTTGGAAACATCACCAACGTTGAAAATCCCATTCCTGTCCATCCTTGGAAGGAGTAATGCAGGTCGCTCGGTGCACAGTGGTAGGTGTTTTATCTCTTCGTGCTGGAGTCAGGTGGGGAACTATCCACAGTTTGTTCTCCTGATCTTGCTGCAAGCCAACATTGATGTAATTCATGGAGCAAACAGTTAATTTCTGCTGACGCCTCTCTCTTCCCACCTCATGAGCAGATGTCGTAACCATTCTTACTGTTCCTTCATGACCTCTGCCTCTCTGGAAGTATATGATGACCTCTTAGTCAAAATGCTGAACAAACAGGCAGTGTTACTGTGAGCAAAGTTCTCAGGTGGAGCATATATTGCAGTGAAATAGAGCAGAATCGAGGCAATCAAACACATATATATTTATATATATATATATATATATTTGTGTGTGTGTGTTTGTATAGTCTCTGGGGGAAGGTTAACAAAACTGCTTTATAAGAACAGGAAGTATCTTGGGAGCTTCTCTGGGTGAATCTTTTCTTTGTTTTCCCAAGAAAGTTCTTAAAGAAGCCGCTAGTGATGATATGTGTCCTGCTGTTTGTCCATAACTGCGCTGGCTGTTGGGTCTTGCTCCTTCTGCCTGTCTTTGTGAGTCAGCCACTTTGTCCCCTTCCTTGGATCTACGCATAACTGCATTGACATGAGGATGTACCCGATTTTTCCTAATTTCTAGTTGGAGACAAGATGTGTACAGCTTTACTGCTGCGCAGTGCTCTCCCCTCCAGTATGAGGTGAAGCTCTAAAACTCAAGTTCCTGAATTTTTTCATGAGTCTTTTTTTTTTTTAGAGAATCAGGTCAGGAGGGTGGTCTTTCATTTTTCAGTCAATGAAAAAATTACATTGGTGCTGCAAATTGGCAAGATGAGTTGTGCAGTCAACAATTTCCCTTATTTCTCTGCTTAGGATATGTATCGTAGTTAAACTAACCCTGGTGAACAGATTGCTGGGCGCTTAACGTGGTTGAAAAAAGTTTTCTGAAATGAGTGTTTCTAGATTTCGCTTTTCCACTGTAATACCCTCAATCTTTCCATAACAGTGTGGTCCTTTACACTCCCTGAATTTGAATTAACCCAGTGGCATTTTTTTTCCCAACAGATACCAGAGGTAAGAAGGAAATACCATGGGTCTGTTTGGCTTCCCTGACCTTGGAGATGATAAATAAAATGGAGATTATCTAAGCATAATCTGTGGGTGTGTAGTGATTTTTGAAGAAGTAAAGACCATTTGAGGCAAAGTCACGAGTCTGGCAAAGTTTCTGGTCCTTGTGTAAGGCTACTTCACATGAGTTTGTTATGTTCTAGCGTGGATTAGGTCAGAACAGTAGTTATATAAGGTATTTTTTTGGTTAGTTGAGCTGATAAGATCTAGTACTTCCTCTTGCTTTTGTTGTTGGTATTTGGGCTTTGGAGCATTGTATTTTTGTTCTCAGGAATTTCAAAACCAGAGTGTCTGAAAGGAACGGCTCCACTTAGTTGTAAAGAAGAAATGACTGAGCTGGGTCTTGTTTTAATAGAAAATCTGCAGGGATTTTGATGTGTGTGTCTGTGTGGTTAGTCTGCTAGCTCTCTGTGAATTAGGGCACATGGTAGCCCAGTATGTGGTCTTGCTTAAATTCCTGTAGTTCTGGAGGAAGTCTGCTTGGCTGATACAAATTGGCCGCGGATGTATTCCGTTATGGTGATTAGCATTTTTCTTGACTGGTTGAACATGGAGTGGAAGCAAAATAATAAATCTTGTGGCTAAAAAAGGTTGACCAAGACTGAAATTGAGTAAGAAT
Source organism: Falco biarmicus (assembly GCF_023638135.1). Classification (NCBI taxonomy): domain Eukaryota; kingdom Metazoa; phylum Chordata; class Aves; order Falconiformes; family Falconidae; genus Falco; species Falco biarmicus. Next base: position 1,118,769 of record NC_079305.1, read on the forward strand.
TAAGTAGGGAAGCAATTACCATGAGGAACTTTCTTGTGTGATTTTGGCCTCTTAGGCAAGGCTAGCCATTCTGCTTTGAAACTAGCCATTGTTGACTCTTCTACGTAGTTCCAATTCTTCCTTTTTTCTTTTTTTTTTTTTTTTTTTAATAATTCTGTCATGATAATTTCATTTTATGGGCACCTTTTGGCTGTCAGGTTGGTTATAATAAATGAAGAATTGCTGTGTTAGTATAAATGAGCAGGGAATGGCTTATAGAAGTGAATGTGTTTGGTAAAATTTAGTAGCTACAGCTGGAGGTGAGCTCACTGTCAGAGGTAAAAGGCTTTAAAAATGTTTGAAAATGTAATGTATCACCACTGTGAGTATTACACCAACCTTGGAGTATCTGGATAGTTCAGATTCAGTTTATTCGTACATAACAGTAACCTACTGTTGTCCTTTGTGTCCTCCCCTGCTTTTTTACCCTTCCCACCTTTCTACCCTCCCTGTCAAAATAGAGCTCTTTGGCAGAGACACTGGACAGCAGTGGAAGTTTAGATGCGCAGAGAACTGACATGATTTACACTATCGAAGACGTTCCTCCTTGGTATCTCTGCATATTTTTGGGGTTACAGGTATGTTTCAAAACAGCCATAATTTCCTCTGTAACTTTTAAAGCTTTTTTTAGTATTTTCTGTGTAGTTTATAGCATTTGTGTACGTGATAATTTTATTTTTCCCATGCTCTCAAATGTTTGAATAAAGTGTTGAGGTAGTTTCATCTTAAGTTGATTGCACACTAAGATTACTGTCTTGATAATGATCTATATCGTCGTTCGCTGGCTTATGCATTTGTGACATTCACTTAAATATTTAGTCTTCTAAGCTACTGTTAGTAAGTAAGTGAGTAAATGTGAAGTGGTGAGCTTCAGAAAGTGACGTCTGGCACCTCTGGAACGAAAGATGGAGAGAGATAATGGTTTAGTCCTGAAATGTTGAATATTAGAGCTGCTACTGTAGCCATTTCAATTCTGCAAGCTCAGTAGCAGCATCCTGGACCTGTAGGCTCACTAGTAAGCAGGGCAGGTGAATTCTTTACTCCTTGGAGTGAGAGCGTGTGCTTCCTGCAATGAGGAGGACTGTAGCAGTGAGCTGAACCCTACTACCAGCTCAGCCACTCGTGTGAAGCAGAACAGCTCATTTCATCTCCTTTCTTTCTCAAATGGTAATAATATCTGTCCCACAGGAATGCTGAGAATTTGTTAATATCTGTAAAGTATGTTGAGATCTCCAAACAAATACATTCCAAAGCATCCTTTTTATTTCTGCCTTTCCTCAAGGACGACAGGCAGTTCTGTAGGGACTGTATTTTTTAACTTGCACTGTTGAATATGGTGATTCTTGTTTGTTTGCTTGCTTAATGTATTGGGATGAAAAAGAATTCACGAGTACCTAGTTTCTGGTACTTGAGAGCTTATTTGCATCCTAGTTTGTATGTGCTCAAAGTTCATTTGTAAGCTAATGGTTTTTCACATGGTTGAAAGTGAATGGAGTTATTTATCTGCTTTTCTGAGTCAGAAGTGGTTTTCAGCACAGTTACCTAGATACCTTCTCATCAAGAACAGTAGCCATGTGGCTATTTAAATAACGTAGTGTATTCTGCAGAAATAGCAATCGTTAGCAACAGGCTAGCTCAGCGTGGAAGGAAAATATTTAAAGAAATGCTTTGGACCAGGAAGCGATTCAAAAGCAAAAATATCCAATGCGAAAGAAAAGATAGTCATCAGTTTATTTGCTCATTAATATTGGCTGCAGTATTAACGGACTATTTTTCTTTTCACAGCACTACTTAACATGTTTCAGTGGAACTATAGCAGTGCCCTTTTTGCTGGCTGATGCCATGTGTGTGGGATTTGACCAGTGGGCTACCAGCCAGTTGATTGGGACCATTTTCTTCTGTGTGGGCATCACTACATTGTTACAAACAACTTTTGGGTGCAGGTGAGATTCGGGACTTGTTTCAAGTTCTTGAGATGGTGATAGGACTAGACATCAGTTGGGATTTCCAGGGTGCAGTCGGAGATCCAAGAGTTAGGTAGTCTATTTTCAAAGGATAAACATGAAACACAAGATAGCAGGTCAAACGCAGGATGGTTAGGGAAAGCTTTTGGAAAGCTGCTTCCAAAAAAAGGTGGATCCGAAATCAGAGAAGGCATTGGAAGGGTAAGAAAATACAGCGGGAGCAGGGAGAGGGAAGGAGGAGGAGGGAAATCTGAGGGCAGAGACTGTGTTAAGTGATTCTGGGGGAAAGAAAAAATCGATACGCCTTGGTAAAGAGGAACTAATTTTGATATTTTTATTAGCTTCTGGAATGATGCTGTATTCTTGCCAGTGTTTAGGTGGTTGCGATTAGTCCTACAGCAGATCGTGTGCTTGTTCCTGTAAAGGGTTTGCCAAATCAAAAAGTTAAGGAAAAATGACAGGGAAATTTCTTATTCTCTGAACTGAGTATCATTGTTACCTTCCAATACAAACAAATTATTTGATTTTAATTTGTTAGTTGCTTTGAGTCGCAGGTAACGATCCTTCCTTGAGTTGGGAAGAAACACGTAGTGTAGCCTTACAGGGATGCCTGTGCCTCTCCTTTGGTCTGCTCGCCTTAGGAGGATGCAAGAGGCTAATTCAAGTGTTAGCAAATACTTGTAAAAAATCTGGTGTTGGTAAGACCAGGATGCTCTAAGTTTTATTAACATGGAGATAAATCCTTTCTAAAAGTGTGTGTTCTATACTAAATGCTGCAGAGAGATACTTGACATGTTTACTTAAACTTCTGTTGACTCTGCCTGTCAGAACTGGGAATAGCTAAAACCTGCGGAGTTATTTCTGCATCTTCTTGAATAAACCAACAGTGATAAGTAAAACCAGAAGAAAAGTGTGTATTTTAAGAGTATGCCCTCATATGGTTACTTGAATGATTCATGGGTCATTTAGTTCAATTTAAGAACAATGTGAGCTGAAATCTTGCATTCCAATAGAAAAATGGACAAACATCCCCTCCATTTTTAAAGATTCAGCTAAGAAACAGAATCTTTGGGTGGAAAAGTTATCTCGGTGGGGTGCGGAAGGCAAGCCTATGACAGTTGACTTGCAGTTGTAGATCAGCTTTTCATCTAAAAATTTTCCAAATATTTCAGCTTTTCCAATGTAACCTTTAGTTGCTATTTTAGTTGGCTTTCTTGTCTTTTTTTTCCTTTGAAAAAACCTTCCCTTTATTTTTTTTAATGTCTTAACTTATAAAATAGCTTCGCTGTTTTGTATGAAAAGTTTGTTCTAATGACAAAACAGCATAATGCAAATTGTTGAAAGAGAAAATTTTCATCCCCCAATGTATTTTCTTTAAGTCAAGACTGCCTGCAGTTAATAATCATATTTTCTGCCTGATTGGCTTTTTGTGCTCATGGAGTAGCTTGCCTTAGCTGTAATCAAATTTTCAAGTACCTCGTCTGAACAGAGGCAGAGGAGCAGAGCTGTACCCTTTGGTGTTTTGAACCTCTTTTAATGGGAGTGATGGTTAGTGGGGTTGTTTTTCCCCTCCCAGTCCTCTGTGCTTTATATAGGGAACTGAAGGATTGTTGACCTAGGCAGGAACTGGAAGATAAGGTATTTATTGTTCAGGTTTGAGTGTCTGCTCCCTGGATTTACTGAAGTTCAAAGTCTTCGAGTTTCGTATGCAGAGTTGTGGATGGAGATGAACTCAAAGTGGAGCTTTGTTTTCCTGTACTTCTGCCAGCTTTTTTCTTCTGCCTCAAATTTATCAGAAAAAGCTTCATTTTTATGCTTCCTGAGATTTGTATGTCTTCACAGAACTGAAGTTTGTCACATTTTCTTTTTTTCCTTAACAAATCTTGGGCTCTTTCTCTTCGTTACTTAATATAGAGTGATTCTGGGCTCTTGCAGAAACTGGCGTGGTCCCATCATTTTGAAATCTTAGAATCACAGAATCATTTAGGTTGGAGAAGACCTTTACGATCAAGCCCAACTGTTAATCCAGCACTGCCAAGTCCATCACTATACCATGTCCCTAAGCACCGCATCTATGCATTTTTAGAACACCTCCAGGGATGGCGATTCCACCACGTCCCTGGCAGCCTGTTCCAATGCTTGATCACTCTTTTTTTTTTTTTTCAGTGAAGAAATTTTTCCTAATACTGAATCTATATGAAGTTATTTCCTCTTGTCCTATCACTTGTTATCTGGGAGAAGAGATCGAACCCCACATGTCTAACAATCTCCTTGCAGGGAGCTGCAGAGAGCACTAAGATTCCCCCCCAAATCTCCTCCTCTCCAGGCTAAACAACATCAGTTCCCAAAGAGCTGCTGTTCTCTTCCTTCTGTACAACGCCACCTGTACCTTCTGTGGGTTTTCTGGTTTTTAGTGGGGTTTTGGGTTGTTTTTTTCTTTTCAGTGGCTTCCACTTGCACTGTGTTTATATACTGAAGAGGCAATTGCATTTGGGTCTTAAAATAAGTGAACTTTTATTTAAGGAGAAAATTTCTGCAGTTGAATGTTTTATAACTATTTAACATGTGATTCTGGTTTTATGTAAGGGTGGGAACGGGATATAGCAGCGATGTTCTCTAAATGATATTTTAAAGTATTTATTGGCAGGTCTGTCAACTGCAAAGTATTTCAGCAAATAAAGCCACTACGGTTTCAAAAGGTCAAATTCTGTGGTTTAGAGGCCCTTAAAGATGGATTTAGCTCAATTGTGAGGTGGAGTTGTGGTCAGTTTGGTACCCATACTAATTTTAGGAATTCAAGCTATTCATTGGATTATGTAATAAGCCAAAAGATTTGGCAAAGATTCAGAGTAATTAGTATGACTGAGACAATCAAATACAGCTTTAATATATAACTCAACATTTTAGGTTTGTTGCTGTGCCCATCGCTAAGCATTCTTACATCTGTGTGACATGTTAAGATAGGGAAGACATTTCCAGATTACTTTAACTGCATAAAAAGCTCTGCCGCCACAAGGGCTGGTGCCAGAATTGAGCAACTTCACAATTTAGATGTGAAATTAAAATTATAGTCCAATCATAAACTGGTGATATTTTGCCCAGCTAGTAATGAATGCCTGGCTTAGCAGTGGGAAAGGTATTTTGTAAGTCATGTTCCAAACTGCAGCTGTGTCTTCAGAAAGAGACTGATCTTGGTTGGCTGATATTGAGTAATAAATTGGGTGAAAGATACTAATTTTTTCTACTTGGACGGGGGAAAAAAAAGTATTTTGAGCCTACTGGCCCTTTTGCTAAATATTCCAGGTTTACTGTCTCATACAAAGGTTAGGCGGATAGCTAAGCAAGGTGTGCTAAGATCTTACTATTCAATACGTATGTAGCGTATTTTATGTGATACAAAGCTCCCAATCTAAACCTGAGTTCAGTACAACTGATGTCATCACTGGAGAATGTGTTTGCAAGGTGTATTTACAAAATCATTAGTGGGGGACAGAGTACTGTGTAGGTGGGATAGAGGCGTAACAGCTTGTTACAGGTATTGCAGATTTTGCCGTGGGCACCACCTTGCTCGGGTTGCTTAATGAAGCCTGAAAAATAAGGTGAATCATTCACTCGTAGATACCAACCGTTTCTTCACCAAAGATAAAGCTTTGATTTTTGCTTGAAGAAACTTAGAAGAGAATTGCGTGCCAGTCAGGTGTGCTCAGATGGCTGGTGTATTTTATGAAATTTAACTTTCTCTTGCAGTTTTCGATGTTTGCAATAGGTGGGTTGGCTTTTCAGATTACTCATGGCCCAAACTCCAATGGTAGTTCAGCTGTTCTTGATTGTGAACTTCACAGCTACTGTTAGTAACATGCTTCTAGTTTGATCTTCTTTGTGTTAAACATGTATTGGATTTTTTTTCCCCCACTGATTTGGTGTTTTTTTCCCCCTCCCTCTGCCCCCCCCTCTTTGTATCTTTTTTGATCTTTATCTGAATCTGCTACGGTTAGTTCTTTTTCCTTTACTGGTGTTTGCACTGGCATCAAGGCACTTTGTTGCGACTGTAAAACAGCCATAAACATGGTGCAGTGATTAGAGCCACATGAGCAATTAAGTGTTCAGTGTGTTACAGTTAGAGATTGTTATTAAAGAGAATCTTACTACAATCCATTAATGACGGTATTTATAGAATAGTTCAAAGTGCATCTTCTCTGTAGCTAAGTAACATCTGGATATTTGTGGTGTTACGCAAGCTACGCTTGATTCAATAAATATGTAGTTGGTGCTGCTAGATGCCTTTAGATCTTAAACCTTTTGGGAAGTGTAAACACCAATGCGAAGAATGTCATCTTGAAATTCTTGCAGCATGTGTATTTATTGTTGGTAGCCACCTGGAACATCTAATCGGCTGTTGTCAACCTAATAGTTATTTACACATACACTTAAAGATGAATGTATAAATGACTGTACTTCACGTCATGCAGAGGGAAGGTATTGAGTATGCAGACTGCACACTGCACTGTCAGAGAGCTTTTTTCATGTGGCGGGACGGTGAAAGCTGCACGTTCAGCAGTCTGGCTGGGACGTACTTCAGAACGTACATCTGTATCCTTGTGCTGCCGAGTCAAAACTTTAAATCAATGTCTGGTACCAGCATGCTGGTATCCAGTAATTACCTGTTACAAGATGTTGTAGTAATAACTTCATGTGCGTAGTGTCTTCTGTTAGGTCTTTGGTTTGTGAAGTCTTGGGATCTCTATGGCTGTTCTTTTTAATAAGAAATTCTTACATTTCACATTTTTAATAACACAGTCACACACACAGCATTAAGGATGGTTTTGAGGATGAGTAACCATTTAACTGCAACTGATGTCCTGACACAGCACTGTTAACACCTACAAACGTCAGCATCTCTTCTTTTCCTTTCCACCAGGTTACCCTTGTTTCAAGCGAGTGCTTTTGCATTCTTGGCACCTGCTAGAGCAATACTCTCCTTGGAGAAGTGGAAATGTAATAATACAGGTAATTGTCATTGATTCTTGTTCAGGTTTAAGTAGCAGATGATGCAGATCACGTATAGTGCAACTGCCAAGCCTTTCGATCTGGAAACTGGAAGTAATGAGCAGGGAATGTGAAAAATTCCTTCCTTTTACAGTGTTAAAACTTTGTGCCTTGGAAAAAGATTCCTAAAAATGCCCTTGTGGAATTCCGTTTCTGGTTGGATTTTTTTTTTTAATGTAAAAAATGTTGACAAAAGAAGTCTAGATTTTGTTAACAATGTAGAGAAAGGCAGAAAGATTCCATAAATGTTCCTTTCTGGTATTTGGAAATGGTGAGTCCAGTTGGGTCCTTTTAATTTGAGTAGTAGGAAGGCTGAGCGATGTTCAGCATCATATCAAGACCGGTGTTTTTACCTAATTCATACCTGACAGGTTTTGCAGAGCAAGCTTTGGATGTTTGTTTTACCTTTTTCTTTGCTAACGTCGTCATCCTGAAAGGTTTTGAATGTATTTAGGGTGAAAATGTGCAGGAAAACTGGTTGGGTAGGGGGATTTTGCTTTAATTTAAGTTAGAAAACTGAAATGGAAACAGCTCTGGCGGTTTTCTTCTTAATGGGGTGTAGTTATTCAGTAATAAGGCTGTGGGGAGTCCAGGACGGCAGTATAGAGAAGCAGGCTGCTTGCTTCTCACTGAAGTTCTTCCCAGGGGTCCTTTTGATTTTCTTAATTATTTACATTTATATTATGTATGTGTTTATACATCTCTCAATTCACTTACAGCCATTTAATTAGTTTCCCTGATGTTTTTTCTGTAGAAAACTTAGTTTTGAGCATTCACATTTTCTCACTGGGGGAGTCAGATTGAGCTACTGGGAAGTAGCACATGGGTTTCAGTGCCCAAGAGGTAAAGGCAGACTGTGATGTGCTTTACTAGTGCTAGTTGTGCTGGATATTTATGTGCACCAAAATGTGCCAGTATCCTAACCCACGCCTTGTTGAAAGAAAATACTGTCTATTTTTTCCCACTACTCCCTTTGCTACTTCTTGCTACCTTTTAACTTTCAAAAGTTGTCGGATGGGGTTGTTACCACAAATCAATTCATCACTCAGTTAGTGACCTAAATTGGTGAACAACAAACGTTGGAGTGTGTGATTCCTAGTGTGCAGTTGAGTAAGTCTCCATTCATCCGTTTACTGGAATGGGTAAAGAATCCCTAATTGACCTTTCTTTCTGAAAGTTATGGGGTTTTTCCACTTTGGTACAGTGGGTAAAATTAGCGGTTAGCTCTTGGGGAATGTAAGCATGTTATTACTTGATTTGTAGCATTGCAGAACTTTTATTCTGTGGAAATCAAGGCTCCTTTGTCAGGCACAGCTTAAGGAGAGGTTTATTTTGTATTAAAAGATGGTAAAGTGCCTGCAGAATAAAACCCGTGTTTTTGTTTTTTTGTTTTTGTTTTTTTTTGTAAGATATAACAGTTACAAACGGAACAACAGAACTGCTTCACACTGAGCACATCTGGTATCCCAGAATACGAGAGGTAATGTAGGAGTAGTAGCCTTTAGCTGTTTGATCTGTCTTGATTCCAGTTAAGTTTCTCACCTAACCATCTGTGTGTTCTCGTCTTGTAAGTTCGTAATGTCTTCTTTCACGGCGCTTTTCGTTTGAATATCTCCCTTTACTCATTTCATGGAAGTCTTCATTTTTCAACTTGTTCATTGCTGGACAGCAAATACAAGGAGTTAGTTACCACATTCCAAAAGATGCGCAGTAAAATGGGCAAGTGAGATGAATACTCTTCTTGTAACACTGAGATTTGTGCTCGCTGGTAGCAGTTCAGCTGCTACCAGGCCACTTGCCTGCTGTTGCTCTGTTCAGTAGGCTATCCTGTGAAAGGTAAACACGCAGTTAGCAAATCTGGTTCATTCCTAGGTGTCTTAGGTTGAAGACTATTCTGATAAGATGTTGATTCTCCCAAGAGGCTTGCTGAAATACATCAAACTCCTTCTCCACTCGCAGCACTGTAGTCTGAACTCCGTCATGCTCTGCAGAGCCCAGGATGAGGGTTGTGCCCAGGCATCACACGAGAGTAGTAGATAGCATAGTCCAAATTAAGGCGTGTGTCATGGAATTTATCTCCCATCCCGTTGCTTTGGGCTGCAAACTTTTTCTTAATTAAAAACAACCCCTCTCTCTTCCCCATGTTCAAACCATAGCTACATCCTGCCAAGAGCCCTGCAGCCAAGAGGGCTGACAGTCTCCTGAGACCACAACGCTGCTCTATACCAGCTTCTAAGGAGCACTTGTGAACAATGCAGCATACACTCTGCCCCTAGGAGCTAGGAGCATCACCTCCGTGGCGCCACCAACCCTTGCCGTTCGATCTGAGAGCTTAAAGGTTAGCCTGGAACCCAGGTCTCCTGTCTGACAGTGTGATGTGCTATCCACACAACTACCAGACTGGCCCACTGGTCTGTTGTGTAATAGTTTTGTGGAGAAAACCATAAGTGTTATGCTTAAGCAATAAGTCACTTAAACCTAATGAGCTGTTTTATGACGAAAAAATTGCTGAGTTCTTCTGTGTCACTGAATTCTTTTAACTGCAGTTTGTAATCCAGAGCAGAAAAAGAAACGTTTGGGGTTTGCTTCTAAGATTTGACTGAACTGTCTCTTTCCCGTTCTTGTGTGTTCAGATCCAAGGTGCAATTATCATGTCCTCCTTGATAGAAGTGGTGATTGGTTTGCTTGGCCTTCCTGGCGCCCTGTTGCGATACATTGGACCTCTGACCATCACGCCAACTGTTGCTCTCATCGGCCTCTCCGGTTTCCAAGCTGCTGGAGAAAGAGCAGGCAAACACTGGGGTATCGCTATGTTGTAAGTACTCCTGGGTGTTCTTGGCTTAAGCCGGGGGCTCCTGGTCGGTAAGGCATCGGGCAGGAATTTTGGAGTGCCAGGGAAAAGCCAGGGTCTGCTTAGCTCCCAAAGGTAGCATTGCAGCGCTCTGAGCATGGAGAAACACCGTGTGCAGGAATGTGAGCGGGTCTGGGTCGGGTCAGCTGGCCAGTTGGGAATAAGGGCACCAGCAACTTGAGGAGGCAGGAAAGGACAGTGGCTGAAAGTGAGGTATGGAGAAGAGAGAATTTTATAAAACATCGGTTGATCCGGGAGCCATTGGCTGGTTCTAATTCAGTGCTCTAGAAATGATGATTTAGCAAAACACTGGAGAGATTAGTGAGCAATTTCTGTTTCTGTTTTTATGATGTTGTTGTGTATGTTTCTTATTCTGCAATAGTGAGCAAATACCATTGGTACTAGTGATTCATCTGTCTTAACTGGCTTGCTTACCTACAGCCGAGAGAAATTCGTACGAGAGAGAGCATGTGTTATTTCCATGAATGCCATCAGTCAGTGAGGCATAAGTAGACAGATTTCTGTTCAGTAGACGGAAAGGCTTTTAGAGTGAGTGTCAGGGCGTGATGGTTGTGCTGCTGTAGGTATAGGTGCCAGAGAAATAAAAGAATTGAGATTAGTGGTATGAAAGGGAATAATGGAGAAAAATGAGTTGTGAGGAGGAGGCAAAAGCTTCCTGTGAGATGCTGCGGGTAACCAGCCAAATACAGATGGAACCCACATTTTAGGGAGAAGGAAATTGGCTGAAGCAGTTGCTCTGTTCAGTATATAGTGACCAACTTGGTGCTGGCTCTGGAAGCGGAAGGAATGACTTGATGAGATCAGATTCTGATCTGACTAATCTGTTTGCACAGTACTTTGAACATGTAAAGTATTCTGTAACTGCAGCTTATGATTAAAAAGGCTGTTTAATTCTCTTTTATCTTGGATTTTAGCATCATGAATATTTTTGTAATTCTATTATGTTAAGCTGCTGACCCAAAGGAAGGTTTTATTTTTCTGTAAAACAAATTCTGTGCAAGTTGGGACTAACATTAAATCAATCAAGCAGACGTTTAGTGAATTGGACACAGAAACATGTAATTAAAGTTGACATTTTGCAGATGGAAAAAAATAAATCAATTTGGGAACAGGATTTAAATATTACCCAGTCAATAAGTATTTCTGGCTTCTGCCATGCAAAAATGTGCACTAGATTGTTGAAAATAACTCTGTAGCCATCTAGAGCTACTCAAAAGTAACTTGATCTCTACAAGATGTGGCACTTGAGACTGTCTTGACTGCTCTGATGAGATAAAAATACTGTATTGCACAGCAAAATAATACCTGTGTAAGAGCTATTATCCTGCATTAGCTGCAGAAGCTATTTGACAAGATTTTCGTGTTTCCCAAACGGTTTCCTGACCTTGCTTGTTCTGCCAGTGCCAAGCTGAAACCATTTAATCCATAAAACACAACACATCGTGATCTGTTAAAAGGGAAATTATTCCTGAATTGGTCTTTGCCTGTAGATCTGGTGAACAAAACTGTGTCTTTGGGCGTTTAATGCTTTGGTAATATTTTACAGAATGGCAGTAAGCCCCCCTGGCATGTAGCCAACGTAATACTACTTACCAGAATATAATGTTATTGAATTATTTACAGCTCCTTACTAAATAAATCAAAATACAAAGCCACCTGTCTTCAGGGCTAGCATGCCAGGATAGCTGCTGTTAGGGAGGGGAGCCTGTCTTGCCGTAATGGACTTCGGGAGGGATGCCAGAACGTTCCCTGAATGTAAGGAAAAGGTGCCTTTATCATTAGACTCTAGGTGGGGGTAAAGGCTATAAATGACACCCTTCTTGTGCAGAGCTCTTTGTTCCTGGAGACTGAGGGAGAAGAAAGCTCTGTTCTGTTTCTTACAGCCTGAAACTGATCTTGGATAGAAAAGGGAGGGAGGCTTAAAATCCACCTTTTTTTTTTTTTTTTTTTAAAGTCAGCTGATAAAAACATAATCTCCAATTTCAGAGAAGCTTTGCTGCTTCAGACAGCTTGACTCTGTGTAGCCTTTTTAATAGCAAAACGGGTTTTGGCAATTTCAGAATTGAGCAACCTGCCCTGGCTTTTTATTTTTCATTGCAGAGGGATACGTATTTTAGCTGTAGAATTGAATTAATTTTTAACATATAGAGGAGCTTAGCTGTGACGAGAGGGGAAGATGCTTAATACTTGAGGCATCTAAAAACTGTAGTAAACTGGGTTACTGGTGAACTGCAGTTGAATGAAGTCTTGTTTTCTTAGGTTTTATTGTGCTTGATTTAGTGCTGTTTGGTGAAAGGTGCACATACCAAAAAAAGGGATTCTTAAGAACTGAAGAACTTCTCTTGACAGAAATTTTTAAAGTGCTTTGGAGTTTTCTGCAAATTCTGAAATGTAAAGATTACTGTACACTGGCCTCCAGTTTTCCTGTTTCTTCCTACTTGCTAGCAGCAACCTTTGTGCTTTATGTAGAGCAGACCTAGACACACAGATGGAGTGAGTCAAAAAGACACAAGCAGCGCAGCAGTGTAGCTCTTTGCTAATGGGTGCTTAGCTCTGAAGATCTTTTAGTCTGATTAATTTTCCTAGTTTCATTTACCTGTTTGCTGCTGGCTATTTTTTGCAGCACTTTAGAATACAAATTATGTTGTTTCAGCTTTCATGGAGTAATAATTTATTCAAAATATATTCTCTTATGATGCCTTGTCTTGTGCTGTATTTAAAATGTATGTTTGTATTTTTGTGTCTGAAGAGCCTGAGCAGGTTTGTGGTGAAGAGGGGGTTTTAACATGCTGGTGCTAATGACATGTCTCTCTTGTGCCACCCTCCTCCTCCTCCTCCTCCTCCTCCTCCTCCTCCTTTTTTCTCAGGACTATTTTCCTAGTACTGTTGTTTTCTCAGTATGCCAGAAATGTCAAATTTCCCTTACCCATTTACAAATCCAAGAAAGGATGGACGGCATACAGACTGCAGCTTTTTAAGATGTTCCCTGTGAGTAGCTGAACTTGTTCTTCAGTTAGAAAAAAACACCTCTTACTTGTGTTTTGGGGTTGGGGTGGTTTTTTCCCCCCCTTGGTTTTGATTTTTCATAACAATACAATTGATCACAAAGGTGAGATAAAAGCTGAAATGAACTTAACTAAATGGCTCATTTACCACATGAAATGGTCTCATATTGTAGCCTTGCTGGATCCCATTTGGGTATCTGTCTCTGATGAAGAGTTTTTGGAGTGATGAAGATCATGGCAGGGGGGGAAGGGGGTAGAGAAGAAGGTATGTTTATGCATGCAGTGAAAGCCTAGACTGAGCCCTCCAAGGAGGGATGGAGAGATCGTTATCTTCTAATTTTAGGAAAGCCATGCTCCATTCCCCTGTGTGAAAGACCTCTTTTTATTTCTCTGGTAAAACTGAGATGAATTCACGAGTTTAAGTGCCTCTTTGGAGACTTTCCCATTTGTTACGGGAGAGAAGAGGCTTGCTCTAATTCTAAAGCTTTTGTAACAGCACCTTCGTTAGGGGCAGCAGGGAAACATCTAACAGATCTATTACAGGGTTTACTACTTGTTCAGACTTAAAACATCACTTAAGATCACGCTCAGATATTTGTGTAATAGGTATTCTGTGCCGGAACTGTTTGCTGTTGATGAATACTGCCAGTGAGAGTTTATTTTAAACGTCTTTTTTCCTCCTCTTTCACAGATTATTTTAGCTATTTTGGTGTCGTGGTTGCTTTGCTTCATCTTCACTGTGACAGACGTCTTTCCCCCTGACAGTTCGAAGTACGGCTTCTACGCTCGCACAGACGCACGACGAGGAGTGCTTTTGGTAGCTCCGTGGTTCAAGGTTCCTTATCCTTGTAAGTATGTCAGGGTTTAAGAGCTGGTTTTGTAATAATACACCTGTGAATATAATTTGTGTTGTTTTCAGAAGCATTGCTGTTTTTCTCACAGTACTATATTCTGATGTACTTCAGCATGCACTGATCTAAAGATACCATTGACGGGGGTGATGTTCTTTTTCTTGTTTTCCTCTTTGATTTGATACCTGAAGGTCTCACCCAAGAAAGACCTGAGTTTCTGAAACTTGAATTTGTAGAAGGCACTTGCAGGGTTTATCTGGGTAACTCTTGACCTCTAATAACATAGTGCGACCGTATGTTTAACGTGGATTTTCAGAGAATGGTTGATATATCTGCACTTGCCAATACTGTGGTGAGCTACTGTTAATGTTACACAATAAATAAGGATGGGTTACTACAACTCCTGTGGAGCTACCGAAGTCATTGATTCCTCTTCTCTAAAGAAGAGTAGTGCCTGAGTTTTCTCCAGCTTGATGCACTCCCCTGCCCCAAACACACCCATTCTTGAATTAGCACAGTGTTAAACAGCTACATAAACATGTCCCGACTTGCAGAAGTGGCATTGGAATTGGGCCGAAGGGCAAGTCAGAGAGTGCCAGTCCATGCTTATCAAAGGACAAAAAAGTATTTACAAGAGAACACAAAACGCTTTACATGACATTTTGGGTGCTTTTGCTGGCCACCTCTAAGTTTAAAGCTGTTGAAGGCTTTTCTTAGGGCATGAGATAGAGTTGCAACACCCTTGTGCTGCTCAGAAATTAATGGGGTAATGATAGAGAGTAATATTCTACTAGAATAGAATAATAGAAATTGTTAGGAATACCACTACGTTGTAATGAGGCAGCTTCATTGTGGTTTTCCATATGCTTTGGTTCTGATTAGTTTTTAAAAGAAACCACTTCTAAAGGAGTACTTGCAAAATGTATAATAGCTTTTGGGAAAGAAGAGGAGGAAAAGTTCTCCACCCTGATTAGACGTTTCTTATTTGTGAAGCCTTGTTCATTCACGTTTGTGTGACTTCAAGTTCCTTTTGTTGCAAGAGGCTCATCTATTTCAAAGAGATAAAAGCATCAAGGCAATTGCTGTGGAAAACCTGCCAAGCTTTTCTACAGGCTTAAATTAATCTTATTTTCTTTTCTACAAAAATTTGGAATTGGGAGGTGTTTGTGCAGTGATCATAGCTGGTTGTTGGCCATTCTCTTCGGTAGACTAGACTTGTAACCAAAGGCTGAGTTTTTAGAGCAATAATAATTAAGTGGCACTCGCCTCAGTGATCAGAATTGTTTTTTCACAAGCAGTAGTTCAAATTCCTTCCTTCTGAACAGGAGGAATTTTTTTGGTGGGGTTTAGGGTTTTTTGGGTTTTTTCCAAGCATGATCAAAGCAGCTGGTTAGGCGGTTTTTCCTTTGCTCTTTTCATCTACTTGAACTTGCCAGACTGTCTTACTGTGAAGGGAATTTGTTGATTCCATTAAAGATGAATAAATAATGTGGCCAGCAGGACCAGGGCAGTGATCGTCCCCCTGTACGAGGCTGCACCTCGAATCCTGTGTGCAGGTTTGGGCCCCTCACTACAAGGAAAGGGCGTTGAGGTGCTGGAGTGTGTCCAGGGATGGGCAGCGGAGCTGGGGAAGGGTCTGGTGAGCAAGTCCTCTGAGGAGCAGCTGGGGGAACTTGGGGGGTTCAGCCTGGAGAAAAGGGGACTCAGGGAGGACCTTCTCACTCCTTACAGCTCCCTGAAAGGGGGGTGTAGGCAGGTGGGGGTCAGTCTCTTCTCCCAAGTAACAAGTGATGATAGGACAAGAGGAAACGGCCTCAAGTTGTGCCCGGGGAGGTTTAGAACTGGCTATTAGGAACAATTTCTTCACTGAAAGGACTTGTCAAGCATTAGAACAGGCTGCCCAGGGAGGTGCTGGAGGTCGCCATCCCTGGAGGTGATGAAAAGCCGTATGGATGCAGCACTTAGGGACGTGGTTCAGTGGCAGTGCTGGGTTAACAGTTGGACTTGATGATCTTAAAGGTCCTTTCCAACCTAAATGATTCTGTGATTCTATGAAATTGCTGTATGTTTTGATACTGAAATTTGGTTTCTGTGGCACAAGCAATTTCAGCTTCCTTTTCTTCACAGTTCAGTGGGGACTGCCGACGATTTCAGCCGCTGGAGTAATAGGAATGCTTAGCGCAGTTGTTGCTAGCATTATTGAATCAATAGGAGATTACTATGCCTGTGCCAGGTTGTCTTGCGCACCTCCTCCACCTATTCATGCAATAAACAGGTATGTCAAAAAAAGAAATATTTTTCAATGTCTGAAGCTACTTTTTTATTCTTTTGGGGTTTTTTCACTGGGATAAGACAGGAATGTGCTCTGAGATTAAGTGTTGCAATTAGGTCAAACAGAAGGGCCGAGAATCTGAAACACAAAATGCAACTGTCACGTTGAATTATTTTGTTGCAAGTGTAGTGTTGGAAACCTAGTTCTTTTCCTTCTGGATTCCATGGTGGTTAATAGTTCGGTTTCTGTAGGGGCAGAACCCTAAATGGGTTCTGGAATTGGGGTAGCTTGTAAAACTCACCTGAAATGCAGTTTTAGAAATAAAGAGCAGCTCTGTTTGACTTGGAATTATTCTATAATTTCCTTGGTTTAATAATGTGGATTCCTAAGACATAGAAAACAGAACTCAGGTTTGGTTTCCAGGTGTCTTGGAGCTTGAAACATGAATTATAGTAATTCATGTGGGACAGATGCCGTAACAGACCCCCACGTAGCATGTGGTCATAAAGCACCATCTGATGCAAGTCTATGCTAATACAAGTTTTAATCTTTTTTTTTTTTCTTCTTTTTTTTTTCTTTTCTTTCCCTCTTTTTTTTTCTGTTTGGGGTTTACAGAGGGATTTTTATTGAGGGTCTGTCCTGTGTTCTGGATGGAGTATTTGGGACAGGGAACGGATCCACTTCTTCCAGCCCTAACATTGGTGTCTTGGGCATCACGAAGGTATGTACTTTACCTCGATTACTCAGTGATTTGAGTGTTTTGTCTCCTCTGGCAGATGGCTTACACCATTTTCATGTTTCACAATGTGATCCTCTTCCAAGAAACCATACTACTTAGCACTTTGTGCAGGCAAACTTTACACAGCATTCCGAATTAGGTAAATTTACCTAACTTGTCCATACCAGCCACTGACTAACGGAAATGCGTTCTAGATAAGGACCTCAAAAATCTGATTTTTATTTGGAGTAAAGGGCAGTTAGAAAACCTACATAAAGGAGATGACGCTAAATAAGCTATCCCTTTGCAAAGCAAGAAGGCTTAGGGTGTTTTGAGTGGAGGCATAAACATGGTAAACTGTATAGAAATTGATACTCTTTTGGATGTGTTGGCTCTGAAAGCATCGCTAGAGAGCTGCCTGACTTTAGTGTCTCACTTGACGACACAATGAAAGGCAACTTGACGTCCTTGGGCTTTATCTACGTGTGTATTAAGACATTATGCTGACACAGCTAGAACAGGAACTGTAGTCAGGGTAACTTCAAAGGTACACGTACCCTAAATATCTGTTTCTGTTACGATAGGTTTTTAAGGCACTGAGCGTGCTTAGGGGATTACATATATTTTGGGTTGTAATTCAGCAAAATATATAAGCACTTGAGGAGTTCCTTTGTTCACTTGTGGAACTGGATGTGTGCTGGAATGCTTTGCTGAACAGGGAGACCTTGGACTGCAGATGGATTTGCCCGATATTGTTAATGTAACCTTGTTAAGAAATACCAACAAAATTGGTAAGGGTAATTTATGTTGTAAATATGTACATCTTGTTGTGTTTTTCACTTGGAAGCTATAAATCTCCTTTATGCTTACAAGATAGAAAATACATGCTCTCCGCTTACAATAACTCATCCCTGTGACTTAATCAAATATAGATGATGAATTTATCTTCAGCCATTTTTTTTTTTTCTGCACAAAGGGCGATTCTTTTCAGGTTTAGGGTGGAATATAATATAATGTACTAATAGCACCATCTGCTGTCTGTAGAAGTCTTCCATTCAGCTGCTGATGGAAATTTCCTAGAAGAAATCTTCGTTAGAAAAATCCTTAAAGAAAGGGGTTTTCTGTTCTGCTTCCTTTCTGTTGTTACTTCATAGGAGTTGATATGAATTAACAAGCACTATTTTCTTAACAGTCCACAGAAATGAGTGTACGTTTTGCTTTGGAACAGTGGAAAATGAATGTTAAAGTGGCAGCTGTTACAGAGAACAGAGTTAACTACAGTTAGGTTTGTTCAGAGCACATGATGGAAGAGTGAATATGCCTTATCCAGAACGGCCCAGCTGGATGGCTGTGCTCCAGTTTTTGTCTTGTTTTTTCTTGTCTGCATACTCATTCCTAAAAACCTAATAGTTTTTCAACTTCAATTTATATCAAAATAGATTTTTGGCATGTAGACACTCTGCTGTTTATCTGGGAGAGGAAATCTTTGGTGCTCATGAGTAAAGACTACATAGTCGCGGTGATCCCATGATACCAGTCCAATGTTTGCAGAGGCATTTACCTCCCTTGAACGCAGTAAACGATTACGCTTGGAATTTAAATTGGAGGCTTCAACTGGATATAAATACTGCAAACTCTTGGAATTAGCCTATGAGCAAATTTTATTTGATGAGAGACGAATCAATGAAATCTGATCAGTTGGGGCAAAAGTGTAGGCGGCTTATGCCATAATGTTGATGATGAAATGGACACTCCAGTTAAGGTACTAGGTGCCTTACCATGCTCTTCACAATCATCACATAAAGTGTCTGTACGAGTGCCTGGAGTAAATATGTAGTTTGAGCTAAATGCTGACCAGGATGCTTTCAGTAGCTTTCAAAAGGAGCCTAATTTGTTTGCCTTGTAGTGATTGAGTGTTTGCATAAATAAATGTCGCTATCACGCAGATTTTTTAAAGAATCTGCCTCTTTCATGCAGGATGATAATTTTAGAGCAAGATATGGGTAGTCCTGAGGAAATTAATCTTTATAAAAAGTAGAGGAAGGTGCAAGCTGACTTCTGTTGTTATGCTAGGGAACAGTCGCGACTTACTGGTGTAGCTTCTGTTTGTAGGTTAAACACATCTCACCTGACACTTAAGCAGTAAAGAATTAAGACAAAAGAAGTACTTTTATCGTAAACATCCCTACTGTAACTCTTTTTTTCTCGTTTCACTCATTTAGCGCCGTCACACATGATTAACAAATTAATATCTCCTTCTTGAAGCTTATTACTCTGTAACGGGAGACCTACGAAGGGCTTTGCTAGAATCCGCCTTACCAGTGTAACAGGGTATTTTTTTGGCCCTGGTGCACCTCTTACGCAAGTATCACACTATTACAATGTCAACCATTCAGGTTTATCAGCTGCCGCTACAACATATAGTGCCAGAGCGATACTGCCCAAAATTTGAATGCTCAAAATAAAAATGGGAAGGAAGCGTAGGCACTTGGTTTCACAGTGTTAGCACAGCCATGGTTTGCATGTGAAGTGAATTCAGTTGTGATCTCAGAGAGGGATGATAAAAAAAATCAGTTGATAATCTCTGGCTAGCAAGGCTGCGTCTCCTTCAAGTGAGCTGTGTGGTAAGTTGTGGTAGGTGCGTATCAGGTGAACTGGTACATACGTTCTTGTGTAAAAGGGCAACAGCGCATGGATTTTTTTTTTTGTTTGTTTTTTGCATTACAATTGATCTCTGAAATCTCTCCTAGTTATTTTCTGTCTGTTTTCTTTATTGTAGATGGCGCTGCACCACACCTCATGGCTATTGTGGCTATAGCAGTTACAGATGGTTTTAGAGATGACTTAATGAAAACAAAATCAAACGAAGCTATGTTAGAATTGGAGGGCAGCCATGTACGGCTGAGCCCTCCAAAACATTTGTAAAGGATCTGCAGCCTGTTTTAACACCACGAAAAACATGCATGGAAACTGGAAAAGAAGTTTTAAATGGAAAAGGCAATAATAAAAAAAAAAAAAAAAAGCAAGGCATGAAGTTGGACTAAGTGTGGATTTCTTCTTTCCTTTTTGTTCTCCTGCAGGTTGGAAGTCGCAGGGTTATTCAGTACGGGGCAGCCTTCATGCTCTTGCTTGGGATGGTTGGCAAGTTCAGTGCTCTCTTTGCATCGCTGCCTGACCCCGTGCTTGGTGCCCTCTTCTGCACTCTCTTTGGTAACGTATGGGAGGTTTTTTTGCTCCTCTTTGTGTGCTGTGTGGCTGTATCTTTTTATTCTAGTGCTGTGTTTATATGTGTGCCCCTAATTTTTTTGTGAAGAAAAAGACTATATAAAAGCTGAGACTTGTTTTGTTTTTATTTAGGGATGATTACAGCCGTGGGTCTGTCTAACCTCCAGTTCATAGATCTAAATTCCTCTCGCAACCTGTTTGTACTGGGATTTTCCATTTTCTTCGGACTTGTCCTTCCAAGCTATCTCAAACAAAATCCACTGGTCACAGGTATTTTTGATCATTTACTTGAAGTGTACTTTTACCTTGTACTCATATGCAAAGTACATGTAAATACCTAGTAATATAAAGGGTAAATAAGAGAAAAAAAGTATTATGGAGACAGCAGAAGCTATGGATTAGAAGACAGGTGTGTTCAGAGGGGAGTTAATTGAGGTATTGAGACCTGGATTGGATGTTTTGGTGGGGTACATCTGAAGTTGTCCTGCTTTCTCTGGGTACAATTATAGATCAATGGAAGCAGGTGACTGGCAGGAAGACTGGACGGGCAAAAGACTGAAAGGGTGAATCTCGGTTGTAAATGATGTTAAAAGAATAGGGAGAAATACCAAGGTAGAGCTTGGAAGCTAGGAATTTGTTGGGGTTTTGAGATTTGTCACTGTAGATGTGTTCTAAATCTGAATTTTAATGAACTCAGTTTCAGACTTTTAGCCAAATTACAGTTTTGGTGACTTCAAGGAGAAGGTTTTCTATTTTAATACTGCCTTCTCAATAGTCATCGTGGCAGTGCATGTCACCAAAGGAACACTTAATTTGTTTGGTTTTAATTTTGGTTGTTGATGGGGTTTTTTTTGAAGGAAATATTAACTAACTTTTTATAGCCATCACTTCAGAACCAAAGATAATTGCATATCTAACCTACTTGAAGTAGTTCAGGAAAGTAGATCATTCAAGCAGGGTTAGGCAATGAAATACAAATACGGTGTTCTTCTGTGAACAGGTCCTGTGAAGTCTTGTCCTTTTTAAAAAGTAAAGGTTTATAAAAGGAATTACTTCAATCCATGTGATTTTACATTATGAACGCTTCTCCTTTTCCAGTTTTGTAGTTTTTCTATTTAGTTTAGAGTTAAGCAGCTGCATCTGCAGTTGAAACTAAAGTGGCATTTCACGACATTTTTATAAGCAACTGAAAGTTCATGTAGTTAGGTTTTGGAAAAGAAGCAGTACCCATGGTCAACTACACTAGGTGAGGATTCTTCTACATCTCTTCCCATGTGGTTTCAAGAGTCCTATTTGAGCAGATTCCTCGGTGAACTCAGTAGCAGGTTTTCCTGGCTGACCTGCATTGTAAATCAGTAGGATGTGTGTATATACGTGCAGTAAAAATTCTAAATACTTTTTCTTTCTGTTCTAGGAATAGCAGGCATTGATCAAGTATTAAACGTTCTCCTCACTACAGCCATGTTTGTCGGTGGCTGCGTTGCATTTATTTTGGATAATACCATTCCAGGTCAGCATTTTATCTGAAATAATAATGGCCTTTCTGAGTGAAGATAGCACAGCATTTTATGGAGGCACATGAGGGAGAAATTACTGCTTTTGTTGTTGACTACTTTAACGCCTAGAGCAGACTGCTTAACACCTGCGTGCCTCAGTTTTCTTGAGAACACTTTGAATCTTTTTCAGGTTAAGGTCTCCTTCCTATTAAATATACAAAATAGCTGATAAAAATCAAACCAGAATAGTTGTCTACAGAAGACAGAGTAAAAATACTTTAAAGATCCAAACCTGCTTCCGTTCATTTGAGAGGAAAAATTTGCCTCAACTTCCAGTAACAAAATAAAACAGATAATGGCCATTTCCATTCAACATTTTTTTCCCCTCTTCCTGCCTCTTTGAGGAGTCCAGAAGATCTTTCTGGTACTTTGCTGAGCGTGGTGTCTGTGATTTGGGGGTTTCTTTCTTTGCTTAACCTCTGCTAGGGGGGCGTGTGTGTTTACATAAAGATATTCACGTATATATAACTTTTTTTCCTCCTTTTATTTTGACTTCTAGGAAGCCCAGAAGAAAGGGGAATACGGAAATGGAAGAAAGGGGTTGGTAAAGGAAGCAAGTCACTGGATGGCATGGAAACATACGATTTGCCTTTTGGCATGAACTTTATTAAAAAATACAGGTGTTTCAGCTTTCTGCCCATCAGCCCTACCTTCATGGGTTACACGTGGAAAGGCTTCAGGAAGAGCAGTAACTGCAGGAGTTCAGATGAAGACTCAGAAGCTACAGTATAGCCTTAGTTGAAATTATATTATCTAGTTGTAGTAAAAGATGTATTTGCAGTTTCTTGCTGATTAAGAAGCATTAAAGTATATGTTTTGTATATCTGCATTTAAATTCTGGAACCAGAGCTGAGACGGATTTAAAAAAAAAAAAAAAAAAAAAAAACAACCAAAAAACAAAAAACCACACACACAAAAAAAAAGCTTTCCTGTTGTGGGTGATGGTAGCCAGATCTAGTGTCTCTGGGTCAAATTTGCAAATGCTCCTCTGTTTGATTTTCAAAAGCTCTAGATACCTGCGCACCTCAGTCGTATTTTAAATGGGGCTTAGGTTCCAGAAGTATGTAGGTGCTATTGGAAAATGTTACTTTAAATGGTGATTTTATTTAAAGTCATCGATGCTGGCATTTTTGGCGCGTTCATTGCTGGCAATGTTAAGTTACGCCAGAAAATTTGAATCCTGTGAGAAGGAAGAGGGGGGATTGAAAAAAAAGGGGGAAAAAAAAAATTTACTTCTAATAATGTCAAATCCCATATAGATTGTTTTCCACTCATGATTTGCACATTCCGTATTTTCAGCCCCCTGGAAACCAGACTCGGTTGGTGCTGGCAAATGATGAGAGTATTTTCTTGAATTACCGATAGTTCAGTCAGATGTCGGCTGTTAAGACAAAGTTTCTTTCATAATTTTGCTGACAAAACCACACGACCGGCTTCTGATAGCTTAGTGCTGTAGAAGGAATCACTTATTTCAGGTCAGTTCATATTTTTAAACGTTTGCTTTTTCTGCCTGGCATTTAACCACCTAATTACAGTGTCCAGGTGCAGGTTTTCTTTTAAAGGGACCCACGTAGCTTGAGTTTCACAGGGATGGGAAATGTTTAACTTCCAGGTGGCACCCGGTAACAGTTTTTACAGTGCAATGCCTGTATTCAGCAAGACGTTTCCTGGACAAAAATGCTAATTTGTTGAGCAGTTCTAAGCAATTAACACCTGTATCCATGCAGCTTTCCCTGCAGGGAAAGCCATGCGGTCAAAACGCTGCTGGCATTCTCTGGTTTGGAACTGTGCAGAATTTTCTTGATCGGATATCGAAAGCTGACGCTGCTTATTGAGTGGCTTAGGTTGCATGGCCTCTTTCTTCTTCTCTCTTTGTGAGGCTTCTGCAGAAGCTCGTTAGTGCTGTGGAGGTGATGTTGGAACAGCAGAGACACTACATTTGATGTCTTCATCCACTGGATGGTTTAACGGGTATTGGGTCCAATCAGGGCACCATTCAGATTTTTTTTTTTTTTTTTTTTTTCCTGGAATAGTCTCAGCTCTGATGTTATGTGGGTGTTCATGCTCATCATGCATTCATAATTTAAAGTTTTATTCATGTTTAATGTTCTTACTATTGCAAGTTAGTTTTAGAGTTCAGTGTGGCCCCAAAAAGCATTTTCAAGCTGTGGAGATCATCAGGGAAATGTAGTGTAATGTAATTTCAAGGCCAGTATGCTCTACGGTGCTTGCGTTTTGTATTCCTGGAAAAAACATAACAGTAGATCCTGTAATTCACTAATATATTTATCCAAGTTTTGACTACTGGACAGGAGCGCAGGAACTCTGTTTTCTCTGAGTCTACTTCCAGGTGAATTTGTTATTGGTTATTGAAGCATGGAAGGGTCGGGGTGGGGAGGGCGAGGAAAGAGCTTAACGGATCAGTACTGAATAGTGTAGAGTCGGAATGATTCCATTGATATCGTTCTCAGCATGCCATGGCTGTTTCCAGAAACTATTTTATACCGCTTTTTCCATAACAAAGCATGTGTTTGTTCCTGCTTCAGGGAACTTTCAGTAGTTTGCAGTCTTGGTGTCAATTGGACTATCTCAAAAGCTGGTCGGAAAAGTTATTGTGTAGTAGACAAGGTTAGCTTGCCTGTGAAACAGTCATTTTTATCATTCTTGAATTTTTCCTCTTCAGGTAGTAAGGTGTTAGATTTCCACATCCACCTGCAGATAGTTTGAGTGCGGAGACCTCTAATCAGTGGCACGAAGCTTCCAAATTTCCCAACTTTGTGCGCAACCAAAGATGTGTGGGAGACATGGGGGAGCTAAATATATATAAATACACATATATATATATATATAAAAGGAAAAAAAAAAAAAGCCACCTATGTATGGTGGTTGTAATGATGTAAAATGCCAAAGTTGGTTATCTATAAATGTTGAGAAAGAGAGGCGAAAGTTTTTTGTCCAAAACAGTGCCACCTCAGAAATACTGAAGTGTCAAGGCCAGCGATGCCGCCGGGCACAGTGCAGCAGTGACACTCGTGTCCCGAGGCTGTTCTAGCTTCTCCCCCCCGGTATTCTTTTGATAAGTTAAATGCTTACGCAGTCAAGAGACAAGGCGATGGGGAATAGCATTTGTTTTCTCTCACCTTTGGCTGTGATGCTCCGTGTTGCCTTCACTTGAGAATTGCCAAGATGCTTCAGTCAAATTACGGGACAACAAATCCAGCAGTATTTTTTCCTCTCTGGAATGGAACACCACTCCTTTCCTGCAGCGTAGGAAAGACTGTCCGTGTAGGTGAAGTCCGATTACTCTCTTTTAACTGTTGGATTTAATTCTTTTTGTGACTTTGGGTCCTATCGTGTCGATTCTGTTGACTGGCTGGGAGAAGCGCGGTAGCATTCAGCCGGCGCGTTTGCTTTTCCAGCCACTTCCCTCGGTAACACTACACGAAGTAGCGGTGGTCAGCAGTCATTTTTGTAAACAAATTTGTGTACGTAACACCTCTCCCCGTCTTGCTCGAACACGAACGGTTAAAGATGAGCCTCGGTTTTGCAGAGGAGATGCACTGAAGCACCTGTAATACATAGCGAGGGGTTACAATGGGGTCATTGGCAGCACCTTGAGCGTGCAGGGCGCGCAGCAGCTGCACCGGGGCTATTGCTGGTATTTTGCTCCCCAGCGCTGAGGGGTGAGCAAAGGACGGAGCTGATGCATGGGTGCCTTGGAAAGAGCAGCTCTCCTTTGCCTTTCCAATGCACCTGACCCCATCGCAGCGCTGCCACCTGCAGAAGTTGCGTTGCTTTTCGTTGTGAGGGTGACATCTCTGAATTTTCCCCCAGTTTTGTGCACTTGCAGCAGGTGATATCCTTGTCCCACGTCCGCTTTTCTGCGCTGGCATGGTAGTGGCAGTTGGGAAATGCCCTGGCTGGGGGGAGCACAGCGTGCAGCAGCTGCTGGCAGATGCCCTGCAGAGGATTAACTGCAGTTTCAAAAAGCGTTTAAATACTTCGTGTTTGCTGGTTACGTCCAGGCTTTGATGCGTAAGGGTGGCTGGATATAGAAATCTGACCGTAAATGCAGTACTGTATTTTTCCTATATATGTTACTGCCTGCCTTTAAACTGCTAAGCTAAACAAAACCACATAGGGAAGACGACACCTGAGAGGTGAGTTAAGAGGCGATGAGATGTTTCAACCAAACTTTTAAGGTGGAAGGGCAAATATTCATGGTAGAAATATCATTTTGTCATATCAAAGATGGTATCAATGTATGCAAAACAAAATAACTTGGGACTTTTGTAATTGATATGCTATTGTATTTTTTTTAGGTTAAATTAAGAATTCTTGCTAACATGCTGAAACACGTTTTCTAAAGCAAATACTTGCAAATTATACCTATAGAAATTTAGATTTCATAGCTAACAGCTATGGCTGATTAATGTTGTCATATTAGAGTGCGTTGGCGGAGGAACTTAATCAGGTACCTCGCTCAGAAAGTTCAAACTTCAAACCCAGAATTTGCTTTATGCCTTTTAATACTGATTTTAAATATGGCAACTTGGTTTGTACATGAATATTGCAGTATTTTATTTCCATATATTAAAAATAACATTTCCACTCAGGATAAATGATCGCAGTTTTCCTGGGAGGGAGTGGTATGATTGTCATGACAATGTCATGTGATGGTAGAATTTCTTCATTGACGAATCTATAGTAGTTGTGTATACTTTATTTACCCATGTTTATGTTTCTACCAAAAAACTAAAGGGTTTCTTTATTGTTCATCTCCCTACTGAGATCTTGGTACTCCCGATGCAGAATTGGCGCTTGCAAACTGAAATCCTCAGTACTATTTATACCACAAGGAGCATCAGTGAGTGCAACCGGTCATTTGTAGCATTGCATCGTTCATAAAAAGTGGGGAAAACCTCGTCGTTTGTGGTATAAACAGCACTCCAGGCACACGTGGTTTAAACCCGCCGGTTTCTAGTGGTTTGAGCGAGCCGTTGGATGCCTGCGCGCGATCTAAAACAACCTGTGCCTCACATGATTTGTATATCGATGTAGAAAATGCATGTGTGACAGACCAGCACAACCTACGGCGTTTCTTTTACGTGGCCTTCTTAAACCAGAAGCGATTTTTTTTTTTTTTTTTTTTTTGGGGGGGGGGGGTGGGGTGGGGGGGGTGGGGAGCGTTGGGTTACTCATTTTTGCAGAAAATTCCCCTCTCGGTGCATGTTTCTTAGTCTTTCTTAAGGCTAATGGCCTTTTTGGCCGTGGGATGACAGGTACTCTGTGCTCTCATGTTTATATCGTTGCGATAGGTCATTGCAGTATTGGAGGAGGCCACGAGTTTGCCAGTGTTTCGCTTCTGCCCATGAGTCTATACGGCTTAGTGCTGGGCTGCTTTTGGGTATTGGGACCCGTGTTCAGAGCCATCCCAAATATTCCTGTCTAGTTCTGATTTGACTGTGACTGTGCATCGTCATCCGTACATATTGATATGAGAGATATATTTAGAATTGCCTTGTGTACTATCTGGCATTTACTGCATCTTTCCAGGTAAATCATCATCTTGCTGCCAGTCCAAGTTATTGTACTTTTGTCCGTTTATAACAACCTTTGGCGTAACAAACTATTGACTGTTCTTAGGCAGTGGGGATAAATATGATTTTTTTCCATGACTTTTTGTGACTGACTTTGGCTGTAAAACTTTTTTGTTAAACAGCAAGAGGGTTTTTGTTTCGTTTTGTTTTGTTCTTTTTTTTTTTTTTTTTTGTTCTGAGATGTGTAATTCTTTCACGGAGTTTTTTTTATTTCGTATTTTTTTCTAACATTGCTTCATTAAACAAATATTTAAAAATGTAATATTTGGACCAGATGTTGTGAATAATAGTAGATAAAGCTATTTTATTCTGTATTTTTAAAGCTGTTCAGTATAAATAAACGCGGGCATAGATGCAACTTGGCAGCGTGGTGTTACACTTCCTTTTAAACATCGCCTCTGAAGGAGGATCCATGGGCTGGGAATCTAGGTAATGTGAAGACCGAGCATCCCTTCTTAGCAAGTGCCACCCAAAAAAACAACCCCCAGGCGTCATCCTGACCCTTTGCAGCTCTCAGTCCAAGCTTGTACCACAAAGACACATTAAATTTCCTTGATTTACTTGGAAGAGGCGCCACTTACTGCCCGCACCTCTTGCTTGCTCCTGTCCCTGCTGTCAGTTGAGGCACCTCCGCGACCTTCTGCTGCGTGGGGACCTGTCCCCTCTCCTTGGGCAGCCAAGGGGCAGCAAAACTCCCAGTAAAACCAGGTTGCACAGTCAGCGCTGATGTGAGCAACGTCCGTGCAGCAGAATTCCCGTGACTCGTTTCCTAATTAAAAACCAACCTTCAAGCTCTCTTAGTACACTGAGCTTTGAGTTGTGCTTCTAGTCAAGAATAGGAGCAGTTAGCAAGAAGAGAGAAAGAGCCTCCGGTTTAAGGTAAAGCCTTAGGATTGGGAATTTGCCAAAATTCTGCCCTACCTTTGGCGATGTGTCACCAAAGTGAAGTCTCCGGGGCGGCTGGTGCCCAGCACCCTGGGGCACGGTGTCTTTGGAGATGTCCCGTCGCTCCGCTTGGGCTGCCTGTACAGATTAATTAGCTGAGTAGCACCTTGCCTCGTCACCAGCGTTTAAAAACAGCTGACCTAGCGCCTTGCCTCATCCCCAACCGTTTAATGAACTTGCTTCGTCAGGAGCTGTAATACTGAATTGATGTTAGACTGGAGCACCAGTGATGTGCGGTACCCGCCTGCCGTGAACTGGGACCGGGAGATGCCGAGGATACACAGCGCCTTCAGATGTCTGTCAGCCTTCAAGGGATTATTTTAAAGGGAATTAAGACACCCAGGTACCTTTTTAATTTATGTGGAGCCCGCTGCAGCTACTCCGAAAATGGTGTAGTCAGATGGGAAGAAAATGGCAAAAAGTCCCTGGAATGGGGGGGGGGGGTGGGGGGTGAAAGTAGAGCCGGTGCCGAAGCCAGCGGAGCAGCTGTTGGACCAGGGTGAGGGATTTCTAATCGTTCCTGAGCTGGGCTGTGTTTGGGTCTGTGATGAAAACCACTCTGGTCTAAATCCTGATTAATCCCTCCTGCTACTGGGTCAGAGCTCTGGAAAATAATTACGTCTTGTGTCGTGCCGGAATCAAAATTCAGCATCAGCTGCATCAACCCAATAAGAAATTCAGCATCAGCTGCGTCAACCCAGTAAGACGGGCTTTATCCCGGGCAGGATCTCAAAACCTGAGGATTTTCAGAATGCCTGAAACATCCTCAAATGGGGACGGCGACCGTGTTTCAAAGCGTCTTGGGTACAAGCAAAGGCGTTTTCGGGAGCTGTGGCTCTTTCCCATCTAGTTCCCGGAGGCTGCGTAACATCTGTAACGGGCCAACAGATACTCCTAAGCTCACCTGTATCCAGCTGTGTAATACTGAGAGTTAGCTGGGGGGTCCTCAAGCTGAAATGCTGGGAAGCTGCCAGGGTACGAAGGGGGTTTGGATGCTTGCTCAGCCTGGGGAGAAATACTTGAATTTTGGATAATTTCGGAGCTGGTGCTTTATGCTTGGGCTTGACCGAGGTCCTTGACCTGCAGGCTGAGCTGTGGGAGCGGGACCAGAGGTAAATCCGTGGAAGCTGACAGTGTAAAAGGCATCGGCTACATCCCCTGCGTGGCTTTTAGTGCAGAAACGCTGATTTCACCTGCAAAACGGGTGCCCTAACACCCCGGTGCGGCTGAGCGCAGGCTCTGGCTTCAGGGCATCGTTTTCCCGGGAGACTTTGGCCGGCCGGGAGGGATGCGCGGGCGCTGGTGGGGCCGAGATTTTGGTCTTTTCCCATGGGTTCGGTGCCTCTTGGTTCGTGCTGTGGGTAAGGGGCTGGGAGCCTGTCCTGGTTGCAGGGGGTCCTTGTGTGGCAGGAGCCGGTCGCGTTCCTTGCGTGTCGTGAATTATCCCCTCCACCCAGGCTCAGGGCTTCCCGAGTTGAAGGCAGCAAAATCAGGATTTAACCCCAGTTCCGCAACAAAGTTCCTCCTCATGCTCATGCAAGTGCCCACAGCAAAACCCCCTATTTATGGGGGGGGGGGGGGGGGGGTGTTACTCCCCTCTTTGCTCCAGTGGCACCCTGTAAGCTGGGGGCGGGGGGAGGGTGTATCATAAACACTTTCCCTCTCTTTGGGGCTAAATCCCTGGGGTTTGGGGCTGGGGTTTGCACAGCGCAGGCGGCTCCATTGTGCGGCGTGGCCGGGCTCTTCCTGTGACAAAGGGCCTCTCATCCCCGCCGGCCCTCGAAGATGCTGCTGGAATATAAATACTAACCCCGTTCCGCCTTGCTTCTGCCGAGTCAGTGTTTCCCCAAGCCAGATGGCTCCTCCTGAAGTTCTCGTCTTTTACATAAAAATTCCCAAAAATAAGGGGAATTAAAAAAAAAAAAAAAAAAAAAAAAAAAAAAAAGGCTGATTACAATCGGTGGTTGTAAAGATTCGCTTGTGTTGCTAAAGCAGCTGTTTAGTTTATTTCTTGGTTTTGTTTTTTTCTTCCCTTTGTGTGGGCTGTTTCTAGGCAAATTCCTTAAAGAGAAAAAAAAAAAAAAAAAGGGCAAAAAAAAAAAAAAAGCCCAGAGAAGCCACAAAGCGCTGGGAAAGGTCAGGAGCAGACAAAGGCGGAGGGACGTGGCCACACGCCGCTGCTCTTCTGGAATACTTAATGCCTCCGCGCTCCCCCAAACCCTCCCGCAGCGACGCGGGGCGGATGGGCAGGATGGGACCCGCAGCCCAGGAGCGGCGGCTGGAGGCTGAGCGCCGTTTCGGAGGTAACCACCATCCCCAAGCTGCAACATCTGCTTCCAGGCAGATTTTTAATTATTATTATTATTATTTTCCTTTTCAATCTCCCTTCTCCGGGGGTGGTTTTGGATCCAATGGGATCCCACGGCCATGGTTGGGAACTGGTTGCTGCCAGCGCTCGGCCCCATTGCACCGTCCCGAAGGCAGAACGGTGAAGTGCGATGCCTGCATGGCTCCGGCACGGAATATCCCAGGGTTGGGGGGGTTTAAGGCAGAAATTACCACTTTTGACTGTGTGATGCTGCACACAAGGCTCCCTCTGGGAGTCCTACACGGAGCTGGAGCCGATCAGAAGAGCTTTTCCAGCCTGGATGTGTGGGATGGGGCATCTCATGGGATCCTGCTTCTGGCAGCAGGGATGGGGCATCCTGTGAGGTCGTGGTCTGTGGATGGGGCATTCTGTGGGGTTCTGGTCCTGGCACTGGGGATGGGGCATCCTGTGGGATTCTGGCACCGGGGATGGGGCATCCCATGGGATCCTGACACCAGGGATGGGGCATCCCATGGAATCCTGGTCCTGGCAGCAGGGATGGGGCATCCTGTGGGATCCTGGTCCTGGCAGCAGGGATGGGGCATCCTGTGAGGTCGTGGTCTGTGGATGGGGCATTCTGTGGGGTTCTGGTCCTGGCAGCAGGGATGGGGCCATCCCATGGGATCCTGCCACCAGGGATGGGGCATCCCGTGGGATCCTGGCACCGGGGATGGGGCATCCCGTGGGATCCTGGCACCGGGGATGGGGCATCCCGTGGGATCCTGACACCAGGGATGGGGCATCCCGTGGGGTCCTGGTCCTGACACCAGGGATGGGACATCCCGTGGGGTCCTGGTCCTGACACCAGGGATGGGGCATCCCGTGGGGTCCTGGTCCTGGCACCGGGGATGGGGCATCCTGTGGGATCCGGGTCCTGGCAGCAGGGATGGGGCATCCCATGGGATCCTGACACCAGGGATGGGGCATCCCGTGGGTGACACCGGGGATGGGACATCCCGTGGGGTCCTGGTCCTGACACCGGGGATGGGACATCCCGTGGGGTCCTGGTCCTGGCACCGGGGATGGGGCATCCTGTGGGATCCGGGTCCTGGCAGCAGGGATGGGGCATCCCATGGGATCCTGGTCCTGGCAGCAGGGATGGGGCATCCCATGGGATCCTGGTCCAGGGGTGCAACCTGGGTGCCAGAACCAGGGTGTCCTTGGAGATCCCAGTCCCAGAGCCTGGGTCATCCTTCAGGATCCCAGTCCCGGGGCAGGGGAACCCCCTGGGTGCCGGGGTGGCGCATCCTTTGGGGTCCGCAGTCCTGGCCCCCACTAAGGGCTGTCCCTTGGGATGCCGGTGCCGGGGAGGGGTGTCCCGGGGTATCGCAACCCTGGGACCCCGCTGCGTGCCCGCAGCCCCGTCCGCGCCGCGCCCCGCCCCGCCCCGCCCCGCCCCGCCCCGCTCCGCCCCGCCCCGCCCCGCTCCGCCCCGCCGGGGGGCGGCCCTCCGGGGGGCGCCGGCTGCGCTGCGGAGCGGTGCGGAGCGGGGCCGGTGAGTGCGGCGAGATGGGGCATCCCCATCCCCACCCCCACCCCCATCCCGCTCCCCAGCCCACGGGTACCCCGGCGCCAGCCCGCAGCCAGCAGGCGGGGAAGGCTGCGCCCACCCCGGGGGGGCTCCGGACCCCTCGCCCCGGGGGTGTCACCTCAGCACCCATCGAGCACCCTCGGCTTCACCCTTCCCTCCGGGGCTGGTGCCCCCCGCGGGCTGGAAGGGAGCCACGAGCACCCGCAGGTCCCCAGCCTGGGCACAGCACCTTCGCTGCGGCCCCCACCGCACCCAAGCTGGGGACCCCCCAGCTCCTTTCCCATAGCCCCCCACAAGCCGTGGGCCGGCCAGCAGCTCCGCTGGGGGGGGGGTGGTGGGTGTCTAACCTGCTGAGTGTGGCCAAGGGGTCCCCTCATGTCCCCGAGCATGCCAGCACCCCGAGGGCATCACCCTTCATCGGCTTGGCCACCGCTGCCCACTGCCCGTCTTTCCCCTTCCCAGGACGGGGCTGAGCAGTTGGGCTGGAGAACAATAGCGGCACCAGGAACAATGGAGCAGCCACACCTTCACGCGTAGGGATGCTGGACGGGCCCTCGGAAGAAATCCCAGCTCCAGAACAGCGCCTGGGCCGGAGCCACCGCGGGCGCTGAGCACAGTTGGTCGAGCGAAGGATCTGCTGGGACAGGGTGAGCGCTTGGTTGTGTCGTGCCGCTGGGCAAAGCGGCTTTTAGAGGCTCTGGGTGCCTCCCAGGGAGGAATTTTCGCCTTGGGATGCTTTGCTGCGGATTGCATCGGGGTCGAAGCGCTGTTGGGCCGGTTCAAAGCTGCCCTGGGCTGAGGGAAGCGGTGGGGGTTGTGCAAGAGGGAGCATCACGGCCTCCCCGGGGAGTGGGATATTCCCACAATCCCTCGCACAGCTGGGGGGAGCCTCAGCTGCGCTGAAACTGCGTCTCGCCGGAGCGGGGAGATGCCTAAGCGGCAGTGGGGATGCTGCTGAAGCATCTACATGCCATGAGAGGGGACCAAGACCCCCACTCCCCCCTAATGCTCCTTTCTTTGCAGGAGCAGGGAAAACTCTCCCTCTCTTGCTGAAAACACCATCTTTGGGGTTTTTTTCTCTTGTTTTTTTCTTTCTTTTAAAAAAATATATTTTTTTATTTTATCTGTGTATCTCCCCAGGAGCTCAGCACAAGCGAGCGCTGGTCCCCGCTCCGTGCAAGGGGCAGCGAGCGTGGCCAGGCTCCGTGTGCCCCATGGGGCAGGTGGGGTGCAGGGATGTAGCGTCCTAGGAAAATCCCTAGGGAAAACCCTAAGAAGGGTCTTAGGAAGGTTATTTTTAGGGAAAGGATTAAGTCTGGGGTCGGTCAGGCCTGAAAGCGACTGCGGGAGCAGCCGACGGCTCGTGTTAGAAGGCGGAGAGGGCTGAAATCCTCCTGCCACGTGTGCAGGGGGGATTGATTTGCTCTGAGGTTGTTTTTTTTTAAAAAAACAAACGCTTTGCAAGACAGCAGCAAAAGCTCAGCCTGTGCTGGGCACCAGGGAAGCACGTCAGCTTGGAGTGGGGAAACTGAGGCACGGGGGTACCAGGAAATTAAGATGGTGCCGAGCTGCTGAGGTTGAGCAACTGATTGGGCAATTTGCGCGCTGCCAGCCCGTTGGTTTTGGCAATTTCCAGCCTCTTGCTAAAGCTGTGGCAGAAAACGGGGGGGGCTGCTCTGTGTCTGGGGATCTCTGGGCGTCCGCCACTCCCTTCCACCCACAGCCCAGCGCTCTCAAGACCCAAAAAATGGAGAATTTGCCCCTTTCCTCGCTGCTCGGAAGGGGATGTGATGACAGAGGCGACGGTGGCAGTGTCGGGGTGGTAAACAGGAAACCCAGCTCCTCAGCCCTAGGGGGACGAACCTGCATTTCGGGGCTCCCCTTCCATCCCAAAATGAGTGGTTTTTTCACTGGAGTTCACCCCAACATCCTCTTTAAGGGACCCGGGGCTTTGGCTTCACTCCTTCGTGAAGCCAACGCAGCAAAACTCCCCACGTCACCGAAGGCTTCACCCTGGGCTGCGCTGCTGGCGGGGTTTTTTGTTGGGTTGGTTTGTTTTTTTTTTCAGCCACTTTGGTGTATTTTTGGCAAGGTTTTTGCATGGGCCAGGCAGCCGTGCCATGTAACCCTCCCTCGGCGCAGCAGTGCCTCAGCGGTGCCTTCCTCAGCGCTTTTCCATCCGCCTTCAGGGGCGAGATGCTCATTTCCATCATTCCTGTATCCCACAGCTGGTACCCCCACAGCTGGGTCCCTGCCTCAGCAGGTGCCGTGCAGCCCCCGCACCCACGTTTATCCCCAAGCCAGCTGCAAAACTCTCCTCCCGCTCTCCTTTTTGAGGAATAAATAGAATTATTATGAGGGTTATTCCCTGTGGGAGGATGGATGGATGCAGGAGAGGCGGGTTCCGGCTGTGGGAGGAGGGTTGATGCCGGCCTTTGCCGGGATGCTGGCACGGCTCCTCAGCTGTCAGGAAGCCCGAAGCTTTGTCAGCTTTTCCGCCACGATGTGCGATATTTTTTTTTTGGTGGCAAGTTTCTCTTCTGCTTTCTCCAGGAGCGCTGGTGGCCGGGCCGGCTTCCTGCCCTTCCCCTGCTTGAACACCCGCTTTGCTTTTGCAACCTCTTCCGTGGCTTGAAGCACGATGCAGAGGGTTTTTCCTGTTGCCTGTAATTTATTTGCTGGGATATATCCCAAAGTACGGGGTAAGAGGTGAGGATTGCTGCTGTGCTGAGGATCTAGGGGCAGGTCTGTCCTCTGACACAGGTTTTGCTGCACGGTCTTGGTTGAGTCATTTATCCGCTTGGATTGTGTCGTGGTTTTGTTGGTTTTTTTTCAGGAAAATGGGTTTGTTTCCCAGGGGATCAGGAGGAAGCACATGGCAGTGCAGGGGG
This sequence comes from Falco biarmicus, assembly GCF_023638135.1. NCBI lineage: Eukaryota > Metazoa > Chordata > Aves > Falconiformes > Falconidae > Falco > Falco biarmicus. The sequence continues at coordinate 1,153,652 of NC_079305.1, forward strand.
GGTGGAAGAAAACAGCGGTTTGTGGATCAAATGCTCTTTTCTCTCCTGGACTTCTCTTTTGGGACAAGAGAAGTGAGGCGGGAGTCCCTGGGAAAACGAAATCCCGCCTGTAGGAGAGTTTGTACAAACACCTGGGGAAAAGCACGACCTGGGAAGCCCTTTCTTGTTGCTGAGAACCGCCCCGATGCAGCATTTCAAGGTCTCTCCGGTGCCTGATCTCCTGAGGGCTTCGCCCTAAACCTCATTTCAATTCCACTTTGTAGCATCCAAAAACCGCGCTTGTGCTCCAAGCCGGAGCCTCTCCCCAGGTGGGATTCTGGGGGGAGTTTCCAGGTGTTTACACGACAGCGATGGAGATGTTTTGGCACTGGAGGGAACACACAAAAATTCAACCGGCATCGTTAAAAAAACCTCAAGGAACCAGCCCAGCATTTCTGGCTGCTTGGGGAGGTCGGCCCCGTGCCCGCTGCCTGGCATCGGGCTGGCACGGGGAAGCAAGTGGATCCAGACTTGCGTGTCCGAAGCTTTGTAGTAAACCCCTTGTAATGAATGGAGAAAAGGAATAAATCTTGCCTATAACCCCACCGCCTCCAGGTCTGGCATCTCCAGGGTGCTCCGTGGATGCTCAAAATGCAAATGTTAGCGTAAGCGTATCTCCGCCGGTATTAAATTTTCAGTGAGCTTACAGTGCTGCTCCCCTTATCTGATCTCCCCTCCCACCCCATCGCTTTTCCTGGAGGAGCCGCATCAAACTTCACCCGTGGCTTCATCCGCTGGAGCCTCTTCCCAAGCACTCTTCCAAACCCCAGCAAGCTGATTTTTTTTTTTTTTTTCCTCCCTGTTATCCGTGGGCGCGTATCAGGGATGCGGTGACGGGGAGGTTCACGCCGATGCTTTTCTCTCCTCCCTCTTTGCCATCCAGCTCCCATGAAAGAAGAGCGGGAGGATGGATTACGGCGGCGGCGAGTACCTGGTCCCCTGCGGAAAAGACAAATACATCTCCAAGTAAGATGCTCGGTGTGGCTGTACCGCAGGCAGTCGGTGCTGGTAGCTGGGGCCAATTCGCGATATTCCCAGGGGTTATTTGCGATATTCCCCAGGGTTATTTTGCCTTTGAGCTGGGGAGCGACCCTGGGGTTTCACTCCATTCAGTTGGATTCGGAAACAAAAAGTCGTTCCGGGGCAAGAAACGGCAATTTCCTTTTTTTTTTTTTTTTTAAAAAAAGGGGTTGTTGATGGGATTTTGAATATTTTTTTTCTTAGGAGTGTGGCCAAATGCTCTGTAAACTGTCACGAAATACAGGTTTCGCTGAGAAAGTCCCCATTAGTAATTGCTCTTTCGTGCTTTGGTAAAGAAGTAAAACGATTCCTAAGTTTCAAGGAACGTTTTGGAGGGGGTAAAGGCAATATGTGCTCTTTTTCCTCCCTTTTTTCTTTCTCATAACCCCAAATCCCCACGATTTGGGCTTCTTTATAACGAGGCTGATGGTGCCAAGCATCCTTAAACTCCACCAGCCAGCCCAGCTGAATTAACGCCAGCTTTATGAATTAACGCCCGAGGCATTGCTTCCCCATGATTCATAGCTGTGCTTAGGCAGCCTGGGTTGGGATTTTTGTTTTTATTTTTATTTTTTCATTTGCAACTGGAGCAGGGCTCAGACTTTTCATTGGAGCTGGAGTTCAGGGTCTGGAGCGAGGAGCCAACGTGATAAACTCGCCGGTGATAACTTGTGACTCCAGCATGACCCAAGGGCTTGGGCACTCCAAAAATGTAATTGTTTTTCCACCTTGTGACTGACTCCACAGGGGGCTGATGGTTTTCTTACCTCTTTTTGCAAGGTTTGTGGAGGGCAGGGCTGCGGGGAGCTTGTCCCTGTATTCCTGGCTGCCAAGAGCAACCCCTGGTTGAACCTGCAGCAGATACCCTCAACAAGGGAGGTCTAGAGGCAGCATGAGACTCAAATTTGCCTCAAATTAACCTGGTTTGGGGGCGCCCAGCAGTGTAGAAGGTTCATCGCCCAGCCTGACCCTGGGAAAAGCAGTTCCTGCTTTCTCCCAGATCCCCAAAATTCCCCCCTGGCCAGCTCAGGGGGCACGCCACCGGGTACCAACCCATGCCGGCAGCATCCTCCCTGGCTCCTCCACACCTTTCTCAGCATCTTTCCCTTTTTTTTTTTTTTTTTTTTTAAATTTCTTTTTCCCAGAAACGAGCTGCTCTTACACTTGAAGACGTATAACATCTACTACGAAGGGCAAAATTTGCAGCTGCGGCACCGGGAGGTAAGAAGCCCCTGGAGCAGGCGCACAGCTCAGCAGGAGAGACAAACCAAGGGAGCTGGGCTCGGTTGGGATTTGTGAGGTTTTAGAACCATTGCCCGCCGGTCAGATCCGTGGCTGTTTGTCTTCGGGGTGCTGAGCTGCCCACCTCTCGCGCAGGAGGAAGGCGAGCTGATCGTGGAGGGGCTGCTGAACATCTCCTGGGGCTTGCGGCGCCCCATCCGCCTGCAGATGCAGGATGACAACCAGCGCATCCGCCCGCCGCCCTCCTCCTCCTCCTGGCACTCGGGCTGCAACCTGGGAGCCCACGGGTGAGTAAAGGGAAAAGGAGACACCTACGGGGTGTGTGTCGTCCCCACCCCCCCCACACCCCACCCCCCTCCCCATCCCCCAGCTGCGGGTTGTAGCCCCAGCTGCCTTGTCTCTGTCCTTTTGCTTCCAACGCACGACACCCCGAAGAAGCCAAGTCGAAAATAAAATTGCTTGGTTTCACTTTGCAAACCGCCCTCCCTTCTTTTGCAAAGACCCCCTGTCTTTTGCAATGATTCCACCTTTTTGCCTTTACCCCCCGTTTTGCAAAATCCCCCCTTTTGCAAAACTCCTTTTTGCAAAATCCCTCCTTTTGCAAAACTCCTTTTTGCAGACCCCCCCCTTTCGCAAAGACTCCCCTTCTTGCAGACCCCCTTCTTTTGCAAAGACCCCCATTTTTGCAGCCTCCCCTTCTTGTAGGCCCCTCTCTTTTGCAGACCCCCATTTTTGCAAAGACCCCCTGACCTTTGCAACAATTCCTTCTCTTTTTGCCAAGACACCCCCTTTTGCAAAATCCCTCCTTTTGCAAAGATTCCTTTTTGCAACCCCCCCCTTTTGCAAAGACTCCCCTTCTTGCAGACCCCACCTCTTCTGCAAAGACCCCACCCCCATTTCTGCAAAAAATGTACAACTTTTGCAACTATTCCCCTTCTTTTGCAAAAACTACCTCTTCTGCAAAGACCCCCCCATCTTTTGCATCGATTCCCTCTATTTGCCAAGACCCACTCCTTTTGCAAAGCTACTTTTTGCAGACTGCCCTCTTTTGCAGGCCCCTCTTTTGCAGACCCCCATTTTTGCAAAGACCCCCTGTCCTTTGCAACAATTCCATCTCTTTTTGCCAAGACACCCCCCTTTTGCAAAATCCCCCCTTTTGCAAAACTCCTTTTTCCAGACCCCCGCTTTTGCAAAGACTCCCCTTCTTGCAGACCCCCCCTCTTTTGCAAAGACCTCAATTTCTGCAAAAACCGTCCAACTTTTGCAACTATTCCCCCTCTTTTGCAAAACCCCCCTGTTCTGCAAAGACCCCCCCATCTTTTGCATCGATTCCCTCTTTTTGCCAAGATCCACTCCTTTTGCAAAGCTCCTTTTTGCAAAGACTCCCCTCTTTTGCAGGCCCCTCTTTTGCAGACCCCCATTTTTGCAAAGACCCCCTGTCTTTTGCAACAATTCCTTCTCTTTTTGCCGAGACACTCCCCTTTTGCAAAAAACGCTCCTTTTGCAAAACTCCTTTTTGCAACCCCCCTTTTTGCAAAGACTCCCTTTCTTGCAGACCCCTCATTTTTGCAAAGCCCCCTATTTTTGCAAAGCCCCTCTCCTTTTGCAACCCTCCCCCTTTTGCAACCCACCCCCCCTTTTACACCCCCCCTCCCCCCCTTTTGCAAAACTGCTCCTTTCTGCAAAGGGCCCTTTGCCTGCCAGAAGCTCTCCCGGGCCAGCCTGGGGGTTCCCTTGGGTACCAGTTTGATGCTGGATGTTGCTCTGGGCTGCAGCATCTCCCCGTGATGCCGGTTCCCAGCCATGCCCGTGGACCCCTGGGCTGCCCACCAGCACCCCCTGGCCCAGGGGGGTCTTGCCTGGGTTTTGCGGGTTTTTTTAGATGTTTTCAAAGGGAATAAAGGGGCAGGTTCAGCTTTGCTTGGGCAGGGTGTGCCTGGAGCCTGCAAAAGCACTGCTTCAGGCTTCAGCAGCCCTTCCTGGGAAGAGGGCAGCTGCGATAAGATGCTCGAAAAGGTTTATTGGGATGGAACTTACGGATTTATGTTGCAGCTAGCCTGTGCTGTGACCCTACAGGGATGGTTAATCTGCCAGATCCGTAGGGAGAATGGGCTGCTTCCCATCCTGGATACGGCAGTGTGGGGGCTTGGAGAGGGAATTCTGGTTGTCGTTCCCTCTGCAGCTGCATCCTTACAGGTCACCCAGCATTTTTTTTTTTTTTCATTCCCAGGTCTGTGCTGAAGCCCAGCACTTTGCCAGACATCCAGGTTACGGATGCAGATGCCACGCCAAACACGGAGGCTCCCAGGAGTGCTGCAGGTGAGCCGGGCTCCGATCCGGTTGGATTTGCCCAGGTGGTTGGGATCGGCTGCCTTATGCTCCAGGGTTTTGTTTTGAGAAAACACAAAACAGGCATTTTTTTCCTTCCAGAAATCAGTTTCCCCATCCTGCTCCAGGTTATTTCAAGCCATTTCCCAAGCGCCTATATTTAATTCATTATTATATTTAATTTATTATGAAATTGCAACAAGAAAAACGCTCAGCCCGACGGCCCGAAGCCTTTCCCAAGGGGTTTTGCTCGGAGAAGGGGCCGCAGTGGGATGTGGTGAAAAGCAGCTTGGAAAGAAATAAGGGGATGGAGCAAAGAGCCTCGTGGGATCGTAGGGAAAAGGATGTTGGAGCTTCCCTTTCCCGGCGGCTCCGCTTTTAGGGAAGAAGAATAGGCCCTGTTGGGAAGTGCGATTACCATGGGGAAGTCAACATTTCTGCAAAGGTTTTTGGTTTTTTTTCCCATCCCGGATTTTCCTCCGAGTGGAGGGGGAAGGTCTCCTCCGCCCTGGCGCTTCCTTAACCCCTTGCTTTGAGCGTGATTCAGCGATGAGAGGGACACAAGCTGCCCCACTGGCAACTCCCACTGGGAAAACCTGCTTTATGCATTTTTCTCATTCAACCGGGCATTTTGCAGATGTTCCTGGCTTCTTTTTTTTTTTTTTTTTTTTTGAGGAGAGTGCTTGTGGTGTTTTTATGGACATACACCCTGGAGGCAGAGAAGAACCAGCTAATCCTTTTGACTTTGGGATGCTCACCCTCTTCCCGGCTTGGGGATGAGCTGAGCCCTTGCAAAACTCATTGATCCATGAAACCCTTTTACTTCATCCATGACCTTCCAGCTTTCACCCCCCCTTTTTTTTTTTTTTTATTTCCTGTGCCCGACACTTTTTTTTTCCCTTTTAATTAAAGCTTGCCCGGGCAATCTCCACAACACATCATACCGTAGAAATAACCCAGCGGCTATTTCAGCCAGCCGTATGACGTTAATCCTCTGCCAGCGCATAAGAAAGAAGTCTTTTATTATATTTTTTCTTCCAAAAAGCCTGTAAAAACCAGCGCGTAACGCGCGTGCATGGCTCCTCGTGAGTGCTTAGTCACCGTGGCCCGTGGCGTGCAGCTGGAGCGGGGCGCACCGGAGATTTTTCTTGCTGCAGACATGCTTTGAATTAAAACATCCAAGCTCGAGACTGGAGTGGTTCATTAAAAATGGATGAAGAGCTGATTTATAATAATCTGGACCTGGGCCAGTTTTCACGCAGAGATCTGAAGTGCTGGCCTCATTTGCCTGTTCTCATTAAAAGGGGAGGAAAAAAAAAAGTAAAATTATGAAAAAGCGAGTAAAGATGCTCGAGTCGCCGGGAGAAGAGGCTTTATCCAGGTAGCAGCCTGGATTTGTGCAGTTAATTCTGAATTAATAGCCTCCTTCAGGAGCTCGGGGAGAGCAAACCAGTAGCTGCTGTGGTTCAAACTGGTGGGTTAAATCCATCCTGGGAAGTTTGTAGAGCTGTAATTCTGGGATGGTGACTTGCACATCCATGGAGGGACTCCCAGCAGCAGAGAGATGCTGGGGTAGGACCCTGTGGGGGTCTTGCTCACCCCCAGTTCTCAGCCCCATCCCCCCACCGGATCTTTTCCAGCCCCCAAGTCACAACCAGAGGAGACACCGCAGCTGATGCGGACACGGAGCGACGTGGGCGTCCGGCACCGGGGCAGCGCCCGTACCCCCAGCGAGCAGCGCCGCATCCGCCGCCACCGCTTCTCCATCAACGGGCACTTCTACAACCACAAGGTGAGCCCCACGCTCCCCGAAAGCTCTCCCAGCGGGTGGGTGGGGAGATCCAGGGAGGGGGTTACATGGATTTGGTGCTCCGTAGACATCCGTCTTCACACCGGCGTACGGCTCCGTCACCAACGTCCGCATAAACAGCACGATGACGACCCCCCAGGTGCTCAAACTGCTCCTTAATAAATTCAAGGTATGAGAGATATCCCCCCCCCCCCCACTCCTGGGTTGCTCTACATGGGGAATTTATACCTGTATATATATATATATATATATATGGGATACAAATATATAGATATATAAAAAATGCAATAGCAGAGCAAACCAACGGGATTTTTTTTCTAATTTCTGGGGAAGCCTAGGGTAGAGAGGTGGCTGGTTAACAGCGATGTCTTTCTCCCTTCAGATCGAAAACTCGGCGGAGGAGTTTGCGCTGTACATCGTCCACACCAGCGGAGGTGAGTCTGCCAAAAACCTCGGCCCCAGCACAGCCCTGTCGCCCCCCCGGGTCCAACGCCGGCGCTTTTGGTGTTGCAGAGAAGCAGAAGCTGCGAGCCAGCGACTACCCCCTGATCGCCCGCATCCTGCAGGGCCCCTGCGAGCAGGTCTCCAAGGTCTTCCTCATGGAGAAGGACCAGGTGGAAGAAGTCACCTACGACGTGAGTTTGCCGGCACGGGATGCTCAGCCCTTTGGAATTGGGATTGGGATGCAACTGGGGCTGGAAAACTGGGGGGAGATCTCCGTGCTGGGGATGCAGGGATCGCTGCGCTGTGTGATCCTGCGTCTCCCCCTGAAAACGCCCCATCCTGGGGGAAAAACCTTCTTCTGCGCTTAAACCCTCAACCAAGAGCAGACACCCCCAGCCCTGTTCTGCCCCCCTAAAGCTGACCACAGAAGAGCCATTCCTGTGCAGCCTTTGGTGTAATTAATTTTTTTTTTTTTTTCCCAGCCGCGGGTTTATGGCAGGAGCAAACAGCTCGTTCGTGCCATCTGCCGGCTCCCTCCCACCCCACCGCCGCTTTCCTCTTAAATCAGAGCCTGGATAAGATGCTTTTGGGGGATATTGGGGCTTAAACCGCCCAGACAAGGCACTTTTGGGGGATATTGGGGCTTAAACAGCCCGGAGTGACGCGCTGGGGGTGCGCAGGGCTGTCCATATCAAGGAGCCGGTGGGTAAAATGCAATAAACCACAGGTGGATTTTTTTCCCAACAATTAGCTAGCACGCATTTGCACAAGCTGGTGCACGTGCTGTGCAGGGGAAAAGTGGTTTATTTTAAGTTTTCTGGGTGGTTTTTTTATTTTAGGTGTCTGGGGGGGGGTGTGTCCTTGATTTCCCCAGTTAAATCTGGGGAGGGGATGCTGCAAGGTTGCCTTCGGCCTCGCGAGGTTGGGGCGTCCCCCTCTTCATTGCCCGGCTGGCGTTTCTCTCCACCCCCCCAGGTTGCTCAGTACATCAAATTCGAGATGCCTATCCTCAGGAGCTTCATCCAGAAGCTGGAGGAAGAGGAGGATCGCGAAGTGAAGAAGCTAATGCGCAAGTACGCCGGGCTCGCTGGCGTCGGGGGGTGATGCTGGGAGTTAAGGACGTTGTCGGGGGGCATTTCAGTGCTGAAAATTCATCTGCACGGCCTTGCGTCCCTGGTGCAGTTTGGGTTTGGTGTGATTCTGGGGGTTTTGTGGCAGTTTGGGTTAAAAGCCCAGCGTGATGGTGCAAAAATCCTCTTTTCCTTGTCCTTCGCCTCCCCAGATACTCCATCCTCCGGCTGATGATCGAGCAGAGGCTGGAGGAGATTTCCGAAGGTCCGACGGCGATGTGAAACGCCTCACCAGTGCCCCGGCGCCGGGTTGCATCGCACAACTGTACCGAATCCTGAATCCCCATCGTTCCCGGAGCTCTCCCGATACCCGCCTGGATCTCTCCAGCTCTGAGCCAACCCATCTTCCCCCGCCTTCATCTGCGCAGCGTCCTCAGGGGCTCCTCCTTGGCAGACGGGGCTTATCCCAGCAAGGCTCTGGCTGGTGGCAGCTTCGGCCAAAAGCTCAAATCCCTGGAAATAATGGGGGGAAAAAAAGAAAAAAAAAAAAAAGAGGAAATCCGGGGCTGGGTGAGGGCTGCAAGCATTCGAGAGCAAGAATTTGGGGCTCAGTTTGAAGATGCTCACTTCAGCCATGCCCACACGTGGCTGCTGGCAGAGGACCTGCTGCTCGGTGGCATGAGAGCACAAATAATTCCTCTTCTTTTTTTTTTTTTTTTTTTCCCAGAAAAGCACATTTCTGTTGCAATAATTGGCAGGTGATGGGAAGCTTTTGTAAACTGAAAGGGTTGGCTGAGAACTGGGGCTTTTTGAATACTTTTGCTGCCAAAAGCGAACCTGGGGACTGACGGTTGGATTTACAGCAAAATTGTAAATCACATTTTTCCGGGTGCGTCCTCTTAACCTGCATCGGTCGCATAACCCCCTCCTCCCCCCATTTCTAATTTGCACTAATTTTAGGGATTTAAAAAACAAACAAACAACACATACACACACAAACCATGATGTCAAACCTCTCTAGTAGCTGTAACATGCCAAATAGCACTCGCAGGAGTAGTTGACGGCGCTGAGCATCTCTCGAGGGATGCTGTGCAGGATGCAGCGGAGGTGGCAGGAGGAGGGGGAGGCAGAAATAAAGAGGTTTTTATTTTGCAGCTTGATGTTGCAGCAGTGCCAGGACCAGGACTGACTCCTTTACCACCATCACACCTGGAAGAACCTTGTTCCTCCCGGGCTAAACCAGCAATATCGATTTTATACCTCGATGTGAACTAAAACTCTTGACTTTTTCCCTCCCTGGAGTTTTTGCAACGTATCTTTGTAATTTTTTTTTTTTTTTGGTTTATTTTCATGGTACCTTTTCCACCTTTAACGTGTTAAGGAAAGTGTTGTACAGCGAGCAAGCTTTTTTATGTCTGTGAAGGATGACTGTGGCGTTGCTTGGTTGATTAACAAGAAAAGAAAATATGTAGCAATTTAATACAGACTGAACCCCCCCCCCCGAGTTCGAGTTTGGTTTGTTGGAAATAAAGCACTTTGCGGATCGAAATGCTGCTGCCATGGGCTCCGGGGGGGGGGGGGAGGGGGGGCTGGGAGCGATGAGTGGGGAGAGCAAAACCTGCCTGTGTCCCAGTGGAAAAAGTTTCCCAAGGAGAAATGCTCCCGCTCTGCCGATTTGGAGACTCGCGAGCGAATTGCCGGAGGATCTGGGGGGATGTTGGAGGGTTTGTCCAGCCCTTGGCGACCACCTACCCCCATGCGCCACGGTCAGTGGGCTCCATCCTCTGGATATTTCTTTTCCAGAAGGCAAAACTCGCCTCTAGAAGCACACTCTTGCGTTGCTTTGTCTTGATTTAAACAGGTGGAGTTTTTCAAGGGGATCTGTTCAGATTTTTTTCCCCTCCTGGAGGCTGAGCTCTCTGTGTCCCCCAGGTTGTCCCCAGCCGCGTTTTGCTGGCTCCCCAAAGCCGCTGGCCCATTTATCCAGCCCACTGAAGCCCGTTTATCCCTCCCCATGCAGGAGGGGGATATGAGTGACGTTGGCTCTGCTTGTCCGGATTTATCCACCGGGAAAAGTCCGATGTGAGTCGCGCCCGGCGGGCACAGAGGGGAAGAGCCAGCACCAGCGCGGCACCGGGTGCACGGGTAAGGGCAGCATCCTCGGCACGCAGTCGAGGGATTAAAAAAAAAAAAAAGAAGAAGAAGAAGGAATTAGGTAGATAGCAAGGGGAAAAGTGTAAGGTTTTGGCACACACCTGAGCTGGAGGTTGGGATGGGGAGAGCATCTGGGGAAGCTCAGCACCCTGCCTGGCCCACGTTGTGAGCCATAAGCTTGGATGTTGTAGGGGAAAGCAAGAGGGGAAAAACCAGGAAGCAGAAAAAAATCCTCGTGTCTTAATTTTTGTGGGGTTTGCTGCTGGGTTTTGCAGTGTTTCCAGCGGTGGCAAGGCAGCTGCAAACAGCTGGAAGGGGGACATGCACTTCTTTGGGCTCTCCTTAAAATAAACCACATTAATCGGAGGAGCAGGGCAGCAAAACGAGGAAAATTAACTTAATCAAGCCCTTTTTTTTATTACTATTTTTTTTTAATCGCTGGGTTTTGAAGGGGGGGAGGGTCAGGCCTAGCAACTTCTAGCAGGGGCCACCGGAGGGAAACGCTGACGCAGGGATGCTGCAGCCGGGGCGGCCGGCCAGGGGGGCTCTGCTTTTTCAAAAGGCTTTTGTCAACGCAGCTCCTGCTATTTTGGGGGATGATTTCGGGGCCGCGATGGCTCAGCAGCTTCGGTACAATGAGCCTGTTTGCTCAGCCACCGGCTGGAGGGGTTGCAGGGAGGGGGGTGGGTTGGGGGGGAGCACATCCTGATGCTCCAGGGCTTTGCAGCGGGGTGGAAAACTGAAGGTGCAGCTTTGCTCAGGAATTTGGGAGCGTTGGCATTGCACCATGCTGGCATATTTATTAAATATATACCATCTGGTAAATATGTACGATAATACATCAGATGTATTTGTATGTACTATATAATAGTACATACCTTTATAGATATAAATACATAGAAATGTGTTTGTATCATACATAAAGGGCACCGGGACCCCCCCACTCACCATCCCTCCTTGTGCCCCGTTCGCAGGTCGGGCAGGATGAGGCCCCGCGATGCCTGGTGCTGGGTGGTGATGCTGCTGCTCGCCCTCTTCAGCGACGTCGCCGGTGGTCGCCGCGGTGCCGGTGGGAGAACTGGCGGGCGAGGCGGTGGCGGCGGTGGCGGGGGGCTGCGCGGGGGCTTTCGGGCCGTCTCCCGCAGCGGTGGCACCCCTGGCCGTGGCTCGAAGGTGGCGGGGGCCATCGCTGCCGGCGCTGCTGCGGGGTACGGCATGGGGCTTTTGGGGCGCCCACGGCCATCCCGCCTGGGGCACGGCGTCCCGGCAGCCCGGCAGCCCCCACCGGTGGGTGGCTTTCATGCCCCAAGTTGGCCGGACATGGGTGCCAAGAGGGGACCCCCCAGCCGAGCCTCTGGGGACCGGCGTGGTGGCATCAGCCCCACTCTGCTGCTGGCACCCGCTGTCTGCTTCATCAGCCACGGGCTGCAGCGCTGAGCACGGCAGGGGACCCCGGGGGACCCCCGGCCGGCTGAGCCCGCCGGGATTTCTTAGTGAATGACTTTCCTGGGAGATTAGATGTGGCTTGGGGAGGTGGAAGAGATGCTCCGCCGCTGCCTCAGTTTCCCCCCGCCGGCACGCTGGGACCCTGAGCCAGCAGCCGGAGCTGGCAGGGCCACCCGGGAGCCGGCCAGATCCTGCAACCCCCATCTGCAAGAGCACGTACGTGAGCAAACCCAGCCCGGCAAGGAGGTGTGGATATTTGCACCCGGGAAGATGCTGGAACAGCCCCACCAGCGCTTGGATCTAGTTTCCTATTGCACGGCTTTACCAAAAAACGCTCCTTTCCCCCCGCAAGAGCGCTGGGACTCTGGGGGGGTTGGATGCAGGGCTTGAAAATGGACCCCTCCACCTTGCAATAAAGTTTGGCCTTGAGACAGCCTCTCTTTTTTTAACCAAATCCATCGTGTTCAGCACTGGCAGCAACCTGAGGAAGAGCTGCTGCATCTTCAAGGGATGCTGCAGAGGCGGGAGAGCATGATGCTCGGGGACTTGAACCACCCCCACCCCCCCCAGCTCCATCTCTTTGGCTTTGATATGACCAAACACGTCCCGATCTTTCCCATCCCCTGCCCAAAACACACCCAGCTGTGGGACTGACACTCCCTCAGGTGCTTCATGTTTGGCAGAGAGGCTGCAAGTTCACCCTGGGAAGAGCTTGAAAGGAGCAGTGAGTGATGCTTTCCCCTCCAGCACCTGCGGTTTCTTCTCTAATCCCTGTCTGGGGGGGGTTACACCTTCCCTACAACCTGGTGCAGCAGCTCAACCGTTGCTGTGAGCAAAGAAAATAAAAAGAGATACCAAGAGAAATATTGGGGATCCCTAAAAAACTTGTGGGCAGCCACGAGCACCGTCCTCCAGCAGGTAAGTCCCTTGCCAAAGTATTTTTGAGCCTGGATGTCCGTGAGCAGCTCATTCCCCCTTAGAATGAGGGGAGGGGGGTGTAAATATCCTTATCACCTCCCCAGGAGAGCGGCTGGGTCGGGTCCTACCTCTATCCAGGGGTGGAAGGAGCCCTGGCAGCTGTACATTGATTTTCTGGGCTCTTTTTTAATGCTTTCTTAAATTGTACAGAAGTCATTTGGCTCCCGAAGGATTTAACAGCATTTCAAGCATGGGATGCCCCCCAGGCCGATGCTCTCATGGGCGGCCCAACCTCTGTCATCTCTCCCCTGGCTTAGGGAGAGCTTTTAGGCTGAACAAATCCAACTTTTCCTATAGTGCACCGTGGGGTTAATTTTTTTAACGTGCTTGTTTAAAAGAAACAATGAACCCAGCAGAAACTCTAGGCACAGCTCAAGTTTGCATTTTTCCAGCCTATATTTTGCATCCAGAGCCACTCGGGTTGTGCTTCAATGCCCAGACCCCATCACCAGCATCCTCCGCTCACAGCCCCCAGTTTGCAGCCTGAGCTCAGAACCCCTGTCAGGATGATCCTGCGCTTCCCACATCACATTCCCAGAAGATCTTTTCTTGCTTTTCCCTCCCACCTGCATGCAACACATGGGGACACGCTCCGATTTCCGCCCCCCAGTTCAATTTCCAGCCCTTGCGGGGGGGTGAGTTGCGGGAAAAGGCTGTAAAAGCTATTAGCATCCTTGTTAATTACCATGTGCTGAGGGGCTTTGGGGTTGCATGTTTTTGGGGGGGAGTGGGGCTGCTTTTGAGCAACCCCAGATGCTGCGATCCCTCGGCGATGTGTTTTTCCAGGCGAGTGGTTACTGGCAAACTCCAGGCATTTTAATACATTTTGCTCTGGAACAGCGAGCGAGCACCGGCCTCCAGCGTGCTCGGCTGTAAAGCTCAGCCTGATTTTGCAGGGGTTTTTCTGGAGATCGAGCCTTGCAAAAGCATCCCTGGGGCTGGTCCTGGGAGCTGGTGCTGGGCTCAGACAGGAGATGGTGCTGTTCGCTCTGCGATGCGGCGCCTCCGATCCCCAACACTGGGTCAGATGCAGCAATAAAATCACCCCTGGATGAGGTCTAGGCACTCACTTTGCTTTTCAAGCCTCTAACTAAGACTATTTCTCCCCCAACTCTGCAAACCCTTCAGTTGGGCACCAAAAATCTGCTTTTTTGCAGATTTTTTTTTTTTTCAGGCAAGAATAATCTATTTGGTTGCTCTGCCTGCCTGGGGGATGCTTGTTTGCGGAGATGAGGGATGCAAAGCGCCGTGGGATGGGCGATTCAGCGCAGAGTATAAAAAAAACAACCCCCAAAATTTTATTGCGTTTGTACTTCAGGGTTTATTATCGGCCTGGTGAATCAGAAACGCTCCCTAACGTTGCTTGGCAGCAAGGCTGCCACCTGCGCTGCAGGATTTGGAGTATTTAAGCTAATTAACACAGAGCAAATCATTCATCTAGTCCAACCAACCCGTCCTAGGGGCACAGAAGGCTCCAGGGATTTGGATTCAACCTTAAAGGACACGAGGGCTCGAAGCGTGTCCCCGTGTCCCGCGTGAGCGCTCCAGGAGCCAGGAAAACTCCGATGCTCCCCCCGACCCCGCAGCCGACAGCTCCGATAATCACCCTAAAACCCAATTACCTGGGGCAGGACCCGTGCTGGTTAAAAAACGGGTGGGAATGATTTTGGGGGGGCTCATCTGAGCCGTGTTTCCCTGCGCTTGGGTCGCTGGAGCAGCTTCCCCGTGCTGGGGTGCAGTGCAGGGAAAATGGGGGGTGTGGGGGGCTAAAAATAAACATTTTGTGTTTCTGCCTGCTGAGGTCAAACCCTCGCCGGGGGGGGGCATCATGTGGGTGCTGCCAGCCTCTTCCCAGCAACATCCATGGGCTCACCTTGGAAAACAGGGCGGGGGGGGGGGGTGTCCTTCTTTTGGGGGGGTTGGTTGGTTGTTTTTTCCTTCTTTTGGGGGCTTGGGGGTTTTTTTCCTTCTTTTTTTTTTTTTCTTCCTTCTTTTGGGGGTTTGTTGAATTTTCTTCCTTCTTTTTTCTACATGTGTTTCTTTGTTGGTGTTTGGGTTTTTTTCCTTCTTTCTGTTTTTTGTTTTTTTTTTTTTTTTTCCTCTTACCGCTGGGCTGCAGCTTGCCAGTGCAAGGCTTATTAGGGGATGGGTCTCCCCAGCCCATCACTGCAGGGTTGTATCTTCATTGCTACCTATTTCTCTTTCCAGTTTGAAATCACTGTCATTTTACCTTGAAAAATCTTAATTAAGAAGAATTGTAGAAACCTCCCCATGGCCCTGACCAGCAGGGTCCTCCCCAGCTTGAGGACCGGTGAAGCAGTTTTCCCTGCGGCAGAGCTGGGGGCTTTGGGGGTCTTGAGTTTATTTTTTCCCCCTTTTAAATGATACGACAAAAATCCTGAGATATTCCGTTGTATATAGGGCAAAATAACACCCTAAATAAAATGTCCCTGTAAAATTTGGTGCTAGGAGGCAGCTGGATGCCGAGTTGGTGTCGGATGAGCGGCGGCCGCAGGGATGCTTAGGACAGACCTAATAACCTCACAGGGGCTTTTTATTCCCCAAATCCTTCTTTCCAGTACAATTTTTTTAATTGCTTTTGCACAGAAAAAATGTGAAGTGTGAGATCCTGACCTTATATTTTTATTTTCCTCCTTTTGGAAACTAGCTCCCAACACTAAACCCTGCCTGCCATCTATTTTTTTGCCCCACTCCCCACTTGCTGCCTCACCTATTAATATCGAGAGCTATCGTGGTGATGCCCAGTAGCCAAATTCAAGCAAAAAGACCCTTTTATTTTGCTCTTTCCGAGCACCTGCAGGAGCTCTGGATTCCTGTTATGAGCCTCTTAAGGTTTCCTCTTTGTGAGCAAGCTGCTTGCATGCAGGAATAGTAATTTATTTAGCTTTTTTCCTTTATTATTCTGCCAAAAGTATGCAAAAGAGTCACATTTGGGGTTTACCTGGAGCATCGCTCAAAGACCACATCCTTCAGCACCCTTGTGGGCAAGGGGTTTTGCAGCACGTCCTGCGTAGGCTCAAACCAAACAGGTCCAAGGGTTGGTCTTGAGCTTAAAATTAAAGCACCATCCAGCTGAAGGGTCCAAACTCTTTCATCTTTTTAATTGTAATTTTTAACCCTTGCTGTAGTCTGAGTCATCTAACGGTGGTACTGGTTTAGGTACTGGGGGAATTTGGAATTCTGGCAACATGAGGTAGGGCTTGGGGCTTCACATGAAGGTGGTCGGGCTTAATGCCACTGAAACAGCAAATGTAGAAACTCTTTTATTAGACAGAAAATAGATGGAGTAAATACAAGGTATAAATGGGTGTTGACCTTCTATGGGGAGAAGAAATCCCTGGCCCCAACCAGCGCTTTGGCTTTATTAGGAACTAGTTGTTGGATGGGAGCGATGCCGTTCGTGGGAGCAGGGGAGGAGAAGAGGTTAACAGAAATTGTGGGGTTTAGGCCGAATTTAGTGCTGAAAGGGAACAAAGGCGCCCACAGGCTGGGGAAGCAGGGACAGGCAGGGCAAAAAATGCCACTTCTGTCCCTGGAGCTGCGGGGCCGAACAAGAGCTGCTTGCACGAAGGAGGCTGACGTGCATCTTGGCTTTATCCATTTTAATTTGTACCAGACGTCGAACACTTAGAAAAGTATTGGAACGGCAAATCTCATGCATGCACCGTTACGGATTTACAAAACATTCGCGTATCACAAAGTACGAGTTACCTCAAAGCCCTGCTTTTCTGGTGAATATCCTGAAAGATTTCTCTATATTGGTTTTTTTATATGTATATATATATATATATTTCTTCACTTAGTTTACACCGATGCGAAAAATCATTTAGGACGGTGTCATTCAGTGCCTTGCAAAAAAAAAAAAAAAAAAAAAAAAATACACAAGAGATATTAAATAGAACTCGGGGTGACCGGTTCAACAAGCACAGCTTGGCAGATGCTACAGGTTACATGCAACCCAGCATCGGCCCAAAGATGAGAAGCAAAAATTTCACCCACCGCTTCCGCCTGCCAAACAAATCACTTGCAAATCACTTTTTTTTTTTTTAAAGTATCTCCCATCCCATTGCTTTTCCCGATGCTGTTTGCTGTAACCATATGATTTAGCTGATTTATGTCTCTCGCTACGTGCTCGACGCCCCGCCACGCCCCCCGAGCATCCTTTTTGCTGTATTTACATCCCTTAGGTCAAGGTGCCGAAGTGTGAGCGTGACTTGTCACCTATCGAGCATCCAACCCAGCTTTTTCTTGGGCTGTGACGCGCCAAACGTTACTGCTTTGTAGGATTTTTTGGAGCGTTCAGCAGCACTTTTTGCCTTTAGGTAGGCTACGAAACACAGTGAGGCTCAACCCAAAGCAAAGCGGCGCAGGAGCCAGCCAAAACCCGGCCGGGGGCTTCAGCCTCGCTGCAGGGGGCGGGGGAAGAAAAAAAAAAGAATAATATTATTTTTGCCTATTGCTGCAGGAAGTATTTGCAGCATGCAAGGTGCGGAGCGGGTGGGGTATGTACATGAGGAAGGATGGATGGTTTTTAGGATTAAAGGGTTAAAATTGCAACCTGGCAGCTTGTTGCTTGGAAAACCCATAACCTGACCCTCCTAAAACCCCTGGGGGGTGTATAGGTGCTGGGGCGCAATGCGGCGCGCCCTGGGGAGAGGGGTTTTTGGTGGCAGCGGGACTAAGGGGATTAGATAAAACCCTGCTTGTTAGCCAAGAGGATTTTCGGAAACGCTCTTGCAGGAATGCTGAGGACTGCGTGAGCTCCTCTCTGCTCAGTCCCTCTCAGGGTGGCCCCAAGGAGGAGGAGGAGGAGGTGGTGAAGGCCATTTTTTCGTGCTTCCAGCTCCGTCGCTGTCCTGCCACGCCGGGGACGCATTTGGAGTGGAGAAGGAAATTTTCATCCAGTTGCTTAAACCGGAGCCTCTGGGGAGGTGATGGGGAGTATCTGTGTGCCCCAAGGGCTCTTCACCAACGACGACCGCAAGCAAGAACGGGGAGGGTTTGGGGGTCCCCATGGGGGGACAGGTGACATCTCGAAGCCGTGGGGATCCGGGACACATCAGTGCATGACGAAGAGGGTGAGGAGGAGGAGGGCAGCGAGGGAGGCGTCGGCGAGGTGCAGCCGGATGCCGGAGGCCAGGCGGTACTCACGGTACTGCTGGATGCACATCTCCCGGATCACCTTCGTCACCACCTTGGTCTCCAGCTCCACCTCCGTTTGGTTCGCCGCCGGACCAGCCTCTGAGACATTCTTCTTGGCGGCGGGTCCAATGTTGTGTTCGGTCACCGTGATGTTAAAGCAGTCGGCGACGAAGACGTCCTGCGAGACGGGGCTGCTGTAATCCCGGTAGTAAACCTGGTTGGGGTAACGAGCTGAATTCTCATTCCACCATCGGTACTCATCAGGGCTGTCAAAGCGATAGTGCATCCCCGACATGACACGTCCCATGGCGTAGCCACCCAAACCTCCCACCACGGCACCCGCCGCCGCCGCCCCGGCCACGTGCTTGAAGTTGGTTTTGGATTTGGGGGGTTTCCATGGCTTTTGGTTGTGGTAACTGCCTCCGCTGGATGGGTTGTAACCCTGTCCCCACCCCGGGTTGTGGGGGTAGCCCGGGTTGTGGGGGTAGCCTGGGTTGTGGGGGTAGCCTGGGTTGTGGGGGTAGCCCGGGTTGTGGGGGTAACCAGGATTTTGGGGGTAGCCGGGCTGGCGGGGGTAGCTGGGCTGGCGGTGGCTCCCTGTGCCCCAGCTGCCTCCGCTGGGTTTGCCTTTGCTCTTCTTGGAGAAGGCGACGTCAGTCCAAGCGCCGAGGAGCAGGGCCACCAGGCAGCAGGTGACGAGGAACCTGGCCATGGCTGTGGGACACAAGGACAGGCAGCGTTACAGGCAGGAGGCAGAGACCTGGAAGCTGCTGCATCCACGCCACCGCGAGCATCACGGGCTTTAGGCATCATATGAAACTTATGCACCGTATCAAACACTTATTGTCCTCTAATCCAACTGCAGGATAAACAGCTTTGAACTTAAATGCATATTTCTCCTCCCCAAATCTCCTTATTTTTATATATTTATTTTTTTTATTATATATTTATATCCCCCACCTCCCCAACAGGTCCTCTGCTAGTCACGGCAATTTTAAGTAGTGGAAGAAAAGCTTTTGGGAAAAACGTTTCACTCGATTCAGAGGTAAAAATCCACTTATCAATCTTGCTCGATCGAATCAGATGATATAAATGAGATGTCTGATGTGCAAGGACCGTGGGTTATGAACAGATTCGCCCCAGTCTCTAAGCTTTTGGGTACCCAGGGCTGCAAGGAGGCCAGTGCCCAGCCTTGCCTCAGAGGTTTTTTTTCCCCAAAGAGCAAAATTCAGCCTATTTTGCCCAAGTCCCTGTTTATGAGCAACACGCCTGAATTGAAGAACAGCATTTTTTGAGTTTAACGTGTTTGCAAGTATGTGCTTACTCAGCATTTCACTGCTGGCATCCCAGGGGCACGCCAGGCATCTCCTACGTAAGCTGGTGGGCTGGTGAGGGTGAAATCCCATGTGTAATCCAGCCTTTATAATACACACCAGGTCTGCAAATCCTTTGGAAAGACCTTTGGAAAACACCTCCCAAGCTGCAAAATCCCTTTGGATGCCTCCGCGCAACGCCAAGGAGCGCTGAATTACTGTTACACTCGCATTTAATATGCAAGTCCAGCAATAGCAAAGGGGTTTTTTTGTCCTGCTGGAGGCTCAGCTATTCCCAGAAATCCCCCCGAGCATGCCAGGATGGTGGGGAGGGAAAGCAAAGCATTCCTGGAAAAGTGTGGGTGGGTATTTTGCAGCATTCTTAGATGCTTCAGATGCGCTTTCTGGTTCATGATACAGCAAGAAACAAGCTTTGGGACGTGAGTGGGTTTTTCCTAGCAGCTAATGGACCGACTGCCTCGAGTCACCACTCAGGCCAGCGAGAAGCTTAATGCAGGTCAGAGATGCCGGGCTCTCGTGAGCTGCTGCCCTTAACGGCGCAAGCGGGCACAACAAACCCCTGGTTAAGCCAGAAATTCTTCTATTACACGTTAGCTATGGTTTTACGGTCCATAAAAAGCAAATTAATCTCTCTTCGGGTTCAGATAATGATGCTCTGCCTCTCCTCCCCGCCCCCCCCCCCCCCAAAAAAAAAAATAAAATCTGCTATTTTGTCAAAATGTTTGAACTAAAGGTCCTTTAATGTCAGTGTTTTGGTTGGGATCGTTAGCAAGACGCTTAATTAAAAGAACAGGGGAGATGAACACGCCTGTCCCTTGGGACGGGGAGGAAAGCCAGGCTTGGACTGCCTGCTCGTAAAAAAATTTGGGTGCAAGCTGCCTGCTTTCAAGCGGCTTTGCTGCCCACCCGCTGGGAGCGAGGATGAGATCAGGGGGGTTAAAAATAGGCAAAAGACATGGGAAAAATTCAGATGGGCAAACGCTCCTTGGGCACTCAAAAGCCAGAAAAGAAATGGGGGGGGGTGAAAGCAGCAAATAGGCAATTAATTATTTTTTTATTATTATTTTTGGAAGCTGTGACTCCTCACAGTGAGTTGCAAGGGGGAGAAAAAAAATCAATCCTTGGATGAAAACAGGTTACAGCAAAGCCCCGGAGGATATTCCAGCCTGGCAGCACCAACCTGTTCATTTAATTGTCTTCGCAGAGCCAAGCTCTGAATAAACAGGGTGAAGGTTTGTTTGCCTGTGCGCTGCTAGTTACCGAGCACCTTGGGCAGCTGAGCTTTGCCCCCCAGTAAATGTGGTGGCTGGTGGAATGTGATGGGGACCAGGGAGCTGCTGCTTTGGGTTCGGAGCTGGGTTCCCTCTGCTTGGAAATAATATTTACGGTGCAACCGTAATATTATTATTAAATTGCATTATTGAATGACTTCGCAGGTATTCTTCCCACCCCACCCCCCTCCCAGGACTCTTTTTAACCTTCCTCCCCAGTTTTGCCTCTCTGCAGGCGAACCTAGGCACTAACAAATTGATTCAGGTGATTTATATCAGAGCCGTTTATACCCATGCCGGTGGTGGAGAACCAGAGGAAACCCAGCACTCCTTCAGGGCAGCGGGGGAAGCGGAAAATGGAGGATGTGAAGGAGCGATTGCATGCAGCAATTACGTGTGCTGGGTTGGCAAGAAGGCGGCTTCTGGTTTGGAGAGGAAAACCACCACCCTGGTGCCAAAATAACCGTGGAAATAACCTTGTTAAGGTGCCCGAGGGGAGAGAAGAAATGAAGGGGGGGTGGGGAAGGGGAAGGTAGAGAGAGCGATGCGGTGAGGAGGGTGGGAAGATGCTTGGGAATGGGGGTGTCCAGACCCTCCCGGTGATACTAGGAAGGTTTTGGCTCTTGGTGGGTGAAAAATCCAAGTGGGGCCTCTGGGGAAGGCAGGATGCAGGCTGGCTTTCTGAAAATGCCACCCCTCGTTTTTAGAAATCCCTCCCCCTTTTTTTTTTTTGTTTTTAACCCCCCAAATAATGGGGGAGCAGAGTCCTGCGCAGCTATGGGAAAGAACAAAACATACCAGGTAGCTCTGGGCAGGGGGGAAGAAGAAATCTCCCAGCACTGGCTTAGAATCAACCCCGAGTAAACAAGCGCTGGGTGAGAAGCAGAGCCGTGTCTTTTAAGGAGGACGCTTGCCTTCAGAGCTGGAAATATCTATTTTTAGGCAGTGATGACAGGGAGAAGAGGCAGCCCCCCATCTGCTGTGATGCTGCTCAGTGTTAAAAGCTCTCTCACCTCTGGATTTATCCCACCTGAAGCCCCCAGGTCCCATTTTCCCCCGACACTCACCGTCTGGGAGCCCGTTGCTTGCTCGGTTCAGGGTGATTCAGCCTCGGCCACAGAGCTACGGGGAGGAATAAATAGCAAGAGGGAGGAGCTGGCTTCTGCGCAGCCCAGCCCTGCACAGCCTGGCCAGCATCCATCCTCCTTCCCTAGGGAATACCGCAGCCGGCACCCTGAAAAATTTGGGTTCACCCCCCCGTCATCCCTCCCAGCAGATAAGGGCATGGGAGGCAGTGCCGGCGACCAAACGGGTGGCTGGAAAAATTGCAGCACTTGGATGGTTTATTGAAGAAATATCGCTGGGATCTCCAGGGTTTGCGGCTGGTTTGGAAATCTTGGAAAACTGGAGCACTTGGATGGTTTATTGAAGAAATATCGCTGGGATTTCCAGGGTTTGGGGCTGGTTTGGAAATGTCGGGGTCGAGGCTCCGGGAGAAGAAAGGAGGCTTTTAGCAGTTGCTGGCTGCAGCTCCTAGTCCATTAGCCTGTGAAATAGAGAGATGCTTTGCAGCTTGGTGGATAGAAAAAAAACACAGGCTCAGACCTACAGGGGAAAGGAGGAATCTATCTTCCAAGTTTATTTCGCTCCAGAGGAATAAAACTCGCTCCTGCGCAGAGCGGTCACGCTTCGTGTTGAGGTACCCTGATATTTATAGGGAGGAAACGCCGCAGAAGGCAATTTAAAATTAGGTGGGATGCTTATGGCAAGCTGGGGCTTTTACGGCACCCTCTTCCAGAGGGTAAGGATATCTGTTTAGGATAGAGACCTAAAGCCCAGGATGGGGAGTTCTCCCATTCTTTAGGATTAGGATGGGCTCTAAATAAACAGGTTAATTCCAGAGCAACCTGGGATGCTTGCATGATGGTTGGGAGATGCAAATAAAGCTCTAAACTAATTGCATTGGGACTGATTCTGGCACAGCCACACGATGAAGCCAAAACCCTCCTGAGGTTTTGCTGTCCAAAATAGCCCGGCCAGGTATGGCCATCCCGGCGATGCTCCCACCCCTGGACCACAGAGCACATCTGGCTGTAAAGAAGATTTCCGCCTTGATGCTCCATATACTTGTTTATCCATCTGGTGGGATTATGTTAAAAAAAAAAAATAAAAAATCTGTCTGGCAGGGAAATGGTCTGCACTGGGTGCTTTGGCTGCACCAGTGAGACATACATTTTAATTTCTGGAGGAGAAAATTGAATAACAGGGGCAGGATTAAGGTCAGTGAGCCTGTCAAAGCTCTCTCTTAGAATACACAGACATATTTATTCCTTGTGAGAATGTGCAGATGGCTCCTGGTTCCCTGGTTTTGGTTTAAATACTCTTCAGTGGGCTGTCTAAATGCCAAAGCCAGGAAAAGAAAGAAATGCAGCATTGGGAATGGAATGGTTGGGATGAATTCATTCACAGCTTCTAAAAATCAGGTTTTCTTCCATAATAATATATTTTGGAGGAAGTTCTGCTCTTGTCTGGGGAAATACAGAAACTCTGTGGGATCCCAGCTGTGAATCGAGCAGGAGCAGCCTATTGACTATTGATTAATTTTTAAGGTATTGTGGAAGTTAGCAGTGCTAAAACCACCCAAACCAGTATATCCACAGCAACTACAGAATGGAGCCGTGTGCCACAGGGTTTCTTTGGCATCTCAGGGTAAAATCGTTGCCGGCAGCCAGACAAGAGCTGCATTGATCTCTGCTGGAGGTTTGGCCCTTCTTCGTCCGCAGCTCAGGCAGCAGCAGAGGAAATAATGCACCGTTAAGTGCGACAGGGGTTCATGCCAGGTTAGAAAGCATTAATGGGATGGGGTTTTCTCGTAACAAATGGAAAATGCTGACTTTGGTTTAATGATGAGCTGGGAAAAGCCCCAGGTTCATCTGGTCTTGCTTCATTGCATCTCATTGATTTTTTTTTTTCTCTTTTTTTTTTTTTTTTTTTTTTTTTGCTTTAATTCATGCAAAATACTTTTACTCACATAACTCCGGACTTGGAGAATTAGCCACAGCTTGCAAAGGCAGGGGGAGGCATTCAAATAGTTTGTAGGAGATTTGGAGGTAATTTGGTGGGGTTTGGAGGTAGGGATGAAGTCCCACAGCCTGACCCTATCCCGCCATCCCTCCTTGGAGCTGGCAAAGAATCTGGGCTTGAGCTCGCCCCATCTGAAATCACGCTTAGCTCATCAGGAAACCTTTCTCAACCCTCCAAAGGCAAAAATAAGGGGAAACAAGTGCTGTGTTTGGACAGTTAATGAAATGCATTTTGCAGAACTTGGTTTATTTTCTAGTCTCACCACGGAATAGTCTCTTTTAAGTAAAACTCCTCTGCTTGTATTTCTTGGGAACCAGATGCCTCGGTAATATTTGGCTCCTCGCTGGATGAAAGCAGAGAAAATGCAATTTGGGGAATAACGGGGGTGACAGCAGTGCAGGGAAGGAAGCGCTGGGGGCACTTGATTTCCAGCCAGAAGGAAAGATGCCGCTCAGTCAGGCTGTATTTTCCCATGTCAGTAGAAAATTGTGTAAGTAAAAAATGGAAGCCTTTTAGGGTGTTTTGCATTTTCTGCGGTGGTGAGGGCTTCATGACATGCATGGAGTAAAGCTTTGCTGGGGCTCGCAGGCCTGCAGACTGCAGGAAGGGCAACTCCCCCCTCAGAGAAGAGAAATGTCATTTTTGGCCCATTTTTAGTAGAAGAAGGGGTTTTCCATACATAGAAATCTTTACCTGCGCCATTATTCTGTAGTAAACTGCAGGATTACACCTCTCACGGGTGGCATTTCTCCTTTGCTCTTGACAATCCTAAGTTTTCCTGTAAAAAGAAGTAAATAAGAAGGCTTACAAATGTTTAGCCTTTTGCCATGGATGGAAACCAGCCAGGAGGCAAAAAAACTGGCAGGAGCAGGACACCAGTTACACAACCTGCGATGGTGGGAAGAAGTCCCAGCGAGTCCCTAATCCCGGAGGCACGTGAGGGCACGAACGACGTGCCAGGAGAGGAACCACCGAGGGGGTAAGCAAGGAACACAAACTTTCAGTGCAGTATCTCATGTTGCTTCCAGGAGGGGGTTTCTTTTTTGGCCAGACATGGTTCTGTTGCAAAGCCAAGGAGCGCAAAGCTATCATGGAAAAAATAAATCGGTTTATGGCTGCTCTAGTAAATGCGACTCATTGCAGCCATGATGCTGGGGAGGAGTTTTTGTCATCCCCCCTCCTCCATGTTGATCTGCCTTCCTCACCAGTGATGTCTTTTTGCAACGCGATCTACGGGCAGACATGACTCACAGGCAACAGGATCCTGGCAGCATCTGCCTGCTGGTGGGAGGCTCCAGGGAGGAACTATATTGAAAGGTGGGTTTGGGGGAAGAAAGCAGCAAATAAGGCAAGGCTTTTCTGGTTGTGTTTCAAAGACAAAGCTAGAGCCTTGAGGAAGAGATTAGCCAAAAGAATTTCATAGGAATTTCTTTTCCGCAGGGAGCGGCAGCTGAAATATAAAATATCGGAGGCTGCACGTACCCTCCTTCTTTTTACTATTGGACAACTGTCTTTAAAAGGCTATAAATGTTCATCCAGCTGCTACAATCTCATTAGGAGTGTAATAGCCTCTGCTCATGTGCTAGCTGCTATTCCGGGGAAGGGACACACCTAAGCTCTTTACGGATGAGAGGGAAGGGAGGGACTCTCCCTGGCCGTGGGCTGATGCCTTCCCAATGATGCACTGCGTCTTTAGAAGATAACCTGCATGGGACACAGCTCCCAAAAATGCGTCTTCAACCTCTCCCAGGGTTTGGAGGTATCAACTAGGTGCTAGAAGGTGAAAAATCAGCTTTTATTTAAAAAAAAAAACCAACAAAAAAACCCCAGCCAAACAAAAAAAAACCCCAAAACTTTTTCATTTTGGAATAAGCACTGATAATAAAAATGCTTTGAAAGTGGAGAAAAAAAAAAATCAAGTTTCGGTACTTGAGCATCCCTGCTGTCAGCTGGGTTAATTTATGGGAAACGGAGAAGTCAGTCATGCTTGTTGGAAGAAGATGTTTGCTGTCCGAGCCAGTTTCAGCCCAGCATTTGGTTTAAAAATATCCCATCCCAGTGCCTTGGGTGCAGCCACTGCAGGGCACACAGGGTTTGTGCCTCCGGGCTGAACAATTCCCTGCTGTGTCCAGGGGAACGAGCAAGGGGAAGAGCTATAACCCTTCGCAGAAAGGGCTCGTTATGTCCTTTTGTATCAATAAACCTCCTGTTTTTTGAACAGACAGGACAGCCTGGTCTTTGGGCTCTTTTAAATCATGACTCCCCTCCACAAAGCTGCGGGAACCAATACTTTCCCAGCAATCCTACAATTCAGCTTCCCAAAAAGTTCCCTGAGCGGGGCGATACCAACCAGCTGGCTCCTTTGCAGGAAAAGCTGAATATCTGTATTTTTTTTTCCTCGCAGCAGAGCCTGTAATATTTGACTCACCGGTAGGCTTTCCTATGCCTCTCTCCCATTTATTTTTAACTCGCAATCCCCTTGGAAGACTTTCCGAGATCAGAGCAGCGGCGTAAGCACATTGCATGACATAACATGGTTGTGCTGAGGTCACCTTCTCAAAAATAAACCAGGGCACACCCGGGATGGGTGAAGGCGCTCCCATTTTCATCGTTTCTACATCAATCATCCAGGCCAGCCTCTGATCCCGCTTCGGAAACTGCTCCTATCCCAGGTTGCGTCAGCTGTGTGCCGAGAGTTTGTAGGAGTGTGCCGAAATCCTGCAGGATGTGTTTAAA
The DNA here is from genome assembly GCF_023638135.1 of Falco biarmicus. NCBI lineage: Eukaryota > Metazoa > Chordata > Aves > Falconiformes > Falconidae > Falco > Falco biarmicus. The sequence continues at coordinate 1,179,771 of NC_079305.1, forward strand.
TGTTGTATTCCCCAGGCAGAGCCGCAGGCACGAGCATCTTCTTTTGGAGGTGTGATGGGTGGAGGGATAATGCTGCGGTCCTTGGGGCTCCCTGTGGATTCTTGGCTGGGTTGCGTTGGGAAAGGGGCAGGAGAAATCAGTTTTCCCAGTGGGAAAAGAGACTGTGGGACGAGATGGGGAAATGAGATGGGGAAAGCTGAACCCCAGGAAATACAAACAATTGTTTGATTTTTAATTAGAAAAAGAAAAAAAACAATGGACTGAAACAAAAACCAGATTGAAGATGGAGAAATAACTTAAAAGAACTGTTATGTTTTTCTCTTAGCTATACGTTTTTCTTTTATATACATAATTTTGTTCAGGTCTTCACCTTGTTTATTCACGTGAGATCAAACTGAGCTTCTGCATCCCATGACCTGGTTTCTAACACACATGCACAGCAAGGATGAGATGATTAAACCCAACTCGCTCACAAAAAGAGTCATGCAAATCCTCTTAGCTGAGCCGGTGAGTGTGTTTCCACCCTGATTTTCCCCCTCTGCCTCCATATAAAGGGTTCCCAGGGCCAGGGATAGTTTTCTGAGGTTTCATCCCCCTTTTCTCCAGGTTTAAATGAGAATAAACAAAGGTGAACTGGGTTTGGGAAATGTGTGCCTATGGGGAAACTGGCCCAGGTTTTTTGCCATTAGGGTTTTTAGTCTATTGAAACAGTTTCCCACGTGATGTGCACCTTTCCATCCATTTGGGAGCATTTTCCAGCTGGGATGTTGACCCAAGACCACACAATGACTTAGTCCAAAGCTTTTCTTTCCACTAAAGCAACAAATTAAAGGCTCTTCATGAAGATTGTGCTGAACATCAGGCTGATATTATATACCAAAAAGACATGATATACCAAATATTCAGGCATTATATGCTGAATCTGCTCCATATGTTTCATTCTCTGCCCTTTTATCTTGGAAGGGGAGCTGCTGACAGGGAAAAGCTTTACCACTGCCTGCATGGGAGGAAGAACAAGCCAATAACCACCATCTGACACGAGGGAAAGCCCAGGGAGAGACTAGGCTGCTCTGAAGATGTTCAAGATGCTCATACAGAGTTGTCACGGGCACGATGCTCTCCTCAGTCATCTCCATGGCTACCTCAGTGCCTAGCGGAGGGGATACAAGCGGTGTAGGAACGGCATCGTTAGCTGGAATGCTGCATGCTCTCTCTTGGCTGAGCTAAATACGTAATCCAAGAGGTTTATTTCCAGGGATGATGGCTGGCTTTTAGGCTGAGTTTGAAGGCAGCTGAGATTACAAATGTTTTTGTTTATGAAAATCTGAGATTTGTAACATGTCCCCCGAGGTATTTCTACAGTGGACACATTGGAGTACAAGTACATGATGTACTTAGACGAGTCTCGGGCGGGGGTTTACTTGCCTTTAGCCAGTGTGATTGAAAAAGATAATATTCCTGCTTCTGACCCAAGATTAATGCTAGGGGAATGGCTACCCTAAGAAATAAAGCTGTGTATAGATAAGGAAGGTGAGCTTTGACAGGGATGTGGAGAAGAAAGCATTTTGAAATGAGGCTTTTTTTCCTCAGCTAGCCATTTGTTTTGGTAAACAGCAGCAAAGATAATGCACAATAGTACCATCTAGTTAACACAGTCTGGAGCTGAGAGGTACTAGCTTTAGGGACTGAGCAGAGATGCCAGAGCCAACAGATCCCCTACAGAATTTCTCCTTTATCTCCTCAACTTCTCCAAAACAACACACAACGGTGCAGCTCACAGCCTGGGTGGAGAAAGCCGGGATGGTAAATCATGTAAAATCTGGACACGGGTCTTGGATTACAAAGGAAGAAGCCCACAGGCTTGTCAGGGCTTGGGATTGCCATGATCTCTGTGCCATCAAGAGCAAAAATCCAGAGGCGTCATGCACAGGCTGCAAGGCATTTTATCTAGCGATGCTTTGAGAGGATGGAGGAAAATTATGATGGCCATAAACCTTGCTATGAGTCCACAGGTGGGAGGAGGCACCAGAGGAGACGACTCCCAGCTTGGACAACAGTGTTTTGCTCTAGTGATGGGCAGAGATTTTTTTTTTCCCCTCTCTCTCTACAATTATCCCTAAAGCTGCGTCTTGTTGAACAACACAGCTCTTAATGTGCCCTTTTCCCAGCAGCTCCGGCGACCTTGGCCCTCAGCTTGTTTTTCAGTGCATTTCTCAGCAAGCCCAGGGGGACTCTGGGGAGAGAATAATGATCAAAGTACAGAAACTGGAGGAAATTAGTTTTGCATTTACAGTGGCGGGTCAGGACCAGCTGTTTATCCTGAGCCAGAGGGGACCAGGCAAATTGTTCGCACCAGGCTCGGTGCAAGGAGGCTTCCTGCAAGCAAAGCCCCATCCGCAGCCGTTAAATAGCAAACAATAACCAGCACTAATAATACAACACAGTTTATTTTTCCCAGGGTGTTTTCTTGTTCATATTCTGGCTTGAAACATCTGTGCGGTCCAAAATATTTTTGCAGTGTCAATAACCCAAGGAGCTTGTCATGCTAAAAATAAAGGAAGCTGGAGGAAAGCCTCTGGGACATGATTTCTTACAAACCTCAGCCTGTTTGGAAGCTTGGGTTACTCTGCTAAGGATGCATTAGATAATGCATTAGATAAAAAAAAAGAGGAAAGTTTCACATAATTACTCAACTCCTCAGCTGAGATTAAGAAACAGAGCTGAGAACTGGGCCCTTATTGCTCCCTCACTAATTGCTGGAGCTCTCCTGCACAAATAGCTTGAAAATGAATGTTTTGGGGAGTGGGATGGGAATGAAGTTTTGAGCAGCTCTTCACGGCAGCTGGTTTTGTATCTAAGCTTTCTGAGCTCTTTTCAGGGGATGATGAGAAAAACAGATGGAAGAGGTCACGGATCCTTTTTCTGGTGAAAGAAAGGAGGTTGGCATTCCTTGAAAAATGGGGAGGGGGAAAAAAGGGAAATGAAATAACAATAGTAAACCTGAATACTATTTTAATTCCAGAAATAGGCTGATTCTTGCCAAACTGGCTGCAAGCGCTTTTCCTGTATTTCTCCTTAGTTCTGGGAATAGAGAAGAGCAATTTATGTCTTGAAATAGGTGTTGGTGGGCAACTGCACCTGAGCTGAGCAGAGCTCCCAGCTCTCTGCCACAGACCCAGCCCAGCAAGGAAGAGACAGCAATGCTGCTGCCCTCCAGCCCTTTGAATTATTGATCTTATATGTACTAATTATAGACACTTCTCAGGGTTAGTAGATAGAATACGAGGAAGGTGTGCCAGGTGAGGTGGCACAGGAGTTGAATTTCAAAAGGGGAAGATTTGCGAAAGGGTTTAATCAACATCAGTTTAGTTAAGTCCTTATAAGCACAGAATACGGATCCCAGCCAAACTGAGATAGAAAAAAACCCATCTGACAGAGGAGTTAACCCACATCCAGGAGCTGGAAATGAGCTAGTTTCAATCTTCAATTTATCAATACAAGTAATCAAGCAGAGGGAAGGTATGGCAGCCTATGCAAGGTGTGCCTTTGGGGAGGGATTGGAGGTTAATCATAAACCATGATCTTGCTTTGGGTGAGAAATCATTACCCAGCTTGTCTTTTTTTTTTTTTTTTTTTTTCCCCCATAAAAGATAAAATGTCCTCCAGTTGGTTGAGGACAATTTTGTGGATTATTTGTTGGTGAATTGCTATTAATTCAGAGATGCAACTGCTCACGTTTTTAATCCATCTACCTCCCAGGCAGGGAACAGAAATATTGCAGTGGTAACCATGCATATTTATAATATGCATCTATTTTGGGGTGAATTCCTCTGTTATTCATCACTTGTCTGTGTGCTTATCTGTTATTTACTGTAACCCAGCTAGATGAAATAACTTTAGGAAGAACAGCCAGCTGAATTTGGCTCATTTGTTTGCAAACTTGTACCATTTTTTAATCAGTGGATCAGCTAAACAAGTATTATTGCATTTACGTTACTTACCATTTAAAGTAGATAATCCCTTTGCTCTTCTGGACCACACTGGGTATTATTTTATTTAAAATGTAGTACTACTGCTGAGAAGGGCTTATAAAAATGAAGCAGGCCTTTCCCTTTTAATTATCTCAGATGTTCGTGGCTATAAGCCTTTAAAACATACCCAGCTGGGAACAGAAGGGTCGTGGACTTATTTTCTGATTGAATCCCAGGTACCAACATCCCCACACCTCTGCCTCTCGCCACCACCAACCTTCCTCTGACTTCAAAAGACTCCATGTTAAAGTTAGTTTTTGCAGATGATGCCACCAGGGAGTTTCCAGATGGGCTGCAGCCACCCGTGGGCATGGGGATTCCTGCAGAAATCTTCCTTTGGGCTTCAGCTCCCCAATCCCTTTTGCAAAAAGCCTTAGCAATGCTGACCTCTGCAGGCAAGTACTTCATAAAACCAGCTGGCTCTAGGCAGCAATAACCTAAATAATGCATAAAACAGGTATTTTATGCTGGCTGTGGGTAGCAATAGCCTTTTAATAATGCATAAAAAGGGGACGTTTCTCTGTTGGTTAGTAAACATGAGTATTGCGGTGAGGGAAATACTGGGAAATCCTCATTCGCTTGGAAGGGGCTGATTTTTAATCCTGTATAGATTTTGTACATAATTTGCTGGTTGGACAGAGTGCTTTGAAGTCAGAGGATGAAGCACATGAATGAAAAGCAAGCATTTCATGCCATAAAGCCATCGATGCTCTAAACTGGGAGTCAGAGGCCCTGCCAGGGCTTCCTTGGGAGGACTGAAGAGCCAGAAACTATCTGCTTAACTTATAGTTTTGCCCCTGAGACTCACCTCTAATTAAGCTCTAATTATAACAGCATCCTGTGGGCCAGGAGGGCCACCAGCCTTGCATGGGGTTGTATGTGCAGGGTCTCTGGGGGGCTGGAGATGGGGGTCCCCTGGGCCCAGACCTGATAGCCTGGCCCAGCTGCCTCCTCAGGGCCCAGCCTCGGAGCACCCCCAGCCTCTCCTCAGCCCCAGTGGACCTGTGCCCCACCAGCCCCTCAGCCATCGCCCTGGGGCCTTCTCTGGCCCCACAGTCCGTCTAGTCACGGCCTCCCCTCAGCCCCAGTGGGCTGGAGCCCACCTGGCCCTGGCACCCCTCAGCCATCGCCCTGGGGCCTTCTCTGGCCCCACAGTCCATCTAGTCATGGCCTCCCCTCAGCCCCAGTGGGTCTGGAGCCCACCAGGCCCCAGCAGCCCCTCAGCCATCGCCCTGGGGCCTTCTCTGGCCCCACAGTCCTCCAGCCATGGCCTCCCCTCAGCCATCACCCCAGGGCCTTCCCCAGCCTCACAGTCCTTCCAACCACCACGTCCCCTCACCCCCAACAGGCCTGGAGCCCGCCCAGCCCCACCAGCCCCTCAGCCATTGCCCTGGGGCCTTCCCTGGCCCCACAGTCCCTCCAGCCATGGCCTCCACTCAGCCCTGGTGGGCCTGGAGCCTGGTTGCCCATCAGCCATCGCCCCGGGGCCTTCCCTGGCTCCCCGGTCCTCCAGCCATGGCCTCCCCTCAGCCCCAGTGGGTCTGGACCCCACCCGGCCCCAGCAGCCCCTCAGCCATCACCCCAGGGCCTTCCCTGGCCCCACAGTCCCTCCAGCCATGGCTCCACTCACCTCCAGCAGGGCTGGAGCCCACCTGGCCCCAGCAGCCCCCTGAGCCACAGGGCAGGCCTCAGCCCCCAGCCCTCACGCCGCTCCCAGCACCTTGGGGGCCTCCCATGGGAGTGGGTGGGCCAGGCCAGGCCGCCCTTCCCCACCTTGGGGGCTGCCCCCACCCCTCCGGCCCTGTAGAGAATGGGGGAGGGGATGATGGCCACAAAACAAAGCAGGTAGTGGCGGGTTTGGCTGAGGAGGACTTTAATGTGCCCACTGCCCGGGGGTCCCGGGTGTGGGGAAGCGTTGTGGGGCAGGTGTCCTTCCCTGTGGGGTCTGTGAGGGGTACGCCAGCAGTCAGTGAGAGCTGCAGGGAACCCTCCCCTGCATCCTGGGTCAGCCGGGCTCTGGGAGCATCCTGACAGCTGCTCAGACCCCAAAGGTGGCCGAGAAAGAGACGTCGGAGGGACAGAACATGGAGACATGCCCCACATCTGGGAAGGATGCTCAGGCCCAAACAGACACCAAAGAAGAGATGTCAGAGGGACCCAGAGCCCTGCAGAGTGTGGAGATACGTGCCCCGCACTCAGGAAGGATGCTCAGGCCCCAAAGGACACTGAGGAAGAGATGTCAGAGGTGGGGGCCTCTGACATCTGCAGAGCCCTGCAGCACTTGGGCATGAGTTTGACAGCAGTTCCTGGGGTGCAGGGCAAGCAGCCGCACCCGGCAGACCTCCATCCTAGAGCTTGAGTGCTGTGACGCGAGGGATGTGGAAGGGACAGGTCTCCTCTGATCCTGTAGAGCTGCCGAAGGAGAAAACATCAGGGGATCAAGGAGGAGCCCACATCTCTCCCACTCTAGGCAGCCCACCTGCCCACCCCCTGCCCGCCGCTTACATGAGCCGGTTGCGGATGGGGCGAAAGTGTTTGGTGAGCCTGATGGCGAAGATGATGTTGGGGATGAGAAAGAAGGTGCAGCATCCCAGGCTGAACCAGAAAGCATTCTGCAAGGAGAGAGCAAAGGGGTCCGCGCTGAGCTGTGCAGGAAGAGGCAGCCCCCAGGCTCTGGAGGGGTCTGGGGAGCCTTGCGGTGGCTGGTGCTGGCGGTGTGGGGGTGTCAGGGCTGCTCTCAGCCCCATCTGCCCCTACTTCATGCTGGTTGGGGGTGGGATGCTGCACTGTGTAGGTCCCCACCAGACCCCCGCAGAGGGACAGGGACAGGATCCTTACCCAGGGGTCGGCGATACGGTCACACAGGATCACTCGCCCATTGTCCAGGGCTGTGGCGAGCGGCTGACACGAAGCCACATCCTCCCTCAGCTGGAACAAGAAGTGGAGACACAGCATAAACCCGCTCCTGGCTTGGGGGGGGATGCATTTTGCTGCCTCAGCTCAGCAAGGGGCTTGCATGCAGCATCCATGGGGGCTCCCAGCCCCAAAGAATCTCCCTGCGGCAAAGACGAGCACCTACCATCTGCCCAACCCAGTTCAGGTACTGTGCGAGGTACCGCAGCTCCTTCCTCGTGAAGCAGCCGATCTCCTGGGCAGAAGGGAAGGCAACATGGAGGGCAAGCGCTGGGCTTCCCAGCCCAGCTCCAGCCAGCTCTGGGCTAATGTCAGGCTTGGAAACGAGGGCTGGAAGCTTCAGGTGCCCTTCCCCTCTGGTGGTGCCCTGTTCTCATTCTTTTGTTCTGGCTGTGGGGAATTTTGTAACCCCTGAGGGCTAATCCAGCCCCAGCTCACCTGCCGGAGGATCTGCTGGGCTTGCACAGGCAGCCGGGCTTCCACTGAGGCCATGGTGGCCAATGTCGTCTTCACCCGCTCCTGGGGAAGCACAGGGAGGACAGAGCATCCTTAGAGCACTGAGCAGCAGGATGGTTGCCCCGGGGATGCCAGGGACAGTGTGCAGGACCATGCGCATGCCTGACTTCGAATGGGATCTGATTGCCAGAGGGCAGGGAAAGAGGGATCTGTCCCAAGCAAAGGAACCCCATCACAGGGAGCGGGTGAGATCAAACACCGTGGGACGGCTCTGCTGGGGACACTGAAATGCAGTGAGTGCTGCAGGAGGATTTCTGATTTGCAGCAGCAAATCTAATAACTAAAGGAGATTGATTCTCCCAGGATGGCATTTTTCCTGGCTCTGCCATCACCCTGTAACTGGCTTTTTCGGACGCTGGCAGGTGGGACCCATAGGGCACAACATATTTTTCAGAGCTAGAAGAAATGACACAAGTACCTGGAGGTGCGGCGCCAAGCGGGAGAGGAACTGGACACTTTCCCCCAGCTTTGCCTGCGGGACAGGGAGGTGAGAAGGGTGCAAAAGCCCCATTGACCCTTTCATGCGGACACTGCTGGACAAATGCCAGAAGCACCGCAAGCCACCAGCCCAGCATGGACTCACCACCAAAGCCTCCTGCGACTGCACCGTGGAGTTTTGCATCTGCCACAGAGCCCGGGCCTCAGCAGCCAGCCGCCCTGCCACCGTGCTGTTCCTCTGCAGGGGGACAGCGGGGTGAGGACAGCCCTGTGGGCACACAGGCAGCCCCCACCGCCCGCCCCACGGCTCACCTGCATTTTCTGCAGCCCCTCAAGGCTCCTCGCCAAGCCAGGGAGGCTGGTCTGGACCACGGGGTTTTTCATCTGGGGGAAGATGGAGTTGGTGGCTGCCCAAAATCCAACCCTGGAAGCTGGCCCCAGCACGGCTGGGCTGCATCCTGCCCTCCGCAGTGGGAACTAGCTCTCTGCAAGCATCCTCTCACCTCCTCCTGGAAGCGCCCATAGTCCACCTCATCCAGGCCACTGCGAGCAAATGTCTCCAGGTCCTGCCTGCCCTCACTGCGGAGGAGCCGCACGTCACCCAAGCGCGCCGTGAAGTCACTCAGGCGTTTTTGGAAATCGGCTGTGTACTGTGGAGGCGAGATGGGGGGATGCTGCGTCGTTGTGGCCAGGCACTTCCATCCCAGTAACCCCAGTAAAGCGTGTGCATCCCTGTGGCGTTACCAGAAGCTCTGGCAGAAGCCAGCCCTCACCTTGGGGGGTTTTAGGTGCTCATCCAGATCGTAGGACCTGTCAAGATGCAGCACCTCCCACAGCCCCGCACCACTCTTGCACTCCCTAGAAGGCAAAAGGATGTTGGCAGTGTGACCCCAGATTAGCTCTCCAATGCAAAAGTGCAGAGGGGGGCTCCTGTGGCACCCACCGGTATGCAGCGCTGAGGTTGGAGTCCCTCCTGAGGTTGAGCTGACGGCTGAGGTTCATGGATGGAGGCAGGTTCCCAGGGGTGTCAATGAACTGGGTCAAACCAGAGGGAGAAGAGGGTCAGCGTGAGGCACAGGCATTCCCAGCAACGATTTGGGGGTGCTCTACCCTCGCAGGTGCGTCCTGGGGTACCGCATCCCAGCCAGAGCTAATCTTGTCTTTGTTTGTATGATCCCCGTTGCAGAGCCTTGCCAGGCAGGATTCAGAGGGAAAGCTGCGGACAGCCCCGTGCAGGGACCTGCCTGCGTGTGTGCAGCCACGGGATGAGCCCTGATGCCATTTGCACCCTGCTCTCAGCCCATCGCAGCGTGATGCTGGCCCTGAGCACCCCAGGGATCCCCAAACACCGGAGGACTCCTGCAGGTAGGAGCATCGTTGCCTCGAGTGACTTAACAGCACCGGGGCAATTCCCCACTGCTGATGCAAATCCAAGGACTTAATCCTAAACTTTTGGTTCAGGATGGGGCTTTTCCGGACCTTTAGAGGGAGGACACAGAGCGTTTGGAGGCATTTTGCTGCACACAAGCAGAGATTCATGGGGCAATGGGTGGATGCATGGCCACCTACCTTATAAATCTCCTGGTTGACCCAATTCCTGCAAACCAGCGTCTGGATGTTGCCCCCAACCAGGAAGGTGGCAAAAACCAGGAGGATGAGGAGCCAGGAGAACAGGAAAGCCAGGCCCACACCACTGAAAGGGGGAGAGGACGTGGTGGTGGTGGCTTTGCAGACCCGAGCAGGCAGAAGGGCTTGTGGGGACCTGCTGGAACAGCTGCAGCCCTGCGGTTCCCTCCTGCGCCCGGGCATGCCGGGCTGCCTGGGAAGGGCCTGCAGGAGTGGGGTGTGCCGGGCAGCGGGACAGGGGCGCAGGAGCTGCCAGATAGCAGGGAGGAGCAGTGTCTCCCAAACCTGCCGGCACAGGCGGTGGCTTCAAAAGCCTTTCCACCCAGCCAGCTCCCAGTCCCTCCCTTGGCTTTGCGCCTCTGATTTTTGAGGGTGGGGGATGTGTGAGATGGCAACAGCCCCCCCAGCACCCAGAGAGATGCTTACAGCAGGAGAAACTTGGCACCAGCCTCTCCTCGGCACTCGTAGTCACTTGGGTCCTCCCGCTTGGAGAGCCCATATGCCCCCAGGGCCATCCCTGTCACGTTGCAGGCGAGGATGAGGAGGATGATGGAGCACAGCACCGTACCCGCAATCCACCTGGAGGAAAGAGCAGCAGGGCACAGCCTCGAGATACAGGGCTGATGCGCTAACTATGGCTTGGGGGGGCCCAACACACATCTCTGCTGCACCCCCTGCAACCCTTCATGCTCCCTGGTGTCACCTGTACTGCTCGAAGCGTTCCACCTCCCGGAGGTACGGCTGGCTTCTGTCCTCCACCTTCACCAGGGCTTCGCTGACAGGCCGGGTGTAGTCGGGCAGGGGGAAGCCATCAGCGATGGACTGCACCTTCTCCGTCATGCGGGCCATCTCATCCCGCAGATCTGCGGGGCCAAGCCCATGCTGGAGGGGCGGATGGCCCCGCATCCCACCCTGTGTCCCCAAACAGGGATTCACCCCATAGACGGTGTCCCCGCTTGGTCCAACCATCCCACTCACCCTGGATGACCTGCGCCATCCTCTCCACAGCCAGCTCCGGGATGGAGTTGAAGGTACCGTTGCCCTGTGAGGAAAGAGGGGGAGCTGAGCAGCTTGGCCAGAGCCATGTGCCGGCACCGGACTCCCCTGCTTCACCGCAGTTCCCCCAACCTGGTGAATCATCTCCGCAAAGTTGCTTCGGGGCAGACCGGCCAGCGCCTTCAAAACCTTCTCCACCGATGGCACCTTGGAAGAAGCAACCCATGAGCCTTGGGGCTACCGGAATGGGGGGGGGAGGGCACCAGCACCCTGTCCCACCTTGCCGTAGTCAGCACCCAGCTCCAGGCTCTGCGCCCTGCCCAGGACGCTGGCGCAGGAGGTGCAGCGCGGGTCATCCAGCAACGCAACCACCCGCTGATGCCGTTCCCGCAGCACTGGCTCCAGCTCAGCCCGCGCTGCCGCCAGCGCCCGCACCGTCTTGTCGAGAATCTGTAAATGGTGCAGCGAGGTCTGTAGGTCTTAAAGAGAAAGCCCAGGGCTAGTTCACGTTGCTCTGCTCAGCTGCCCCGGCTCTCCAGCGAGGCTTCGGCACTGGCCCCGGGGAGAGCTGCGCCCAGCCGTACCTCCAGCCCTGTCCTGCAGCTCTGCCAGTGCCGTGTAGGTCATCGCCTTCAGCTGCGCGTGGATGGAGAGCCCCACGCTCCGGCTGAGCCCTGCAAGGCATCGGGCATCCCATCAGCACCTCAGCCCAGCGGGAAGCTCGGGATGGGGCCTGCCAGTGCACAGCGCAGTGCTTACCACCCAGATCAGAGATGATATGCTGTCGGGGAACCTCGAACTGGTGTACCACCATCTGCACCCCCTGCCAGGAGAGAGGAGCCGGTCGGCCGGTGGTAGCAGCCGCCGGGAGGGGAGGAAGCCTCACATTGCCATTCAAAATACATTTTTAATGCAGCCACGCCAGCTCCTCTCACCTCCCAAACTATTCCATGAGGGAGACGCAGCCATCCCTGGGCTGCACCCCGCTCCAGGGGGGGAAGGCCCTCGGGGACCCACCTGGGGGACATTGTCAATGTGCTGCCGCAGCGTGCGCAGGGTGGTCGGCACAGCCCCCAGCCCCAGCTCCAGCTGCCACTTCACCCGCTGGCTGGTGACAAAAGCACAGACGACGCTGGTCCTACCAGGGATGAGCAGACGGTGAGGGGCTGCCCGGCAAAGCCTCCCAGCCCTGTAGGACACGGTTCCCCCCACCCAAGGTGAGGGGGCTGTTTCTTTGGGGTACTTTGGGGGACTCACAGGATGATGAGGGAAGTGAGGGACAGGCAGGCTAGCAGGCAGTGGCGGCGGCAGCCCAGCGAACGCCGGTGGGCACGCAGGCGGCCCCCACACCGCCGGCGGCTCCGGCAGTAACAGAAGCACATCCCGGCCACCGGCATGGCCACGGTGAAGAGCAGAGCCACTGCGGCGCAGACAACATAGCCCAGCTCATACTGCACCACCTATGCGACGGGAGAGCCCGGTCGGCACTGGTGCAACCAGCTTGGGGCACTCTGTTTGCCCAGGTGCCGTCCCTGTGGGATTCTCCCACCCCACGTCCCAGCTCACCTGCGACATCCGCACAGAGCTGGGGTCATTCAGGGCTGTCCTGAGCAGCTCTGCAAAAGAAACCATGGCCCTGGTAAAAGATGTCCCACCCAATGCACCCCCAACCTTCTGCAGGCAGCAGGACCAGGATGGAAGCAGCATCGTCCTCCATGAAGCAGCTCAGCCACCCTGGAGCAGCTCTGGACACGGGGATTGCAGCCAGCAAAACCCTGGCAGTCCCAGCACCTGCGGTGGAGGGGTCCCAGCTCCCCGGCTCAGGACTCACCTGTGGGCAGGGGGTTTTGCTGGATGAGATCCAGGCAGCGCCGGACGAGGCCGTAGAGGGGATCGAGCGAGCTGGGTACCCGGTGCAGTGCTGGCACCCGAATCTCGGCGTGCATGTCGGTGAAGCGAAGGACGTTGCCGGGGCTGGCAAGATGACATTGCTGGGCACCGGCAGGACGCAGCAGTGCCCAAGCCAGCAGCAACCCAGCCGCCTGCATGGCTTTGGTGGTGAGGAGAGAGCCAGGGGGGCTCCGTCAGCCTGCAAGCGGGCAGAGGGACATGCCCGGCCCCAGATGGCTCTCTCCGGCTCGGCTCTCTGCTCCAGGAAACCTGCCTGACGGGTCAGCCACTGTGCAAAGCCCAGACGCTGCCGTGGCTTGTTCCCCCAACAGGATCCCTGGGGCGGCTGGGCTTGGCAGGGCTGCGTGGAGGCGTCTCCCAAACCATCCCAGGCCTGTTTCGCAACCCTCAGCATCCCTGAGTCACCGCCGTGGGATCCCCACAGTCAAGGCCATTCCCAAAACGGGTGGCAAAGCCTCCCCGGGATTTTGGGGAGAGGGTCTGGTCGCGGTGAGGTCCCTCTCCTCAGGCTGGAAGGTTCTTGTCCCCTTTGCAGCCACCTTGGGAGGAGGGATCTGGGATTTGGGCATCACTTGGGGGGGTGGGAAAGCTCTTGCGGGTGGGTCCACATCTGTGGACGGGGTCCCTGCGGGGCACAGTCCCCTTCTGCAATGCCCAAGATTGGGGGTTAGTAACAGGCTGGGAAGAAGACGGGAAAACAGGGAGGAACACAGGGAGAAGGACGGTGAGCTCCAGCTGCTTGCCAGCCAAGTGTGAGCTGAGTTTTCCAGGCTCAGTGATCCCGGCCTCACACCCCGAGGGGGCTGCGGCTCCTTCCCAGGGCTAGATCCTGCTTGCCGGCATGGGCCAAGTGCTAATTACAGGCTTGGCTGGGAACAAAGGAGGTTCAACCTGATTTCCCCGGTGCGGGGGGAGCAGCCCCCATGTGCCCAGACGGCCGCGGGGCACCCTGAGAGCTGGGCCCCCTGCTCGGCTGGGCGAGTCGAGCCGGCCTTTCCCCACCGCCTCCGTCCTTCCAGCGTCGATGCTAATCCCTGCGGTTCTCCTCCCTCTGGAAAAGGGGCTTTTCTCCCAGCTGGAGATGCTGGCAGTGTTATTCCAGGCTGGGCACAGGGTGCTGCTCCCCACCACCCTCCTGGGAGTGGGATGCCACGGACTGGAAAATCCTGCCCTGGCTCGGCTGAGTCCCCATCCCGGGACAAAACTCCCCGGGCCAGGAAAGCGCGGAGGCTGAAGGGCAATTACGTGCCCAGAACATATATATGTATATATACGTGCATGTGGTGAAGCCACTCGCACTGGTACTGGGGCGGTGACTGCGGTGCCAGTGACGATTTCCTGTCCCCGTACTGGTTTTCCATCCCTGCACTGGTTTTCCAACCCCATCCTGGTTTTCCACCCCCATCCTGGTTTTCCATCCACACCCTGCTTTTCCATCTGCATCCTGCTTTTCCATCCTCGTCTTGCTTTTCCATATCCATCCTGGTTTTCCATCTCCATCCTGGTTTTCCATCCCCGCACTGGTTTTCCATCCCCATCTAGGTTTCCCCATGCTGCTTTTCCATCCCCATACTAGTTTTCCCTCCCCCTTCTGGTTTTCCATCCCCGCACTGGTTTTCCATCCCTATCCTGATTTTCCATCCCCATGCTGGTTTCCTATGCCAACAATTTCCCATCACAAAAATGATAATTTTTTTATGGGGAGGTGACTTTTGCATCCGAGGGGAAGCAGTGGGGCCAGCATCGGTGACCGCATGCCGCTGCCGCGTATGCTGCCCCTTCCAGCCGCAGCGGTGGGGATGAGGTGGTCCCGGGGGGCACTGGGGCTGTTTTTGTCCTCCCCCGTTCTGCCCTAAGGGGCAACTGCTGCTGCCAACCGTGGTGTGACCATCCCAGTACTCTGTGGCCATGACTGGGAGTCCACGGGGTGGCCCTTAAGGGGGGTCCCCAGTGGTACTTGTGGGGTGGGGGATGCTGGTACTGGGGGTGGTGGTACTGGGGATGGGGGAGTGATGCCAGTACCAGGGATGCTGGTACCAGCACGGGGTGGGGCTGCTGGTACTGGTGGTACTGGTACCAAGCCAGGTGTGCTGGTATCAGTGCTGGTGCAGGGAGTGCCTGCCAGTCCTGGGGCTGTGATGGTGGTGCTGGGCTGAACCAGTGTGCTGGTGCTAGTGCAGTAATGCTGGTGCTGGGGAAGTGATGGTGGTACTGGGGCAGTGATGCTGATACTGGGTTAGTGATGCTGGTACTGGGGCAGTGGTGCTGGTACTGGGGTGGTGATGGCAGTGCTGAAGCGGTGCTGGTGGTACTGGGGTGGTGATGGAGGTGCTGGGGCAGTGATGGTTGTACTGGGGCAGTGATGCTGGTGCTGGGGCACTGATGTTGGTACTGGGCAGGTGATGCCAGTACTGGGGTGGTGATGCTGGTTCTGGGGAAATGATGGCAATGCTGGGGCAGTGCTGGTGGTACTGGGGTGGTGATGCTGGGACTGGGGTGGTGCTGGTGGTAATGGGGTGGTGATGCTGGCACTAGGGCAGTGCTGGTGGTACTGGGGCAGTGATGCCGGTGCTGGGGTGGTGCTGGTGGTACTGGTGGTACTGGGGCAGTGATGCCGGTGCTGGGGTGGTGCTGGTGGTACTGGGGAAGTGCTGGTGGTACTGGGGTGGTGATGGCAGTGCAGGGGCGGTACTGGTGGTACTGGGGCAGTGATGCCGGTGGCGCCACGGGCGGTTGCGGGGGTGTTGTACCCGCTTTCGCCGCTGGGCGGCGCCACAGCTCCACGCGACGCCGGAAGGGGCGTGGCCTCGGTGTGGGGCGCACAGGAGGCGGAAGCGGAAGTGACGTTTCAGGGGCCAGGTTGGGGCTGGCATTGCCGTCATGGTGGGTGGAGGGGGCTCCCTCGTACCGGAGCGGTGAGTGCGGCTCTCCCGGCTTCTCCCTACGCAACTCCGCGGCTTCCCCCCGGCCAGGGGCCTCCCCGGGGCCGCCCCGTGCGGCCGGGTGCTGCCGGGGCGCGGCCGATCGCGTGGCACGGACCGCGGGCCCCGGGCAGCCGTAGCTCAGAGTTCGGGGGGGCGTCGCGGCATGAGGGAGTGAGGGTCCCCGGGCCTGGGCTTTTCAGGGTTTGTGGGCCAGGGGGAGTGCTCAAAGTCTGGGGGGTGTTACAGCATAAGGGGGTAAGGGTCCCCAGGTCAGGAGGTGTTGAGGGTCCCAGGGCTGGGGGAACCCTCAAAGTTTGGGGGCTGTTGTGGCACGGGGAGGTAAGAATCCCCGGATCTGGGGGTGTTGAGGGTCCCAGGGCCAGGGGGAGTGCAGGGCCCAACCCGGGCTCAACTGTTTAATGCCTCCGTGCTGCACGGTGTAGGTGGACCGAGTACATCCCGCTGGGCAGGAGGATGCCGGGCACCCGCTTCATTGCCTTCAAGGTCCCCCTGAAGAAGGTAAGCACCCGCTGACCCGGCCTGTTTGGGGCGGACGGTGGCTGTGGGAAAGGATCACGTTGCGGAGAATCAGTGAGTGAATTTCCTCAAAAAAGTGAGGAAGCGTGTCAGTAGGTTATTTTGTTGTTTATTTTTGGTTAGTGGCTTATAAGCCAGGGCAGAGAGAAGCACAGCAGAGTCATTGCTGTTTGGCTAGGCAGAGCCTGTGGTGGGACTGCGGTGGTGTTTGTGCTGTGAGGGTGACCAGGGAGCGCTTTTGGGGGTTGTTGGCAGCTTTCGGGGTGCTGGCAGCACTGCCCAGGCACCCTGGTACGAGGAGGTCTGTCCAGGATGACTCTGTTAGGGCAGGAGGGATGCTGTGGGCAGCCCCCACCGGTGCTGCCACATGCCCAGAGGCCGTGCATCTCCATGAATGCGGTGCTAAGAGTTGAGTTTCGGGAGCGGAGGCTGCAAGGGGTCAGCATGTGGCACCGCTGCCTGCCCAGCTGTGCCTGGAGGACCCTGCTGCTGTGTGCAGGGTGTGAGCTCCGTTCTGGAGCAGTTTGCGTGCTGCAGTTACACCTAAAACAAACCCCGGGTCATGTCTGGGGGGGTTGTGGAGCTTGCTACAGGGAGCAGTGCTGTTGGTTCATCTCTGTTTTAGCTGAAGGCCTATTTTACAATTTTCACCGAAGGAAAACTTCAGTTTCTGGTGTGTTTGTCACACTGCACTGTTCTGCCATAGTATAAAGTCTTCAGTCACTCCTGGAAATCCACAGCTGAGCAGACCCAAAGTAGTGAGGGTCTAGACATGTTCTGATTTGGCTCGGTGTAACTTGTGTGTCTGTGTGCATCTGCCTTTCCTCATTGCCCCTGTCCTCCTCTTCAAAGGGATGATCTTTGGGAAGTTCTGAAGCATAAACCCCTTCCCATCGGTCCCAATGCACCTGAGTTTAATGCCTGCTTATAAACATTATTTCCTCTCAGAGCTTTGATCGGAACCTTCATCCAGAGGAAAGATTTTCGCCTCGTGACCTCATTAAGAAAATCAAAGAACAGAAGGAAGAACTGGGCCTGATCATTGACCTGACATACACAACTCGCTACTATGGGCCGGAGGTCAGTCCTGGTCTTACTGTTGGGGAAGTGAAGCTCTGTGTAAGCCTTGATGTTGCTGATAAAGTGGCAGATGTTTCTTGCAAGAAGATAACTTTAAAGAGCGTGAGGCACTCAGATCCTCTGGCAAGGGGATAAGGTAAAGCCTTGCAGGCCCATCGGGATGGGGTTTTCACCCTTGATCAAGTACAAGCCTGAGGTCTTCAACCCTCATTGTGAAGATCCTCTTTGTACCAACCAGCACAAGTTTTGGGCTATCTTAAAACTGGTTTCTATAGGCTGTCCTGAGTGAAGAGCTGATAACAACCAGCTGTGGGCTTGTGGTATCGAATGCGTGGATAATTGCTTGGAGAGGTGTTCCAGCCTCCATGTGCTTCATCCCCCCAGGGAGGAAAGAGCAAAGGCACAAGAAATAAAAATGCAAACATGTTGCTCTGGAATATTGGTAGTATGTCAAGGGAGTGAAGCAGAAGTTCTCTTACCTAAAATTATGTTGATGCTCTTCTGGGCTTAGTTGTAAAGTTTGGCTTCGTATGGCTTGTGGTTCTTGAATTGATAAGGATCCTTGTGCTTTTTCTGGAAATTGACTGATTGTCTTGTAGGAGCTCCCAGCCACACTCTGCTACTCCAAGATCTTTACAATGGGACACGAAATACCGAACAGGCACACCATTTTTCAATTCAATTGCGTGGTAAAAAAGTTCTTGAGAGACAACAAAGACAACGGTAAGTGTGGATTTCCCTTACGTTACTGTTGTTGAGAAGGGCACTGCAAACCTGGAGGTCAGCGATGTTTTAATAAGCAGCATTAATTTCTTTTCCTTCTCTTGGCATGTGAATGACAAGGCAATAAGATTGGTTTGTTATGGTAATGGAATTTACGCTGGCTTGGCTGATAATTTTGGTAGTGATTCAAGCTTTAATTGAGTTTTATCTCTAGACTGGCTGTAAATACTGATCGCTTCTTGGTAGTAGTGTAAGCAGCAAGTTGTTAGTGCTCGGGATAGCTTTGTGTGGAACTCTTCGATATATCTTCCCTGCAGCGAGCTGTGTGACTGTACAGATGAGCTCACAGAAATTTAAATGAGTTAATGAGCTGAATTGGTGGTGCTAATTAGACAGAAATACAGTGATGTTGTTGTGTGGTCATTTCTGTTTACGCTGGTGTCCCTGTTGGAGGGCGAATGCAGATGGGCTTGTTGGGGTGGGATTTTGGAGAAGAAGCACTTTGATATAACCTGGTGGTTCTGTGTTACAGATAAACTCATCGGAGTTCATTGCACGCACGGCTTGAACAGAACTGGCTACCTGGTTTGCAGGTGAGCTGTCCTTAAATGGTGTTAAATGGTGGCATGGCTGGCTGCTTCTTGCTCCAGGAGGAAATAGCATTGCCCCAGTAAAACACGAGTCAAGTGATCTGCATCATCCTGGATTTGAAGCTTTGAGGAGGTTGTAGTTAGGGGTTACTTCTTTATCCACGTTTCAGCAGACCGAATGCTGATACTCCATTCTGGCGTGTAAATAGAAGCTGTAAAAACTTCCCAGTTAAAACTCTTTGGTTTTGAATCATCGCTAACCTGTCAATGTTGCCGTAGCCAGCTGTGTAATTAGCAATTTCTTGCTCATCTGTTCAGGTACTTGATTGATGTTGAAGGTATGGAGCCGAATACTGCAATAGAGTGTACGTATGTGTACGTTCTTCTTTGGATGCAGAATGTTTGTCATGGCCTTGTGGTTTTCAGATGGTCAAAAGGTTTGGGCTGGCTCTGGGGGCGGGGTAACTGTGTTTTAGCAATGCGTGTGTGTTTTCCTGTCATGTGGAATGGGAGCTGGAGGAAGGGAAGTGCTGGGGGTTCCTCGAGGTGATTGGAAGGAAGGAATTAAGTTTCGTGGAGCTAAGCAGGGCTGTGTGAACATGGGGGACACTGTGAGCGCAGGTCGGATGGTGCCACGCTGCAGCTCTGCCTGCGTGTCCGCCTTGACACGGGCTGTCGTGTGAAGGGTGGTACGCTGCGCGGGGTCACCCTGCGTGACCTGAGTGTGGAAGTCTGGGTTGAAGGGGTTAAAACCCTTCTAAAGGGTTTAAGCCCTCTGCAGCCCTGGAGGTGACTTGTACAGGGCAATGTTATGACTCAGCCCTGTCTCTCTCCAGTGTTCAACAGAGCTCGGGGGCATCCTATAGAGAGAACCAACTATATCCAAGATCTTCGGAAGAGAGCTGTAAAAAAGTAAGTCTTTTTGTGTGCGTTAGTCCCTGTGCCCAGGGAGAGCTGCTGTCAAGCAGCAAGTGTTAAAAGTGACTAGTTCCTAGGAAGGGAGGTGGAATGGGCCAGTGGGCATGGAGGAAGGTGGGCAGTTAGGAGACCTGGGTTTAAAGAGAGCAGCAGGCCTGCTGCCCTTCCTTTTTTGGGGGAACAGTGATGCAAAGGGGCGGTTTTAAGTGTAAAAGAGCTGTTGTGATTGCGCAGTGAATGGTTTGTGGACACATTCAAAGCATACGGAATTCTTTTTAAGGAACTGTGGACTACAGAATTTGGGCTCAGGCCCCTTCAGAGAAAAAGCCGGCACTATACCAAACACCAAAAAGCAGATGGCTAAACATCACCCACATCGTTCGAACCAAGCTGCCTTAGCAGTGCCCAGGTAGGTGTTTGCTTTTTGCCTCTGTGCGTGCCGTACAGCTGAGCAGGCGCAACGGAACGAGCTGCTTTATCATTTTTAAGAAACTTAAACTTGGATTTTTACAAGCTGCCCCTCACACAAGAGCGCCTGTTGCCTTCCTATCTTTGTGGTGGGGAAAACAACCTCGCTGAAACTTGTCTAGAGCCTACATATCACTGAATCACGGAATGGTTGAGCTTGGAAGGGACCTCTGGAGACCATCTGGCTCAGCCCCCTCTGAAAACAGATCCTTCTAGAGCAGGTGACACGGCGGCATGTCCAGGCGGGTGGGAGTGTCTCCAGAGAAGGAGACTCCTGCCTGTGGCCCCTTGTCTTGTTGCTGGGCACCACTGAAAAGAGCCTGGCTCTCTCCTCTTGACACTCACCCTTAAGATATTTGGAGACATTGATAAGATCCTCTTGCAGTCTTCTCTTCTCCAGGCTGAGCAGGCTCAGCTCGCTCAGCCGTTCCTCCTCAGGGAGGCGTTGAAGTGTTCCTTGTGTCTACAGCAGCAAAGCTCTTTGCCTCCAGATAATGTACATTGCCTGTAGATGCAGAATCACATAACTGACAAGTTCCCAAAGGGGCTAAAATGTTCTCAAGCTGAGAGATTTCACAGGTTGTGAATCAGGTGCCTGAGAGTGAAGTGATACCTCTCTGTTCTAGGCTTCTCCCATCTCAGCCGGGGTGGCGGGGGGGGGGGGGGGGGGGGGGGCAGTGAATGCAGGTAAAGAGCTTCCTCGTACTGTGGGGCACTTGTCCTATGTGGGAGCTGACCTCTGGCAGCTGCTGTGGGGCAGCTCCAGGAAACCATCTGGGGAGCAGACAAGTGGGAGCTTCTCGCAGAGCAGTGGCTTGTTCAGCCCCGCTCTTCAGGGGCATACAGAACGTTCCTGGCTGAAACTTCCCTTACGGTAAGAAATTGGCACATAGGAAATAAGCTGCTAGCTGGGCGGTTTCCTGGGTGTCGCATCATTGAGGCTGAAGCAGAAGGGTGAAGCCGGAGGGGCCGAGGGGAATTCGCAGCCAGCCCTTCCAGGCTCCGCGTACGGAGAGACTGAACGTGGCCACAACTCCTGCTACTGACTTCCAAATTTTCTTCCAGAAACTCCAGCAGCACCAAGAAGAAACGTAGGCGAGGCGCCAAGGGGCAGGCAGCGCACCAGGAGCTGGCGCACGGGGTGATGGAGCAAAGGTGGCCGTATGGTTTGGCAGCGAGGAACTGTTGGGTTTCACCACCTGCTAACGAGTGGCACAATGGACTCTGCTTTCCCACCCAGAGCCCCCACTTCTGCCCGGCCCAGGAAACACAAGCTTCCAGGAAACGCCGGCGCCGGCGTAGGAAGCCCGTTGTGACAGCGTAGGGAATGTTGTACAAAAGTTTGGCCAGGGCCACCGCGTCCTCGCGCTGGAGGAGCTCCGCGATGGCTCTCTCACCGCTTTGCTGTATCAGGAACTGCAAATGCAGGTGTTCTTAACTTAACATGGCTCTATTTTTTGTTTATTATTATTCTTTTTTTCTTTCCCCCATCCCCCTTCTTGGTATTTTTACCAATCTCAGAGATTTTTTTTTTAATCGGAAGTTGTACTGGGGTCATAGCTCTGCTCCGCGAGGGATGCAGAGGACAAATATGGACCCAAACAGAGCTGGAATAATCCTAAAGAAACATCCTCAGGAGCATCCCTTACACCTTCAACACCAAAGGGCTTTTCCTTGATTTCCTCACCACAAACCCAGAAACAAGATTTGGCCTGAAACTAGATGATTTGATTGATTTTTTTATTTTTTATTTTTTTCTTTTCACCCACTTCGGCCAAGTAAAGGTCCGCGGTGCTCGAGGGCCGGCTGCAGAGCAGTTCTTTTCCCCTGGGCGGGCGCAGCCGAGCAGGGGGGGTTGGGCAGTGGGCTCCGGCCTCACGGCGGCACCGTTTTGAGGTGAGAACGGGTGGGTTTGGGGGCGGACAGGGCGCTGCGCCGCCGGGAGGGCGCTGCCGCTTTAAGGGTGAGGGCCGGCTCTGACGTCACGGACCCAGCCTTCCGCTAAAGGACCGGAAGGGGCGGCTCGGCCGGGCGGAAGTGGGTGGTGTCGGTGGTGGCGTGCCCGGATGTTGCAGCGGGTCCTGATTGGTTGCTGAAATCGAGGTGGGGCGGTGCTATCGGCGTTTTGGCAACAACCCGGAAGCGCTGAGGGCAGCTGGCGGCCTCCGGGCGGCAGGTCAGCACCGGGCCCGCGGTCAGGGCCGGCGGGGGGCCCCCCCCCCCCAGCTTCAGCCGGGGCCTGGGGGGGGAAGGCGGCTTGGGGGGACCGGGGGGGATCCCCCTCCTCTCCTGGGGGGCCGGGCCTGGCGGCTCCGGTGGAGGGGGTGGCCTCGTATCGGCTTTTCGTTCGCGGGGCTCCGGTCAGGGGGGCTTTGGCCGTGGGTGTTTTTTCCCTTAGGAAGGGGGACCCGGCTTGCCCCCCCCCCCCCCTTTCTGTGTTTTGGGGGGCTGGAGGACCGTGGGGGCTTTGGTTGGGCGGTCCGGGAGCCCGTGGGAGCTTTGGCTGGGCGACCCTCTATTCGTATTTTGATTTTTTTGGGGGGGCTGTTGGGTTATTTTCAGAAAGGGAAGGGAGGGGGAGGCTGTTCGGGCAGGGACAGGCAGACCTGGGGGGCTCCTCTGCTCTCCCTTGCAGGGGAGGGGCTGTGGGAGTTCTGGAGGGCTCTAATTTGGGGTGGGGTGTCTTCGACTGTCTTGCTGTGGGAATTGACTGGGGGAGGGGCTGTAGTCTGGGGTCTTGCAGCTCAGGGAGCGGGGGTGTTTTGGGCACTTTGTGTTGAGGAATGCTGTGGAAAGTAGAGGAAGCTCTGGGCTGGGGGCACTGGGAGTTACAGCGTGTGGGTGCTGTCTGTTCTCTCTGGGGGGAGAAGGACTGTGGAACTTGGGGGGAGGGAGCTTTGGTTTGGGGAGGTGACTGAGCTCTGGCTTGAGGGAGCAACTGACCCCCCACCCCGGTAGAAGCACTGGTGAGGAGGAGAAGCTGAAGCCCACTGAGCTGTGGCTGTCACACCCTGTGAGTGAGCACTTTGGCACAGCAGCCTCTTGCAGGACAGAATCCCGCAGTCCTTAGTTAGGGTGAGAGGCCTGTGGAGGCCCCTTCGGGATGCGGGCTGGGACACATGGGCCTGCCTGCCTTAAAAAGGGGCTTCTGCTCCCGAGTAGCCCCAAAAGGCAACTCCTCAGGTGGTGCTTAGCTCAGCTCAGGACCTTTCCCCTGTTTAGGAAGGAGCTGTGGGAAGTTGTGGGGGTTGCACATGTGGCAGTCGCGTTGCTGGAAGGCTTGCAAGGTGCTCTGGATTCAGCGTTGTGATTTCATAGGGCATTTAACCCTTACACTGGTCCAGGTGACTTTTCCAGGGGGAAAATGACTTTTTTGGTGTAGGGGGAAGAGCATTGTGGAGGGTTTCTGGGCTTGCAGCCCTCAGACAGTCTCAGTGCTTCCTCCACTTCAAATTTATCAACTTGTGTGACAGGGCTGTGGGTGAGAAGGGGTTTGTCGGGACCGAGCGGGAGGCAGATGCACGGATCAGGTCGAGGTGCATTCCTGGGGTGACGGGTGTGCCTCCCGCAGTGCAGGGGAGAAACGGGTTGCGACTGTGCCTGGGCCAGAGCAATTTGGGATTGAGCTTGTTGGGTAAGGACAGCTCTGCTGAGCGGCAGTGGCTGGAAGGATGGCCTTCAGCTCTGTCCTTGTCTCACCGCTGTGTAAGCGAAACAGTGAACACTGCAGTGTCGAAACCTCACATAAAGCTGCTTCTGCTCGAGCCTGAATGAAATTCTTTAGCCATCTCACCCCAGATGAGTGACCAGCACTAGTTTTGTTCTGTGGAGAGAAAACTGAAAAGGAATCGTTGCTTTGGGTAGGATTTGGATGGATCAAACTCCAGCTTGAAATCATTTGCCAAGGACTGATCTTGAATTTGTGGCTGCCTTCCAGGTTGGTAAAGGTAAATAGCCAAACGCTGTGCCCAAAAAGAGCTGGGCTTCTCCCAGATTCCTCCCTCAGGACCTAGCTTGGCTCGTGTGTTAAACACTTTTCTGCTGAGGCAGGGTGATCCTATCAAGGAAAGACAGTCCTCAGGAAGCTGGATGAGTTATCTGGTTTATGCTGGTTTTGATACACTTGATTTTCCTCTCACTACAGAGTTCGTCAGCCTTGTAGCAGCTTTGATGTGTGTTGTTATGCCTGACCACGCCGACGTCAGCCTCCCACCGGAGGAGCGAGTACGAAGACTGATCCAGGTGGGAAGCGCCGTGGAAGTGAATGAGGACATCCCACCACGACGCTACTACCGCTCCGGTGTGGAAATCCTCCGCATGGCGACCGTTTACTCGGAGGAAGGCAATATCGAGCATGCCTTTATTTTGTACAACAAATATATCACGTAAGAGCAGCGTTGCTTCGTTTGCAAGTCACCTGTGTCAATACAAGGGGTTGTGGGTTTGGTGCTGCATGTTTTGAGCGTGTCTAAACACTGAAGTCTTGCTGAGCTGGAAGAACTGGGTTCTATCCAGAGCTCTGCTCCTTTGGAATTTCGTTTCCCACAGAGGTGAGGATGCAGCTGCTTAGACTGAACAGATGTTGTAAAGGTGTTGAGGTACAAACCCGCAAACGCCGCTCACTTCTTTGCAGGAGGTTTGTAAAAGTTCCCTTTGAAGCCAGGCTGAATTTGTATTTCTCTGCCCCTGCGCTAGTGGAGACTCCTGTCAGCAGGAGGGAGGTTTCCTCCCTGGATGTCAAAGCTTCCTGGTGTTTTATCACTGCAGAGTGGTTAGATTGGCCTCGATTGTCGCTAGGTTGGCCGTAACATCGTATGAACTGGCAAGGACCTGTGGTCAAGGATCTCAGTATTTGGTATCTACCTGGAAAGGATCTAGGCTGGTTGGCGGCTTCTCTAATAAACCAGCTTCGGAGGAAAAGCCTGCTTTACACTTAAGTTACTCCAGCCTTTTACAGCAGGTAGTGAGGTCCTCCTGTGGGTACAGGGACCAGCTGTAGTTTTAGTTTTACACCTTGGAAAGAATCTAATCTGCTTCCCCCCGGCACAAACACACACACATACACCCGAGCCCTTCTCGGGAGGGACGTGGGGAAGAGTTCTGGGTCCAAAGAACCTGATTCTGCTCAGCCGGTGAGTTCCTTGAGTACTGAGGACCCTTCTAGAAAGCCCCAGATTGTATATAAGCCCAGCCAACTCCCTGTTTGGTGTTTCAGCTGCTGCGTCTCCAGCTGTAGCATCTACATTCCATGTAGACAAGTGCAGGGCTGCATATTCTTGCTGTCACCTCTGCAGCTGCCCAGAAATGAGCCATCTTGGGTCTGAAACCCCAGTGGAGCGTACACTGTGGTGGTGTGGTGTCAGGTCTGGATTGTGTCTGAGCAGCCCAGAGTACGAGCGGAGTAAACAAGTGCCTCTCTGTCAGCCGTGCCCGTTGGTGTTTAATGGGCTGAAAACTGTGATTCTCAGAAAATATCCCCGTGGCACAGTGTGTCCCGTTCCTGTAGGCTTTTTGGCTAAGAGCCTGGCCCTCCCACATTCACTCAGTGCCACTCTGGTATGGTCTGTGCCGTGCCCACGCTACCTGTTTATCCAGAATGTGGTTGGCATCTCCGTGGGCACTTTCTCTCCCTGCCCCCGTGTGCAGGGTTCCTGCCCCTTAAATCCAACACATTTTTCTCTGGTTAGCTTTTCTTCCTGCCTTGCACTTCCTGAGCTTTTATGGGCATCATAGAGAGCGCCCTGGGCGGCTGCACAGGGAGCTGGGAAGTGTAAAACCCTTGGGAAGGTTTCCAGGCTGGTTACGTAGCCAGGGCTGAAGGAGAAACTCTTTAACTAAACAAATGAACGAAAAGTGCCTTTGTTATAGCAGTGATAGGTGCTGGCGTGTTTTCTCTTCAGCAGCTTTCAGATGCTCGTGGCTTTTACGTTACCCTGGCTGCTGGCTGCCAGGTAGGTGGAAAAACTTTCCCTTGGCGCTATTTCTCCAGTGTGGACGAATACGAGCTGTTGCCCAGGATTGTCCAAAGAGATGAACTCAATGTCACAGTCATTCCTTTAAACGAAGGTGTGAAGCTGTAGCTCAAGCAGGAGGCTTGGTGTAGGGTTTTCTACGTGTCCTTCCCCAAGGGGCATGATCCAGAAGGCAAGAGCGAGGCACTGGTAATGAGAGGCTCTCATGGGACATGTTCTGCTCTCCTGTTTCTAGAAAGGGGATCGGAATTCTTCACCTGGTGCTTCAGCCCACGCCTGCAGCCAGCGCTGTGGCCGTCCTTTCTCAGAGCCCGGCTGCGTGGCCTTAGTGCAGGCGCTTCCCACATGGGGCTGCACCTCTGGGAAGGAGAGAACTCCAGCCCCGGAGGCACGTGAGAGGCTCTTTGCTCGGTGCGTTTGGTGGGAGCGACCGCATCGTCCTTGGGAGCGAGAAGCTGGATTTCTCTTTATTTCCCGATACAGCGCTCCCCAGGGCTGATCTTAAGGCCTGAATTACGGGGTGAGGTCTGTGTTGTGGTGCCTGATTTGGGGAGCCATCGGGTTTGAGACAATCTTGTCTAGACATGGGGTAATCTCCAGATGGATCTGCACTCAGATTCCCATTGAGGCAGCCAGTTCCCCGTTTGGCCTCTGGCCACCTGCTCAGTCTCGCACAGGTCATTTTGCTGCACAGCACCTCTCACAGCGCCACCGGGCTGGACTTACAACGCACTTCTCTTGTCACCTTGTGAGGCATCTGCTTGTTTGTCTTCTTGAACAGCTGCTTCTGCTTTGATGCGAGCAGATGTTTTCCCTGAATCGACATCAGGCACGCTAGGTTTGATTTTTGCTAGGGCCAAATAAGAAAAGAAAAAAAGAATTTTCTGTGGTGTTTGGGCTCCTGGTTTGCCTGCGTGGCTGTGAGCTGCTAAGATTGGCTCCAGGGGTTTGTGTGGGGTGTTCCAAGGGACTCGAGAGATGCTGGCTTGGCGTGCGTGCCGTAGCAGTGCTTAAAAATAGCCTGTGATGTGGCTGCTGGGTGCCAGACAGCTGCTGCTCATAGTGGACTTGGGAACAGGCAGAGGTTTTGAACAAGCCCAAAAACTCCTGGCGATCGGAGCGGCAGGTTTCAGTCTTGCCAAGCCTCAGCTGGGCTGTCGATAGGAAACGTGAACCATTCCTGCCCTTCCTCTGCCTCCAGCCCCAGCCTGCCGCTGCCTGGTCTTGCCCCAGGGTTTCCTCTGGCTGTCTGAGTCCTCCTCTCATCCTGCTGCCCACTTTTTCCCCCCCTTCCTAACTTGTGGAAACCCAGCTGTCTCTGCTGCTTTTTCCATCCTCCCTAGGCCAGCATCTGCTCTTAATCCTTCTTAATTAATCCCTTCCATTTTAATCTGCTAGTTATTGGCAATGATCACAGCCTTGTTTTGTCTCCTCGACACAGTGACCTACTTCGCAAGCACCAGCCGGGAGCGGGGACCTTGCTGGGCGTTTCGGATGGAGCAACGGCTTCTCCGTGGCTCCAGGCTGTGACGTGGTTATGCTGATCCTGTGGTCTCTGGCGAGAGCATCCTCACGCTTTCCGTGGAAACCAGGAGCATTCAGTGTTGCAAAAAGTCCTCCTTTTTCCCAGAGGACTGAGGTTTTGAAGCAGCTGGCTTTATTTACTGCGCACACACAGGCTTCTCAGCATGAAGAGTGCTCTCACTCTGTCTCCCCTGCGTCTTGCCCGCTTGGCTCTGCTTGGTTTGTTTGCGCTGCTCCCTGGGGCACATTCTAGTCCTCGCTACCCTTATTCCTTGTGCCTGGGCCCGAGGCTGCTCTCTAAAGCAGCTCCTTCGGATGCTGAAGCGGTGTATCAAGGCAGGCAGGGGGGGTTGCATTGTGCCCACAGGCTTTGTGGAAGCTCGGAGCAAGCACAGCTCCGCTTGCAGGAGACAAGGACCCAGCTAAGCTCGCCAGGAGCTCACCCTGAGCATGCAGTCGTCTGATGCGCCACTGGGGACTTGTCCAGAGCTAATTCGGGGATGCCTCAAGCCTGGAGAGCCTCATAACGCTGAGCCAGAGTGAATTGCCCAATATTTGTAGGCTTTGTTCCTTGTTCTAGTGCTTGCAGTACTCTTTCTCTGCATCTTCACTGCTGTGTCCTTCAGAGCTCCTTGGAAGGCGGGGGAACAGTTATCCTGTTCGTAGAGAAGCCGAAGATTAACCCACTCGTCATCGTGGTGGGAGCGGGATGATGTTGAGCTCATTCTTGATGTTCCTCCCAGAAATCTGCCCAGAAATAGATCCCTGCTGCCTGAAATATTGCCCTGACCTTCCAGGATGGTCGGGCCACAGAGCTGAAAGGCTCCAGATGCCGCAGCTGGGGATGTTGTGAACTTGCTTTTAGCTTACCTGCAAGTTTTCCCTTTTCAAAGTCTGAGTTAATTTCCCCACCTCTTGCACAAACTCTTCCTCCGTACAGAAGGACAGTGTGAGCACTGAGTCAGCCAAGTCCTTGAGCTTCTGTGTAATCCCCTGGGATGCTCGCAGAGGCGTAGGCAGGTGCCCAAGGACCTTCCTGAATCGCTACCAGTGTCCTTGGTGGTTTAGACTGGCTTATTAATGGTTCTGTTCAAAACAAATGTATTTATCCCTGAGGATCACCTCCAAAGTCCAGGTGGAAGAAAAAAACCTCCTGAGTGAGGTGCTCCCCTGGGACTGAACAAGATCTCCTGTGTGCCGTGAGGAGCTCAGAAAGCTGTTATATGATGATTTCCTGCAGAAAGGCAGATGACTATCCTGATTGCGGGCAGCATAGGGCCCGGGGAGGTGGCGGAGCAAGGGGACGGTGCTGGAGGGAAATGAGCTGTACCCCCAAAATGCTGCTTATTGTTTTGTGTTTGTCCCTTTCTGCTGTGATTCCGAAATCGCCACTCAGCAGGCGGCTGGTAACAGCACGGACAAGGATCTGGAGTTCCGTGGGCAAAGCAGAAAACTCTGCAGTGAGCTTTGCTTTGGACAAGTGTAATTTTAAAGGCAGGATAGAAGGGAAACCAACCTTGAATTATATTTCTGTGGAAGGGGGGGGTAAGGCAGCGGTTTTACTGACGTGGTCTAGCTGGCTTTCCTGCTGGAATTGCAAATCTCCGTTTTGAAAGCTGAAGTTTCCTTGAAGGGAATGCTTTTTGCTGGTTACCTTTTGCTTTTAGAAGTAGTCTAGGATTGTGGAGGCTCTGCAGTGCATAGACTTTTTCTGCCTCAAGCTAATGTTCCCCTTTAACGTAGCTTCTCTCCTGTGTTTACAGGCTCTTCATTGAGAAGCTGCCACAGCACCGTGATTACAAAACTGCCGTCATACCCGAAAAGAGGGAGACAGTGAAAGTAAGTAGGAACGTCACCAAGTCCCTAATGGCTGTGGTCGGAAATGCTTTGGGGTCATCACCCTGGAGGTTTTTCATGGCTCTGGACTGAGTGATCCACACAAATGCTGAGAAGCCTTGGCTTGGCCAGGCAGCCCTGACCCCTTGGGTTTGGGTTCTTCTTACCCTGTTGTACTTGTGCTGGGCTGGCTGTGATTGTCCAGTTTACGTTCTGCTGAGCACTGGGGTGTCCTTTCTTTCCTGTTAAACTCCCTGCTTGTTAAAGACCACTTCGCTTTGCCATGCGTGGGGGCTGGATGCTCACTGCAGTGGCTCTCGAGGGATTTGCCAGGGGATCCTTGCAAATTGCTCACAACCACGAGGAGCTACCACTCCTCTGCTCAACAATGAGCAGAAGCGAAGGACGACGTTGCGTAAGCTCTTGCTCGGTGTTGTTGAGGGTGCTGTCCGTGCCACCCAGCTACACCGCGCCTGGCTGCAGCCTGTCCACCCGTGGTGCTGGAGCTGCTCAGCTCTTTCTGCCTCGTGAACGAGTAGATGGTTTATCACCTCTGGGTGCTAGACGTCCATTGAGTCTTGTTTCTCTTGCCTTGGGGCTATCACACTCCTACGACCGTGTTTCCTCCCTCCAGAAACTGAAAGAAGTAGCCTTCCCCAGAGCTGAAGAGCTCAAGGAGGAGCTGTTAAAGAGGTACGCCAAGGACTATGCTAAGTACAAGGAGCAGAAGGTGAGTGAGAGGAGACTGGAGGCCTGTGCTCCCCAGAAGGAGCCTCCCTCAGCCGCAAAGGGTTTGGAAGAGGGCAGGTCTCCAGGGCTCCCTGGGTGCTCGGAAATGCCATGCGTGGGTAGCGCCGGCTTGCAGGGTGCCACCTTGTCACCTGAGCACAGGGCTGTCCCCATCACCGATGCCGTTATGGAGGTGAATCTGTCATGGGTGTCCCTGCATCTCTCTTTGTTGAGCATCCTGGAGGCAGTCTGAGCCGGGGCTGTGGTTGGCTTGGTTGTTTTCTCTTTGTCCCAACATGAGGTCTGGGTCTTATGATCCAGAAAACTCAGCAGGCGGCTGGTAACAGCACGGACAAGGATCTGGAGTTCCGTGGGCAAAGCAGAAAACTCTGCAGTGAGCTTTGCTTTGGACAAGTGTAATTTTAAAGGCAGGATAGAAGGGAAACCAACCTTGAATTATATTTCTGTGGAAGGGGGGGGGGGGGGGGGGGGGTAAGGCAGCGGTTTTACTGACATGGTCTAGCTGGCTTTCCTGCTGGAATTGCAAATCTCTGTTTTGAAAGCTGAAGTTTCCTTGAAGGGAATGCTTTTTGCTGGTTACCTTTTGCTTTTAGAAGTAGTCTAGGATTGCGGGGGCTCTGCAGTGCATAGACTTTTTCTGCCTCAAGCTAATGTTCCCCTGTTTGCTGGTGTCCCTTGGTGTATTTCTCCTTGTAGAAGGCGGAGGAAGAGGAATTTGCACGCAATTTGGCTTTGCAGCAGCAGCTAGAAGAGGAGAGGAATCGGGTAGCCCTGATGAAGCAGCAGCAGGCAGAGCAAGAGCAGTTTCATGCCTTTGAGGAGATGATTCGACGACAGGAGCTGGAGAAGGAACGTCTAAAGATAGTGCAGGAATTTGGAAAGCCAGAGCAGAGTCCCGAGTCTCTGGATGGACCCCTCATCCCTGGCGTGGAAAAGCCTCCGACTGATTTAATCCCAAAGGTTCCCGTCTCTCCAGTTCACCCTGCAAGTCCATCAGCGGGGACTGTCTCATCCAAACCTCCTGTTGTGGACAGATCTTTGAAACCCAATGCTCTGGGGAACACGGAAACCAGTTAGTACCTCCCAGTGCACCCTTCTCCCTTGCTGGGACTGAGCCAAACACTGCTGAGGAGCTGATTGCTCTGGGAGGCTCTTGGAAGTATCTGGTCATGGTTCCGGCCCTTCCAGGGGTGTGACCTTCCAGGTCACTGGATGTTCTCCCTGTTGGCCAGTAATGGTTTGCAGGGCTTCTTTTTCTCTCCCCCCCCCCAACCAAATTCTTCTTTTTCTCTCCCCCCCCAACCAAATTCTTCTTTTTCTCTCCCCCCCCCAACCAAATTCTTCTTTTTCTCTCCCCCCCCAAACAAATTCTTCTTTTTCTCTCCCCCCGCCCCGACCAAATTCTTCTTTTTCTAACCCCCCTCCCTGCCCCAACCAAATTCTTCTTTTTCTCTCCCCCCCCCAAACAAATTCTTCTTTTTCTCTCCCCCCGCCCCGACCAAATTCTTCTTTTTCTAACCCCCCTCCCTGCCCCAACCAAATTCTTCTTTTTCTCTCCCCCCCCAAACAAATTCTTCTTTTTCTCTCCCCCCGCCCCGACCAAATTCTTCTTTTTCTCTCCCCCCGCCCCGACCAAATTCTTCTTTTTCTCTCCCCCCCCAACCAAATTCTTCTTTTTCTCTCCCCTCGCCCTGACCAAATTCTTCTTTTTCTAACCCCCCTCCCTGCCCCCACCAAATTCTTCTTTTTCTAAACCCCCACCCCCCGCCCCGACCAAATTCTTCTTTTTCTAAACCCCCCCCCCGCCCCGACCAAATTCTTCTTTTTCTAACCCCCCTCCCTGCCCCCACCAAATTCTTCTTTTTCTAAACCCCCCCCTGCCCCCACCAAATTCTTCTTTTTCTAAACCCCCACCCCCGCCCCGACCAAATTCTTCTTTTTCTAAACCCCCACCCCCGCCCCGACCAAATTCTTCTTTTTCTAAACCCCCCCGCCTGCCCTGACCAAATTCTTCTTTTTCTAAACGCCCCCCCCCTGCCCTGACCAAATGATTCTCCTCCAAAATGCTGATTCAGACATTTCCCAATGACTGTTTTTTGACCAGTGACACATCTTAATTCAAATGTGGGGTTTTTTTTTTGGGGGGGGGGGGGGGGGTGGTGTTCATTTTTCTTCACAGAAACTCAGGTTTGACACAACGCTAAAGGTTTCTTTCTCTCTATGTGTCTCTTTGCCCGTTTGGAACGAGGTAGTGGCTGTCCTTTATGAAGTGTCACTGTGACTTCATTTCTCTGTCGCTGTCACTGCCGTTGTAAGGGAGCACTGAACATTTCCAGGCTGAAACGTTTCAGTCTAGTCCCTTCAGGTACCGTTTCTCCGACATCCCCAACTGTCATCACTCGTTGTGCTCCCGTTGTCCCCACAGATGCGAGTATGGATGTCCTCCGCCAGGTCATCGTCCCGAGGGAACTCTGCCAGAAATTCCTCCAGCTGGCTGATGCCAACACGGTCCGGGGTGTGGAGACGTGCGGGATCCTCTGCGGTACCCTGGTAAGGTGATAACCGGGATTAAGACCCCGGGAGCAGCGCGGAGGCGCGGTAGCTTTGAAAACAGCTGGAGGACCCTGGGTTTTGCCACGGAAGGCTGTAGTGCAGTTTCACTGATGGCTGAGCTTTCCTGTGGGTGTTAGGGACGATCTGCCCCTCCTTTTCCTCCCTTTTTTAGGATTTCCTCACGCTGAGGTGTCAGGCACCGTGTCCCCACGGGTGTTCAGCTTCCCCTCGCTCCTGTTGATGGCTCTGCTGGGTACCTGCCTCCAGGACCCCCCGCGCTGCCGGTGACAGGCGGCCCCGGGGACGTGTCCTTTTGGTACCAGCAGGACTGAGGTGTCCCAGCTATGAGCTAGGACCCTCGCCAAGCCAAGGCTGTGCAAACACCGACTGGAGACAGTTAGTTCTCCCGCAAACAGGTTGCGTGCCCAGGTTTCTATTGGCAGCTCCAGCCTGTCTCCCCTGTGCTGCCCGGGGCTGCTTTGCTTGCAGGAGTTCGCTTTGAAATGAAATGGTTTGCTGTAGCAACTTTCTGCAATCCAGCTGCTCCCAGACACTTGATGATGATTTAATTATGAAGCATCATCTCCTAGTGAGTGGAGAGATTTGCTTCGGTGGGTGGTCAGGACTTCTCTGAGCTCTTGTGGGTTGCTCTGCACATCAGGGGAAACGAAATCAAGCTGTGGGTCATGCTCAGCCTCGGAAAATCCCGTGACGCCTTGGTCAGTAACTTACCCTTCCCATTTCAGTGACTGGTAAATGGACAGTACATCCATGGGATTGTTTCCAGACCTGCTGTTCCCTGGGCTGAGCCCCCGAGTGATGAATGCACAAACACTGCTTTCCCAAAGCTTGGGAAATTACCTTTGCACCAGTGGGCAGCAGCAGCGTTTCTTGCTCTGGGGGGGTGTCAGGTGGGTAACAGCCTCCCCGTGCTGCCTTGCAGATGAGGAACGAATTCACGATAACCCACGTCATCGTTCCCAAGCAGTACGGAGGCCCCGATTATTGCAACACGGAGAACGAAGAGGAGCTCTTCGTCATCCAGGATCAGCACGGCCTTGTTACGCTAGGCTGGATCCACGTGAGTCCCTCGTTCCTGTCGCGCTTCCCAGCTGGTCTTTCAGCCAGGAGGGAAGGGGGTGCTGGAGCAGGGCTGGTGGAGGAGGATTTACCAGGGGGGGTGGCGTGGAGCGGGCAGCATCCTCCACTGGGGCTTCTCCCCCTCCGCTGCTGGGGCTTCTCCATCGGATCGGTGCAGTCTCAGTCCCTACTTGCGCTGCGGGAGAAATCTAGGCTCGCTTTTAAATTTGGTCCCTCCTTAAAACATCGGGCCCTTTGAAACTGGGGTTTGGGGCATGGAGCTGATGTTTCATCCAGCTGAAAGCTGACTGCAGAGGCACCGTCGGGGCATCCCGAGCTCCTGCTGGCAGCACAGAGCCTCTCTCGTGGTGCAGCCTTGTAGTAGCGCTACTTTTCACAGACAACTCTGTGCGGCTCTGCCGTAGGATGTGCCAGTTCCAGATTCCTCCGCTGGCTTCAGTGCTGCCCTGCTTGCCTGTCCCCACGGAGCCTTTGGCAGTCGGATCGGTGCCAAGCAAAATGTTTGGTGCTGCTGAGTAATCTCTCGAAAGCAGCAGCTGCCTCACAGGCTCTGACAAATAAAAGCCTGCTGCGTGTGCCTGATGTGTGCGGGGTGTCTGCTTTTGGTGTTAACCCTTCGGTGACAGCCCTTGCGACATTCGGGGACCCTCAGGGGTTCCTTTGACCTTCCTGCTGGCCTTGACAACAAAAACGTAACAAGGAAAAGGACAAAGACCTTTCAGCAAGAGTTAGGCGGTGAAATCTTAGCTGTTAGCTGGAGATGGGGAAGGTGGTGGCTGGCTGTGGTCGTCCAACCCTCGGCTGTCTTGGTGGAATGGGATGTTGGACATATGGAGACGTGGAAAGTGCCTCGGTGGTATGTTGCTCCAGGAGTAGCTGTGTGAAGTGCCCTGCAGGGAGACACGCGTGAAAGCATGGATGGTGTTTTGCCTTGAAGTATGACTTCACCTGGGATACGGCCAGAAATTTAGAGCTCCTCCTGTACTTTCTCCAACTGAAAAAGAGGAGCAGATGTTTTGGGATGATCCAAACCCATTTGCAGTGTGCAAGCATGTCCTCTGTGCCACCGGCGGAGCTGTGTCTTCCCTGTTGCAACCTTCTCTTGGTAGACGTGGTCCCTTTTGGACCGGTTTTCCAACCGACTTTCTCTTTTCCCTGCGTTTCAGACTCACCCCACGCAGACAGCCTTCCTCTCCAGCGTCGACCTGCACACACACTGCTCCTACCAGATGATGTTGCCGGAGTCCATTGCTATTGTGTGTTCTCCAAAATACCAGGAGTAAGTATGGACGCGG
The DNA here is from genome assembly GCF_023638135.1 of Falco biarmicus. Classification (NCBI taxonomy): domain Eukaryota; kingdom Metazoa; phylum Chordata; class Aves; order Falconiformes; family Falconidae; genus Falco; species Falco biarmicus. Next base: position 1,214,473 of record NC_079305.1, read on the forward strand.
GGTAAGGAATGCCATCCCCTCTGCCTCTCTAGCCTCTGCAGAAGGGATCCAGGGGCTCGGAAGGGATCCAGGGGCTCGGAAGGGATCCAAGGGCTGTTTGCCACGACCTCTCCTCTATCGGATTCCTGGTGTGGGAATAAATAACATGACAAGTCACATAAAGCTTTACCAAAAGAGGCTGGAAGAGCGTCTGTGGTTCGACAGCTCTTCCCAACTGGTTTGGGGGGTCGTGTCCAGGCGATGGGTGCCCACCTGTGAAAGGAGACCAGCCTGTGGCTGCAGGGCTGGGGGGAGGAGTGTCACGGGCAGAGCTGTGTCCCGCAGCGTGCATCTCTGCTCTCGGGGGGAGCAGACTCAGGCACGCTCCTTGAGACCCAGGAGGAGGTGCTTCTATTTGCAGAGGCTTGTGCTACACAGAGTTTGTGTTTATTTGCTCTAGGACGGGGTTTTTCAAGCTGACGGAGCACGGCCTGGAGGAGATCTCTTCCTGCCGACAGAAAGGATTCCACCCACACTCCAAAGACCCCCCTCTCTTCACTGTAAGTCACCCCAGGAGGCAGCGGGGGCTGTGGGACTGTGGGTTGGCGTGTTGGACACTTGAATTTATATCTGGGGGGGGTGGTCCTGGGCTGTGGCCCAGGACAGGAGGGTCAGCATGGCAGGGGCTTGTCTCTTCCTAGGATTGAGGGGTTAAAGCTTTTGAACTTGTTAGCGGGTTGGGGGTGCGTGCACAGCACTTCTCTGCAGAAACAGGTCAAGGCAGCGGCGAGGGCTTGTGTTTGAGAGGGAGGTTTGTATTTGTGTCCTGCCGTGGTCGCCGAGGCACCGCGCAGGGCGCTGGTCCGAGAGGGCTGTTGTGTGAAGGGCGCTGGGTGCAGTCGTGTCAGGAGGTGGAGGAGACTCACCTGAGCTGTGGGAACATCTGGATAATCCCTGTCCCCTCTTCCCCTCTCTTCCAGACCTGCAATCACGTGTCCGTTGTCGAGAGAGACGTAGTCCTGATGGATCTCCGATAGGCCTCTTGCCTTAACTGTTTACAGAAAACCATCTACCTTCCACCTAGGCCTAAGGAATTCTATATATTATTTTTTTTCCCCTCCTGTAGCAGACGATTTCTACCGTGTGGTGATCCTTTCCCTTCCTCCCCCAATAACCACGGTGAAATCGGTACCCTGACCTCAGTGGGAGCACATGAAACCTCAGTGCCCAGCATCGGGCTGACAAAGTGGTGCTGAGGTTCCAGGCGCGGAGGAAAAAAGCTAACTGGAGTTTCAAAGACAGAAGTTAACACTGAAGCAATTGTTTAATACTCTAATCTATGGCTTGAACAGCTTTGGGGGGTGGGGGTGGGAGTGTTCCCTGTGATTTGCTGCAACTTTGAGGTGTGGAAACCTCTTCAAGTGCTTTCCAAAGTGGGACTTGCCCAAATTAACCCGTGATTTGTTTCGCCGCTCGCTCTGGGTTGCGGTGGTCTCAGTGCAGCTGGCTGGAGTAGATAAATCTTTGCTGTAGTTTAAGATTGCGCCCTCCCAGCCCCTGTCACCTCACACAAGAGTTTATCACCGCTGAGCCGGAGCAAATCCTGCTTGCTGGTGCTCAGCGCTTTGCCCGGTGAGGCAAAAAAGGGGCTCAGGCTCCTTGGGGAGCCCCTATTTCAGCATTCTGGGGGAGAAGGTACCTGGCTGCAGCAGCGCTTTGCACAAGCTGCGTCGTTCCAGCGGCGTGAGGGGCGTCTGGCAGCTTTATCCCAGGTGTGAGATTCACTCTGGACCTTGTGCCGCCCGGCGAGGGCTTGGCTTCAGCTTGTTGCTGGTGTCACCCTGGAGGAGGCTTTTGGTCCCCTGGCCACAGTGCTGTCACCTGAAGGCTCTACTTCGCCTCTCGGGAGACGGGACTCCAGCAGCTTTTGCCGCTTCGATCCTCAAACGCCACCGTGCCCGATGGCCTCGGCGCTTCTCAGAGCAGCGCGATGTCTGTCCTGGCTGAGAACAAGCACCCCGTGATGTCACGTTTGGCTGGGGACCCCCTCCGAATTACTGCTGGGGGACCACCCCGCGGCCGTTTTCCTTCCCCGCACTCCGCGCTGCATCTCCACCCTCGCTTCTGCCGCCGTGGGGAGGGGAGCAGCGGTGCTGGAAGGTGGAAGCATCTGGGCTCCAAGGGCTGAGCGTGATGCGCAGCGTCTCCACGTCCTCGGGCAGGATGATGACCATCAGCACGTGGCTGCGCGGGGAGGGGGGAGATGGCTGGAGCTGCCTTCCCACCTCTGGCGTGCACGCAGACCTGTTCTCTGTGTCATGTCCTTGTCCTTGGATGTACAAAAATCTGTGGTGTACAGTTTAAGGCAGATGGTTGCGTGATCTTGGCTGGGTTTCTTTTGCTGCTTGGGGTTTTTTTTTTTTTTTTTCAAGCTAGATCAGGGGGTTGGAGGGCTCTGGTGAGGTTGAGAGCAGGGAAGGAATCTGTTTATGTAGGGGTTGTGTTTATTTGTGACGGCTACCGCCCTGCCTCCTGCGTGACAAACTGCTGCCACCATCGTTTTTGCGCTCAGTTTTGGAACCCAGCTACCCCCGCCCCACCCCCCGCCCCCGGCAGTGGGAAGGAAGCAAGTGGACTTCAGGGGCAGCTGTAGAAACTAATTTTCAGACCTGATTTATTTAAACCGTGCTCCAGGGTGGGTTTTGCAGCCTGGGGGTAGGGATGCTCATCCCACAGCCCCGTGCAGGATGGAGCCATCTGCTCTTCACCCTGACGGCCCCCCCCCCACACTGCAGGGACGAGAGCCGGGCAAGCCCGTCTTGCAAAGCGGCAATTCCTTCAAACGGACGGCGAATATTTATCTCCACTCCCCATCCCTGAAGGTCTCAGGGCTGAGCTGACCCCAGCATCGAGCAGAGAGCACCAGCCAGGGCGAGGAGCTGGTGGCAAATCACAACTTTGTGTGTAAGTTTGTCCCAGTGACCGATAAAACCCTCGTGGAGAATTTTTGAAATACTCACAGCGCAGCCGGCTGCGAGGGCTGCGTTTCTCACGTCAGCGGCCAGCTGCTGCCTCGCGCTCTCTGAGCTGGCGGCTTTTTAATCGCATTTTTTCACTTAAAGTCACTGAGTCATCACTTTTGCGTGGCAGGATGAATGCTGATAGCCTGGCACTGCCGCCTGCGTCCCGCTCACCCTCCCCTCTATCCAGCTGCCCCAGATGTGACTGTTACATCGTAAAGTTGCTCAGCATGGGGGGTTGAATTTGGTAGGCGCTAAACCCCAACAGAAATAGTTTTTATTTTCTGCAGTGACAGGGGTTGTGTGTTCGGGGGTTTCCTGCAGGCAGGGGGTGATGCTTATCTCTGCCTCGGACTTGGGACCTGACCCAAATCCCTGCCCCGGCTCTCGCTGCCGGGTTGTCCATCCTCTGCGGCAGCCCAAGAGGTTTAAAGCGCGAACGTTACCCTTGTAGGGAGGTGCGGAGGGCCGGGAATTCTGAAATCCCCTGGCAAACCGGGACTTGGCCCCCTCCTCATCCTGCCTTCATCCCAGCGCCAGCCTCGGGGATGCTTGGCGTTCCTCGAGCATCCCAGGGCCGCCGGGCACCCTCCCCAGCGCCCAGCCCCGGCACGGCCGCCGGCTGGATTGGCTGTGGTGGCCAAACGTTGCCTTTTTAGGCTGCACGGCTGCTGCCGCGCCGGCCCAGCTCCAACTGGCCGTGCCGAGGTGCCGAGGGCCGCGTTGGGTACCCGGTGCCTCGGGCTGGGCCGAGGATGGAGGAGCCCCCTGAGCTGGTGCTGCAGTGAGGTCGCAGGGGGATGCCCCGTGGGTTGCTCTGGGTGGCTTTGGCACGGTCCCCACCACCTCAGGGTGGGATGGGGTCCTGCCACCAGCTCCGCTCCCTCCCCCCAGGACTCTCCCGGCACATTCAACCTCAGATATATTTATTTTTTTCCCCCCTCAACTCTCCGCTGGGTTTGGGGTTAATTTTTTTTTTTTTTTTTTTTTTTTTTTGCATCATGTCATATATGGCAACCTTTTGCCTCGGTGACCTCATGTTTGGCATCGGACCAAGGGAACAGGGTTGGGATGGGAAGGCAGCGGCTGGTCCCCAGGGCTGTGCGGTGGGCACACCGGCAAGTGCACAGGCGGGGGACAAATCCGGGTTTTCCCGGAAAAAAGGGGACAAATGGGACAGAGCCACCCAGGGGGGATGTTGGTGGAGCTGCTAGCAGGCTGGGGAGGCACCAGGTCGCTGTCCTGCCCTGTGGGGTGACAGCCCAGGGTCTGCTCCATCCCTCCGGGGCCATGGGGGGACACCAGGACGCGAGTCCATTCCGGTGGTGGTGGGACCCTGCAGCCCCCGGTCCTTGGTGCTGCACCGGTGCCGTGGTGCCCCTGCCCGGAGCCCGGCTTGGCACCCGGTAGAGCAAAGCAGGAGGCAGCCCGGGCACCCTGCGCCTCAGTTTCCCCATCTGCAGCCCGAGCCCCTGTAGCCCCGGGGGGTGGCTCTGGGTCATCTCCCCTGCCCCAGCTCCTTGTGGGGGGTCCCCAACGTGGGACCGTTGCCCTTAAGAAGGCAGCTGGGGGGTTGCAGCTGCTGGTTGGCCCCTGCGAGGGCCACGGGCCCCTCGGGCTCCACTGGCTTTGTACAGGGCTGGGGGTGGCTCTGCCCCCCCCCCATGCCACGATCAGGCATGAGGGGCAGGGACAGCACCCCTGTTGTGCCTGGGGGGGGTCTGGGCTCATCCAGCCTCCAACACCCCCTGGGGGAGGGGGTGAGGAGCTGGGTGCCCCCATGATGCAGGGCTGGGATTCAGGCATCCTGCTCCAGCCGAGCATCTGGGAGGTGAGGGGCTTTGGGGGACCGAAAGCCCAACATGGGGGGCAGAGAGAGAAACCCCCCTGGGAGAGAGACCCCAAAGGTGCCGAATGCCGGGGATACGGGGGAGCTGAGGCTGGGAGGGAGCGATGCGCCAACTTGGTGCGTTTCCAGCATCTCGGAGATGTCAAACTCCCGTCCGGGCCGCGGGGTGTCCCCCCCAGCAGAGCCCTGACCCCCACCACCGCTCGGGTGGGGTTTCTCCACGCTCTCCCCGGGAACCGGAGCTGCTTCCACCCCCTTTTTGCCGAGAGTGTCGCTTATAAGGATTTGTGTCTCACTTGTTTATCGGAGCGGAGCATAAAAGGAACAGACTCCCAAATTGGCTCTTGCCTCCCAAGCATCCCCACATACATTTTTCTTACAATAATTAACCGTGCTGGGTCCTACCATCGGTCCAAGGTCAATTTAATGAAATAAAACACCTTATATGGCCATATGGCTAACACACCATCACTTAGCCTATTTAGGGTCTTTGTTTAGAGAGGATCCGCCTCTGAGGTTTCACGGGCTCCTGGTATTTATACCAAAGGCGCCCTGGGACTCGGTCCCAGAGGAAAGGAGCTCTCGCCTCTGCGGTGAGTACTGCCCAGCCCTGCCTCCCCTCTGGCTTGCAGGACAGCGGGAAGAACAAAAAAAACCACCCCGGGGGGGTTCAGGGTGCCCCAGCATTTATGGGGTGGCCCCGACTGGGTTTGCGCAGACGGGGTGCAGTGGCCACCCCAGCGCATCCCCCCAGCCAGGGGCTTCCACGGAGGCAACGAGAGCTGGGCTGCGGCCAAAGCGGGTCGTGCTCTTCCAGAAATCCCCAAGATTTTGGGGTTTTTTTCTTTTCTTTTTGGGCTCCTGCGAGGTTTTTGCCTGCTTCCCTCTGGATTCAGGAGCGCATCTGCTGGTGGAGAGTGGCACCCTCTGGGAAGGGTGAGTTTTTGCCCCGTTTTTGGGAAAGGATGCGAGGGCAGAGCAGCAAGGAGCTGCTGAGACCGAACTGGACGAGAGGCCATCGCCTGCCCTCCCCCCGCCCGCTCGGGAGCACCGGCCTGGCAACGCCGGAGCTGAGCACGGGCACCAGGCTTTGGCTCCCGTTCGGGCACCGGCTGGCGACGGATGGAGCAGCAGCATCGCACGGAGCAGCATCTGTGGGGGATGAGCATCACCCGCTCCCAGCACCACCACGCCGGGGTCCCAGCTGGCAGCCACCCCCCCCCCCCCCAAGGATTTTGCGGGGCTGTGCATCCCCAAGGACTCCAAACCCTTCCGACACCCAAAGCTGGACATGGTGGCACGGCGTCACCCCCTCCTCACCCTCCCTTTAACGCTGCTTTTCCCCCCTCGCCCCAGCTTTTCCCCCAGGTCCCCCTGACCACCAGCCACCGGCCCCACCATGTGCGAGGAGGAGACCACCGCCCTGGTCTGCGACAACGGCTCCGGCCTCTGCAAAGCCGGCTTTGCCGGTGACGATGCCCCCCGCGCCGTCTTCCCCTCCATCGTGGGGCGGCCCCGGCACCAGGTGGGTACCCAGAGGCAGCCCCCAGCCACCCCCTGTTAATTATGCCCTGCGTTAATTAGCAAAATGAGGCTAATGAGGCTGCCTCTCGCGGCGTTAGGGTGTCATGGTAGGCATGGGGCAGAAAGACAGCTACGTGGGCGACGAGGCGCAGAGCAAGAGGGGCATCCTCACGCTCAAGTACCCCATCGAGCACGGCATCATCACCAACTGGGATGACATGGAGAAGGTGAGACCCCCAGGGCCGGGATGGGGAGTGGGTGCTGGCCCCAGTTTGGGGTAAGACCCCAATTCTCCATCGCCCGCCTTAGATCTGGCACCACTCCTTCTACAACGAGCTGCGCGTGGCCCCCGAGGAGCACCCCACGCTGCTCACCGAGGCGCCCCTCAACCCCAAGGCCAACCGGGAGAAGATGACCCAGGTAAGGCGCCGTGGGACACCTGGTGGTGGGGACGGACCCTCCGAAACCGCAGGGGTCTGGGGGCGTTGGGGGTTTAGCTGGATGGAGCTGGCTGTCACCAGGGGCTGGCGCGGGATGGAGGAGCGGGCGGTGGTTGAGCTCCTAGCGGTGGGCTCGCCGGCTCACGTGGACCCGCGGGCTGTGCCGTGCAACGCGCTGACGTGTGTGACGCCCTGTGCAATGCCATGACTCATGTTTCCATGTGATGCGCTGACCCACGTGCTCCTCAGTGCAACGCAGCCACCTGCGTGTTGTTCTGCGCCATGTGCTGACCCACGCGCCCGTGCAATGCAACAATCCACTTATTTTTCCATGCAATGCAACAATCCGCATGTTTTTCCATGCAATGCAACGATCCGCGTGTTTTTCCATGCAATGCAACAATCCGCATGTTTTTCCATGCAATGCAACGATCCGCGTGTTTTTCCATGCAATGCAACAATCCGCATGTTTTTCCATGCAATGCAACGATCCGCGTGTTTTTCCATGCAATGCAACGATCCGCGTGTTTTTCCATGCAATGCAACAATCCGCATGTTTTTCCATGCAATGCAACGATCCGCGTGTTTTTCCATGCAATGCAACAATCCGCGTGTTTTTCCATGCAATGCAACGATCCGCGTGTTTTTCCATGCAATGCAACAATCCGCGTGTTTTTCCATGCAATGCAACAATCTGCATGTTTTTCCATGCAATGCAACAATCCATGTGTTTTTCCATGCAATGCAACGATCTGCATGTTTTTTCCATGCAATGCAACAATCCGTGTGTTTTTCCATGCAGAGCAACGATTTGTGTGTTTTTCCGTGCAATGCAACAATCCGCATATTTTTCAGTGCAATGCAACAATCCGTGTGTTTTTCCGTGCAATGCAACAACCCGCATATTTTTCAGTGCAATGCAACAATCCGTGTGTTTTTCCGTGCAATGCAACAACCCGCGTATTTTTCCATGCAATCTGTTGACCCTGTCTCTGCGGGAAGGCACAGCCCCCGTGGGTCAGGGTGGGATGTGCTGGGGACCTCTGTGGTCCCCCCCTAACCCGCTGGCTCCTTCACCATCCCAGATCATGTTTGAAACCTTCAACGTCCCCGCCATGTACGTCGCCATCCAAGCCGTCCTCTCCCTCTACGCCTCTGGTCGCACCACAGGTGAGTAGTAGGACACGCAGCATCCCGGTGACCACAGGTGATGGGGAAGGGACCAAGGCCCCTCCCTCACCTTCTTCCCGCTTCCCAGGCATTGTCCTCGACTCCGGGGACGGTGTCACCCACAACGTGCCCATCTACGAGGGCTACGCTCTGCCCCACGCCATCATGCGTCTTGACTTGGCCGGCCGCGACCTCACTGACTACCTCATGAAGATCCTCACCGAGAGGGGCTACTCCTTCGTCACCACCGGTACGGGGCCAGGAGGGGGGTACGGGGTGATGGGCGACCCCGTGGTGCCGCCGTGGCACCGGCTTAAGCCCGTTTGCCATCGTCTTCCGCAGCCGAGCGGGAAATCGTGCGCGATATCAAGGAGAAGCTCTGCTACGTGGCCCTCGACTTCGAGAACGAGATGGCCACAGCTGCCTCCTCCTCCTCGCTGGAGAAGAGCTACGAGCTCCCCGACGGGCAGGTCATCACCATCGGGAACGAGCGGTTCCGCTGCCCCGAGACCCTCTTCCAACCTTCCTTCATCGGTGAGCCCACCCCAAATTGCCCTGGCTGCCCCCTCGGTGGTTGCCCCCCATCCCCACCAGCGGACAACCAGCTCCCATGGGTGCCTCGCTGAGGTGTCTCAGGGCTCTCCCAAGCCCTTCGCACCCCAAACGTGGGGAGCAACCCATGGGTGACACCATGGCTCTTCGGCTCTTTTGGGAAGCCCTGAGGAGACATGGGTGGGGGTCAGGGTGCTAACAGCCCCCTCCCACCCCAGGCATGGAATCAGCTGGCATCCATGAGACGACCTACAACTCCATCATGAAGTGTGACATCGACATTCGCAAGGACCTGTACGCCAACAACGTGTTGTCCGGTGGCACCACCATGTACCCCGGCATCGCTGACCGCATGCAGAAGGAAATCACGGCGCTGGCTCCCAGCACCATGAAGATCAAAGTAGGTTTTGGGGTGGGGGTGTCTGGGGGGCAAACCATGGCCACCAACACCCCAAAATCCTCTCCTGGTGGAGATTTGGGGTGGTGGATCAAGGGGTGCATCCTAACGGCCGGTGTCTCGGCAGATCATCGCCCCGCCGGAGCGCAAGTACTCGGTGTGGATCGGCGGCTCCATCCTGGCGTCCCTCTCCACCTTCCAGCAGATGTGGATCAGCAAACCCGAGTACGACGAGGCCGGACCCTCCATCGTCCACCGAAAATGCTTCTAAGCCCCCTCCCCGCCCCACGGCGGCCCCCCCCACCCCGGCCCGGGTGCTGCGCTCCTCCTCGGTCCCCGCTGCTCCTCCCTGCCACCCACTGCGCATTAAAGCCTTTTCTCCAGGCTCGGCCCCTTTTCTGGGAGATTCTGGGGGGTTGGGGGGGGAGGGGCAGGGGGAGGGGGATGAGGGTAATGGGGGGAGGGGTGGGGAAGCCCCAACCTCATGTTGGTGCCCCTGTCATCATGCTGATGCCCTCGATTCTGCCTTGATGCCCCCAACACCATGTTGATGCCATTTGACCCCATGTTGTGGCCCCCACCCCATGTCGATGCCCTTTGACCTCACGTTGTGGCCCCCAACCCTGTGGTGTTGCCCTTGACCCCATGTTGATGCCCCCAACCCTGTGTCGATGCCCTTTGACCTCACACTGTGGCCCCCAACCCTGTGTTGATGTCCTTGACCCATGTTGTGGCCCCCACCCCATGTCAATGCCCTTTGACCTCACACTGTGGCCCCCAACCCTGTGTTGTTGCCCTTGACCTTATGTTGTGGCCTCCAACCCCATGTCGATGCCCTTTGACCCCATGTTGTGGCCCCCAAACCTGTGTCAATGCCCTTAACCTCATGTTGGTGCCCCCAATGTGATGTTGGTGCCCCCAACCCCATGTCGATGCCCTTTGACCTCACGTTGTGGCCCCCAACCCTGTGGTGTTGCCCTTGACCCCATGTTGATGCCCCCAACCCTGTGTCGATGCCCTTTGACCTCACACTGTGGCCCCCAACCCTGTGTTGATGTCCTTGACCCATGTTGTGGCCCCCAACCCTGTGTTGATGTCCTTGACCCATGTTGATGCCCCCAACCCCATGTCGATGCCCTTTGACCTCACACTGTGGCCCCCAACCCTGTGTTGTTGCCCTCGACCTTATGTTGTGGCCTCCAACCCCATGTCGATGCCCTTTGACCCCATGTTGTGGCCCCCAAACCTGTGTCAATGCCCTTAACCTCATGTTGGTGCCCCCAATGTGATGTTGGTGCCCCCAACCCCATGTCGATGCCCTTTGACCTCACACTGTGGCCCCCAACCCTGTGTTCTTGCCCTTGACCCCATGTCTATGCCCCCAACTCCATGTCGATGTCCTTTGACCTCACGTTGTGGCCCCCAACCCTGTGTTGTTGCCCTTGACCCATGTTGATGCCCCCAACCCCATGTCGATGCCCTTTGACCTCACGTTGTGGCCCCCAACCCTGTGGTGTTGCCCTTGACCCCATGTTGATGCCCCCAACCCTGTGTCGATGCCCTTTGACCTCACACTGTGGCCCCCAACCCTGTGTTGATGTCCTTGACCCATGTTGTGGCCCCCACCCCATGTCAATGCCCTTTGACCTCACACTGTGGCCCCCAACCCTGTGTTGTTGCCCTTGACCCCATGTTGTGGCCCCCAACCCCATGTCAATGCCCTTTGACCTCACACTGTGGCCCCCAACCCTGTGGTGTTGCCCTTGACCCCATGTTGATGCCCCCAACCCTGTGTCGATGCCCTTTGACCTCACACTGTGGCCCCCAACCCTGTGTTGATGTCCTTGACCCATGTTGTGGCCCCCAACCCTGTGTTGATGTCCTTGACCCATGTTGATGCCCCCAACCCCATGTCGATGCCCTTTGACCTCACGTTGTGGCCCCCAACCCTGTGGTGTTGCCCTTGACCCCATGTTGATGCCCCCAACCCTGTGTCGATGCCCTTTGACCTCACACTGTGGCCCCCAACCCTGTGTTGATGTCCTTGACCCATGTTGTGGCCCCCACCCCATGTCAATGCCCTTTGACCTCACACTGTGGCCCCCAACCCTGTGTTGTTGCCCTTGACCTTATGTTGTGGCCTCCAACCCCATGTCGATGCCCTTTGACCCCATGTTGTGGCCCCCAAACCTGTGTCAATGCCCTTAACCTCATGTTGGTGCCCCCAATGTGATGTTGGTGCCCCCAACCCCATGTCGATGCCCTTTGACCTCACACTGTGGCCCCCAACCCTGTGTTCTTGCCCTTGACCCCATGTCTATGCCCCCAACTCCATGTCGATGCCCTTTGACCTCACGTTGTGGCCCCCAACCCTGTGGTGTTGCCCTTGACCCCATGTTGATGCCCCCAACCCTGTGTCGATGCCCTTTGACCTCACACTGTGGCCCCCAACCCTGTGTTGATGTCCTTGACCCATGTTGTGGCCCCCAACCCTGTGTTGATATCCTTGACCCATGTTGATGTCCCCAACCCCATGTCGATGCCCTTTGACCTCACATTGTGGCCCCCAACCCTGTGTTGTTGCCCTTGACCTTATGTTGTGGCCTCTAACCCCATGTTGATGCCCTTTGACCTCATGTTGTGGCCCCCAACCCTGTGTCAATGCCGTTGACCTCATGTTGGTGCCCTCAACGTGATGTTGTGGCCCCAACCCCATGTTGATGCCCTTGACCTCATATTTGTGCCCCTGACCCCATGTTCATGCCCCCAATGTCACATTGATGCCCTCAACCCTGTGTTGATGCCCCCAACCCCATGTCTATGCGCCTGACCTCACATTGGTGCCCCCCAACCCCATGGTCACGCTTCTAACCATGTGTTGATGCCCTTGACCTCGTCTTGGTCCCCCCCCCTAACCTTCTATCGATGCCTCCAACCCCGTGTCAATGCCCTTGACCCCATGTTGGTGACCCCAGCCCTGTGTTGGTGTCCCCCAACCCGATGGTGATGCCTTTGACTCCATGCTGGTGCCCCCCAACCCCATGTTAATGCCCTTGACCCTGGGCTGGTGCCCCTGTGTCATGTCGATGCCCTTGACCCCACGTTGGTGCCCCCAGCCCTGTGTTGGTGCCTCCCAACCCCATGTTGATGCCCTTGACCCCACCCAACCCCATGTTGATGCCTTTGACCCCATGCTGGTGCCCCCAGCGTCACGTTGATGCCCTTGACCCCATGTTGGTGACCCCAGCCCCGTGCTGGTGTCCCCCACCCCACGTTACGCCACGCTGGTGCCCCCAGCCCCGTGCTGGTGCCCCCCCCGTTACGCCACGCTGGTGCCCCCAGCCCCATGCTGGTGCCCCCCCACCCCACGTTACCCCATGGTGGTGACCCCAGCCTTGTGCTGGAGGCCCCCACCCCACGTTACCCCACGGTGGTGCCCCCAGCCCCATGCTGGTGCCCCCCCCCATGTTACCCCACAGTGGTGACCCCAGCCCCGTGCTGGCGCCCCCCACCCCACGTTACCCCATGGTGGTGACCCCAGCCTTGTGCTGGAGGCCCCCACCCCACGTTACCCCACGGTGGTGCCCCCAGCCCCATGCTGGTGCCCCCCCCCATGTTACCCCACAGTGGTGACCCCAGCCCCGTGCTGGCGCCCCCCACCCCACGTTACCCCATGGTGGTGACCCCAGCCTTGTGCTGGCGTCCCCCCCCCCCACGTTACCCCACGGTGGTGCCCCCAGCCCCATGCTGGTGCCCCCCCCCGTGTTACCCCACGGTGGTGACCCCAGCCCTGTGCTGGTGGCCCCCCCCCATGTTGATGCCCCCCCACCCCACGGTGGTGACCCAGCCCCGTGCTGGCGTCCCCCCCCCCACGTTACCCCACGGTGGTGCCCCCAGCCCCGTGCTGGCGTCCCCCACCCCATGCTGATGCCCTTGACCCCACGCTGGTGTCCGCAGTGTCACGTCGATGCCCTTGACCCCATGTGAACGCCCTTGACCCCACGTCGGTGCCCCTGATCCCCCGGTGATCCCGCACCCCACGCTGCTGCCCCGCCCTTCCCCCCCCCCACCCCCGCCAGCGCTGCCAGGACATGCGGTGGGCGGGGTCACATTTGCATAAATTAACATCCCACCCACCCACCCCGCACCGCGCGTGCTTCCCGCTGCCGCTTCCGCTCCTCCCCCCTCCCCGGCGCTTCCCGCGTGCTGACGTCACGGGGCTTTGGCAGCGCGCGCCGCTCATTACCATTTCATTAGCATATGACGCGGGAAGGCGGAAGCGTTGGCGGGATGGGGCGGTGCGGGGCCACCCTGCGCCTGGCCCTGGAGGGGAACATCGGTACCGGGGGGGCGGGGCGACACGGGGGGACGGACGGGGACACACAATTTGGGATGCGGGGAGCTGCTTGGGGGGGCAGGAGGATTTGGTGGGTGATGGAGGTGGGGATTTTGGGTGCTGAGGGGGGGTCTGACTTAATTTCTGTAGTTAAATAGTATTGCTGCCTGGCTGGGGGTGGGGGGGCACCCCAGAAAGCTGCGATGGGGGGGGGGGGGGCACGCCAGAAAGCTGCCGTGGGGGGTGGGGGGCTCACCCCAGAAAGCTGCGTTATGGGGTGGGGGGACACCCCAGAAAGGTGCGTTATGGGATAGGGGGTCACCCCAGAAAGCTGCGGTGGGGGGTGGGGGGCACACGGGCTCACCCCTGCGCTGCTCCCCGTAGCCGTGGGGAAATCGACGTTCCTGCGGCTGCTGGCTGCCACCTTCCCCCAGTGGCACTTGGTGACCGAGCCCGTGGCACAGTGGCGCAAGGTGCCAGCCGGCGGCACGGCGGAGGTAACGGCGGGTACCAGCTGCGTCGCGGCATCGTCCGTCCGGCACTGCGGCGGTAAGGGGGGACAGCCTCAACCCCCCCAGCTCTTCTTTCGTAGGCGCTCGTGGGCTCCACCAACCTTCTCCAGATGATGTACCAGGACCCAGCCCGCTGGTCCTACACCTTCCAGACCTTCTCCTGCCTCAGCCGGCTGAAGGCGATGCTGGAGCCACCAGCCGAGCACCCCCCTGGGACCCCCCCACCCTGTGCAGGTCTTTGAGCGCTCCATCTACAGCGACAGGTACCCGGGACCCCCCACGTTCCAATAGGAAAGATGTGGGATAAAGGGATTAAATGGGATAACGAGCATCCACACCACCCGTGTCATGGCACCTGGGGCAAGCAGAGCCACCCCCCCCAGTGAAGCCCGGAGTGATGCTTAATTACAGAAATGAGCTTGTTGGACAATTTGGACCTTTGTTATCCCCCAAATAATTTTGGCTGGTGGCTGCCCCATCCCCCACTGTGTCAGGCAGTGGCTTGGAGTCCTTTCAGTGGTGGCAGTGGCAGCTGCCCGGCCCCCAGCGTCGCTGAGCCCCAAATTCAAGATTTCTGACTTAATTGCAATGCCTGTGGTACCTGGTCGGTGGAAAAAACCAGCCATGAAGTCACCTGGGGGGGGGGGCGGGGGGCTTGGCAGTGCCGGCTGCCCTGTCCCACCTCTGTCCCTGGCCAGGTACGTCTTCGCCAAGAACCTCTTTGAGGCCGGGCACCTGCAGGCGCTGGAGTGGGGCCATTTACCAGGAGTGGCACGGATTCCTGCTGCGGCACCTGACGTCCCACGCCGCCCTCCACGGCTTCCTCTACCTGCGGGCAACGCCACAGGTGGGTGCGGGCGAGACCCCCGAGCGCAGCCGGAGGGGGATGCGGCCGGCGCTCGGAGCCCAGCGAGCACCTGGAATTGCCAGAATGTTGGGGTTTAACCGTAAGCCGCTGCCCCTGAGGAGCGGGGCCTGCTGTGTTCCTGTGGGAATGCCAGCGGGAGTTTTGCTGTGGATTCTGGAGTGGATGTTGCGGGGGGAGGGCTGCAGCATCTTCCAGGGATGCTCGATGCCCGGCTGCTCCCCGGGCGATGCTTTGCTGGACACCTCCATCCCGTTAAACTCCCGTCTCCGGTTAACCTCCTGTCTCTCCGTTAACCTTCCCATCTCCTGCATCCCGTTAACCTCCCTTCTCTCCCATTAATCTCCCATCTTTCTGCATCCCGTTAACCGTTAACCTCCCGTCTCTCCCATTAACCTCTTGTCTCCCCGCATCCCTATAACCTCCCATCTCTCCCATTAACCTCCCGTCTCCCTGCATCCCATCAATCTCCCTGCATCCCTTCAACCTATCTCTCCCTGCATCCCGTTAACCCCTCATCTCTCCCATTACCCCCCTCTCCCACATCCCGTTACCCCTGGCTCTCCCGTTAACCTCCTGCCTCCCAGACGTGCCTGGAGCGGCTGCGGCGGAGGGCGCGGGAGCGAGGAGGGGGGCATCCAGCTGGGATACCTGCAGCAGCTCTCATGCCCAGCACGAGCACTGGCTGGTGGATAAGACCACGGAGTGAGTCTAAACCCACCCCCCGCCGTGCTCCTGGCACCCGGACCAGTGGTGGTTTTGGGGTGACCCCCCCTGATTTGGGGGGTGGGTGGGGTGTATTTAACCCTTCTCTCCCTCCTTTCTTCAGGGTCCACTTTGCCGGTGTGAAGCACGCACCTGTCCTGGTGCTGGATGTGGACAAGGACTTCGAGCACGACGGCGGACGTGCAGGGTGTCCTCATGGCACAGGTGGGCACAGCCAAGGCGGCACAGCTTGGCAGCATCCCGCTGGGTGCCAGCAGCGCGGGCAGGGTGCTGCCTCCCCAGCTTCCCCCTCATCTTCATTTTCCCATGGGGAAAAAAGTTAATTTCCACACCCTTGGTCCAAGTTGGTTTAAAGTTGGGCCATCCCGGTGCCATCCCGGTGCCGCACTCAATTGACTTCTCCCTGCAGGTGGAGGCTTTCGTGACAGCACTGCGAGCTGAAGCTTTCCCGTCGCATCCCGACCCTCTGTGAGCAGCAGCAGCAGCATCCCTGCCCGCCGGTACCCCACGCCGAGCAGCGGAGGCGGGAGAGGGGCATCGCCCCCCCGCCAAAAATCCTGACATAAGGACAAGGGACAAATCCTGGTCTCCCAACTGTCCCCCTCGGCGAGGGGTGTATTTAAGACACTGACAATGTGGGATGGTTTTAAAGCAAATAATGGGAGGCAGAGGCACGTGATGAGCTTTGGGGCAGCATGGCGTGCTCCCCGTGGGCTTGGGGGGGCCAGGTCGCCGCTGCGACCCCCCTCCCCGTCTATAGGGATCCTCTATAGATGCCGGAGCCAGGAATACTCCGTAAGGTGGATTTAACCCCTCAGCTGGTTAAATTCCAACGGAAAATCATTGTTGCTCATGTTTAAGTTATACCACCCCCCCCCTATTTTATTATTTTATAAATTTATTTTTATCCCCCCCTTAAATTAAAACAAACTGACATCGAGCTTTTCTGCATCCTGAACCCTGGGTGGGGGGTGGCATGGGGTTGGGGGGGGTCTAGGGGGTGCTGTGCTGTCCTGGGGGGTTTCCCCCAGTTTTGCGGTGTTTGTGGCCAGGGAGTGGGGGTGGCCCCGGGGCTGGGCTGGCTGGGCTGGGTTTGGGGGAGACCAGGGGGATGTGGCACCGACTGGGTGGCTTTTGCTGGGGAGGGGGGTTGGCTCTTTAGCGAGACCCCTTGGCGTGAGGGGGGGGGGGTGGTCCCTCCAGGTCAGGGATGGCAGCCTGGCCACCCTCTGCCTTTAAGGGAGGCTGGGGGGTGGGGGGGGGGGGCTGAGCACATGTGAGGGGCACCTGCTCTGGAGGGGGAGGGGGCTGCGGGGCAGGGTTTTGGGGGCTGCAGGATGGGGCTTGGGGTGGGGAGGGGGGGATTTGGGGGGTGTGCTGTGGGGCAGGGATTAGAGGTGTGTGGGTGGTGGGGAGGGGGGATTTGGGGTGTGTGTGCTGTGGGGCAGGGATTGGGGGTGTGGGATGGGGTTTGGGGTGGGCAGGGGCAATTTGGGGGGGCTGTGGGGTAGGGATTGGGAGGTTGTTGTGTGGGCAGGGGGATTTGGGGGGTGTGGAGCAGGGGATTGGGGGTGTGGGGTGGGGAGGGGGGATTTGGGGGGCTATGGGGCAGGGATTGGGGGGCTGTGTGGTGGGGAGGGGGGATTTGGGCCGGGCTGTGGGGCAGGGATTGGGGGGGGCTGTGGGATAGGGGGCGGGCACAGGAGCTGGGCTGCCACCCCCGGGGGGTTTCTCCAGCAGCCCCACAGTAACAGAGCAGGACGGGCAGGGACCCCGCTAACGACCCTCCAGTAACAACAGAGCCGGGGGGGGGGGGGGGGGGCGGGGGAGGGGGGGGCAGACACGGACCTGCGTCTGAGGACCCTACAATAACAGCCTGGTAGGGACCCACAAGTGACACCCCCACAGTAACAACCCAGTGCGCCCCCAATCCCACCGACCCTACAATAAACACCCCCCCAACCCCCCCTCCCCAGCTCACAGCCCCCCCCCCCCCTTCCCCCCCCAAACCCTCCACCACCACCGGGGTGCACCCCCCCCACATAACCCCAGAGGATCTGGGTGCCCCCCCCTCACACACGCCCACCCTTGCTCGCTGCAAAGCATGGTGGGGGGTGTCGCAGGGCGCTGGCCTTGAGCCCCCCGGCCGGCCGGCGGGTCCCCCCGAGCGGGCGCCTGCAGAACAAAGGAAGCAGCAGGAGCAGGAGCAGCAGCAGGAAGAAGCAGCAGCAGCAGCAGCAGCAGCAGCAGCAGCAACAACGTGCAGCTCCGCTGCAACACCCACCTGGGGTGGAGGGGGGGGGGAAAATTTGCACCCGCGTTTCACCCCCACTTTTCCTTCCCCCCCCCCCCCCCATCCCACGCCGCCGTGCATGCACTTGGCTCCAGGTCGAGCCCACCCCGGCCCCCCCGTTTCCAAGGGGGTGCCGTACCCCTTTTTTCCGGTAACGCTCTTGATATCTAAACGGGGGGTGGGGTGGGTGGTAGGGGGTGGGTGGGTGTCGGTGGCGATGGTGGAAAGTTGCTGGTGTACGGCTGAAGTTGTGCGGCGGCGGGGTGAAGTTGCGCCGAGCGGCGTGTTTTTAAGGGGAAAAAAAGAGAAATAAAAAGCAAAATGGGGTTGGAAAAAAGAAGGGGTGGGATTCGGGAGGCGGTAGCACCCCGTTTTGGTGGGAGTTTTGGGGGATGGGGGGGTGGGAGGGGCTGCCCTCGGGATGGAAAAGGCGTGGGAATTAAAAAGTCGGGGGGGACTCGCGTCAGCCGGGTGTTTCACTTGGGCTTCATCTCTGTCCCCACAGAAGTCACCGGTGTCCCCAGGGCGGGGGGGACGGTGACGGCGTTATGTCCCTCTCGCCGGGCACCCGGCTCATCTGCCAGCCCAGTCCAGCCGCCGCTTCCCCCCCGCTCCCCCGCGGCGGGGGGGGGTCCCCCAAATCTAACTTTCGCCCCCCGGAGCGAGATGGAGAGGTGCGAGGGGCTTCGCCGGGAGGTGAGTGCTCCCCCAGCCCCCCCCAAACCCACCCGTCCCCCCCCTTGCCCGGGACACTGTCACCTTTTTGGGGTAACCTGCGGCCTCTTCACAGCGGTTGTCACGTCACCGTAACTTGTCGGGGGGCTCGTCGGGGTGAGCAGGGAAACCTGCGGTTTTTGTTTTGAAGGGAATTTCCATGGGAAATGGGACCTTCTGTGCCTTAAAAGCCGCTTTGATGCCTTAACCGCCCCCCCCCCCCCCAAAAAAAAAAATCTCAGCTCATCCCTGGGGCATCCCCAAAACACTG